>NC_132997.1:87116360-87735451 GCF_048564905.1 Vicugna pacos | reverse complement strand
ATTAGGGCGGTGGAATTTCGCATTTGTTACAGCAGCAGCTGTAGCGCGTGGTTTCAGCCGAAGGGCAGCGTCCCCGAGCAGGGCGCGGCTGCAGCTTGGTGGCAGCTATCGCTGGGGCGGGCACCGGAGCTCGGCCCTCGGAGATGGGGGCGGGATTTTAGAAAGCAGCCCGGGACCTCGCCAGTGGATGCCGGGGGCTCTTCCTCGCTGCCTCTGCCGCCGCCCATCTCTCTTCCCAGGGGCGCTCCCACTCCCAGACTTTGTTCCTGTTTCCCTGGGCGCTGCTCGCCAAAGGCCCCGGTTGCCATGGTGAAGGAGAAAGGTAATTATAAATATCGATCACTGTGCGTGGTTGCAGAAGTTGGACTGGTGCTGCCGAGCTCGGCCACCTAACGGGGTGTGATCAGTGGCAAGCCGGGCAGACATGTTCTTGGTGCGAGTATCTGTATTGTGAAGTCCGGGCTTCCAGGGAACCGAGACTTTCTTCATTAAGAACCTTTCATTTAGTCCCAGCGTTGGAAGCACATCCTATTTCTGGAGTGTTTGCGCAGCCGAGCTCCTGGGTGTGTGTCTCTTTTGATTGCTATTGCATTTTGAATTTCTGGTTGTGTTTGAGACTAGCCTTCCCGCCCCATCCTAGCCTTCATTCTTCCTCACTTACCCCACCCAAATCAATAAATGAATGAAGATATGTCATGAAAGGGTCCTTCCACCAGGTTTGTGCTATGTTGGGACCTGCCCAAGCCTAGATGGGACTGGCTGGAAGGAGAAGCGGGCTGTTTTAAATGTTCCAGGTGTGCAGCTGTAATCACCTGTCATTTCAGTGGCATCCCTTGTCACTCCTCCAAACAACTTAAAGGATGTGTTACATGTCAAAGGTGGCAAATCATGCCTTAGGAAGAATGTGCAGGGGAGAGGGTGGGCATCTCTGGGCAGGTGTACAGGATTTCTGAACTGGGTGTGGTCCTGAAAGGTAAATTAAATCTTTCAGAATAGAATTACAGCTTAAATTATTAATCTGGGAAATATAAAAGAGCACAACAATGTTTGATGTTAATTATCCAAGTAATATATCAGTATGTCTTATGTTAAGAAAGTGAAATGTCACAGGAGACTAGAGAGTGAAAGATGAAATCCTGTTCATCTCAATTCCCCTTTCTCTCAAAATCGTTAATAGCTTGCATCTTTCTAGACCTTCTACACCAGAATAAGGAAGGTAGGTAAGTAGGCAGGTAGGTAAGTAGGTAGGTAGGTAGGTAGATAAATAGAAGTATTAAAAAAGGATCATTCTCTGATTATTTTCCTGACTTGTTTTTTTCTCTTAGCGACTTTTATCATGTGATTTTATAATGTGAGTAACCGCCCCTTAATTTTGCTTCTTGGTAAGCTTAGATTTATTCTGCCACATTTTCTGACTGTGGAATACTTTACTCCATAAACAGACATCTGCTCTTTTGGGGCTATCTTGAACATTTCAGTGATTTATCTTCATCTACTTTCTCTTAAAGCCCCTATAGAGAATAAATGTGAGGTGAACATACTGAACTCAAACTGATACTTATTGCTGGAAACTCGGTTCAGGCTTATTATACTAATGGTTGGATGGAGAAATAGGATCATGACAGCTAACCGTGTTAAAGCTGCACCTTAGGACAAAGAGAAACATGGTTTTGCTCTACCCATTCGGCTTCTGTGTGTCTTTCATAAATCACTTGGTTTAGCTTGGTTTAGTTTTTCACTAAGTGCTAATTGAATGAAATTATTTGGTGTGAGTAAGGTGCTTCGAATAGTGTTTCCTCTCTTTTGAGGGGGCTTTCAGGAACCCTGAGAGTAACAGATAAAAGATGTTGATATTTAATAAAGATCAAGTCTCTTCAGTTTTACCTCCCCCACCACTGGGACAACTCGGCTCTGATCTCTATTGCTAGTGGATTTGAATTTGTTTCCCAAGGGGGAGGAGTCTGTGAGTGGTGGGAATTCCCGATTCCATTCTCCCGGGGCCAGTGGAAGCCTAACTTGCTGTGTGTGGGGAGTGTATGTCAATGGTCCCCAAACAGCAACTCTTTTTAAGGCGTTGCAGACTTCCCGAAGCTCAGATTGCCTGTGTTCAAGTTTGCTTTAGAAATCAGTAGCCACTTTCTAACTGGAACACTTTGGACAGGCCACCGGGAGGTCACATACTAGTATTATCTTAGCCCTTAGCTCCTGATTAAAGGCTGTTCCTATTTTATTTTGAGGTCTGTGTCATTTCTATGCTGCTGCCTCCCAGCTCCCTGATTGCACTGACCTCACCACCAGCAGCGGCAGGCAGGATTTTTGGCAAGTACACAAGGGCTTCCATGGAGAGCAAGGAATTTCATTATAGTTTTTAAAGTGAGAAGGGCACAGGAATGCATGTAGTCCAGGCATTCATCCTAGACGTGAGAAAACTGGGCTTCAGAAAGGGGAAGTAAATTGCTCAAAATCACAGTGGGTAATTGGACCAAGCCCTCACCCTCTGTTCCATCAGAGGTGGATGCAGCTCAGTGTCTGCACTCACCGCGGCGTGCAGACACTCACCCACTCCATCACTGGTGCACAGCTTGGTACCTGCGCATTGCAGTCTCAAAGCTGAAACAGGTTGGCCTGTTGTCCAAGCTGGACCTGGAACCTGTATCTTCTGCTTTGAGACCTTTCTGGTCCTCTCCATTTCCCCTGGCTCCCAGAGGGGCCTACCTTCTTCCTTCCTCCTGGAGCTGGTGTGAACCACCCTTGAGTGAGCTTCGATCGTGGCAGCTTCCTTCCTGAGGAACATGGGAAGCCTTCTGAAGGAGTGAGATAGATTGACCCTCTGATGCACTCACCATTGGAGATGGTTTAGCTCACATTGGGTTGTGCCACCATTTTCTCTCCTGGATAAAGTGTCCAAGTATCTATCTGGTTTGGGGTTGACACTGATTGGAAAGAAAGCATCCTGGCAAATCACACCTCTGTGAGTGTCGAGTGACATTTGCTGACATGCTTTGACCCTCATTATCTTTTGTTCTGACCAGGCACCCATCCACTTCCAGCGGCAGACACTTATTGATCCGCGAATCTTGATGAAATGGTTATTTCTTTGCGATATTCAAGGGCATCTTACCCTTGCTGTATCCGGTAACAAAGAAGCAGGAAAGGTTTTTGTGGGCTTATCAGTCAATATCTGTCTTCCCAGATACATTCTCCTCAACCTAAACTCCAGAGGCCCACTCTACTCATTTAAAAACTGAAATTGTCTAGCTTATGTGTGTTCTGGTGCAAGTTTTAAAAATAAACACAAAAGGGATGTGCTTCTTTTTGTTAGAGAACAAGAATAAGCAAACGCTAGAGATTGAGTTATGTAAACACTCATTTATTTAAATAATAAGGGAGGCTTCTGGTTTTGAAATCATGTGAGAGAATAAGAATTTAGCAATCTAGCAGTGACGGGAGGTCATGTCAAGGAAAAAAGAGTTCTACACTTGAGCACTTGACTTTGCAGTTTGTTTTGTTTCCCAGAAGTTTTCTGCCACAGTTGGATGACCCAACTTGCTTTCAGGGTGGAACAGGACCCGGTGAAACTCATTCTAGTTCACCCTCGATGGAGCGATGTTCACTCTCTACTTGACATTCAGGTGTATCTCTCTCTCTCACACACACACACAGCAATCTTGTTTCTTGGCCACTTCTGAGAACAGTAGCCTACCGGGTCTCCAATGTGTCCTACAGGCTGGCACCAAAGTAATCCTTTTAGGACACTGATGTCATCATATTTCCGACTCAAAAACCTAAATGAGCGACAAGGTAAAGTTCAAGGCTTCCTGCTAGTCATTGAGGATTCTCCCCTAATCCTTAAATTACCTCCTCCCCACCCCATCTAAGCCCATCTTGTTTTATTTTTATCTTTAATGTCATTACTACATCTGCAGGAACACATACTGAATAGCAGACTTTGTGTTGAAAACTTTACATATGTTGTCTCTAATCTTTGACCCCCAGCAAGGTCAGTAGTGCTGCTCCCCTTTGAGAGATGAGGAGGAGGAGTTTAGAAACTTGCCAGAGATCACTTAGCTAGAAAGCAAGAGAGCTGATTTTCTACCCAGGCCTGTCTGGCTCCAAAATCTGTGCTGATTGCACTTATGCTCCCTGCCCACCCACCCCATCCCCAGCCCCTGCTCCATTTTCTGTATTTGAAGAATCAAAGAGGTGTATCCCTCCCCATCCTCAGTTGTTCTGTCCCCCCTACCCTGGTGAGAAATACATATATTCCCCTTTTCTGTATTTGTCCAACACCTAACTCACGTTCTGCTTCCTTACAATGCTTTTCAAAGGCCCATCTCTTCTATAAATTCTTCTAGAATTACTCCGAGCACCTAAGTAAACACCAGAGAAATTAAATGAGAATCAGTCACTTGTACGACTTAAGAAAGAGTGTCTGTCTCTCTCTAAGTAGTTGTTGACTTCATCTGTATTCTTATAAAACAACCCTTACAGTTGCAGAGTGTTGCTAACTCTAATAGTATCTGTCCATCCCACTCCCATCCCACTTCTCCCGAAACACACACCCACACAGACACTACCCATTCAGATGCGTGCACACTGCCTCATGTGATCGACACCCATTTCTGTTCCATTCTCGGGGAATTCTGAGAACAAACTGTTCTCTGCCGTGTAACAATTCATCATACATCTGAGTCACCTTTCAGGCCCTCTGTTGGTGTCTAATAGCTTCTCCTGGATTCGTTTTCCAGCCCTGCTTCCCAGTGATGCTTAATGCCCCACCCCTACCTGCTCCTGGAATTGTCTAGGTTCTTCATTTCTCCTTAACTTGAAAAGCCCCGAGTTTTTCGAGGGCACACCAATGACAAGGACATTTCCTAAGTAAGGTCTAAAGGGATTGATTTAAGGAGATACCATGACGCTATAAGCTTCAGAATAAATTGTCTTGATAGGCGACTTATGCACACAATTCAGTTGTGAACTTTGCATCTTTGGAGGGAGGGGAGCTCCAGTTTTGTCATCGTATTCCACTTGAGAGTCAAAAATACCCACGTGTGAATTTCTCTTGCTATCTTATAAATGAATTAGTACCACTCTCATCAGGTGCTCCTCTGGTACTGCTCTGACCAGCTCATCCTCACCACCACCGGGCTGTCCGGATGATGGGATTTCCAGGGCCAAGGAAAAGAACTTCACGTTAAAAAGAAAAGCACAACAAATCCCCTGCCCTCTGCCTCCTGTTCACTGATGTCTTAAAAAACATTTATCCAGAGAAAGAGAAAAAAAAAAAAAAAGACTTCGTTTCCACAGTTAGAGTTAAGGCCGAATGTGGAAAGAAATCTGAGAGGAGGAACGCATTGACTTAAATTTCCCCAGAGCCCTTGAGAGCATCTGAGCTGGAGGTGGGGCCAGCTTAGAGATGGTCCTGCCTCTTGCCTCTCTGATGACCTGGGCAGGTGCTCAGAAAGGATGTACAGCTTCACAGAAACCCTCTGTTAGAGAACAACAAATGGACTTTCCAAAGTCCTACAGGAAAGACTCCCTAAGCGAGACACAGCCTACTGGGAGCAAAATCTTGGGCCTGATTCTCTGTGAGGACGGGGCTTCTGTACGTCGTCATGTTCATAGTGCCTGAGAGGCAAGAAGAGGGGTCCTGATATTTCTTGTGGCTCACAGGCCAAAGCTGAAATGCTGAGTGTTTTCCTGGGCCAGCATTAGAGAGTCAGAAGGCTTTTCAGAAGGTTCAGTGATGGGTGAGTGGTGCAGGATTTCTTCCCTTTGTGGTGGAGCCTGATCTGGGCACACCGCAGTAGAAACCAGTCCAGCTTCCTGTTTCATTGTGTGTGGGTCTGACGGTGACTCATACAGAGAGGTATGTTTATCCCAAACTGGCAGGAGCTGTGTATTCAAGGGCAAATTTTGTTAACAGTGGGGAGGGTGAATATTTGTATGCATGACCTCTTTTCTCTGAAACATTGTATTTGTGTTCACACTGACATGATTAATGCTCTTATGGGCCACTGTGCCCTGGGGCACACCAGGAATGAGTTTCTATGTCCCATTGCAATCAAACAGGCTGACTTGTTTCAATACTTGGCCTTAACTGTGAAGATGCTGGCTTCCTGGATACTTTCAGGGAAATTACCATCTAGGATAATGGTTCCGAAATGTTAGCAGGCATCAGACCCACCTGGCGGGCTTGTGAAAACGGAGATTTCTGGGCCCTGTTCCCTGAGTTCTGATTCAGTAAGTCTGAGAAAGGGCCTGGGGTTTTGCATTTCTAGCAGTTTTGAGGTGATGTTGAGGCTTGTGGTCCAGGGACCGCACTTTGACACTGTCTAGGTAATCCATGGTTTCTGTGGGTAAAATGATCAGCCTTGCAGGCAGAGAAGCGAGAACTTTTATATAAGTAAACTCTCTATCCCCTTTGGCTAACTTCCTCTTGCTTACAATGCAGATGGCAAAGAGCATCGTTCTCACTCTGACTCTTCTGCGGCAGAGAATGCAGCTGTAGGTCACAATACAGCAGACTTTCTATGAGATCTGAGTGGCCAGGAGATGGCTGCTGGGATACAGCACTGGATGTGCAGACGGTGGGCAGGGTGGAGGTGGGAGGAAGTTACAGGACGCCTTTTCCTGAGAGTCACTGGGGGCTCAGCTTGGCGTGGGGAAGACAGGGCCTCCAGGCACAGCTGTGCCATTCTGTAGCCCTTATTCCTAATCCTCCAAGGGTTAGGTGAGCACTTTTACTGGGGCTCATCCACCTCTTTGGAATTCTTGGGTAAAGATAATTTCAGGAGCTATCCTGGCTCACAAAGGCTATAGCCCCCTCTTTAGTCTTTTATGAGCTAAAACATTAAAACCCAGAGCATTTTACCCACCTTCACTATGTACGGTCTAGTGGCTAGAGGTTTAGATTGTATCTGTTGTTCAGCAACAATAGATTTTTCAACAATCTCTATTCATGGTGTTGTTTGAAACATGCTGAAGGGAGAAATTTAAGAAAAATTAAGAGAAACAGAGAATGGCAGAAGAAGATGGAGTATCTGATGGGAAATGAGAGAGAGGACTGAGTACCCTCGGAAAAATGGCAGCAGCTATGGGTTCCCAGGTCCATGGAGGGTCCCATAAGTGACACACGGGGCTAGATGAGCGGCTGCTGGGTTGCTCTGTGCCACTTGTGGGACCCCCGTCTGGACAGCCACTGAGGAACAGTTCGAGAGCCGATGGTGGGGATGATATCTGCTGGGCTGGCTTCAGTTGTGCTGTTCCTGCTCACCTGCAAAGCACTACCTGTTCCGCCACGTGTGAAGGTCCCAGCCTGGGACAATGAACCATAGCAATGGGCTTCTTGAGCTCATCACAAATTTATTGAGGTCTGCTCTCTGCAAGGCATTTCAGGGAAACCTGACGACACTGAAAAGTTCGTACCTTCAGTAGTGTAATGAATTAGCCCACGTTGGGAGGGGTGCTGATTGAAAATACAAAATAGAGGCAACACAAGGTGATAGAAAAAGTGTAAACAATATTCTGTTGGGGTTCACAGGAAGGAAGGGTTCATGTTTTTAAATGAATCAGAAAAGGCTTTACAAAAAAGGGAGCATTTAAGCTTGGCCTTGAGAGGCTCTGTTAATTTCTTCTGGTTAGGGATGGTGTTTAATTCAATTTGTACCCATTACACAGTGTCTGCTCCACAGTAAGTGCTCAGTGAATGTTGAGTGAATTAAAAAGTAGATGGATGGTGTGTATAGGTCAGGGAGATGGTTATCCTTATTTAAATGTTTATTCAGAACCTAATAAGAGATAAGCAATCTAGATATAGAAACAAATAAAATGTAGTTCTTGACCTAGAAGCACTCGCGTTCTAGCCAGGAACATAAACACACGAGTAAATAATTATGATACAAGGTGAAATGTACTCAGCAGAGAACTCATAAAGTAATATGGGACTGCAGTGCAGGGAGTGATTAATTCTACTGGGAGTTCGTGGCAGACTAGGCTTTGAAGGATGAATAGGAGCGCAACAGGTAGATAAAAGGGAAATGAGAGAAAGGCGTTCCAGCTGGCAAAATAGAAGCAGTGACTGATGAAACGCAGCCAGCTGAGAGGGGCAGGAACTGCCATCAGTCACATGGTACTGCAGTGACTGTGAGGAAGGGTAAGTGGAGGGCTTGGCGGGTCAGGCTGAGCTGAGGATGGTTAGAACTGGAGGCTGTACAGAGAGATGCCTCCAAGAATCAGGCTGGTGACCTAAAGGGAGAGAGATTGGGACTAACTGGACAGCATGGCCCTCTCTAAAGGAAGAAGCCACTGTTGCTCTCTCCCAATTCCCACAGAACTAGGAATGGAGGAATGTGGGCCAAGTGGCCAGACTTCCACTTTACAACAGTGACTAGAATAGGAGTTTTTATGTAAAATCTCCAGATGCTTAAATGTTGGCAAATGATTCAACTCTCTTCAAAAAAATCTTTGCATAGGCCAAACCAAACATGTCTGTGGGCAGGACTAAGCCAGAGGGCCTTCCGATTGTGGTCTGGGGCTTAACTCAGTGCGCACCAAACCTGCCCACAGTGAGAAGTGCATTTTCACACATCAGGGCTCAAGACTTGTGCACTTATGCATATAAATGGCTAAAATAAAAGTCACATGAAACCGCACCTACCTTTACTCTCTGCTCTTTTCTGTTTTTTTTTTTTAACTAAGCTGGTCACCATCCATTGAACTATTTTCCCATTTTACTGGATCAAGACCTGAAATGTGAAAACTATTGATTTAGAACGTGTACTATGCTAACTAAAGTTTTATTGGATAAAAACAGAAAAAGGAACTGTCCTGGGCAACCATGTTTCCTTCTTGGATACTCTTATCATAGTGCTTAACAGATACATTTTGGTTAAATTGGATTTCTTCACTTGCAACTGGAAACATTTCAACAGAATAATTTTGGAGTCTTTTAGTGATCATTTTACCCTAATCAGAAGTTGGCCAGAATTTGGCATCATCTTTTGGGGTGCTTGATTCTATGAAGAACTGGCCTCACTGTTAAATTCAGAGTAAAATGCTGCATGGTTGAAGTTCAGCAGAAAGTCCGAAAGAAATCCCCATCCAGGCCTCATTAGCTTCTGAGCCCAATGTTTTTGGAACTACTTTTTCATGTAGCAAATTTCCCCCTGTGAACTGTATTCAATATCTTGTAATAACCTTTAATGAAAAAGAATATGAAAACAAATATACATACATATGCATATATATATATATATATATATATATATATGCATAACTGGGACAATATGCTGTACACCATAAATTGATACATTGTAACTGATTATACTTAGATTTTAAAAAATTAAATAGGCAATGAAACACCAAAAAAAAAAAAAAAGAATTTCCCCCATGACTCTGCATCAGCTCTCTCCTGTCATCAGGCTCACCTGGTCCCCTTGTTTTTACGTCACAGCCTGGGAGAGGAGAGCAAGTTCAGGGCTTGGGGAGTCTGTCATGTACCACCTCACCCATCATCAGTGCTCTTCACCTCCACTGGTTGGGCATCGTGTGCTATATAGCATTCATTGTTGACATAGAGCATTTCAAGAAATACTATAATGTGGGGGCTTTGGAGAGAGGTCAGCCCTCCCCTGGAATGGCTAAGAGAGGAGCTGTCATAGTAAGCCTCTTGGGCAGCAGGAAACACACGGCCACTCTTGGAGTTCTGGGCATGTCTGCTGTCCCGCCCATCTTGAGCCAGAGGCACCCCTGCAAGTTCCAACAGTTCTCAAAAAGAGCTTGGACTTTGAAATAAGAGTGCAAGTGCAGCTTTTTGCTCTCGGAAGGAGCAGCTACGAGGGAGTGACCTCTAGGGAATGGCCAAGCCTGCCATGAAACCAGTGCAGCTAGGCCGCAGTGATATGGTGGCTTTGCATAACAATTAGCCAAAGAAGCCAGCTGCTAAACATGAATCGAGCAAACCAGGCCAGACAGAGAGCAACCAATACAATACTGTCAGGGCTGGGGAACCAGTGCAGTGCAAGACCATCAGGGGTGGCGTCTGACGATGAGGTAGGAAGGGCCCTTTTTTTTTACAGGGCCGGTGTGTCGCCGCCCTCCAGGGCACCATTCTCACCTCCATGCAGGGGAGCAGCTCCCTCTGGAGTTGGGCAGCCCACAGCCTGCGCATCTTCCTTCCCCAGAGGCAGGGGCTGTGGGCAGCGCATGCTGCGGTTGGTATCACATGAATCACGTCTCTGCCACTTCCCGCAGGACGTGGAGCCAAGCTCATCACCGGTGTGAGATTCAATCTTTTCTTCAGTGAAAATAGCACCAAGAACACACACTTTTCTCTCCAGGTGGGGAGGTTGGATGAGTTACCTGGGTACTTTGAACGTTGGAAAGAATTATTGGTGGATCAACAATAAAAACCGATTTAAAAAAACCACGATGGATTGTTCATCAGAAACTAGGCAAGTAGGAGAAAAGGAAATGATGAAATCTAGGAGAAAAAAATGTGGTATAATGAAGGAACCTATTCGTAGACTGCACTGCGGAGTCTGGTGGGATGATGACTACGTTCTCAGACTGTAAACACTGGCCACAGTTAATTGAAAATGTAGTTTACCCATATTAGGCAGAACAGGATGTTCACAGGTAATGGCTGAGTTGGTGTAAGAATGTAGCGATAAGAATAGCAATAAAAATTTCTTAAGACTAAGAAATGTAGCCATGAAGACCAGGAAGAACACTGAACACACCTGCCTACGGGAGGTGGAGGGGCGGGGCGGGGAGAACAGGCAATTGCCATGATGCGTTATAATCATGTTTGTTTTTTATGCATAGTATGCCTTTTTAGTTTCTTAAACTTTGAGAAAAATTAAAACATATGGAAGAAATCCTATACTACCTTCTTCATACCTTTAGTGTCAGGATTAATTCAAGAGATAATACATGTAAAAAGTACAATAAATGTTCACTGAAGGTCGGCTGATCTGGAGCGTTTATTTAAGTAGCAGGGTTAAGTGTTGAGCCCAGAGCCAAAGGGAATGAAAGGCCCAAGATCCCGTGCAGAGAAAATAAAACTAAGATGTAGGCGGGGAGAAGAATTAAATGTGTGGCTGCGGGGAGAGGCAGTCAAACTGCTTGGATCTGTGAAGCCCTTCCCTGGATGTGTCCTTGTCTTTCAAATTTGTCCCTGGTGGCACAGTTGTTCCACTGACCTTGGTAGCTTTGTAAGATTATCCCCTAAGCCTTCAGGATGTTATAGGTTTGCCTGGAGATGACTTGTGTTTATGACTGGGAGCTCTGCAGCCAGACTCGGGGTCCAGATCTCAGCTCCGCTATTCTAATTGTGTGACCTCGGGCAAGTCATTTAACCCTCTAAACTTCGGTTTCTTCGTCGGAAAATAAGGATCTCAGTAGTGCCAACGCCGTAGGGCTGTTGTGAGGATTGAATCAATTCATGCCTGTGAGGCATTTAGAAGCATGCTGGGCACCTAGCAAGCGCTCAGTCGTTGTACGTTCTTGCTGCTGTTACTGCTAGTAATCCTCCGGACTGAGTCAGATCAGGGGCAGTGTGTTCCCCAAGAAGGAGTTCAGCGATCAGGTTAGTTTCAGGACCCAGGCAAGTGAATGGAGCTGGGACCAGCAAGTTGAAGAACTGCCCATTTCTGCTGGGATGTCTCTTCGAGGTTTACCTCCAGCCCAGCAAAACCTTGTAAACATTTCTCATGCCACCCTCCTCCGGGACCACCTGTGGCCGGTCATTCCTACGGTCCTGTGAGAGAACATCACTGAGGAATTCCACTGGCTGGATTCTTTTTTTTTTTCTTTCTTTTAAAAAATTTTGTGTGAGGGGGCGGTTAGGTATTTATGTATTTATGTATGTGTTTGTTTATTTAACAGTGGTTCCAGGGATCGAACCCAGGACCTCGTGCATGCGAGGCAGGCACTCTTCCACTGAGCTATACCATCCCCCCCTGGCTGGGTTCTTGATGCCTACATCCCCTGGGCCAGCAAGCTGACCATCCTAGTTTATCTTTATGCTGTGGAATGAAATGAGATGTCTAATAGTGATTTGGTACAGGAATGTGTGGCCCTTATAAGAATGATTGTTTTAACGTGTTTGAGGCCGAAGCCAGGTGTTCCCAGGAAGCTGTCTGCCCACTCAGCAGCAGTCCCTGCTGGCTCCTCTCCCATGATTAGGTCATGTCATGCTCTGGGGACACAGCACTTAGCTTTTCCAAGGCTCTGATGCCATCTCTGCTCCTCCACTCAGGTCATCTCAGCTGGAAGTTGTGCTTTATGTGGTTCTCATTCAGAGAGATGCTTAGTCAGGGTTGATTTGAGGCTGGTCCATCCATAAGCACATTCCTTCAGCTTCTGGGTTTTCTCTGAGCCAGAAGCTTAAGCAAGTCTTGCATCGTCTGTCATTAGTTGAGTTTACTGACATCATCAAAATTACCTAATTGATGGAGACTGTTGGTGAACCCAAGGCATTTAACCAACTTCCAGTTTCACCTGGAGGCTGTCACTATGGAAAAGAGACAGAAAACCAGGCTAGTGTTAAGTGAATGAACACATTGGACATACATTTATAGAGCACCAACCTCATGTCGAGAACTGTGTTAGACCCTGGGAAGACAACGGCAGCTACTTTGTCGTAGACAAGACAGCAGATAAAGAAACAGAATGTTTAGACTTTGGTTAGGTACAAAGCAGTAAACAGAGATGGGGATAGCGGGGGAGCAGGGAGACTGCCTTGACTTAGGTGGTCCCAGGAGGACCCTCAGAGACGTGGTGTGTGAGCTGCTTTAAGGTGAGAGCAGAAGGAGGAGGAGCCAACCTTGCAAACACCTGGAGGATGAGCCTTCTGTAAAGGGAAGGGGCATGTGTGGAGATCTGGAAGCAGCAGGAACTGGAGCTTGGGAGCCCTGAGGAGAGGGCATGAGAAGAGATGGAGAGGTGGGTGGGCGCTGTGAGCTACACAGGGCATCTTGGGTAGTACAGCAAAAGCTACTCGGAGGCCTTAATTAATAGTGTGATCTGCTAGAATTATATCCCTTAACAATCATTCTAGAGGGTGGAGGTGTAGCTCAGTGGTAGCGTGCATGCTTAGCATGCATGGGGTCCCAGGTTCAATCCCCAGTACCCAAAATAAAATAAAGTAAAATAATGGGCCTGACGAAAAATCATCCTAGTTGCTCTGTAGCAAGGTGATTGAACAAATGAGCCAAAGCCCACACTGTCTGAAGACACAGACTGCCTGCATGCTTCTTAACTGTCCCCTAAACCCCTCCTAACACCCGAACACCCTCACCATGGGTGAGGCACCAGTTACTTAAAAGCATATCCTGTTGTTTCTAACTTTCTGGGAAATCCCCAGTGCTGACACTGGCGTTGATGGAGCTCTGGGCAAATGGTGTTTGTGAATACTCCCCACGAGACGTGAACTGGGGCTGATGGTATCTCATTCAATTTTTTTTTTTTAATCTGGTGGGCTTTTTCTCAAGAGGGCAGCAGAAGTGAAGTGATAATGAGGACCTCTGTCAGGGTGGGGATGTGTTGATGAAAACAAACGTGTACCTTAGTGGGGAGGATTCCATGTGTGAGATGTGTAGAGGGTGTTGGGAAATCCTGCTTGTGTGTGTACAGTTGTTGCTTCTGACTGCTGTGCAAATGTTGAGAAGCTGAGACTAACAGATACTAGTCAGACCTGCTCCTGAAAACTGATAGACAGAAAACAGATTAATGGTTGCCCGAAACTGAGCAGGGAGGGATGGGGAGTGACTGCTCATGGGTAAGGGTCTCTTTCGGGGGTGATGAAAATGTACCAAAATTACCCGAATTTGCAGTTGTGGTGATGCTCATACAACTCTGTGAATATACCAAAAAACACTGAATTGCATGCTTTAAATGGGTAAATTTTCTGATGTGTGAATGACTTCTCAATAATGCTGATAAAACAAAACCTGCTGTTCACAGCCTTATGGGTTAAACTGAAATGATGACAGTGAACTCTGTAAGATTCATTGGGTGCCCTGGACATTTACTGGGTATTACACAGCAGAAAAGCAGGTGTCTGTTGCTAAAAGTCACAGAAGACAGCAGAGCCAGAAATTCCACGTGTGTGAGCTGTAGGTGGAGTGCCTGGGCATTCGTTTATGATCAAGGACCTTAAACGATGGTTCACACTCCCACCCTGAAACACCACGGGCACAGTAACAGCTTCCACTTCGTGAACACTCGCTCTCTGCCAGAAAGAGTGCTGAACACTTTACATACCTTAACCCATCTATCCTCGTAGGTGTTGGGACAGGACTTAACCCCATTTTACAGAAGAGGGAACTGAGGCTTAGAGGAAGAAAAGTAACTTGTTTCAAACTCCCAGAGGAGTGAAGCCAAGATTCACACCAGTTCTGTCCAGTCAGAATCAGGGCTGTGACCATCACCACTGGAGGTGATCCCTCCCCAAAAGCCATCATGTCTCAGCACAAGGCTCCCAATTTGCCTGCGCTGTGAGCTGAAAATAGTCCTAACTCAGCGCCTAAGAAATAGGCCAGACTATACTCTGATTATATCACTCAAGACCTCCACCCTGGGGGAACTGAGGAAACTTTAAATGCCCAGCTTGAAAGGATGCTTCCTTCTTGAAAAATTTTTCTGTTTTCTCTCTCCTCATTTTACACTCTTCCCTTCCTCCTTCTCTTTCTCCTTGTCTTTGTCTGTCTGTCTGTGTGTCTGTCTTTCTCTCTCCTTTCCTCCACCTCTCTCCGACTAACCTATCCTGTTAAACTGTGAACTCTTTGAGGGCAGGATCTGGGATTTACACGAACATCTTGGGAGAAACGCTGCCACTTTCCCCTGCCGTTGCTCACACCCACAAAGGCTCTGTTTCAGAAGGCTGGCCTTCTGACTGTGCCCCAGATGTGTCCAGGCTCCCCCCCACCTCCGCTCCAGGCCCTTCCTCAGGCTGTCCCTGCTCCCTCAACCCTCCTCCCCTTGTCACCATTCACCTTCTGCCCACACCACCATCTCAAATTCCACTCCCCGCCCCCTGGAACTTTACCTATTTGTCGCAGCCTACTGCATGCTTCTCCCTTCAGCAGTCCTAGCCTATGGTCCATGCCGCTTCTATCGTCTTAACTTCCCTGCACGGCTCCCGAGAGGTTCTCTCTCTGTGTCAATCAGCTCCCCAGGTGGGGCTTCCTGTGTGCTGTGCACAGACTGGGACCCCTGCCTCCAGAGGCAGGGAGGGGAGGGGTGGTCCGTCTCGAGTTCCCCACAGAGCCTGGAACAACACAGCACACAAAGCGGCTCGCACGTGGTCAATACTTGTTGCCTCTGTTGATAAGAAGTTATTTCCCAAGTGTTGGAAGCTGCATTTAGCAGTTTTAATGGAGACATTTATTTACTGTCTGTCTCTGTCCTTTCCCCCAATCCCGGGTTCCACGTTGGACTTCAAACATATTTTTTTCTTTTCTAGCAATAGACTTCTCTAAGTCTAAGCTTTGCTAAACTTCGGGAAATAGCCTCTTCTCTCCCACTCCAGCAGATGAACCCCTGAAGTTAAATAAGAGAATGATCAAAACACTGGGTCATGCTCTCTGTCACCTGCATGACAAGGAGAATACCTGGCAGGGTGACAAGTACACAGTGTATGTGTTCGCCTTTTTTTGCAGAGGTAACACCATGCAAAGCTGTCACACAGAAAGCTTGAACAAGCCATAACTTCAGTTCTGGGAGGAGCGTAAATACCTAAAGAGTAGCTCTGACATCTGTAAGATCATGTCTGATTCTGTAAGTTGGATGCTGCGAACATAAATCATTTGCTTTCATCTTCCCCAGGGGTGTACAGACCTCAGAGAGACCCAAGGGTAGGTGTTTACTCAAAGAGTGGGAGTGAGAGGGCCAGGAAAGGGGACAAGTTCTCCTTTCTGAAATTCACTACCACCTGAATTAAAAGCCTTGTGATGCCAATGATTAGCAGGTAACTTTGGGCACAGCGGTGTGCTAGTCAGTGTTTAACAACCGGCTCTGGAAGTGGGCACGGGGGAAGCCCTGATTTGTGAAGTTTGCTGATTTCCTTGATGTAAATACTTGCCCTGGTGGCTGATTTCAAGCTACTAACGTGAAGTCCCTGAGCACACACTCGGGTAGAGCTGGGGATGGCCAGATCCCTGCAGGAGGCAAGGGCCAGACCGGCTCACCACTCTTGGGGCAAGTTCTTTAGGAACTCTAAAGCTCAGTCTTTTTTTTTTTTTTTAATTTTTATTGGGGGGAGGTGATTTTAAGTTTATTTATCTGTTTATTTTTTTTAAACAGAGGTATGGGGAATCGAACCCAGGACCTTGTGCATGCTAGGCATATACTCTACCACTGAGCTATACCCTCCCCTCTAAAGCTCAGTCTTTATAATTGAAGAATTAGGATAATTTGAGGTTGATGGGATCAAGGAAGATATTCTGTTTGAACACCTTTTGCACATTGTATGATGTCCCATACATGTATGAACCATCTTCATTCGTTTGTTTAAAATGCTGTTTTTAACTAGTTAGTAATTCTCAGTGTGTCCTGGGCAGTAAGTAGAAGCTGCCAAAAAGAAAAGGTAGAGACCACCGGGAAACTTCCTGTGCTGTTACCAGACTTTAGTTTGTACTTCTCAGGGACACTTCAATCAACACCTTGGTTCTTTGTTTTTTTAAAGCCCCTCTCAGGTGTCTGGACTTCGAATTGGGGGGGGGGGGAAGGCAATAGTGTTACCAGGTCTAAGTTAACCCCCCTCCCAGGACCCTAGGCCTAAATACTAATAGACTGTGACCCTCTCTCTTAACCTGCATTTCCATCAATGGCTCCCAGGGGACCACAGTCCTTCCCACTCTCAGCATCAGCACAGAGGTGGCTCTCCAGTGGTCCAGAAGGATGTGGTGTTCTGCCAAGAGGGTTCAGGCTGAAGCCACTGCCTGATTGTTTGACTTGATCCATTTCTAAATGGAATTTCTGGTGCAGGGACAATTCAAGATCTCCAGGTGACCTTCAAAGGCTGTATCACATTTCAGACAGGATTTTTATTCTACTTTGGAAATCCCTGCTCGTATAGGTTACTGACAGTCTTTCCTGACGTTCAGCTGACTCGGGCATCTGTGTGCCGGGCATCGGTGCCATGGCGGCTCCCACAGGGAGATGACCTCACGTTGTCTCCTCTTCCACCCAGTGAGGTGTTAGCCCTGCTGTATGGTCTTGGGGAAGTGGAGGCACATGGCGGGAGAGGCTGGACAGGGAGTCAGGTCTCCCACCTCCTAATCCAAGGTCCTTTCGAGTTACGTTTGGGAGGAGAGGTGGGGCTTTTATACAAATGACTGTGCTCCAAAGCTAGATTACTAAATGCTGCCAGAGAAGGGATGGGGGAGGTCAACCAAGGGTGTTGCCTCAGCGAGTCATCTCCACCAAAAGGTGTGTCGAGCAAGTTACCCTTTTAGAAGCAGGAGGAGGAGACGCCAAGCTGATGTTCAATCCCTTTCTGAGATTAACCTTCATATATTGAAGGCAGGTGTAGCACGGCAGGGCGAAAGCCTCATGCGATTTACACGGACGAAACTTCCTGGCTGAACGATTATAATCCTAGCACCTCTTGGCCTTGGGGGAATCAGATTAACTGGATTTGAGTCTGCGCTGTTTCTATAATCAGGATCCCAGCTGGCCCATTGCTGACAGTGTCTTTTATGTTTGGAGGGGTAGCAGAGACCTACTGCGTTGCTTCCGAAAAGGCAGATCAAGGGTTGGGACATCTTACAAGGGGAAAGCCACCAGTGGCAGGAACCTAGAACAGAGCGGTCCTACCGCCCGCTGGGGAGTGTTGGTGCCAAGGAGGCCCTGTGCTTTGTGCCAAGTAATAATCCTGATTACCAAACTAACACGGTGAAAGAAAATTAGGTCGTGGAAGCCAATTCAAGAGAAGAATCACTTTGGACAACTAATGACACGGTAACAGTGTGCAGCTTCCAGTAACTACCTCTTGCCGCAGTAGGAAATGGACTTTTAGGTAAACTGCAAATGAAGCACTCTATGCATTTATTTAAACTCTTGAGTTTCTTGATTCTTAGGCCTAATACTAGCACTGTTCTAGCATAAAGAGAGAGTAGGAGGTGGAGAGAAGCGGCGGAGGTGGGTGGGGAACACATCTCGGCGACGCATGTTTACAATTAAATGGGAATTAACGGGGGAGAAGCTTAGAAAGCGTTCCTGGTAATGAAGCAGTCTCTCTGAAATGCAGACTCCCAGGAGAATAGGATTCCTGTCTTTAGGCAGAAACCAAGCTCACCAGCAGAATTTCATTTTGTGATTACAAATCCAGACCAGACCTAACCAGAGACAGTTTTCCAACCCAGGCCCCTGCTCAGGGTGGAGGCTGCAGGGAAAGTCCTCCCGATGGCAGGCTGAGTTTCCTTGCTCTGTCCCCCTTCCTCTGTCAGTGTTCTTTTCCCATAAATTGCTGCAGCTTGGAATAATTTATTTTTATATTTGAAACGTTATTTCCCATCTGCTCATTTACCAGCAGGTGTTACCTTTGGGATTATGACGCAATGGGGAGTTCACAACTTCTAAGCTGTATGATCAGAATTTAGTATATTGCACTAGCTTGACTTCCTTCATGCTGAATAAGGTTTTCCTGTGGAAATCCCCTCCCCAGGGCTTCCGAGCATGGGCTGTGGAGTCCAACAACTTCTTCGCTCTGTGATCTTGAACAAGGTATTGAATTCCTAGCCTGGTTGTCTTTGTCTGCAATATAGGGATACTAAAACAGCACCCCCAAAAGGCAGTTGCGAGAATTATCTGTGATTGTGGGTATAAATCAATTAGCATGGTGCCTGAAACATACTATTCAGCAAACTGTACCTGTTATGATAATAGAAGGGTGTTACGGAGTTATGTGCTAAGTTCAGGAATCTATAGCTTCACGTGGAAGATGCCCCAGTAGTGGTAATGGATGGTCACTGTATTTTCCCTGATCCAAAAATGGAACTGAGAAGTACAGAGAGGACAGCTCGGGTTATTTGATACGTGAAATCAGAAGAATTCCAGAAATTTGGAGGAATTGACCATTGAGCTTGCAATTTTGTAGGGTCAGGATCGAGGCTTTGTGAAATAAAAGCAAAATAAACACAAAACAAGAGAAAATTAAGTGCTGGGGGGCAGCGCAGGTAGTTAGCGCTTTAGGACTTGAAGGAGAATGCAGTATTTTATCAGTCTTAAGCCATGGTGGAAGCTTTCGAGAAGAGCCAGGTCTTGGGCTGGGCCCTGTGTGTCGGGTTTGATTTGAGCAGGTGAGGAGAGGAGACACTGTCTCAGGTGAGGCATGTGAATGAAGGTGGGGAAGAAGGTGCCAGGCCAGGAAGTGGTCAGGAGGCCTCCCTGAGCGGGGCTTTGCATACTTCTACACGAATGGACAGCAGAGGGTTTATGTGTCCATCTTTGGGGTTGGCCTGCTGGGACTTGAGCTCAGCACAGCGAGCTGTTCTCAGCAAATGTAGCTATCCACATGGCTGTTGTGGGTCATGTCACTGAAGATTTCTGAAGCTGGGCCAAGAACTTTAGACTTGATGGATTGTGATAGAGAGAGATAGCAGATGTTTTTTGTTTTTACTTTAATAAACTTTATTTTTTAGAGCAGTCTTTGATTTATAGAAAATTTGAGAAGATAGTACAGAGTTTCCATACACCCAACACCCAGTTTTCCTTATGAGTAACATCTTACATTTATGTAATTCTGTTGTTCTGGTTAATGAACCAATAGTGACGCACTGTTCACTTAAGTCCATACTTTATTACATTTTCTTGGTTCGGATAAGATGTCTTTTTTCTGTTCTGGGATCCAGGGCACTGTGTTACATTTCATCGTATCATTTGAGGTTCCTCTTGGCCGTGACAAGAGCACTTCCCTCCTTGTTTTTGATAATCTTGACCATTTTGAAGAGTATGGTCAGGTTTTGTAGCATGTTCCTCACTTGGGCAATTTTCTCATAATCAGACTAGGATTGTGAGGTTTCTTTGGAAGGAAGGTCACAAGAGACAAAGCACCAGTTTTCATCACGTCCTGTCTCAGGTACTGACTGTCAGCATGACTTGCTGGTGTTGACCTTGGTCATCTGGTGAGGTGGTGCTCATCAGATTTTGTCCCCTGTAAAGTTACTGGCCCTTCCCCACCCTTCCGTACCGTCCTCTCTGGAAGAAGGTCACCAAGCACAGTCCAAGCTTACGGAGTGCGGGGTGATGCCCCACTTGTTTGAACGGACTCCTCTTCATAGGTGCACTGACGAGGAAAGAGCCAGGGAATAGGGAGCCTTCAGTGTCTGAGAAAAAGGGAGTGAAGGCTGTACTCCTGTGGTGAGAGAAAGGATGAGTAAGGGATGAGAGCGTGGGCAGCATTTAGCGGGAGATGAAAGAGAGGGTGGGATCTGGGTGACGGCAAGGTTCCAGGCATCAGTGTTTAGGGGATTGTCTGGGTGGAAAGAGCACTGCATTGGTTTATCGCCAACTGGCTTTCATGGCTGGGTTGCCTTGGGTGAGTCACTGTTTCTCTGAGTCTCCGTTTGCCCATTTATAAGATGGGTTGACAGTTCCTGTTCTTGCTACCTTGTGAGCTCTTAGGAGAGTGACAGGAGATAATGCAGATGCAAGTGCTCTGAAAGCCATCAAGCTCCGTGTGGTTCTGGAGGCTGGTGAAGGGAGAGTGACGGTGCCGATGAGAAGGGAGGCGCCTGGGAGGGGAAATGTATTACCTGGGAGATGCTGAATATTTCAGATAATATGTTTCAGATAATACTTCATATAACAAGTTATAACTCATACTGAGTATACAGTAATAACTTCCTGATAGTCACCTGCTAAGGAGATTTTTATTTCAAATATGCTTTCTCAGGTGTTCTGTTTTTGGTGGTGTAGGTCCATGGTCTTTCCCCCAGGTAGAGGGGGCTTGAGTGAAATGAGGCTGGTTCTGGATGAGAAGGAAGGGCCCTGCCTAATCTTTTTGACTTCCTCTTACAGCCTGTAATAGCCTCTGTTTGGGGGCACTGCAAGTGACAGTTTTTCTTAAGGGTCTCAAGCCCCACTCCCACTCTAGTCTCACCACCTGTGATCTCCAATATGCATTTCCAAAGTAACACATCCACAGTGGAACTCTGGTTCCTGTCCCATGCTAGCATTCCAAGGATGTGACTAACCTATTTTGCTTGATTGAGAAGACAGTGGGAAACTTCTCAGTTAAACCTGCAATAGGCTGTTTTATCTGAGTAGCCAGAATCCCTCCAAACTGGAAATTATGCTGTAGAGGAATCCCTTTACCTTTTCAGGCAAATAGACTTAGCTCTTCAAATACATTTCCCCTTTATTCAGGACACATGCAGCCATGCTTTTGGTTTTTCACCGGACTGTTCTTCTTTTGGCAACAAACTGATGAGCCATGGAAGATTTTAACTGTGTCTGCCTGAGTTCCAGGGCAAATCACTGACTACTTGGTGCAAAGATTTGGGAAGCCTGAGTGTGCTAAGCGTACCTTTGCTTATAACTCCCTGCTGACTTGGGGCGAGGAATGTAAGCGCTTTTCTCCTCATTTTCCCTATCAGTAGAGTAAGTAGGGACCACCCAGGCTCTGAAAGATGGAGCAATCACGTAAAGATTAGCAACAGAGCCAGCTGGCAAATAAGGGGATGGAATTATCATCATCTTGATTGCAGCTGACTCAGCATATTTCACAAACATAGAATTGAGCCAATAATGAACATACACTTGGTATTAACCAAACTGCCAAAGGAAGTCATGTGAAATAAACCTCTTTAAGAGTCTTTAAAAAGGAGAGAGATTCTTTTGTCTACACTGATTTGAGTTGGGGTGAAATAAATACCAAGTCTTTTTCGGTCATCGAATTCTGTCATTTTCTAATGAGAAAAGCCCATTTCTTCACAAGTGGGTTGTCGTGATATGTGTCTGCCTAGGCTGATGGATGATGGAAAGGCAAGTCAGCATGATGTGGTACCTGCTCATCTCTGGATGAAAACAAAGGTCATCTCTGGGCATGGATGATTCCGCAGCATAAAGATCTATTTCCAAAGGAAAGTGCTTACAAAATGCAGATGCTGATCCCAGTTCTGATCTCTGTGTCTGGTGCCAGCATGTGCACTGGCCCCTTTGTCAAGACTGAGGGAAGAGCCAAGAAGTGAAATGCTTTTTCCCTTCCCTTCCCATCACTCAGCAGGGCTTGCTTGGTTAGCTATAAAAAATTCAAGTGTCAAGAGAAACTGCGGTACACTTTCTTACCCCGAATGCATTTTCCCTCGTAGTCAGGAGATCCACTGTGTTCTCATATTGGAGTGGATAGTCTCTCCTTTGTGACTTGCTTAACCATATTGTCTGGATTCTAAAGGGACAATCGTTCTTAAACTGCAGCATCAGAATCTCCTGATGAGCTTTTTGAATAGCTAGATCCCTGACTCCCTCCCCTAGTTCTATGGGGCTGAGGAATCTGCATTTTTCAGATAAGGTATTGGGGGTCCTGACATAGGGGATCGGCAGAACCACCTCGAGGATCACCAGCGGGGTGACGTGCCCAGTTCGCAGTACTTGACTGCACCCACCACGTGTGCCCCCTTCTCTAAGTCAAGTCCTGGTTGCTGCTTTTAGAACTGCCCTAGAGTCTGGCGAAAACATTATTGCCCCACTTATAACAATCAACGCTTGACTTATAATCATTTCTGACTTAAGACAAATCACGCGGGAAGAGCACGCTCTTGGGAGCCAGCAAGGCCTGGGTGGGGATCTTTGAGCCTCCCCTTGGGCAGCCTGCTCAGCGTCTCTGAGATGCTATTTCCTCATCTGTCAAATGGGAACAGTATTACCCACCTCACCGAGAGAGGGAATAAAATGACGTATGTGTAAGCACCCAGCACCGTGCCTGGCGCTGAACAGACAGATGCCCGATAAATGTTACTTTCCTCCATTCTTTCAGGGAGCAGGAGTTTGAAACGAAAACAACAAACCTTACACACAGTAGAAAATGTCCAGGGAAGCTTTTCAAAATGCCCAAGCGAATAGATGTTTGGCCTTGTTACACATCACCTTAAAAGTCAGTGGTTGTTTAGAGATCTTGAAAGATGCTCCTTCTCAATTCCCTTAGATTGGACTGACTTCTGTTGTGAATACAGGCTTCCAAGAGAGATCCCAGCAGGCCGTAAAGAAAATGCAGGTGTATCACAATGTTGGTACCTTTGCCGAACACTCCTGGGGTCCAGCGCAGAGAATTCAGATCAAGTGTTTAACCTGCCGAAACGACACCTGCTCCTAGTCTAACTCTCACAAGAAGAACCTTGTTCCTGAGAATTTAGCTAGTAATGGATTATTTGGACTGTCTTGTTCAAACTCTTTCCAGGCAAAATGAGAACATTATAGTGGTCTGAGAGAAACAATGCACTGTTATATTTGGGGTGTACAGAGAGCGCCTTGCTGTCAGGTGCTGTCTGAATTGAGTTTCAGAAATATCTGCCCACATCCCTCCCCCTGCTCCCCACTCTGTCCAACCCGGTTTCGCCATGCAAGGGAAAAAAAAATCTTTGTTCTTTGTGTTGGTTGATTAATTTTAGGTTCACCGTTCTTATCCTGTATCATGCTCATACAGGTAATTATGAAATACATTTTTATGTATCACACGGCTCCTCCTTCTGAGGAACCAAATCAGAAAAGGAATTTAATACCAGAAAATGCCTCTGCTTTCTCTGGCTGCACAAACAGGAACTTCAGTGAAGACCGTTGGGTTGCATAAAGTCACAGGTGTCCTCTTGGAACCTTCTCTCTTGGCCCTTTGTAAGGGGAGCCTGTAGATCCTATTCCCGGGGCAAGGCGGTCACAATAACTCCTATTCTCTGAAGGCCACACTCTAGAAACTGAGAGAATAATCCTTGTAAGACCCATCGTATGATTTCAGAGCCTGGAAAGACCTTCGAAATCCTCTGATCCAATCCCCTTTGTTTTACGGGAGAGGAAACTGAGGTTCAGAGAGATCCACATAGTTACTAATTTATTTTTTATTAAACACCTGCCTGCCGTGTGTGTCTCAGGAACCGTGCACACAGTAGGAGGCTCACAGTAGGCCTCCAACAGGTTAAGTGCATTGCCAGATGAAGATCAGAAGTGACTCTCTGGTAGACGAGAAACCAGCCAGCACATGCTAAGGAGGAAGTGAGCCTTGGCTGAGCCCCTTTGGCGCACGAGCAAGAGTTCTCCTAGGATCTGAGGAGCTGGGGGAAAGTAGGAAGAGTACAAATGGGGAGGAAAAAAACAGGAACTTTAAGGGGGAGGGTGTAGCTCGGGTGTAGCTCTGGTGTAGAGTGCATGCCTAGCATACACAAGGTCCTGGGTTCAATCCTCAGTACCGCCATTAAATAAATAAACAAACCTAATTACCTCTCCCTACAAAAATTTTTTAAAAATAGGGACTCTAATAGGGCCCCATCCTCAAGGAACTCACAGTCTGCAGTGACTCCTGGCTGAAAGGCACTTTCTAAACCAAGCATACTACACAGTATTGACCCAAACAAGATCATATATTTAATGACCCACTTATATAGTCCTAGAGAAGTTTGGGAGGAAGAGAAAGGACACCTGGCTCCCAGAGGAACAAGCCTGGCGTTTTCCTCACTGGACTGTTAAAGCCACAGCTCTCTTTTTTAATCCATGTACCCCTATAATTACGACACGGGGGCAGGGGCTCGATCGATGCTTATTGAATCAATAAAGTGGCCCATTTGATACTAAAATAATGGGTTTATTTATGCAGGAGTGCATTCTACTCACATGGACCTTTTTCCTTTCTCTTTCAGTGGCCCACCCCCAGGACCCCCACCACCCCGCGGAGAAGCCTGTCATCCACTGCCATAAATGTGGGGAGCCGTGCAAGGGCGAAGTGCTCCGGGTCCAGACCAAACACTTCCACATCAAATGTTTCACCTGCAAAGGTACGGAGCCTGCAGCCTCCTGGCTTTGTGGCGTCTCCCACTCGGCGCTTGCCTTGGAGGCGGCCCCCTCCCCTTCGCTCCGCCCCAGGGCGCTGGCTGGTCAGTGAGTGTGCCCACAAGCCCTGGCATTGCTCACCTTCTCTAACTGGGATTGGATTAAACTTAAGGGGGAGACTGAGCGCCCCCCCAACGCAAGACCAGCAGTACACGGGCTTTTTGGGTCTTCACTGAGGTCCCTGATCCTGGGAGGAGAGACAAGTGAAAAATGCAGTTTTGTGTTTTGTACTTAATATTTCCTTTCCGCCGAAATGAGGGACTCCTCCTTCGAAGTAACCTTGTCCCAAAGCCATTGTTTATAGGCGGGCTAGATAACGTAAAGATTGGGGTGCTAAGTCTCTGGTTCCTCTGTGTGTGTGCGAGGAGTGAGCATTAAGCAAGAACCCTTGGAAGGCCTCCAAGCAAGAAGATGCCTCCCACCTAAGAAGCTGCCCATTTGCAGTTGATTTCTGTTAACAAGCCCCTCTTTTGAGGTTTACACTCTTGTCATCGATGTGTGAGATATGCCGTCCTGGTTCACTGGAGCCAGGGCATGGCCGAGCTGGGGCAAAAAGGAGGAAGAGAGTTGTTTCTGTGTGTTTATTTGAGAAGGAGGTTCCCTGAGCTGAGGGCAAGTCTGGGTAGCTCAGGTTGGGGCTGAGGGGTGGAGGAGGAGATGGAAGGCGGCAAGGCTCTGAGCCAGCTCTGGAGCTTGACTCTGAGCTCTGCACGTGGTACGCACCCTCATCCCCGAAACCGTGTTTCATTTTAAGTCTCTTGGGTTACCAGGGGTCATCGTTGCCATCTTAGGCCAGCTGCCCCTGGGCTGGGGGTGGGTGGCTCTCAAGTAGACTCCAGGCTGCCTAGAGACCCTCAAATACATGATAAAAAGAGGGACAGAGGCTTTTCTGGAGTCCACAGCGGTTTCCTTCACTGAGCGTAAACTTTTCATTGTAGCTCAAGTGAGAAGATGCGAGGGGAAGGGAAGGGAGGGGAGGCAGAAGTTTAACTCCCACTGAGCATAACTTGGGTTACAAAGGCCATCATGAGCATCTTAGGGAGAGAGATTCTTTAATCCTACTGGAAACCCCTACAAGTAAATACAGTAAGTCCTCAGGTCTTAGACAACCCAAGTTGGTTATCAGGAAACGTCAGGGTCACACCCAGGGCCCTGACTGTGCTGCCACTCTGTGTGGCTTAAGTCCTGCCGTTGCCACTACAGCAGCTCTGTTGGCTCGGACAAGTGACCTGTCTCTCTGTGGCTCTGTGTCCTTACCTGTAAAATAAAGACACTTGACCACGTGAGATTTAAATCACCCCAGGTCTGAAGTTTGCCGATTCCACAGACACATAACCACGTAGTGTATAATATAGAACCCAGAGGATTACTGGATTAGAGTCTCTTAGGTAGCATGCCAGAGGAAAAATAACTGCTGGTGACATCCGGATTGGTTAACTTGGCAGCAGGCACTATATCTTGCTTTATTTTTTGCTCGTAACTTTCCTGAGACATGGCTTAAACAGTGTAGATTTGGTATGAAATAAATACAACCTGTGAACAAGGGCAGCCCTGAAAGTATTTTATATTTCTAGCTGGAAGTATGTAGTGTTAGGCTCTGAGTAGTTGCTGTTCAACACATCAAGATACTAGAATAACACGTTCATTTATCCCCTGGAGAGTGGAATCTTCCTTACTTTTCTTCTCTTCTAGTTTAAATCTAAGGACTGACTATAAGTTATTTATGTTGGAAAGCTATACCATATATATTTTGTTTCATGCTATCAATGTGTTCCTGAAAAGTTGAAGTTTTTTATGTATTACATCATATTTTGAGAGCACTTATTGTTTGTAGGAATTATTATTAATTTAAATGAAACTATACTAAAATAAGTTCTTGTAAATTTTTATTTTTCTCATACTTAATCTGTCAATGTTTGCTGTCTTAGGTCTGCAACTTTCTGGGGTCACCCTTTTTTTCATTATCCGAAGATAGTGCCTTGAGCTGCTCATGCTTATGCTCTTGCGAGTCCATGCATTTTCCCCAAGATTCTAGACTAGTGTTGTCCAATAGACGTATGGTGCAAGCCACATATGTAATTCTGAATTTTCTAATAGCTATCTTAAAAAAGATATAAAGGGACAGGTGCAATTAACGTTCATAATATATTTTTATTTGTCCCTATATACCTCAAATATTATCATTATCATTTCAACATGTAATTAAAATAAAAATTATTGAGATCTTTGACGTTCTTCTGTTTTCATACCAGCTTGACAGCACATCTCAGTTTGGACTAGTCCGTCACATTTCAAGTGCTCGACAGCCACAGTAGTTAGTAGCTGCAGTATTGGACAACACAGTTCTCAGGATTCCTCGGGGTTTGCATTCTTGCAGTCCCCTCTTGCTCTAAATTCCTGCCATTCCCAAATTCTTGGTCTCCCCTTTATGAGTGCCACGCTTTTTGCATGGCTTCACCCTACGCTGGACAGTATTTCTCGTCCTCCTTTTCCAAAGGTACCACTTTATAAGGCAGCTGTTTTCAGGAGACTTTACTGAACGTTTGGGAAAATAGAGGGAGTTATAGCACAGAATAGGCAACAACTGCCCTGATATTCTCAGGCTGTCCCTTCCTTCCTTCCTTCCTTCCTTCCTTCCTTCCTTCCTTCCTTCCTTCCTTCCTTCCTACCTTCCTTCCTTCCTCATTTCTATTAATAGCCTTTAACTTTTAGAGCACTTTTACATTTACAGAAAAATTGAGCAGAAAATGCAGACGAGGGTCATTTCTCATACTTATTCAGAACCCCATCTGCCACCATCTTTGTAGGGCTTCCTCTCTGTACAAAGACCCTCTCCCCTCCATGTCAGGGACCCCAACTTCCTTCTCCCTCACTGTCAGATCAAGACTCAAATTTCCTTATGGTCTCTACTTTTTATAAGTTCATTAGGATGATTTCCCAGAAATAGAGGTCTGCTCCTTGAGGAATTCTGTCTTCCTCCTAACCCAAGTGGCCCAGGCTGAAGCTAAGTCTTAAAACAGCAGTTCTGTTTTCTTTCTGTTACATCTAAAGTAGAGGTGTTATACATACACAAATAAAAAGTGTTGCCGAGGACGTGGAGAAGAGGGAACCCCCATGCATTGCTGGTGGGAATGTAAATTGGTGCAGCCACTATGGAAAACAGTATGGAGTTTCCTTTGAAAAAATTAAAAATAGAACTACCATATAATCCAACCATTCCACTTATGGGTATTTATCCAAAAAATATGAAAACACTAATACAAAATGATATATGTACCCCTATGTTCATTGTAGCTTTATTTACAATAGCCAAGATATGGAAGCAACCTAAGTGCCCATCAACAGGTGAATGGATAAAGAAGATGAGGGGTGTGTGTGTGTGTGTGTGTGTGTGTATGTACACACAATGGAATATTACGCAGCTACTAAAAAGAATAAAACTGGGGAGGGGCGCGGCACGGTGACCCCAGAAGTGGCAGTGATGGGGCGGGCCTATGCGCGGGAGTCCATGTGGGCACCAGCGCGGCGAGTTAACAGCACAGGGTCGCCATGGCAGAGCTGCAGCAGCTCCAGGTGCGAGAGGCGGTGGATTCCATGGTGAAGAATCTGGAGAGGGAGAACATCCGGAAGATCCAGGGCCTCATGTTCTGGTGCAGCGCCGGCTGTCGTGAGGACAGCCACGCGTCCATGCAGCAAGTGCACCAGTGCATTGAGCACTCCCATATGCCTCTGGCTCAAGCCCAGTCCCTGGTGACCAGCGAGTTGGGGAAGTTCCAGGACTGCCTGACCCGGTGCACCATGCATTGCAACGACAAAGCCAAAGATTCAATAGATGCAGGGAGTAAAGAGCCTCAGGTGAAACAACAGCTGGAGAGTTGTGTGACCAAGTGTGTGGAACACACATGAACCTCATCCTAACCATGACCAGGAAGATGAAGGAGTCTCTCTCATCCGTGGGGAAGTAGAAGTCTGCTGTTGGCCATCCCGGCTAAGGGCAGGAATCTATTTTAAAAGAGGAATGAGGATTTGGGTCTTTTAAGCAAAGTTTATGAATGAAGAAATTAAGGATGGCAGCATGTTTAAGGCCTACGTCACTTCCTTCTGGACACTCTTTCCTTTGTGTTTCAGTCCTAAAAAGTGAGATGGAAAAAACTGGTGCTAAAATTTGGGTCAGAGATAGCACGGTGTTTTTGAGAGCCCAAGTGTCATGTGGCAAGTGCTTATCCTGGCAGTAGGGGTCTCCCTTGTACCCAACTGGAGCCCTCCGAGGTACCAGACTGTCATAGTACACAGGTGCCAACAGGTGGGCAGGTTCCTCTAGCCTGCCTGTCATCTGGTGGTGTGAAGAGAGGTGTTTCTGTTTGTTGTCAGTTTCCTGTCTACCGGAAGGATCACCACACCATTTTCCATAAACTGTAAAACAAAATCCATGAGGTCACCAATTTAAAAGGGAAAAGGAGACGTCTAGGGTTTTGTTTGGTTTGGTTTGGTTTTGTAGACACAGGCATGAAGTTAAGATGTGGCATTGGAAGAGGTAGTTTGCATAAGAACTTTGAAATATTTGAGATATTCATTTCTGGCCATCAAGGTGTGAATGCGCATTTCTTAAATTACATTACATCTTTCAGCCTGGAGTCCCTGCAAAAATATGAGAGGTGATGTCGCACTTTTATGGGAAGCAGCCATGATTGGTCCTGAAGCTGTCTGCAGCAGTGACAGGACAATCTTGCAGTGACACTCAGCCTTGAAGGGAAAGGGGGTTTTGTGCTGTGCACTAGTATTCAGGAGTGAACAGTGAAAGAAAAATAGTTGCCTGCTTAATTAAGAGAGTTATGAAGTACTGGATTTGAAAAAATCTGGTTTTCATAAAACAGGATAGAATAAAAGCTTAAACCCAGTGTTGCTTACTTTGCCCCTTGAAATGACAGAGCTCTATTGAGACAATCTCTTGGCAACATAAAGGGGATAAGAGAGAAAGTAAGTATCTTGGGGGTGAGCTGTGACTTTTTTAGAGCTGAAGAGGGACAGCTCCCCCCCCCAACCTGCATCACCAAATATCACTTTTGCCAGGGCCTTTGCAAAATGCATTATTCCTCCCGCAGTTCTGGCACCTTACCATTTTGTTAAGTATGTTGTTGTCTTTTTACCAATTTATTACTTGAAATGATAATGTAGCCTGTCTGTTTGCTGTTTCAAAACTGTGATATATTTTCCTAGTGGTTTGGTTTTAAAAATAAATAAGGTTTAATTTTTCCTCCAAAAAAAAAAAGAATAAAATCCTGCCATTTGCAAAAGAATAAATGAGTGGACCTACAAGATATTATGCTAGGTGAAATTAGTTGGATAGAGAGCAACAAATACTGTATTACTTCACTTATATGTAGAATCTTTTAAAAAAATGAATAAACATAACAACACAGAAACAGAGTCATAGACACAGAGTATAAACAGGTGGATGCCAGAGGGGAGGGGGAAGCAGAGGGGGCAATAGGTGATGGAGATTAAGAGATACAAGCTTCCAGTTGCAAAATAAATGTACTGCCAGTACAGTGTGGGGAACATAGTCAATAATTATGTCATATCTTTGTGCGGTGACAGATTATAACTAGGCTTATTGTGGTGATGATCATTTTGAAATGTATAGAAATATCGAATCCCAGTGTTGTGCACCAGGAAATAACAGAGTATTGTAGGTCGATTATACCTCAAAAACAAACAAACAAATCCAAAGAAAAAGAGATCAGATTTGTGGTCACCAGAGGTAGGGGGGTCAGGTGACAGAGAATTGGATGAAGACAGTCAAAATGTACAAACGCCCAGTTATATGATAAGTGAGTACCAGGGATGCGATTGCAGCATAGTCAATGTGATTAACACTGCTGTATGTTACATATGAAAGTTGTTAAGAGAGTAACACCTAGGAGTTCTTCTCACAAGGAAAATTTCTTTTCCCATTTCTTTAATTTTGCATCCATATGAGATGATGGATGTTCACTGAACTTACTGTGGTCATCATTTCATGAAGGATGTAAGTCAGATCATTATACTGTACAACTAAAACTCACACGGTGCTATATGTCAGTTATATCTCAAGAAAACTGGAAGGGAAAACAAAACGAAGGAGAGATGCCATATTAAGATTGTGAGCTAATGTCAGGGACAGAGGACCTGGGGTGGAGAGCATTTGCTAAAACAAGCCTAGGCTTTTGGTCAACAGATGGCTGAGTGCGGAGGAGGAGTATTCAGGTTCTGGCTGTGATTCCCAGGCCGGCCAGAATTTCTTCTTCTAATTCTCTCCCCTCCCTCCCATCCAACTCCCCTTCACACACACACCATGATGCCAAAGCCTTGTAGTTCTTGAATGGGACTAGAGGTTGCTTTCTGCAATTAGAAAGAGAGCCCTAAAATGCAAAAACCTATAGGAATAAAAGGCAGAGATGAACTCTTTTACTCAGAATCAATTTTGAAAGAAGAGAGGGAAAGAGGAAACTTACACGAGAGCTAGACAAGCATGAAGGTGGGAAAGGGTTGCAGTGGAGGAATTAGAGTTCATAGCACAGAGTTAAACCAATAGTCTGCCCACGACTCCACAGGTTTAGCTGTAACAGGGTCAGGGTTGGTGAGCAGGAATTTTGTTAGAGAGCACATATCACTTCCTGAAATGTCTGACATCTTGGGATCTGATGGTCCAGGAGTTATGTATGTACCCAGTTAGTGGATGTTAATTGAACACATACTGCATGCAAGATGCTATGCTGAATGCTGAGACTAGAAAGAGCACACCATATTTGTGTGTCAAAGAACTCATGGGGTATTTGAAGAGCTATATATGTAAGCAACATTTATGATACTGAGTAATAAGTGCAAGGAATGGAGAGGAATATAGGATGTGGGCTGGAGGCAGGGAGATACCATGGAAGTCCAGGTGGAAATAATGTAAAGTAGCAACAGTGTGATAGAGACTAGGGGACATTTAAGAGACATTTAAAGTCAAGATTGCTAGGATTTTATGACTGAATGTATGTGAGGAATGAAGAAGGATCCGGGTTTCCAGTTGGACTGCCTGGGTGGGCATTTTTTTTTTACCACCAACTAAGGAAATACAGGAGCACTGGATAGAATGTAGTGCCAGGGAGAGTTCAGTTTGGGATCCATTGAGGCGGAACTTACAGAGTCTAGCAGGCTTGGCACTCAAGAGATACCAGTCTGTGCTGGGAGGATGTGAAATTGTGTGGCATCCAAATAATGGCTGAAGCTGTATGACTGTGTGTGGAATTCCCCTGGGAAAGAGCAAAGGGCAGGAACTGAATACCAAGGACGCCGGCATCTGAGGAAGGAAGTAGGACCTCATTTCTGTTTGTAACCTTGACAAAGTACCCACCTGGTAAAGAGATGGGGAAAGCGGTTTACTTACTGGATGGATTTTATAATTGAAAGAAACCGAGATCCCCAAGGCTTCTGCTATTCTTTCTAATATAACCCAGTGGGAATGAGACACGGCTGCAGGGTTCCAGATGGAGCTGCTCTTTAACCTTCAGTGCTCAGTTGTTTTGTTTCTTGTCCTTGCCCACTAGCAGTAATCATCCCACCAACTTAAAGGAGAGTTTTTTTAATGCTACCCATTCATTCTGATACCGTTCCAGTGATGTGATTTTTCAGTGTATCACCTGGTCTGCATCACGATTGGAATACATGCTCTATGAGAGAATAAGAACCCTATTTAAATAGTATAAATTTAACATTCAATTAATTATATAATGTTTAATTTATATTTAAGTTAATTATAATTATATGTATAGGTCATCATATTTATACATTATGTGGTTCATTATAATTATTGTTGTCTATCTTGAGTGTTTTTTTTTCAAAGTAATGCCCTAGATCCATTTTTCTGCCAGAAAGTTCAAGAGCATTTAGAAAAGACCAGGGACCAGCAGATTAAGAAGGGCTATGTAGCCAAACTTTCTGTTTTCAGTGAGCCTTTCCTGGACTATCCTGTGTAAGATTTCAGGTACTTCCGATTATCACCCCTCTCTCTCTGCTATAGCTTTTTTCCTTAACATTTATCATTATTTAACATATTTTATTCATGTCTCTTCACCCCTTGCTAGAGAGTAAGTTCCCCTTGAGGGCAGACTCTTTGTCTGTTCCTAATGGCATAGCTAGTCAACAAGATTTATCAAGTGCTTGCTGTGATGTATGTCCTCAAATGCTTACTAGGCAGCAACATTGTCTTCTGAAAAGACAGAGCGTAAGCAAAGCTGTCTGTCACTGATCACAGAGCTATCTGTCTGCCTGGCAGATGGAACAGATGAGAGAACTTGTGTGGACGGCGCTTGTCAGGCGGCTCTCGGGTGAGATGTTGCCGCTGTTTGGTTCTTGATGCTGGTTTAGACCCTTAGCTTTCACTTAACCCACTGGGCGTAACCCACTGCATGTGGGTTCTTTTCAGGCTCAAGTGGAAAATCAATAAAGCTCAAGTAAAATGGAAGTGGTTTCTTATGTTCCCTGAGTGCCGAACTTGGGCTTTTAATACCTGTTTAGAGAATCTTAGTCATTCGGAAATTGACTAAAAGGTAGAATTAACAGGATGCAAGAAAAATTAGCCTGATACAGATGTTCCTTTTTCGCAGCAAGTAAGAAACCACTTTCGTGCCATCTTTGGTTGATAAAAGGATAATCCTGTGTAGTTTATCTTTTGAATTATGTACCTCGTTAAATTGTTACCTAGTCAAATAAATACAATTTAGATTTTTTAAAATAGTTAAGTTTTTGAATTCCAAACTGAAACAGGATAAGGGCTCATAAATTCTCCAAAATAGATTGCTTAATGATTTTGACTCTTGTTGAGAGATAATTACCCATGGGTCCCTGTGAGCATAGGTGCTGGTAGCTTTTTATTCTGAGTTCTCTTTTCATGGATACTTGTACAGTAAACAGCCTTGGAAGATAGAGATAGTGTTTCCCTCTGGAGCAGAGGACAGATTTGTTTGCTGTCAAGTGTCATAAAGATAATATCTGCCCCTGGAGCAAAGGTTGAATAGATCTGCTTGCAGCTCATTATAAAAGATTGGGGTTTCCTAAGTTCGGGATTTCTCAGCGTGACACAAACCCACTGCACGTGCAGGACCCTGGTGACCTACATCTCTTGCTTCTGGGGGACTTGAGGGGCATGGGGAACCAGTATCAAATATGAAGCTCATGTTACCTGCTGAGAGTCATAAAATCTTTTGCTTCTGACCCGGGAGTTTCATGTCTTCTGCCAGCATCCATCAAATCAGAGTGGGTTGACTTGTTAGGTTGTAGGTAAAATCTCATGTTCTTTATAGTTCTTGAAAACTCTCAATTCACGTCGATGAAAGCTTCTTTTTTTGAGAAAGAGAATGCTGAAGTTCACCCAGTTTGTCAAGGAAAAACACATTTTCTAAGAAAATGTTGTACAGCAAAGGTTATAGGAGTGTTTATATCACAGAAGAGGGAGGAAAACTGAAATGATCCTCAAGCATTTCTAAAGCAAGCATTGAACTAGTCCTGTTGCTGGTTCTTTTCACCTCCTGACCCTTGCAGAACCCCAGACTCAGACCTCATCTCTATGTGCACTTTCTAGTGACCTCATCCAGTCTCATAGTTTAAAAGTACCGTCTGTACCTTGACAATTCCCAGCTCTCTACCTCTCCCCTGCAATCCAGACTGTCTTCAAAGGCCTTCTCGGCATCTCCAGTTGGCCTCTAAACCTGACTCTTGGTTACTAGCACCACCTCCACCCCTAACCTGCTTCTCCAGTCTTTTAGTTTCAGCAGTTGTCAAGACCCTCCCTCCAGGTGCTCAAGCTAAAAACCTTGGAGTCATTCATAACACCTGTTTTTCTCTTGCACAAAACAAGCATTCTACCAACAAATCCCACCGGCTCTATCTTCACAGTATGTACAAAATCTGACCATTTACTCTATCCTGTGATAATGACCCTGTTCCACACCACTGTCACGTCTTATGGATAAATAATGGTATTAGGTCTCCCTGCATCTGCCCTTGGCCCCCCACAGGTTATTCTCAATGCAGTAGCCAGGGTGATCCTTAAAAATAAAGCCAGTTCCTGTCACCTTTCCAAAGAATTCCCTCATCTCTTAGAATGAAATCCAAAGACCTTGATTAGACCTTCATGGCCCCTCCCCCTGTTACTCCCTGACCTCATCTCCCACCATTTTCTCCCTGGCTCACTCTGCTGAGCCACACTGGCCTGCTTGATGGTTCTTAAACAAATCAAGCACTGGACAACCTCAGGACCTTTGCACTTACTGTTCCTTGTGTTTGCCAAGCTCTTCATTCCAATATGTGACTGATGACCTTCTCCACTTCTTTGGGTCTCTTCTCAAATGTCACTTATCAATGAGACCATCTTTGACACCATCTAATATGTATAGATGTGTATCTGTGTGTGTTTACATTTGTACGTATTTATATACAATTTAAGTTATGTCTGGTTTGCTGCCTGTCTCCACCTGCTAGGCTATAGGCACCAGCAGGGTTTGTACAGCAGCCCTTAGAAAACAGCCTAGCTTACATAAGCACTCAATAATGTTTGCTGAATGAATGAATGAAATGTTGATCATCAATTGATATACTAATTATAGATTATTTCCAAATTATTAAATCCAGGTTACCCAGACTTGGTTTCAATCAATGTCATCCCAAGTGTGGGAAGGAGAAAATTATTTTTGTGGTTCCCAGATAGAGCATTTCTCACACAGTGAAAAAAAAATTTTCTTCAATCCTTTTTTCAATGCTAATTTTATGAAGCAAAGATCTTTAAAACAGAGAACAGCTGTCAGGCCCAGGGCCTTGATCAGGCAATGATATCACAGCTCTAATTGAATTACATGACTTAAATATTTATTTCTACAGAAGCTTCAGGGGAGGTGGCACTGAATGTTTTGATTTGTGGTAGTGGTGTACATTTGCCTTTTTTAAAAATTATACTCAATGAAAGTGAGCTGATTTTTTTTAAAGGCATTAAGGAAATAATAGATAGATCCAAAACTGTCCACCAAACAATGAAGGTGGTACATGAGTGAAACTGGGGAAGTTTGGGGAACACTGATGCGGATAGTAGGCTTGGAATTACATCTGAAGTGATGAGGCGGTTTTTAGTCATAGTCTTGGGACTCAAATGTTATACTCTGTCATAACCATGACATCTACCCAAAAAAAGAACAACTGTATTTATGTAAATGTAGTCAAACTCTTTAACTGTTATGGTGAAATTCATCTGCCACTACTTTTTTGAATTTGTAAATTTGGGTTGCAGTTTGAAAAGTATCCTGTAAGAACTGACTCTAGCTTGGTCCCTTTTTCTCCTTTTATTCAATCTGAGAAGGGATTTTGATAGTGTCTGGAGAGTTATTATCTACTGAGTGATGGCTAGAGGACAAAGTAGAATTCCTGTTGGAATTCCTCCTTGGTTGATAATATCAACCGATTCACAAATCAGATAAGCCCTAAAACCTTTTTATCCACATTAAACCCAGGCAGATGGACTTGAGTCACCTTTCCTTGTGATGAAAGTGGCACTTGTCGGGTAACTTCAAGTGTCCATGATTCAAATAAACTTTTTCTCAGCCTTTGCCCATAGGTCGCCCGGTGTCTCATCCCCTGCCTTGAATAGCCTGTGCAACAGGGCTGCTGAGTGGGTCCCAGAAAGAGTATTTATACTGCATTGAAGAACCAGGGGCAGCCTTTCTGCTGTGCCTGGAAGTTTCTAAAACTCTGGGTCTCTCTTTATTCACTGAACCTTTTGTGAGAAGTGAGGAGGACCTCAATAGATACGATGTGTCAGGAGACATGTACATGGTACGAAAGCTACCTGGAGAGGCATTAAACTTGTCACACCCATTAGGGTAGAGTTTGTAAAGTGTGCTCTGAGAAGCACCTACCTCAGAGTAACCGTGATGATGGTTAACCATTCAGATTCTGGGTCTCACCCCGGTCTCCCTTATCAGCATCTCAGTGGTCAGGGTCTAGCATTTCCAACCAGCTCTCCAAGTATTAAGGTCACCAAACTGAGAACCACTGCTTTGTTGGACATGGGCTTTGAATTGGTGGTGGGATGATGACGGGGATAGGATATCAGTAGCCTGTTCAGAACCACCTGGGTAAGAATTCTCTGGTCATGGCCCTTCATGGCCTATGAAATTACCAGAAATTGGGCTTTTTTTTAGAACAGCCTCGTTAAATATAGAATTTACGAATCATAAATATAGAAATTACGAATACGAAATGTTCAGCTAAATGGTAGATATTAAAATTTATGCTCTAAACATACCTCACTAGTAATACGGAGATAGGAAAAGTCGTGGTGTGGAGTTACGTCCTATGAAATTCTGAATGGGACCAAAGAAGCAAGGATATAGAACTCCTTGTTATACAGTTTATCTGCACCCATCAGGTCAAAACTGAAAACTGAAGCCAAATAGCTATCAGTGGTGAAAACCCTGGCTAACCTGTAGAGTGTACTGTAAGTGCTGAGCATAAACAGTAACATTTTTAATATTATTCAACAGATTTTTTTCAAGTGCCAAGGCACTGGAGAATGAATCATACGTGATTAGGTTGCACATATAAGCTAGACATGAACTCTGCCTTTATAGAGATAAGCCATAGACTGAAGGTTTGTGTCCTCCCCCCCACCAAATTCATATGTTGAAACCCAATCTCCAGTGTAATGATATTAAGAAGCGGGGCCTTTGGAAGGTGATTAGGTCATGAGGGTGGAGCCCTCATGAATGGGATCAGTGCCCTTATAAAAGAGACCCTGGAGAGCTCCTCACCCCTTCTGCCACACAAGGATCCAGCGAGAAGATGGCTCTCTGAAGCAAGTGCTCTCTCACCAGACACCAAATCTGCTGGCAACTTGATCTTGGACTTCACAGTCTCCAGAACTGGGAGAAATAAATTGCTATTGTTTATAAGCCACCCAGTCTGCAGCATTCTCTCATAGCAGCCTGAATGGACTAAGACAGGATATCAATCAGACACTAAAATCATCATACAAATATGACTTACCAGCTGTGATAGGTGCAATAAAGGGAAAATGAAAAGAGCTACCTGAGCAAAACTGTGAACTTGTAACAGGAGGATCCTGGTGTGTTTGTGGTGGGGGGATGGGCAGGTGGTCAGAAAAGGCCTCTGCACCCTCATCCCCACCTCTCCAGGAAGAGAAGTTTGAGCTGCCATGTCAAGGATGAAAATACAATAGCCACTTAACTTCTTGTTGTAGTAAAAGCCAACTAAATGGACTTCATTATTCCCGGGAGTAGATTTGCATTCTTTTCTTACTAAAGGTCACTTTGGTTTTGCATAAGTCAGCCTGGGACTATTGACACTTGATGGCCTTCAAATGTTTACCATATGAAATGTATACAGTGTCTGTCATCTCTCCACTGACTGTGCTGGGCTGTGGAGGGTTGGTAGGTTTATATAACTTGGTACCTGCCCCTGAAGAGCATGTGCCACACTGGTGGCAAGCAGTGTGCTTACTAGTAGAACCATAGCTGGCAGCAGGACAGGTGCAGGTGAGAGGTCCAGAGCCCAGGTGCTGCGAGTCAGAGTCTACAGAGACCACCTGGAGCTCAGTGGTCCAGGGATGTTGCCAAGGAGGGCAAGATGCGATAAAGCATGAATGCTCCAGAAAACATAATAACCTTCCCAGGACAGGGAAGGGGGAGCATATGTCGTGGTCAGGGGAAGGGGCTGCTTTGTTCAGGGTCATGGTTGGTGAAGTCAGGGGTGCAGCTGGACTTGACACTGGCCTTCATTTGGGCAAGCAAGCTTGCTTCCTGCGCGAAATGAATGGAACTATAAAGTTCCTATTGTCATTTGAAAGATGGCATTTTAAACATTAATTAGATTAACTTTTTTCCTTTTCAAAAATGGAAATGGTGTTATATGTTATTTATAGCCACATAGTTTTAAAAAGACTTCTGAACACTGTATGTCTCTGGAAAATTTTAAAAATCAGATCATGTGAGCCCGTCCCTTGAGGTAGTATTGGCACAAATGCTCATACAGAATTTTGTTAGAGACCGTTGCCACTTTGCAGTGTGAGTCTTAACTATGTGTTAGAAGGTGTGGAAAATGCTACCTTATGATAGCTTTTAAAAGTCCCTTGGCCTCTGTAATGGTCAATCCATCAACACAGCCATGAACATCAAAATTATTTTTAGAGTGTTCATCTAAAATTATCAGAAAATTCAGTTTGCAGTTTCTTCTAATGTCAATGAATTGCAATATATTTTTCAAGATTTCATTTTTAAAGATTGGATTCTGTGAAATGGCTTGGGAAAAACATCCCATTTCCAATAGTACTTTCCATTTTTGCCGTCTTAGGGTTTGTAAGATGCTTACCAGATCAGGATCATTCCATGTGGAATATGTGTATAAAATGCAAGGATTTTTAGGGAATAAAATGGATGAAAATTAAAGGGTGGGAGGCTGGATACACAGATTAAGAGTTTTCTGTGTTTAGATAGTTGTTTTAGAGGTAAAATTATATAATCTGATTTATATGCTATAAGAACTAACTCTTTATGTTTATATCTCATTTCCAAAAATGAAAGTTTAGGTAGTGGTAAAATGATAAATTTGATGCTCTCTTCATTACAATGTAATCCCTGTGACTTGGTCTAGGTATGTGGGTCAAGAAAGTAACATTATCACATTGTCCGTGTCCAAAAGGAAAAGTGAGCTTGCTATCCTGGATAGAAAGGCCATGTATTGTATCATAATTATGTTCTAACCATAGATACAGTACAGCCTCTTTCAGGAGCCTGTTCTCATTTGTAATCATCTCTGTGGTTATAACCATAAGCTCATCTAACCTACATCTCTTGGTACATGTAAAGCAAATTTCCCCCTAGTTTGTGCTTCAGATGGAAAAAACCTGATTACTGATTTCCTTAAAATAACCCAGCATACACTTAAAGAACCATTATTACCTGACCTCTTCTTCTTTGGCCTAATCCCAATTCCATCTACTTTTTTCCCCTTAGTGTTCGCTCCCAGCCCTTTAATTATTCCTGCTGCTACCCTGTGACCCCATTCTAGTTACTTCTAAATCACAGAGCCCTTAACGGGCCGCAGTCTCATTCTGTATAATCAGGGCCCTCTTGGTATTGCTGAACACAAGGCAGAACATAGTCTGACCCTACACATAGCACGTGTGAATTGAAACAGTCTCTAGAGATGTCGAGTGGCAGTCAGTTTCAGTTACGAAGGAAGTTCAGAGTCTTAAAAGACGCAGGAAGTTGAGAGAGGATGGAGCCACCACCTGGGCACCGCTATCTGGATGCCAATTAGATACTTTCAGAAGCAAAGACAGGATTACTGGCTCTTCCTTTCTGCTGTGCCAGAGCAACTTGGGTCCACCCACACTGTCCAGACACCAGCGCAGTTTAAAGCAATATGAAATAGGAGGAAAGTGGCAGTAAGTTTCCATCTCTCTAAGTATCGCAGAAGATATAAAATAGCAGAAGAAGTGGTTTTTGCATTCAGTAAGCTTGCAGTTGAGATAAGGAGAAAATCATAAGGGCAGTGTAAGGTACAAGGCAACATATGTGAAGAGTCAAATGTCAGTAACTGTTCTGAGCCCGGAGGAAGCAGAGCCAGAGGGGCCTGGGGGAGGCCACCAGCTTCATCACAAGGTCACACCTGAGTGGGGCCAGAGAGGCTAGCTGGGGTTGGAATGGGCATCGGCAGTAGGTGAGAGGATGTGTCTGTCCGGCAGGGGGATGGCAGGGGCAGTTTGACTGGAGTAAAGCAGTGGTGGTCAGGAAGAGCCACATGGGTATTTGGTAGATCCGGGGCCTTAGATGCAAGGTCAAAGCCTTTGCAGAGCGAAGCAGGAGGTCTGTACTGTATTAATTTGGAGGAGGGGTGCAGGGTAGATTGGGTGGGAGAAACAGGAGAAAGAGAGCCCATTAGGAGGGTTAATAGACCCTGTGCTACCTGCTCTTTGTGGTTGCTGGTAAAAATGGTAATGCATCTGTGCCCTTATCTGCTTTCTGTAGGGTCAGCTTATAGACACGCATAGAACTCTCACTGAGGCCGTGTCCTTGGTGTCTGGGGCTCATAAAAGGCAAAGATACATGACCCAGCTCTTTCTGGGGACTGAAAAGGAGAAAGGAAGAGGAGAGAATAGAGATCTTAAATTTTACCTGTGGGCCCCAAATTCAAATGGGTGGCCTAGTTTAAGATCAGCTTACCTGGGACACGCAGGGAAGGTCCTTATAAGTCTCAGCAGGCTTCCATTTCTTCCTTGTGCATATTTCCAGCATTAATGCGTGATAGTTCCTGATCACTAAGTAATCTATGCTATCACAGAAGACTTTAATACTTATTTTGTGTCGTGGCCTAAAAGCAAAACAAAACAGTGCATTGAGTGAGGGATGTTATTCTGGGTGATTTTGTTGTTACTTGAGCTGGTTATAATTAATGTCATTTGTACACAAATTTCCACAGCAAGCGTTAAAAACAAACCATGCAGCCAAAGACTTCATTAATAAAAGAGGTTCCTAAATGATTCCTTTTCAACCAAGGCTCTTTACTGATTATTGCAAATTCAAGCTCTGAATTACTACAACCCCTCAAATGCCTGGCTTTGGGGGCTCATTTTGCCATCTGGCTGGACTCCTAACTATCTTTTTTCCCAGAAGTGATCATTGGTTTTGATGGGCATTTAGGAGTTAATGTGAAAAACTATTTAAATATGTTTTTGAGTCTTAGTATTTGCTTTCAGGATGATGCATTAGCAAACAGTTATTTTTGGTGGGAGCTGCCCCCTCATATTGTTGTTTATGAGTCTCTGCTCAGCTATTTTGAGCTCTGGGCTACAGCACAGAGTATTTCTGAACTACAGTGTGTGGTACTTTCAAACACACTGCTCTGGGTTTCAGAGCAAAATCTGATTCAATGAGACCCCACACTGTAACAGAATTGGAGGTGGTTTGGAAAGATGCTCTGTCAGAGTCTACCTTTGTATTTTCTGTGAGGAAATGAATAGAGTAACGAATTTAGTTGCAGTAGAGGTTGGAGGAAGAGGATGGGAGGTATTTGGTATTCACAGTGCGAATTCTCTGACAGAGTGTTTGCCAGTTCCGTACCCGGCATCTCTCCCACCCCCAGCTCCAGGGCATGGCAGCCTGGGAGGAGGCAGGGCGGTGCTGGCCCAGGCAGGGCAGAACAGGGTTTTTAACTATAAAGGAGAAATTCTAGAGGAATTTCAAATGGCCCTTTGAGGATGTGGAGAAAAGGGAACCCTTGTGCACCTTTGCTGGGAATATAAATTGGTGCAGCCACTATGGAAGACAGTATGGAGGTTCCTCAAAAAATTAAAAATAGATCTACCATATGATGCAACAATCCCACTCCTAAATATTTATCCAAAGAAAACAAAAACACTAATTAGAAAAGATCTATGCACCCCTATGTTCATTGCAGCATTATTTACAATAGCCAAGATATGGAAGCAGCCTAACTGCCCATCAATAGATGACTAGATAAAGAGGATGTGATGTATATATACAATGAAATATTACTCAGCTGTAAAAAAGAATGAGATCTTGCCACTTGCAACAATATGGATGGACCTAGATGGTGTTATGCTAAGTGAAATAAGTCAGAGAGGGACAAATGCTGTATGATCTCGCATGTGGAATCTAAAAAAACAAAACAAATGAACAAATGTAACAAAACAGAGTCATAGATACAGAGAACAAATAGGTGGATGCCAGGGGGTAGGGAGGGAAGAGAGACATAGATGAGGGAGATTAAGAGGTACAAACTTGCAGTTGAAAAATAAATGCATCACCAGTATGAACTGTATAGTGGGGGGAATATAGTCAATAATTATGTCATATCTGTGTATGGTGACAAACAGTAACTAGACTTACTGTGGTGATCATTTTGAAAGGTATAGAAATATCAAATCACTATGTTGTACACCAGAAGCTAACACAGTGTTGTAGGTCAATTATACTTCAAAAACAAACAAACAAACAAAGTAATAGAAAAAGAGATCAGATTTGTGGTTAACGGGGTGGGGGATGGGGAATTGGACGAAGACAGTCAAACTCCCAGTTATATAATAAATGAGTACTAGGAATGCAATGTACAACATAATGAATATGATTAACACTGCTATATGTTATATATGAAAGTTGTTACCGGGGTAAATCCTAGGAGTTCTTATAACAATGAAAAAAACATGTCTATTTCTTTAGTTTTCTATCTATATGAGATGATGGATGTTCACTAAACTTATTATGATAATCACTTCATGATGTATACAAGTCAAATCATTATGCTGTACACCTTAAACTCATACAGTGCTGTATCTCAGTCATGTAAAAATAAAACTGGAATAAAAAATAAAAATAATGTAAAAAAATAAGGGAGAAAGGTAGCGATGGAGGGAGGAAAGGAAGGAAGAAAGCAAGAAAAAAAAGAAAGAATGAAAAGAAAGAAAGAAAAAAGTAGGAAGAGGGAAAGAAAGAAAAGAAGGAAGGAAGGGAGGGAGGGAGAGGGAGACAGAGGGAGGGAGAGAGAGAGAGAAGGAAAAGAAAGAAAGGAAGGAAGGAAGAAAGAATAGAGAAAGGAAAGAAAAAGCAAGGCAGGTGCATGGCCATTATCACCAGAAATGAGCAGGTGTAACCCAGACCCTGCCACTTCACTGGGGCAAGTTCAGAAGGGCTCCTTGTGCCCTGTGATGGGCTGACCAGTTCGCTGAGTGCTAGACCACAAAACCAGCACCTGCCCTAGAAAAGAGAAGAAAGGACCCACCTAAGGCTCCCGGCTCCCAATTAGAATTCTTATGTTGCTCAAAACTAAACTGAAGACATTGATCACATTTGCTTAACATCCCTCCCTCTCTTGCTGGGATGAATTGGTTAAAACACCGATAAGAGCAGCAGAAATGTTCCATCTCCTGATCTAGATGAAGAAAATGTCTCTTGCATTTTACCCCCAAGCAACCTTTGGGCAGAGTTTTAAGTGTTACCTATTCTCCTAAATTTTCTGGCAATATGAACGAATTGACAGATGGAATGTCACTGAAATTAACTTGTTGCAACACAAAATGTAACTGCTGTTGAAGAAATAGTTGCTACTACAACCCTGTTGATGCCACTAAAATACTATTCAATTTTCACCCTTATTTGACACCTCTATACGTTGTTCCCCTCCTGTTCCTTGGTATTTTTACAACACAGGCAGCTCCTGTTACCTTTTTTAAAAAAGATTTAAGATTTTAAACTGTGCTGTTACTAATCTCACAACTTTCATGTAAAATTGCTTTGATGCACATATTCCTACTTAGCTAGTTAACGGTATTCACTGGTTTGTAGAGAAAGAATTCAAGGACGTAACATCAAGACACATGGCTGTTTGTGGTCATGTTTTAGTGATAGCAAAGCAGGCAAGATTCAGGGGGGCCTTGAGTGGGACATGTTATAAATTGATCATCAAGAAGAAAGCAATTAATCTCTTTCACCGGCAACTCTATTTTTTTTTTATGAAAGGAATCCATGCTTTTCCTTGGACATGTGTTAACTTTTAACTAAAGCAGTGGCAAATGGATCATCCAAAGTTAAAAATCTAAATATATCCTACTGAAGGTCGACCTTACTAATTGAGATTGTGTGATCATTTGGATCAGAAAGTTTTGCTTTGTGCCACCAGTTCAAAGTGTTTGCTAAGCTGTTAATATAAAACAGGCTAAGCCTTTTTTTTTTAAGTTTTTAGATGTTCACCTTTAGCTATTTTTAGAGAAAAAGAGTAACCCTTTTGTCAAAGAGTAATTTTCAAGAAGTTAAATACACGACTCTCATCCAGATATAGAATGAGCGTGTACCAAAGATTAATTCAGCTTACTGAGGAGTGAACCAGGAGGATCTAAAGCTAGTTCAAAGGAGAACCAAGGGAATGGGTTCAAAGGCACCTAAGAAAGAATGAGGGGGTAAGATGGCAGGCTTACATATGAAACTGATCAGCAGTCAAGCAGGATGACAAACCTAGACAGAAATCATCTGCATATCTCCTAGATAAGAATCTACAAGTTACAGTGAACTTTCAAAGTCTAGGCTTCAATCAGTAGTTCAGAGCTTGTCAAACACAGATCCAGTGCCCTGGGTCACAAAATAATTCTGTGTCAGCTGTTAATACTCCAGCACGACACTAATAGAACCATCTTCTTTCCCTTACCTTGTTTACAAGTTTCAGATAATTTTCTTTGACATCTTATTATGAAAGTGAACTTCTGCTTATATGGACACCAAGAATAGTCAAGTTCATAGAGACAGAGTTGCCAGGGGCTAGGGGCAAGTGGGGAGAATGGGGAGTTATTCAGTTTTACAAGATGAAAAATGTTCTGTGGATGCGTGGTGGTGATGGTTGCACAACTATGGGAATGTACTTAAAGTCACTGAACTGTACACAAAAGTGGTTAAGATGGGCAATTTTATGTTATGTGTGTTTGAAAAAAATTAATTTTTAAAAGTGAGCTGACACATAGGTATGTAAAGAAAAAGTTAATAATTCTTCATCCTGCTGAAGTAACCCATTTAATAACCCTCTGTGTTAACTCATTTTTCCTTGTTTGTAAAAACATAGACTCTTTTTCACTTTTTTAAAAATTTTATTGATAAAATATATATAACATAGAATTTATCATTTTAACTATTTTATTACCCTAAAGTTCTTGGAAGAGAAAGTTTATTTTTAAACTTTATTTAAAGTTTATTCTAGGAAGAGCAACTCATGGAGAGATAAAACCGTTTTAAAATATACATATATGTACTCTTCATTGTTTCTAAGAATAGTTTAGAGCTTTAGCTTTTTAAACTTACATAGTTATCAAAGGAATAAAGCCAACCACAAAATAAGAATCAACAGAATGCAGCAATCCATTTATAAAGGACAGTCAAATGTGCTTACACATATTAAAAAAATCAATCATCTAAGTTGTAAATAATAAAAAAATAGGATTATTAACATTCTTTGTGACCTTTGCCCTTTTCACAGGCCTCTGGGTTGTAAATATGTTGATCTTATCCATTCTTTTCAATACCAGCTCCACAGACTGGACACACAGCAATTTATTCAACTTTTGCTCTACTGATCCAAATTTCATTTGTTTCTATGTTGTTTTTTTGCCAGTACAAACACTGTTATAATAAATCTGTTTTAACATAGAAGAGTGATGCTGAAGGCCAGGACCTTGACAGCAAGAAGGCAGAAGAGGGAGTGGACCAAGGAAATGGTTTTGGGGGGGAAATGGATTGGATTTAGGGACCAGTTGAAAATTTTGGTGTGAGAGTGGGGAGATGCATAGTTGATGCCATTTTATTGAAAGAGGGACTAGAAGCTGAATAACAGAAGGCTTTAGAAGAGATGATAGGAGCTGAGAGGGTAGGGTTTGTTTCGAAAATGCTGTGTTGGAGACAGGCATGCTGTCTGTGCCCAGCCTAGGGAAGACGTCACAGATAAAGGCATTGATTTGAGAATCCTTTGCACAAAAGTCAAAGTTGAAGCTATAAGAGTGAATGAGATCTGATCCCAGGGAGGCCTTATATTCTAGAGGAAGGAGGTGACATCCGGGGGAGTTACCTGCATTCAAGGGTCTGGCCGAGGAGACTGAGAAGGTGTGGAGGAGGAAGGAATAGGTGAGTAAAGCCTGGAGAGGCAAAAGAGGGAAGAGTCTGAAATGATGTCCCAACTTGCCCTTCCTTAGGAAATGTAGTAGTGTTAAGTACTTTCAGGCCCGAGCAGTAGACTTTCCCTCTCACTGCTTGCTGTGTGTGCCCTTTTCTCTGTCAATCTTTTCTTCAAAGGCTGGTTTCCTGTGTGTAAACCACCGGTAACAATGGTATGGTTTGGTAAGCCAATTTGGGCCACTGCTTTGAATTTAAGGACTAAGCCAAATCAAATTGCAAAGGGGCACAGTTTGATTGCAGTTCAGCATCTCTCAACAGGTAGTTACGAAGTCATTTTTTAAAGCTGTACCAGGTTCAAACAAACTAAGACTTTATTATTAAAGGAGAGCACATGTTAGTTTCACAAAACCATGTGAACTAGAGACACCCTAAGGAAGCAGTAAACACAGGATTTCTAAAACACTTAGAATTAGATCTGAAACTGTCTCAGCAACCTCTATTAGCATTAAGATTACCCTATTGCCACGAGATCTTTTTGTAAAGGACCTGTGAATTTTTAAGCCTACCCTCGGTGATTGGAGGAGAGACTAAAGGGATACTAGCAGTCCAAACGCATGGTTTTGTCATCTCTCGTGGTTTTGAGAAATACAGTTTCGGAAGAGCAGTTGGATTGCTGGAACCACGTGATGCCCCCGAGGAGTGAAATCGGTGGGCATCTTGCCACGTTTGAGGCTGGATTTGGCTTAATTCAAAACTTGGTTCCAGTATTACTTTTGATACCATGGTTGGAGTTTCCTAACGAGAAATCAAAAGAAGTTCATGATAAGGAGGATTCTTACCCATTAAGTGCTTTGTCATCTTGTGGGAAAATCAAAAATACTTAGAAAAATATGGAAGAAAAATCTCTGAGGTGTTCTGTGACCCTCAGAATTGTGTTTGTTGATGTGGAAGGAATTTACTGTTAGAGTGAGGTCAATCCATACTGGAGTTCCCTCGACCCACAGGACCCACTTGGTAAGGAAGAAGCAGGGGTGAGAACAGTGGGCGCCCTGGCAGGTTAGGGAGGCAGCAGGTGGTGAATGAGCTCTTTTCCAGGTAATGTGGTCACGGTTGTATTCATAAGGTGGTGATTTTGAGGCATGATGGACTCAGGCCATCATCTTGGGTTACTTGATTGCAGATTGCAGAGAAGGAGGTCACAGCTGTGGAGTGTTGATCTCAACAAAGACAGATGAAGCTTTCCACAGTGGAAAGCTTCTTGTGGATCCAATGTCACCTTGAATATCTTTAATAGTTTGCAGTTAGTCGAGACTACCACCTGAGGGTAGGGGAGTAAGATTCCAGCAGAATCTTATTGTGCTTAACACTAGTTCATCTAGCTGCGTTCATGAGTCATGGAAGCTTAGAGGAGCCCTGGAAGTGTCCTAGTAGGTCTGTGTGAAAACAACTTCGTGACTGAACTCACCTCGTCCCTAAGTGCTAAGTGCCTATTCCATCTGCTTTCGAGAATAATCCAGAAGAATCCCAGATTCTTTGCCTCAGGCCCTTAATTGTATAGGAGTCATCCAGCCTTGGGAATAGAGAGGTTAAGATTGGAGATTTCCAGCTTCAGTGTTGTTTCCCAGTCATTTGGCAGTGGAAAAGCCTTCCTCTCAGGGGCTGCCTTTGGTTTTATTTTTGGATGAGTTGCTGTGTTCTGCTCTGGTCTTGTCTGAACACGTAGACCCAGCCCAAGCTGCTGGCACCCCAGGATGTGTTATTTTCACACCATCTCCATAATTCACAGCTGCACAATTTTGAAAGAGACGCCAAAATCCAGACACAGCAAAGCAGGCTCTTTTGCACGTCCTGAGGTCCTGAACGACGGTTTTATCTTAAACATATTCCCTTTTCTTTCCTCTTTTGCCTGTTCATTTCTCTCTCTCTCTCTCTGTAGCATATAAATAATGGGCTTATCCTATTTACCGCACAAAGAGAAAATTAAACGTCTGACTTTTTTAGAACTGTGGCGAATTATTTCCAGAGTGTGAAAAAATAGACACTGGACATTTCTGCTCCTGCTTTTGGTACAGTGGGAATTTATTACTCAGCTCAGTACTGGTTTTGGCCTGAACCAAGCAGTTGAGTAGGCCAGCAGTGGTTACCTTTCCCAAATAGCACTGCCAGGGACCGTCTTGTTCTTATTTGAGACAGCATGAACCAAAGGTATCTTTCCATCAAAGACTGGTCATCTCTGAATCTTAGACATATCACAAAAGCTTTTGAGACCTAGCCAGTGGATTTTACTTGCATGAGATATTGCATAGCTCCCAAAGGGAAGGAAAACAAAATGGGAGGGAGGCAAGGGAGAACTCAGAGCCCAACAATAAATAGCTCTTTGTCCTAGTCCCCTCCCCGAACCCCAGACCGCTGAGATCATAGAGTAAGTTAGCAGCACGCAGTAGAGGGCACCGCTGCCCAGCAGCTTGGCGGATGGTGACCAGATGTGAACTTGTCTGTCCACAGTGTGCGGCTGTGACCTGGCCCAGGGGGGCTTCTTCATCAAGAACGGGGAGTATCTCTGCACCCTGGACTACCAGAGGATGTACGGGACACGGTGCCACGGCTGCGGGGAGTTCGTGGAAGGAGAGGTGGTGACCGCCCTGGGCAAGACCTACCACCCCAACTGCTTCGCTTGTACGATCTGCAAGTAAGTGTGGCTCCTCCCAGCGCAGAAGCACCGGGCTCTGCTGTCAAAGCTCGGGATGTGCGCATTTGTCTTGAGTTGTATGTACTTAGTCTTCAAATACTCTCTGATGCATCTTTAGATGTTTTTATTTTCCTCACAGGCTTAGTCAAAAAGTAATTGCATTGGGAACCTGTATGTGATGTGCTCTAACTAAATAATGTGACTGATTTTAAGGGGCTCAAAACCATGTCTGAAAGCAGCTCTAGGTCTGGAAACATTTTGAGCAGTGGAAGCATTGGAGGAAATGGCATAAATACTTGGAAAGACGAAGCTTATTCGAAAAGTTTCGGGTGTGGGTGTGTAACGTAGCCTTTGTTTGCTCTATAGACAGAGTGAGCAAACTGCCTGAGGGGCCAAGTCAGACCCAGTACCTATTTCATAAATAAAGTTTTATTGGAACACAGCCATGCCCGTTTGTTTACATAGTGTCTGTGGCTGCTTGCAAGTGACGGTGGCTAGGTCAAGTGGTTGTGACAGAAACCTTGTGATCCACAAAGTCTAACAAAAATATTTACAATCCGATCTTTCAAGGGGGAAGTCTGCCCACCCCTCCTTTCTAGGCATCTCTCAGCCACCAAGGTTACATATTTACCGCACAAAGCAGCGTGGTTAAAATGATCGGTCAGAGAGAAGAAGGAAAGTGTGTGAAGGGCGAGCAGAGGGGTGTGGTGGCTTTGTTGTTGTGTTTTGAGAGCTACACATGATAGCATTTACGACGGTTTGATTCCTGGAATGAGGAGGCTCATCAGTGAAGGATCAGCTCCTTAACTGACCCGAACCCACTGGGCAGTCCCATGCCTTTGGAGTGGTATTGATCGTGTGCGCGCCATTTCTGCCTTTGTAAAAACTGCCCGTTCAGAGGAGGTGTTTTGTTTTGTTTTTCAGCACGTCATATTTCTAGGCCAGAGAAATGTAAACTCTAGAAGGGTACATTTCATTTCATGTGATAAATTTACATGATACTCATGGATAAATCATAATAAAATTTAGGTGAAATATTCATAATAAAATTATGTTAGCAACTTGTTTATAGCTATTAACTCATCTCTCAATTATATATTAACTCATCTCTCAATTATTTATTAAAAATTCTGGGGTAATGAGCTGAATTTTTTTTTGTATTTAATCAGAAGCAAAGTTTCCTCTTGAAATCTCCCTTTTCAGGCTGCAGTCCACAGCCTGGTTAAGACCCTGGGATGACATTCAGGAGACCCGAGTTCTAGTCTTGCTTCCTGGGCTGATTTGAGACCAAAGAACTAACTTTTTCATGGCAATTGCTGAGTCTGTAAGATGCGAGGTTGTAAACTGGATGTAAGTGACTCCCCATACCTGGGTGGTCACTGGAATCCCCCAGGGAGGGCCTTTTTAAAAATACCCACTTTTGCCCTTTCTTCCCCCAAACTTTCATGATGATTTAGTAGTTTCTAGAGGGTTACCAAGGATAATATGACTCAGCCCAGCTGGAAGGGCCTAGCCCAGGTAAACTCTGAGTCCTCCTGATCCTGGGCCTGAGAGATCATTGTCTAAAGTTGGAAACGACAGACAGACAGTTATTAGCTCTAGCCATGTCCCCAGACGTTTGAGCCAGCAGAGAGGTGCTGACTACTGCTCTAATGCTGATGCTAATTCTCCCTGAATTGGAGGCCTCCTCTACAGTTTACAGATTGCATTCATACAGAACTTAATTTAATTTAAATTAACCCTCTGAGCAATTCTGTGAAATCCATCAGGAGTTAGTAGCCCTGCTCATGAGTGACTCTGAGATTCAGAGTTTAAGGCATTTCCCCGCCCAGTTCTCTTTTATTATGACATTAATGCAAATAACAGAAGGACATGGACCCATGTGGGCAGAGGATGTAGGGAAGGGGGAAATGCTGAAGAGGGCGGTTTTTGTAATAAAACTCGAAATTCGGAAGAACTGGCCCCATGCTGAGAGCCGGACTCTGGCTTGTCCCATGGTAGATCCGGGTGGAATTTAAGTCTAAAAATACAAGTTTGATCAGAGGCAGGGCCCGGACGAGGGTGCGGCACTCGTAGGGTGCACAGTCTGAAGGGATGCTCAGTCCTGTGTCGTGCAGCGCTCCTGAGAGCGAGGGCCTCCTCAAATGCTGCGCCCCAGGTGCCCAGCTGGCCTTACCTTAGTCCTCGCTCTGATCAGAGGCAAAGAACCTGTGCTCATTGTGTTTATGAATCCTTCACTCCCTGATGGCCTCCTTACAGAGCAGATTGGAGGCTGGTTCAGTTTTACTTGATGAGTGTGAGGCAATAAGCCCACTGACATCCACCAGAGTGACTTTGATTATTAAGACAGCAAGTTCTGAGATGGTGGACACCACCTGTAACTGCCTGTGGCTCCGTCTCCCTAGCTGGTCAATCCAGGCAACTCACTTAACCTCTCTGGGCCTTATCTGAGGAATGGAAAGGAACACAGCACCACGAGAGGAGAGATGACCACCTCAACTCAGCACTTCTAAAATTTGGCGGCATGAGAGTTTGAAACTTTCCTTGATGACTGGCACCAAGCACATTTTTGCAGTTGTTTTAAGTCCCAGTTTACTACCTATGCGTGCCTTCCAGTTAATCACCAACTGTTAGGCAGCTGAAAGGCAACTTGAAGGAGAGACAGCAGCTGTGAAAGTAAAACTCACGTCAAGAAGCTTGAATTTGTTCTTAAGTAATTGCTTCTGACTCAGATGTGTGGGGATGTTTTGCTTGCGAGTTTTAAAGTTCCTAATTGAAAAATCACACATTTGAAAACTCAAGTTGATGATTATTGGCAGATTGACCAATTGCGAGTAAGCAGTCATGGAAACTGTCATATAGCTATTAATTAATGACTTTTTAAAAAAGCTTTCTGCCCGCTGAACTGGGAAGAGAAGAAACATAACATACCTGCAAAAGGCAATTTTTTTTTTTGCATAATGGACTGTCCTTGATGAATGTCTAGTGTGAAAGGAAATTGTCATCCTGAAAAAGAGCTAATATGAATTTTTAAACAGGTATTTGTAGCATTTTCGTATTTCTCTAATTTGACGAGGGACTGGGTCCCTAGCACTGTGAGATATTCACTTCGTCCATTCAGATGTCCAGGACAAAGTCTAATTCAGCATAATTATCACATTAGGTCTAGGGAACTTAAAGAGTTAATGCTTGACCTTAACCAGTTCTCTTGGGGAGGGGCCTTACGCTTGAATAGGAATTTATGGCATTTAAAATGTTTCTTCATGAAAGCATTTCCATTTGTAAAATGGAAAATTTTACTTTGCACGCCCTGCCAGGTGACTTGTTGGAACATCCCTCCTCTAATGAGTGGAGGTAAATCGTTTCATTTTACTGTCTGGTTGCCCGTAGAAGCAATGAGTTCTCCTTTCTTCTCAAAATGAGGCACATTTATTTGTCTGGACTGGATCCAGCTGGCTGGCTCGGTTAAGACTGCATTTCAGACGTTTTGGCTGGGGCTCCTCCAAGAACCGAATTGGCACCGGAGGGCAGCAATGCAGGAGGAGTGGGGGGAAAAGGAATGAAATTGCTGGAATAACCTTGAGGGCGATGTCGTTCTGTCTCCAGGCGCCCATTTCCACCCGGAGACCGAGTCACATTCAATGGGAGAGACTGCCTCTGCCAACTCTGTGCACAGCCGATGTCTTCCAGCCCTAAAGAAACCTCCTGCTCCAGCAGTAAGTGCCCCAGCCACCTGTCGACATGAATTCCTTCACACCTCAAAGGTAGCTTGGGCAGGTACCCTCCTTTTTGAGAAACTCTGGTAGCAGGAGCCAAGTGTAGTTCTGTCTAAGGCAATTTCAGTTCTAGAACCTGATGTGTGGAGAAGCCTTCACCAAAACCCATGCACTGAGAAGCGTCTCGCTTACTGAGAAAAGGCAAAAATAGAACTGGACCTCAAACTGCATTTTGATGGTAAACGAAGGAAAAAGAATTATTAAATGTTCCATCAGAAATTCCCCTCTCTAATCATGGAGGTTAAGCTGTGAGAGCGTCTGGTGGTGACGTGATTGATATCTCTATGTGTTAAAAAAGCTATCCCCACTGTGCCTTGGACAAACATGGTGGTTTATACTTACCCTTACAGATAATTTCCTGAGCGCATACAACGTGCATTGTTTGTTCACAGTGGAAACAGAGGTGTGAACAGAACATCCTTAGCATGGGATTTGTCATTCTTGATGCCAAGGGCTTGTCTGACCTGTAGGAATCCAAAGGAAACCAACTTTCCTCCAAATAAAAATAGTGACCAATTGCACTATTTCTTCTAGTAACTAACATTTGATAGGTCAGTTAACTCTGAAGTGAGAGGTACCAAGCACCAAGCAAGGAAGCTGTACCCCATCTCTTTCCTGGGGCAGTGGGATGTGGACTAGAGGTTTGCCTCTTCTCCTGTGGATTTTGCTAGTCCTCGGGAGACCGGACACAGACGCCTGTAAGCCCTGCCAGTCTCAGCACATGAGAATGGGATAAGCTACTTCTGTTTTGAAGGAATTTTGTGTAATTTATAATGGTGATTCCAAATCATCCTGTTAAAGTAGAATATTTATACCTGTTAAAAATAAGAATGTTATGACCAAAAACATTTCCATAGAAATTGGATTTTGACCATTGGGAGGAAAGAAGAAAATAAATGTATTAGTGCATCTTATTCAACATGCATGACCGGATCCTCAGCATGCGGATTTATATGCCCTCCTGGTAAATAAGAGCAACCTGGTAGGACAAAGGCTGCGAAACAGGGCACAATCCTAGACCCCAGCAGAGTTTCAAGTTCTTCACTGTTCTTACCGACTCTGCTCCATGCAGGTCATTGGGAAGGTGGCCTGGGGTGTGAACAGGCACCCCATCATTTACAAGGGCTTGCTCTGAAAGTACATCACCAAAAACTTTGAAGGAATTCTTCAGTCTAGTTAAGAAAGGATTTTATGAGTTCCCAGGATAGGATGGCAGCTGTAACAGAGGGTCCCATCCACAGGGCTATAAGAGGAATGGCTGTGTCCTCAAATTCTATGGAGTCCTTTCATCCAACTGTCTTTCCTGGTAGGGAAATTGAGGTGCAGGAGTATACTCAAGGTCACACAAGTGACCCCGAAAATAAGGTAGGGATAGAGGCAGATCTTCGACTCCTGGTTTGGGGCTGTCTTTTTGTTTCCTCTAATACTCCCATTGTTTGGTTTAAGAAAGAGAAGCTGGATATTTTTAAAGGCTTCCTGTCCATCTTGTGCATGCAGTTTGGGAAACTGTTTCCTAGCCACAGCTCCACCAAAGTGGTTATTCCAATTTTTATTTAACATTTTTTTGCTTTATCTATATTTTCTATTTTATGTGACATAGTTGTTATGCACATAAAACAAATAAAAATTTTAAATGTAAAAATGTATCATACTCAAATTCATTACATTTCTAATATTCAATTTAACCATTACTGTTTGTGTGCAAATTGTCAGACCAAATCAGATTTTCTCCCTGTTCCCAATGGATGAAGTCCCTTTCCTCTGTGCAACTGCTTTGGTCAGAATATTTTTATTTTCAACAAGTACTTGTCTATTTGGATAAGTACTCAAATAGCATTTCTGGGGCATGTGGGTGTAGGTGTCTGTCAAAAAGAGAGCTCTTATATATGGATACATACATACATACAAAATATCCAAATGAGGCAGGCACACGAATACAAAAGCAAAAGAATTTTCAACAAGTTTCTGAAATTCATTGCAACATAATTAGAAAACACTTGGTTGTTCTTTGTAATTCTTTAAGAATTTCCCTACGCTTTTAAACTATCCTGATTTTGATTCTTATTTAAAATTTTTTTTAACATGGCAAAGCCTCCAAATAAAAGGAGAAAAAAACTCTTCTTTGATAATGTTCACAAAATCGATGAAATATATCAGAGACCCAAGGTCCTCTTTTTCCTTTGAAATGTTCTTTCAAAAACAAGTTTGCTGTTCTGTGGACTGGAATTTTATTTACGTTCTGTGGCCGGTGTCCCATAATCACAGAATAGCAGGGGGAGACAGTGTGAGAGGGAGAGAGGTGAAGCGTGGCCAGCAGAAACCAAGTCAGTGATGTGCTGAGAACTGACACAAGATAGTCTCCTGTTTGAGTTTCGACAGAGATGCAGTTCCTATTTCAGCCGCTCAGGGGCGCCACGTCCGTCTTGCTCTGATTTAGGAAGAGCTCACAGTGAGGTGCCTGTGATGTCTTGGGCTCTCTGCTTGGTGGTTCCTTCCACATTACAGTGATTCTTCCAACTTTTGTATCTGTTCTATTTTCTTTTTCAGACATTCACATAGTACTCACCATAATCAGGAGCTGGTCTACAAATTTTAACTCATTTAATCCTCATAACCACCCTATAGGTTGGTACTAAAACTACCACTTTCTCACAGATAAAGAAACAAAGGCCCATAGAGGTTAGATAATTTGCCCAGGGTTACACAGTGACGGAGCTGGGATACAAACCCAGGCTGTCTGGCTCCAGATGCCATGTTACTGTCCCTGATAGTTCTTTTACAGTGTGACATCACTCTCTGATTTCCAAAGAAGGGGTGCTGAGCCGTGGAGCTGTGACCTGACCTGTCTGTGGATTTACCTGAGGGTCTGCCTCCAACGGCTGTGCGCTTTCTATGTGCTACAGTTGCCTCCCTGGTGTAGCAAGATTTGGTGAACAGAAACCATCAGGGAGTTTATTCATAGAAACAAACTACTTCAGTTAAGTACTGTTGCCCCTGAATTAGTTAAAACTGTTGCTGCAACCAGTCTAACACAATTTGAATTCAATAAGCAACAAACATTATCTAACATGAAGATAATAGTAAATGTTACTCCACAGGGTTGGGATGAACATTAATTACATTTGGATTGTCCTTTCTTGCACAGCTTCTGTCTATTTCAGGCATCTGAGCAGAAGTGGGCTGCTGTCTATTCCATTTCAAAGGGTGTCTGACTAGTGTCTGATTGCGTGTGGGTTTGGCAGATGGATGCGATGAACACCCACACACGTATATGTCCAAACCCGTCTTCCTCTCTTTTCCCTGCTCTGTACAGCTTTGTCATTGTTCCCACTGCAATTGGAACTCCTACAGGTATCAGGGCAAATGCACTAGTTGGACTGAATTTAATCTCAGATAAATGCACAGGTTTTCAAGGGAAAGGAAGAATTTTTCAATTATTTTACTTTTCTGTTTGGTGCAATAGCTTTTCATAGTTGCAGGATAATTTTTCTTTTATCTTTGTGTTCTCTCTCAAAAAAATCATTTGCACGTGAGTAGGACTTGTCTGCAGAGACACCTACAATAGGCAGAGTGGTGATGCTCTGACGCTGGCATCTGAATGCCTGGGTCAGGCTCTGGCTCAAGCCAGTCTCTTCTACCTCTCCAGCCTCCATTTCCCCTTCTGTAAAATGGGATGGCACTGGGTACTACCTTGTGGGATTAAATGAGTAACTAGATAAAAGTGCTAAATCCTAATAAAACAAAAACCTAGTGTTCAGGCATTGACTTCTAAATTTTCATGCAGGACAGTCTCTACTTTTTGTGACTCTGCTTTTTTCAATCTGCTGTTCCTGGTGGCTGTCTTCATCTACTCACTTGATGTTTTCCACCAATTTCTGAAACCAACGAAGGCAGGAACACCTGCAAGCATACAGCCTATACATGGATTATTGGAGTTTGACTCCTGGTGATGTGTTTTATGGCAGGGTCTCCGAAACAGATCAGCCCCACTTTCCTGGGACACTTCCTTCCTGTAGGATAGGATGGCAGAGGGGGCTTGGAGGGCACAGCTGAAGAGTGTGGGTTTTGGACAGGCTGGTTTTTACCCCAGTTCTACCATGTACAGGCTGGGTAGACTTGAGAACTCAATCTCTGCCTGCATTCCTTTGCCTATAAGATGGGAGAGAATAATGGTTCCTTTCTCATTGGGTGGTCGTGAGGATTCATAAAAGTAAAGTGCGTAAGAGATTCAACGCCTAACGAACTTGTCTGTATGTTAACCATTAGTCTTTAAGGAAGTTATGAGCCTGGAACTTGAGTTCAGAGATATTTAGAATCAGAAAGGAACAAAAGAGGGCATCACATAGTGGTTTAGAATGTGGGCTCTGCATTTCATAATGCATGGGTTTGACTCCGAGTCCTACCTCTTTCTAGCCGTGGACCTTGGGCAAGCTATTGGATATCTCAGAACCTGACTGCCCTCAAGTGAAAATTGGAAAATAGCTACTTCTCAGGGTTGTTAGGAGAATTCAATAAGATACTACTCACATGGCAGGACAGTCTAAATGTGGGGAGGGTCCTTGTAAAAACAGCACAGGGGGACCCCAAATTGAACAAAGGCTTGTTCTTCCACATCCTGAGAAGAGAAGCTGGAACAATTGTTGGGGGGCAGGTCTCGGGACCTGCCTCAAGGAATTTGACAACGTGGAGTTCAGTTGAAGCCGGAGGACGACCAGAGGAAAACAGTGTTCCAGCAAGACTCGTGTGGAAATGGCAATTGTGGTGTGCAAAATCAGGGATTCGGCATCAGCGACCAGGGCCGGGAGACCGTTGATTGTGTGGGTACAAGTAATGGCTGTGAGAAAAGATGAAAAAGATGGAAGAAAAGATCATATTAGAGAGAGATGGGTGTCATTCATTCATTCAATGAGCATTACTTTGAGCACCTACTGCCTTCCAGGCACCAGTCAGTTCATAGTGTGTGTTACTATAATACATTTGTCACAACTGGTACATAACCTGTTGAAATCTAATTGTTTAAATTAAAGGTGATGAACTAATTAAAGATAAGGACCCCACCGTCTTCCTCTCTTTTACAAGGTCTATCTTGTAAAGCCCTAGATAAACATTCTGGAAATTGAATCAAAGGCGTCCCTGTCTCTGAACAGGGCTAGTAACAGCCTTCTCTTTTTAAAGGGGTTTAAGTGTTCATTGTAAAACGATACAGATGTTACAGAAAAGGGCAAAGAAAGAGATTAAAATCACCTGCAATCCCATCATAGCGAGGTCACCGCCATTAACATTTTGGTGGACATTCTGGTGGATTTGGCTTTAAGTGCCATAGACCTGTGTGCAATTTCACGTAATTCTCCCCATAGCATTTTGGTCACGTGTCTTCTCATCCAAAAATCGTTTGTTCTTACGAGAGCCACACAAAACGCTGAGAGCCTTGAATTGGCTCGGGCCCCTCGGCGGCAGGGCCAGCTGTCGTGTGTCTTGACCAAAGCTGTGCTTTGCGTTCCTGTTGTAGCAGTTAGTACTACACCGCCCTGTGAGTTCTTCATATATTTATCTCTCCAAACAGACTGTGACTACTTAATAGCAAGGACTGGGTTTTTTGTTTGTTTGTTTGTGTTTGTTTTGGGGGTTTGTTTTGGTCCCTGTGAATAGCACTGTGCACACAGCAAGTGCATGAATGTTCATTTATTATGTAAATTGAAGCCCTCCCAGGAGAGCCTTTGGGGGAGTAAATCTCAGCTCCTATGTCCAAAATGTCCAAAATGTTGAGTTCTCGCTGCTGCTTGAATGAAGATAGTTTTTGTGGTTGTGTAAAATTATACAGATACAGCTTGAGTACGTGGGGAGGGTGGCAATATGAGATATTTGCATATTTAAATTTTTGTTTTCTCATTTGTAAGTTTTTCCCCTTATTTAATAAAAGGAGATGGAGTTATAGTGTCAGATAATTTTGTTGATGACAGCATTACCAGGGTTTTTTGTTTTGTTTTGTTTTTTTAAGTAGAAATGTCAGGGAATGGCTTTCCCCAACTTCGAGTGGAAGGTTGGAGGGAAGTCTCACCTCTCTAGGCATTTAGGGTGCCAGCCCCTGGCTGGTCTGGAGGGACAGGGGTTTAATCACTGGCCTGGTGATTCCAGTATTACTCTACTGAGTATGGATTGGAGTGTTGAGAGAGTTTGAAATTTACATAGCAGCCAGAGGTTCATTGCAGAGAGACAAGGTATATTGCAGAAAGGAATATTTCCAATAATATTCAAATTTTTCTGACTGAACTCTGTTACAATTATGAGTCAGACATAAAGATCCCAGAATGACATAGCTTTTCACTTGACTGGGACCTGGATTATCTCAGTTGCAAGAAAGGAAGAAAAGTTCCTGCCTTATAGGAAATGGGTACAACTCAGAGGCAAAAAGTGAAAATGGGTCCAAAAAGTGTCTCAGTGGATGGAAAGTTAATGGCACTTTGTTATCTGCTGTTTTCATTTTACTGGATATGCCTCGTACGTGGTAAGACCCACACCTTCTAACAACTTATCAGTAAAACTAGAATTTTAACGATTGGAAGAGCAGTCATTTCCCAGTTTAATTGTTCAGCAGCAGTTATGATTTAGCTGCTTAGAGGACTGCTTTGTGTGTCTATAGTTGTGAATTCCTATAGACTGTCCCCAGAAGGATATTGTGAAATTGCTCTCAGTACTCGTCTTCAGCACGAAGGGAGGGGTGGCTGGGAGACCGGGAAGGAAAGGGATTATTTTTACTGTATGAAAAAAAATGTTTAACATGTATATGCATTACTTATTTAAAACCAAAGTACATCAAAAGTAAAACGTTAATTTAAAAAGTTAAGATAAAAGGCCCATTCCAGACTGAAGTCTCGCCGAGTTCGCCCTTGCTGTGACCTTCAGCCGTGTGTGTATTAAGTGACTGGTCACACGATGAAGTGCTGAAACTGACATTCTACCCTTTCTTTTCTTTCTTCTGTCTTTGGAATGGAGTAAACGAGCTGATGTTTGCTAATGAGGCCTGCATCTGAGAAACTGACGTACAGCTCAAGTATGATTTCCTCTTTGGCAAGAGGCCCTGGGTGACCATAGCTGGTTAAAGATTCATCATAAAAGTCTTCACCGGGTTAAAGTTTACAACTAAACTTTAGTTGAAATCAGTGCAAGGCCAAACCTTCTTGGTACAGGCTTTTTTTTTTTTTTTAATTGAAATTCACATGACATAAAATTAACCATTTTAAAGTGAACATTTAAGTACATTCACAACGTTGTCCAGCAACCACCTCTACCTATTTCCGAAACATTTTCATTACTCCAGAAGAAAAGAACCCCATATCCATTAGTTTTTCCCTATTCACCCCTTCTCCCAGCCCTAGAAACTGCCAATCTGCTTTCTGTTTCTAGGTATTTACCTATTCTGGACATTCCCTATACATGGAATTGTACATATGTGGCCTCTTGTTTCTGGGTTCTTCCACTTAGCATAATGTTTTCAAGGTTCATCCAAGTTGTATAGTGTTTATCAGTGCTCTTTTTTATGGCTGAATAATATTTCATCATACAGCTAGACCCCAATTTATTTTATCCATTCATCTGTTAGTGGACATTTAGATCATTCCCACCTTTTGGCTGTTGTGATTAGTGCTGCTGTGAGCATGCATATATGAGTATTTGAGTCTGTGTTTTGAATTCATTTGGGTCTTGGTACGATTTTAAGAAGTGTTTGCAAAGGGCTATCCCAAATCTCAAGAGCAGTGGCTGCCAATTGTCTGAATCTCCCCAGGAAGCTGTTGGGCTGGTGTCCACTCGTGCTCACAGTGTGGCAGGCTTTGGCCTGGGCCCCACTGAATGGCCCCAGGTGATTGCAGGTAGCAACCCTCACCTGGGGCACGTTTCTCTCTTCCTCCCTTGTTTGCTCCCTTCCCACTCTTCCTTCCTCTTTTCTACCCCCTTTCCTCCTCCATTTTTGGCCATAACTTGAGTAGAAGACTACTTGGTCATTGTTCAACCTGCCGGTAGCAGTTTGACTGCCAAGCTTCCAAACTTGTCCGGGAAAGATTATCAACAGTGCTGAGGCCTCAGACTTTGAGCTTCGGACACATTAACTCTGTCCTCTTGCAGAAATGCGTTTGACAGTTGCCCTGTTGAGGGGTGGCTAGGGAATCGTACCATGTTTACAAAGCATGTCTGCATTATGCACTGGAGGCAGCAAGGAGCACTGCTCCAAGCCCACAGAGAAGTCCTGGTAGAGTCATGAGCTAGGTGACTGGTCACTTGCCTTCTCCGGGGTGGGGGGGGCAGGACCCAGGGTGAGAACTCCCCACCCACTGAAGCTATGGCCTGAACTTTTTACCCAGGCAGGTTAGAAATCCGTATCCTTGGGGCTACCCTATGACCACAGCCTTTCCTGACAGTATCCCTTGATTGGATGGTGCTTGACTTTGTTTTCACAACTTCTCAACTTCCTCTTGCTTTCCTGGTGGCATTTATAGTCAAAAGAGAATCCTGCCTTTGATCTTGGGTGAATCCCTGTGATGTTCGTACCATCAGGAATGTTGCTGAGCAACCACGTGGGACAACATGGAGACTGGCAGTGCAGGGGGAGGGCCTGAAAGGCAGCGAGCCTCCGAGCCCTGTTCTCCCCGAGCTGGGCTTTTGAAATTGTTAGCTGGGAATTTTGAAGTTGTGATTGTCCTTATTAGGGCAATGGTTTATTCCATACATTTAACCCCATTTTTAGTTATAGTTCTGATACACACACACACACACACACACACACACACACACAGAGTTCTCTTCGATAGGGCCTTAAACTTAAAAATTGGAGCAGGTAACAAAATAGTATTAGTGGTTTATGCTAATATTTTTAATTTCCCATCAGAGAGTCTCCATTACATCCCCAAGAAATACAGACATGTTATTATTTTATGCTTGTCCAGGGAAACAGAAGAGTGGCTGTTTAAGAGATTTTTAGGCGGTGGACACTGTCTTTAATCTGATGTTAAAGTTCTCTCCTTATAATCAGTTTTCAGTATCCTTTCCAAAGTACATGTTCTGTTCCATAAATGTATGCTCTCCAATATCTGGCATCCTTACTGTGTCTAAGGCACTCCTGTCATCCCTGCCCCAAGCAGGCCGTGAGGAATGCAGCCTCCATCAGTATCAGCTACTGAGTCTGGTCCCAAGTGCCATGCGTGTTTATGGGCCATCCAAAGCATCCTCCAAAAGTAATTAGCAGAGATTCTCAGACTCTCAGTTCTAATGCTTTTGGGGTGCAGATCTGGACTGATACCAAGTCCATGACAGACTTGCCTTCTGTTTCTTTGGTGCTCACCATCATGGCTAGCAGTGTTAGCCATGGGATTCCTGCTTAATAAATTCATAATTAATTAATGGAGAAGAAAGGCAAACAATCTAGCTCCTTTCAATAAAATTTCCCATTCAGATCCTGGTTATGAAGATGAGAAAAAGCACACCCAATACTAACTAAAGGAGAGAGCTTCTTGACCTTGAGAGTCTGTAACATTCCTGTCAGAACTCTGTGAGCACTGGCTCAAGGGTTAGAATTGGAAGTCTCAAATGTGTCAATGGCCTGTATTTATAAAAATTATGACCCAAGTAACTGAAATTCCATAAGTATACATGATACACACTTTATAAGGAGGAAAAACAGGATGTGTTGCCAAATATTAGATAATGGAGATCTTGGAAAATGGCTGTCGCTGGGCCTGCCTTCAAGTTTCCTGATGAGGCTGATCGTCTGTTGCTGTTGCAGCCCATGGATGCTTATTTGTTGTGCTGTATTGTTTTCCAAAGGCAACAGGAAACTTCACTTAAAATAGCAGGTCAGAGGCTGCTCTGGCTTGTGATGTTTCCATCATGGTCATCAGGACAGCAAAGGGGGCAACTGACCTAAGCAGGGACGTGGGTGATGGTGCAATGTCTGGTTCAAGGGTACACAGTCAGGCAGCACATAACCTTTAAAAACAATCCTGCATCATTTTTAGTGAATTTGAGGTGTAAATAATTTAGAGCCTTGAAACCCCTTTTGCCAGAGGGCAGCAAATACTCTGCACCTGCACGAATGTTCTGCCTCCTCACTCCCCACACCCCGACCCCCAACCATTATTTGTCTTGTGACCGCATAGTTGCTTTTGGGCAAATGACAGCATAGAATTTCTTAAGTTAAAAAGTACTTTTAAAAGCGAATTCTTGGAAAGTGCTCACCCTAACGTGTTTGCAGCTTCACGTTCTGTTTTGCCCTCTATCTGCCCTTTCTTGTGGTGACCTCATACCCACAGTATTTGCCATGACACACTAGAAAAGAAAATTGCCGACTCAAGTCAGTGACGCGACATGGACTGTGGCCAGTCAATATTTGTCAACTCATAGATGTCTGGTTGGAACCTGACGACACTGAGCAGCTCAGATGAAGATGAAAGGTCAGCATTCAGCAACATCCTCTTGCCAGGTGGACATTCTTATCACCACTAAATGACGCAGCTTTTTGGTCAAGGAAAGGCTTTCAGATACCCAAACCAGGCCAGTAACATAGGTACGTGCGATCAGTTCAAGCATGACAACAGGTGGCAATTGACATTTGGGCCCTAGGGAGGGATGAGAGCCCTAGCAAACTGGAAATATCTGTCCCCTATAAAGTGGAGCAGCCACTACGTGCCTGCTACACTTACTCCCATGAAGGAATCCACGTGCCAGAGGCTGATTGGACGTGTTGAAAGTGTGTGTCAAAGGCAGCTTGTTAACCTCACAGAATTTGACCTGTGTTTAGGTCACTTGCCTCCTGTCTCCTCTTTCTCTCTCCTTCGGATGGAACAGCTGTTCTTTGGCATTCTGTATTCCTGTTTATCACTCAAGGTCACGGGAAATCCACATCCCGTAGGAATCATTGAATGAAAAGATACAAGGTCATTTCAATTTAGGATTCAAGTTAGGCAAACCCTGGAAATTAAATTTGGTTTTTGTTTGTTTTCCTCAAAGCTCCTTATATTGACTCCTGGCCAGGGATGAAGCTACTCGAGTTAACAGCCTATTAAAAGGACACCACTTGAATATTTCATAGGGTCTCCAAAGTCTTATCTGACTTTCTATTAATAACAACCTCAATCTGAAGTGATTTTGTGTCTGTTTATTTTTCATCCACTTTTATGGTCATGAACTTACGTGCTAATCTTTGTGGATGAATTGTAGTTTCTTTTTTATTATTATTTTTAAAAAACGGTTCCAGGGAAAGCTTGAATTTTCTGGAACTTATATGGGCAACAGTTTCAATACTGAAACTTGATTTTTTTTTTTCCTCCATGGCCATCTTATCACATCTCAGTATCTCAGCAAGCATCAATTAAGTGAGTAAAGTCTCTGTCTCGTCCCTCTTACAATTTACATTATTTTCATGATAATTCTCTGTACACTCTTTATCCTCAAGCGAACCTCATGCTCCAGTTCCATGAAGGCTGCTTTTGCCCAGTGACAGCACAAGAGTTAGTAATTAGGGGAACAGACGTGTGGTTGGAGGTTTAAGCCCAGAAAGGCCCTCTAAGCTGTAAAGGCCTGGGTTCACATTCAAGTGCTCTTGAGAACACAAGATTTCCACTCTGTGGTCAGTGGGGCACCGTTTATCTCTGTGACCTTGTGCAAAGCTTCGGCCCACCCTGGGCCTTTCCTTTCCTGTGTGTAAAAGGAAGCACTTGTATTAAAATTCTTCAGTGTCCCTCTGGCTCTCAAATGTTCTGTGACCTGTGAAATATGGATAATCACTGTCCTTCCAGGCTAGCGGGACCCCTAAGGGAGGACTGAGATGAAGTATGCAAGATCTTTTAAAATATTAATAGTAACAACAGTAATAATAATGTTAACAAGATGATGATGATTATGGAAGCAGAAAAGCCAAATGCCTTTTCCAGTGGCGGACAGTGGGCCTTGGTTATTTGTTAAGGGGAAGATGAAGCATAGGTTTTCTGAGCATATTGCAGGTGTGAAGGTGCGCACTGATGGTTGACGGTGTGCCGGTCACTCCTGGTCAGTGACAATTACTTTCCAGCCTCACAGCAGCCTAGAAGGGAGGAACTGTTGGTCTTCCCATTTTACAAGTGAAGAAATGGAAGCCCAGCATTTCCTAGCTTGCCCAAAGTCCCATGGGTCCGTGTCAGAGCTGGAATTTGACTCCAGGTCTCTTTACCCCTGAGGTCCTTAATCTGTGTGAGTTGCGCAGACGGTGTATGGAATGGGCCAAAACATTCGTGGACAAAAGAAAAAGTGTCTTACTTTTTTTCCTGTTGCTATTTTTATTACCGTCTGTCAGAGCTCCCTTTCTCACCCTTAATCATATCTTAGGCAGGTCCGTAGCTTTTTGGTCACTTTCGGCTCTTAAACATTCAGTACAGCTGAAAACTTTATTCTCACTTCCATTTCAGAGCTGCAGCCTTTCCCCAGCTCAGGTCAGACCCAAATAGGAGTAAGGTGCTCAGCCTCTTCTGCTCCTCCTTTACCTCCTTCCTGTCCTGCTTGTGGCTCCTTGGGAGTCTGGGCAGAGAGGAGGGGAATTGAGGTAGAAGGCGCAAGGTGTTGTAGCTGGCATGGTCATGCTTCTCTCTGTCTGCTAACACCAGCTGGAGACTCTTTTTTTAAAAAAAAAATAGGGCTATTCTGAGTTTCTTGAAAAAGTGTACAATTTCTGGCTAACCTGTTTCAGCAAACCCCCTCCTTCCTCCTTCCTCCTCAGCCTCGGGTCCTGCTCCTCATAGCCTCTGACTAATGAAGTCCCCCCACCCCAGCCCCACCCCCGGCAGGCACTTTCTCAGATAGGTTCATTTGGGATGCTTGGGTGGGGACACCAGCTGCCGGACACAAGCGCATCCCCAGTGAGCCACACGGTGGCAGCGCACAACTCTCCCACTTCGGTTTCCATAGCCTGCCATCAAGAGGGGCTCCAGCCCACTGCCTGCTTTCCACATCTAGATTCAGCAGACGCCAGACTTTTTGTTCATGCAACGCTACCAAGCTCCAGGACAATCCAGTCAATTTGACCCAAGAGCTCTAACATCAAGCTTCTCTTGGCTCCCACGGCAGCTCCAGGGTCTGAGCGTCCCCACTCAGTAAACATCTAGGTGGGGAGCAGGAGGCTGGTCTCCCCTTCTCTGGGGGTCCTCTAATCCCTCTCACGGCAGAGGGGAGGGGACACCCCACCCCTCCTGTGCGGACAGCTCCCTGCCCTCTCTCCTCTGTGCCTTTTGGAATTTCTGCTTTCAGAGGCAGGGAGGTAGTAGGGTTGATGGTCGTCAGGGAGATTCTGTCTTTTGCTGAGTCTGGCAAGGATATGCCTCACAGCCTGCTCTGGGTGATGGAATATTTGTCACCACTGTTTTCAGCTCTAAGACTATAGCCAAACATTTCAAGACACTCAGAAAAGTCCCATTCCATATTCTAGAAGCCTTGGTCACAGATGGGTAGTCGCTGAATGGCAGCATCCACCTCCGTTGGTGGTTCTGGGCATGTCTGAACCTGGGAAGGTGGGGATGCTTGGGGACTCAGCTACCATGCAGTTCTCTTTTCTATAGCTCCATTCCTCAGCCTTCTGCTCCAGAGAGCCATCTTCGCAGAGTAAGACATCTTTTTGGCTCTCCCTCTTCCCAAATGGGAAATTCTAGGAAGGCAGAAATAGTTCTCAAGGAGTACATAGGTATCCAGGCTGACAGGACCTTCAGGGCAGCCTAAGTGATGACATCTTTCTGCACTTGGGAACACTGGTTTCCTTCCTGAGAGCCATTTGTCACCTTCTTCAACTTAAATACTTTTGAAGCCCAGGTGTCCATGATCCTATGCCAAAAAAAAAAAAAAAAAGATACATTAAAAGAGACAGACAGGATTTCTATTCTCAAGGATATTTATTGCCTTTAAACAAAGCAATAAAAATCTGGAAACAGGTGTGTACTTGGATGTTACTTTAACTTGGATGTAGTAGCCAAATCCCTGCTTTTCTCTTGGCTCCTGGTGCCAAGGACCAAAGGCTTGGGGCAGAGTGTTTAAGGTGGTTTCGCATTTGGTCATGGCATGTCCTTGAAAGAATACCAGCGAGTTGCTGGAGGGTCTGATTTCCTTGAGCCCGCTCCAGATTCACCTATTTCTGACTTTGGCAATAATTCCAGTGCCAATTACCAGCTTTCTATATTTACCAGCAGCTGCTTCAGTGATGTGGAAACAATTTTCTCAACAGCTGAAAACCATGAAGATAGAGACGAGGACATTTTGTTCTTTATTAAAGAGCCTAGTTGGAACGAGCATGGGAGGCACGCACCAGCAGCATGAATCTTCTTATCTCTGCGTCTTTCCCACTTTCCCCAGCATGACATCAGGCTTAAGGAGAGAAGGTGGTTTTGTCCAGAGAGGGATGAACGGGTAGTCTCTGTGGAATAATACACTTTGAATCAGCTGACGTGGGCCAGTACTCTCCTTTCCAGGAGGTGGTCCTCGTTGATTTGCTTGATTTATGTCTTAAGGTTTGAGATGAAGGAGGCTCGCCCCCAGCCTCTGCTTCCAGCCCAGTTTCACCGGCTGGCTGGCTCTAGGCACTCACAGGCAGTGAGTGACTGCTTCTCCATGAAACATGATCAAGATCAGTTGCAGAACATCTGCCTTCCGTGGGACACTGTGGGACACTGCAGGGCGTGGACCATCCGAGAGGTACAGGACACCACCTGAGAGGTCAGAGGCTCCCAGACTTCATGACTGTGAAGGATAAGATAGGTTGTGGAGGATAAAGACTGAAGACCACGTGCCACGTCTGTAAAGCCCTCACACGGTGCCTGCCTCACCAAAGTCCTCGGTGCAGAATGATCAGAGGTTATTATTGTGTCTCAGCTGCTCTCAGAGCTTCAGGGTATCTGGGCATTAACCTGCTTATAGAAAGGGCAAGACAGAGTCAAGAAACCTGGTCCCAGGAGTCCCAGCTCGACCCCTACCAAGGAAAGGGGGAACCACATGGAGTGCCCAGCAGGTACCCAGCGTTCTAAGCACTGTACAAAGCACTTCACAGTGCAGCTTCTCTTCTTCCTCGTAGCAGCCTAAGAAGTGGCTCACATTTCACAGAGAAGAAACGAGGATTCAGAGACAGCAACTTTTCCAAGTCTTCCTGATTCTAAAGCCTGCTCTCTCATCATCCCCCTGCCTTCCATCACCCAAGCCCCCACTGCTGTGCAGAGGAGACTCCAAACAGTTCTTCCGACCTTCCTGAGCCCGACTGTCTTCAGTTGTAGAATTGAAAAACCATCTCTAAAGTTTATTCTCTGCTTAAAAAAACTCTTATCAACCAGCATCTTCCATATTATTTTAAATCTTCACTGCCATCTAGTGGGCATGATCCAATCAGAAGAATGAAGAAAATACTCCGTGCAACTTGATTTTAAAACTGCCAGTTCATCTTAAATCAGTATTGTGTTCCTAACCTTTAAAATTTGCATTTATGAACAAGTATTGTGGCCTTCCATTTTTATGTTTATAGTAAACTACCGAATGTGCAATCGCCTTGGTAAGATTTTTGGTGAGATGCTGGGAATCTTTTAAACCCCAGCTTTTAAAGAAAAATGTGTAATGCTGTAATGACCGTATAATACACACTCAGCTTATAATGGGCTCTGCTTAAAGGAGTTCTAATCTGCAATATTCATAACTTGTACAGCAGATGTATTTTTAACTTTAAATATTTATTTTCTCAGCTTTTTTTATACTGTCATGATTTTAAAAATTAGCTTAAAATGAGCTTATGTTATGCATACTGCTTTTACAGCTTGCTTTTTTTTTTTTTAACTCAATCTATTTTGGGCATCTTTCCATGCCAGCACACAAATCTACCTCATTCTTTTTAACAGTATGTAGTGTAAGCCCCAGACTTGAACAAGCAAGTTCTTAATGTTCTTAGATGGCATCACCTAAGGCATGTCTGGGAAAACCTAGGGCACAGCCCCCAAACTTCCTAATGCTGGAGAGTCCTGCCGCTGACCATGATGTTTGTGAGCTGGCTTCTCAGAGGTTTGCTTCCATTCCCAAATAAAGAATGAGCTGCATCATACACATACACATACATACACACACACCCCCGCACACACACAATTCCATTATTGACTCTAGTTAATGTAGCCAGTTCCTCATTAATGTCCACATAGGCTATTTTTGGTTTTATTACTACAAAAATGCTGTAGGGGATGAATGAACATATTCTTTGGGGATTACACACACACAGACACACAGACACACACACATGCACATTCTTTTGCAAATTTCTTTGTGGAATAAAATCTTAGACATGAAATGGCTGTATCTAAGGGTATGTAAGTACCAGTGACCAAAGATCACCAGAAACATACCTGTAGTCAAAAAAAAAAAAAAAAGTCAAGTGTACTTAAACTGCAGCAAGGGAGAAAGCCAGAATTGTGAGCCATCTCAAGATGACATTTGGAGAGACTGTTCCAGGATCTGGGCTTGTGCTGGGGGTGTGAGGGAGCAGGAGCAGTTCTGGGTTGCGTGTTGTCAAGAAGCAAGAGCAAGTCAGCGATCGGGCATCTTAACAAGTTTTTCTAGAAGAAGAGAGAATTAAAGTTGGTCTAGAAATGTCATTATTAGTACAAGATTAGCAGTCACGGATGAGGGCAGAAGAGGGGACTGTTTAATCATTTTGTGTACCGAGAGGCCTTGTCTGCACATTTCTTTATTCTATGAGTGTTTTTTATGATCCATTGGGGACATCATGGGCAACCTGCTGGCAGTGCTTTCTTTCACTTTCTCAGGTACATTGATTTTAAATGTCTGTAGACATTTAAATTGCTTTCCAGAAAGGTTGTCCCAATTTACAGGCTGACTTTGGAGATATTGCTTGTTCAATGAATTGGTTCCAGACCACCACGATAAAGCAAATACAGCAATAAAATGAGTCACACAATTTTTTCGCTTTCCTAGCGCATGTGATAGTTATACTTACACTATGCTGTAGTCTAGTAAGTGTGCAATAGCACTGTGTCTAAAACAGCAATGTGCATACCTGAATTAGAAACTACTTTATTGGTGAAAAATGCTGACCATCATCTGAGCCTTCAGCGCGTCACAGTAGGAAGGTCAAATATCACTGACCACTATGACAAATATAATAATAATGAAAAAGTTTGAAATATTGGGAGAATTACCAAAATGTAACACAGAGACACAAAGTGAGGAAATGTTGTTGGAAAAATGGTTCCAACAGACTTGAGCAAGGCAAGGTTGCCACAAACCTTCAGTTTGTAAAAAACACATTATCTTCCAAGCACAGTAAAGTGAAGCACAACAAAACAGGGTGTACCTGTGCCTCCTTCTGGGTTCTTTGAAATACTCAACTTCCCTAACAATGACGTGTGTAATAATCAGAACAGTCAGAATAATGGCAGTTGTAGTAACAGCAAACATTTACAGAGCCACTTCCCAGTGTCAGCCGCGGTGCTAACTACCTCATTCCATTGACTCTTCATCAGAGAACTCGAGACAAACACTACTAACATTCCAGCTTTCATATGAGGAAACCAAGGCTTAGAAAAGGGGAGAATCAGCCTGGGTCACGTGGCTAGTCCACATGAGTTGGGGTTCAGAACTGGGCCATCTCATTCCAAATCCCACACTCTTTACCATGAAAAAAATACTTTCTCCTTCATCTGCTTCATGGGAGACTACCATGGAGAATTTAAAGCTAAGGAATTAAGAACCATTGGATGATCACAAATCTTTGAAAGTCTGGTTCGGTTGATAAGGAAGTAGAGTCTTGTTTACAGAAATGAGACTTGTGGGCAGGGTCCCAGGAACTACACATAAGTGTGAGCTAGGCATCCAGCACAGGATGTTTAGCTTCCCACGTGTGCCCTCAATAAAGGCCAATGAGAGCTTTCTGAAAATCACAGCCAAGACACTATAATTAAATCATCTCTGGGCCAGCTGGAGCTCAGAGGGTCTTTAAATCACCCCCCCCCAGCAAGGAAATAAACAGATGAAGGTCATGCATCCCCTTGAATCCACTGAGGTTCCTGACGTCCCCATGCTGTGTGAGGACGGGGCCTGCGAGCCTGCTGGGAAAGATTTCGTGCAGGGAGAGGAAACAGAGAGAAATGATGCTGAAGTAAATATTTAGTGAGTGTGTGATGGGTGCACACTGGGGTTCAGAGCAATTCTGCCTGCTTGGATTTAGCAAAACAAATGGGGAGTAACAGCTGGCGGCTGCTCTTTTCCAGACTGCGCTGGCTGTGGACGGGACATCAAGAACGGGCAGGCGCTGCTGGCGCTGGAGAAGCAGTGGCACTTAGGCTGCTTCAAGTGCAAGTCCTGCGGGAAGGTCCTCACCGGGGAGTACATCAGCAAGTAAGGCTGGGGCCCTGGCGGCAAGATCCTCAGAGGGATGGGGCTGTGGTGGGCCCTCTGCAGGCCCTGCGCCTGCCCGGGGACCCCACCCCATCCCAGCAGGCATCAGGAAAAACAGTCCCATCCCACAATCAATATGAACTTTTTCCTATAAAACTTGAAAAGAATTTTATTCTATTCTTCTCTGGTTGCCACAGTTGGCCTGCTCTAAATTTAATGCCATGTCAGTCATTGCCTATCGTTAACAGTGAGCGAAGCTGACACAACAGTAAGGCTGTATGTTGTAACTGATTAAGCCTTTAGTAATTTTACTGTGGCTCTTTTTTTTTTTTCTCTCTTCTTATTTGGATCTAGTAAACCTTTGTCCTCTTTCCAGGTCTTGGACATATTTGTAGACCCCACCCCACCCCCCTAAAAAAACCCACAGAGCTCATTAGGACCAATACACAAAACAGCTTACCAGGGGGAATGGGTTCACTAGAGTAGGTGGCATTTTTATTTTTTGTTCCATGTAACCTGGAGAAACCAGTTACAGTGGTTACCTTTTAAATTAAGGGGGAAAGAATGAGCATGGGAGGGGGGAGCAGGGAGAGTCCAGTGGCAATGAGGGAACATTTTCCCCTATCCACTTTAAAAAATGTTCTCCAATCAGGTAAATATATCACCTATTCAAAACAAAGTAACTGAATTTAACATAGGAATATAGTCAAACAAACAAAGGAAGTAGCTTGGGCCCCACTCCCTAGAAATCTGATTCTGCAGGTCGGGGATGAAGCAAACACTGGTATTGGAAAGGAGACACTCCACAGGTGATTCTAATGCACAGCCAAAGTCAGAAGGAAAAATGCTCAGCTTTTAAACTGACACTGATGGCCGTGCAGCGGTAGGTAACCGGGCTGCATTCTAACTTTTCTGTGCAATGACGCACATAGAAAATGAAATTTTTACTGCATCGTTTTTACCTTTTTACTTGTTCTGCTCACCATGTGACAGGCCAGTAAGTCTGGAGATGAGGTGGTGGGGCAGGCATAACAACTCTATTTGGAAAGCCAGCAGACTGGGGAGATGGCAGACTGATGTCCTGGATAACCTTCTTACTCAAGTCAGAATTCAGGCTCCTTTTATACCAAAAAGAAGAGGGGGTGTGGTTGGTTGTTGCAAACTTCTTGGTATCGGAATCCTTGCAGCTGTCCATGTAGATCAGATCAGGATGTTCCTGTAAACCTCCAACAAGATAAATATTCTCTGTTCTGCAACTTTTTATCTCCATATGAATGGAAAAGTATTATATCCTTAAAGGTCAGAGCCTTGAAAATGGCCCGTCCTGTATATTTCAGTCTATAGGCAACATTCTTTTACAAAAGGTGCAGAATCAGCATGACTAAGCCCAGGAAACAGAGCACAGGGTTAGAGCTAAAGGTACAGATCTAATATGGAGTCAGATTTGTTCTTCCCTGTTACATCCTGAAGTAAATGAAGGAGTTTGCAGGAGGCTGGATGAAAGGCCCTGGGCTCTCCAGGGCCCCTGAGGGCTAAGGAGATGGCATCTCCATGCTGTTGGGAGGCTCTGGCACGTGAGATCAAGGAGGTGGTGGGGGACAAGGAAGAGGAACACTGGGCCACATCTGAAGCCCGTCTGGCCTGGGAGTGCAAGAGAGTGACTCCAGGCTTTTGCTTGTTAGTTAGGTCCGAGACAACCTAGGAATCAGCAGCAGTCACCATGTGGTGACTTGGCTGTTACTTGCAAGTGGCTTGGGGAACCTCAGCGCTCATTCTGAACCACTTGGCTTTGTGGGTTTTGATCCTGAGACCAGGGCTCCAGGCCCGTGAATGCTGGAGGGAGAGAAATACGTCCTGCTGCCATTCTTTGGGAAAGGGCTGAGAGGATTGTGGTTTGGGTGTCTTTCCTATGCTCAGCCTCCTCCAGGAGCTGAACGCTCTCTTGTCCTGCAGGGATGGCGCTCCGTACTGCGAGAAGGACTACCAGGGGCTCTTCGGGGTGAAGTGTGAGGCCTGTCACCAGTTCATCACAGGGAAAGTCCTGGAGGTAAGTGACAGACGGGCTCGCCGCAAAGCCACCGTCCTTTTCCTCAAGGCCCTCAGAAACACACGAGGGCCTCTTTTTCCATTTTTCCCAACTTCTTCCTCACATGCGGAGGAAAGAAAGTAGCAGGAGATGACTAATCGCTGAGAGAACTAAGGTGTCGTCGCCCTGTCTTCTCAGGCAGTTTCAGCGTGGAAATTGGAATGATAGAGAATTTGAAGGAAAAAAAAGGATGGTAGGGGGTCTGACCGGAATTAAGATGAAGGGAAGGTTATACTAAACTGTTCTGTGTTGGGAAGTCAGGAAGCAGAAAATGAAGACCACGCCAGAGCCGCGTGCGTGCGTACGTATGCACGTACGTGCCTGCGCGTCCATGTGTGCGTGCACACGTGCATACGTGCCCCTGTGTGTCCGTGTGCACACGTGCGTACGTGCGCCTGCGTGTCCGTGTGTGCGTGTACACGTGGGCGGGTACAGACTCAGGGCGGGTACAGACTGAGGTTAAGAAAAGAGTAGCGAAAGGCGGGGCGTAGACGTCCCCACCCGCGGAAAACCGCATCCTGTGGGACCCAGAACATCCTGGGGCCCAGGCTGAGCCGAAGCCTGTCAAATTCAGGTGTGACGGCCTCGCGGGCGCCTGCTTCCTGCCTCCTCGGCAGCGGCCCCACCTGCCTCTGCCCCTGGGCCGAGCGGCGCTTCTCTGGGGCGGGGCCGGAGTTCAGAGAGCCACTGCCCGGCTTCTCACAGGCCAGTGGCGTGTCAACCCAGTCCGATGGAGAAAGTAAAGATTGCCCCACGCTGTCCCACGTTTCAGGGCGGAGGACGTGTACTGAGCAGAGGTGAGTCAGGACGCCCAGTGGAATCCTGGGAAGGTGACCAGCTGGTTGAGCAACATGTCACATCGCTTCAGCAGACACCAGGGCACTGAATCTTCATAACCACGTTCAGACTTCCCAGCAGGGTGTGTTTTAGGGGACACGGCGTGAATCCGAGAGGCCCCCACTGTCTCTGGGCAGTTTCTGTGGGATTTCGCAAAGTCCAGTGTTGCCTTCCTAATCTCACAGCAAGTTCTGTGATGCCCTTCTGTCCATGAAGTGCAGAGGGGCCAGGGTTGGCAATGTGCCGGGACCTAGTCCAGCTAATTAGGTTTGGGAGAAAAGAAGTGAGTGTTGTCAATGCAGTTACTTCTGACCCAGGGGAAGGGTGTTTCAGGAAGAAGGAACAGCAACTGCAGAGGCTCAGAGGCAAGGCCGAGCAGAGCACACCAAAGAAATAAAGTCAGTTGGGCAGAAGCACACATGAGAAAAATGATGCTGGCAAGAGCGTAAGGACCTTTAAAGTGACATTCAGGAGGTTGGCTTTACCCTAAGAATGGTAGGAAGCCATTGATGTGATTGTAGCTGGAGCGGCATGTGATTTGATCAGCTTGTTATTTGAAGAGTGGGTGGGAGTCCTCAAACGCATGTGCCCCCATGTTCACAGCAGCTCTGCCCACACCAGGCAGAAGGTGGAAACAACCCAAGAGTCCATGGATGGAGGGATGAACACAATGTAGTATATATACAGACAATGGAATATCATTCAGCCTTAAAAAGGAATTCTGACACATGCTACAACATGGATGAACCTTGAAAACATTATACCAAGTGGAAGAAACCAGTCATAAAAGGCCACCTACTGTATGATTCCATTTAGACAAAATAGCCAGAACAGGTGGCTTTGTAGAGAGAGAACGCAGATTAGTTGTTGCCTGGAATTGGGGGGAAGGAGGCAGGGATGGGCAGTAACTACTTATTGGTACCTACTTGGGGCCACGAAAATGTTGTGGAACCAGATAGAGGTGGTGGTTGTACAACCTTTAGAATGTCCTAAATGTCAGAATTGTTCGTCTTAAAATGATAAATTTTTTTTTAATTTTCATTTTGAATGGAAGTACTGAGGATTGAACCGAGGACCTTGTGCATGCTAAGCATGTGCTCCTACACTGAGCTATACCCTCCCCCTACCATGATTAATTTTATGTTATGTGAGTTTTACCTCAAATTTTTAAAGAAATGGATGGAAAAGGAGTGAGAGTGGATACAGGGAGGCCAGTTAGAAGACTCCTGCAGAGCTCTGGACACCCAACTGTGGGGACACTGGCTGGGGTGAAACCTGAAAGGTGGACTCCCACCCCCCGACAAACAGTTGAGTGGGGAGGAGTATTTATGTCCTTTGCAGTAAAGCTTTCACTGTGAGCCCAAGTGTACATCACAGCTGAGTTTGGGGCCCAGGGTGAAGCACATCCCTAGGAGGCTATTGGAGAAGATGGTTGGGACCCTTCCGGAGGGCAGCTTAAAGTCCTGCAGTCTTATCACAAGACACAAATTGCAGTGGTCCTCACCTGTCCCCCACATGTGCCCCTCATCCCTCCATGGAGCCCCAGAGAGCTGCTCTCAGGAGGAGCCATGAGTGGGGCCCAAAGACATTCCTTTGGGCTTCCGAAGTTTGATCTGCTGCACAGGGCTGAAATAAACCTGTGGAGTTGGGAGCTACTGGGAAATTTCATTTTAAACCAACAATAAGATGGGACTTAGACTTAACCACGGTGATCATTTCATGATATATAAAATACCACGTCTCTGTTGTACACCTGAAACTAATATAATATTGTGTGTTGATTCTAATTCAATAATAAGTAAATGAAACAATAATAAAACACCAGAACTATCTCCCAGATGTTCCGCTGCAGCATGAGAGGCAGGAAGACAGTGAACCCAGCCCCCAGCTTGGAGCCCCCACATTTGTGGAAGGTGCGGATTGAAGCAGCTGTCTCCTTATCCACCTATGGAACTGTGTCCCCCCAAAAGAGCTGGGGAGACAAAAGGGCTGGTGGGGGGATTGTTGATTACCTTCAGATTTAGTTCAACAGCTGTGGGAGGGAATCTCTGAAATAAAACTATAGAGCCAAGAACATGCCGTTTTGAAGACACATCTGCTTACTCTGGTTCTCCCCAGAGGCTGGAGTTTTGCAGTGCTCGCCATGGCTGGAAGGGCCCCTCACCCGACTGGCTCCTGGCTTCACCTCCCGGGGGGCCCTTGGAGAGGATGAGGGCTTGGATGCCTTCCGCACAGGCCCGCAGAGGTGGGGCTGCCGGGGGCAGTTTCCCCTGGGGTTCCAGGCAGATTCAGGGCCCACCCAGTGGGCATGACATCCCCCGCAGTTGGGTGTGCGATCTAGAAAAATGTCCTGCACAGTGAGCATGCAGACATGTGACAGCTCGTGAGTCAGTCTGGCTCGGCTCCCAATACAAAACCGGACTGGTCCCCATTGTGGCCTCCTCCCGCTGCCTTTGTTCTCTGTGGGTGAAGCATGATGATTCTGGACTTGTAAATACTGTAATCCTTGCTTTAGGTTTTTTTTTTTTCCCATTTTAAAAATTGTGGTAAAATCCACCCAACATAAACTATATCATCTTAACCATTTTTAAGTGTACAGTTCAGTGTATTAAATATATTCATAATGTGAAGCTATCACCACCATCCATCTCTATTATTTGTTATCTCTTCTAAAGCTGAAACTCTGTACTTATTAAACAATATCTTCCCATCCCCCTACCCTCCAGCCCCTCGCAATGACCTTCTATTTTCTGTCTCTATGAATTTGACTACTCTAAGTATCTCATAGAAATGGAATCATACAGTTTTTGTATATTTTTGGTGGATGGGCTTATTTCACTTCAAATAATATCCTCCAGGTTCATCCATGTTGTAGCATGTGCCAGTGTTTCCTTCCTTTTTAAGGCTGAGTAATATTCCACTATGTAGCTAGACCGCTTTTTGCTTAACCATTCTGTGATCTTTGATTTTGTTGTTGTTTGGATCGATTTTACCCATGGAGATCATAAATATATTGTTAGTTCTCTGTGTCTTCTGTAACAGTGGTGTCTTAAAACCACAGAACTTATTCTCTCACAACTCTGGAGGCCTGAAGTCCCAAAATGAGGTGCTGGCAGGGCCACATTTCCTCCAAGGCTCTAGGGGAGAATCTCCCTTGCCTCAACAGCTTCTGGTGCCTGTGGCTGCGTAACCCGATCTCTGCCTCCATCTTCGTGAGGCCTTTGCCTCTGCATCCCCTCTTCTCTCTGTGCCAAACCTCCCTCTGCCTTTCTCTCAGCTTGTCATTGGATTAAGATCCACCGGGATCATCCAGGGTGATTCCCTCATCTCAGGGTCCTTAGCTTAACTACATCTGCAAAGACCCTTTTCCCAAAGATTTACGGGTTCCAGAAATCTGATGTGGATGTATCCTTTGGGGTGGGGAGGGCATTCCAGTAAACCTGAGAACTTACACGTGTATCATCCTGGTGAGGTCTGAAGCTCTGGTGTGTCTTTCAGTGGACCCTTCCTAAGCATCAGAGGTGTCTTAAGGCTACTTCTCTGGGTGTGGTTTGCCCTGAGAAGCCACCAGACACCTGAGGGAGCTTTGTGAGGGAGAAAGGTCCCTGGGCAGTGATCAAGCAGCTCCAGGCTCAGCTGTGTCACTAATTCCTGAGTCATTTTGAACAAGTCATTTAGCCTCTTGGAGAGCTGGATTTTTTTTTTTTTTTTTTTTAGCGAAGGTACTGCAGATTGAACCCAGGGCCTCGTACATGCTAAGCACATACTCTTCCACTGAGCCTTACCCTCCTCCTTTCATTTAGCCTCTTTGAGATCATCTTCATTTCATAGGTAAAAGGAGTGGCACATAACCTCTGAAGCTCTACCCTGTTCTAAAATTCTATCTCCCTCTGTTAGCCCTTAATATCATAAACCCTACCCATCACACTGCTTGAAGGGTAGGGAGGAAAGTCTTTACTAAAAAGGGCTCCGGGTAATAGGGAATCAGGGATCTACTCTTGGCTCTGGAATTCACAGCTGTGACCTTGGGCAACTCACTCAACTCCTGTGAGCCTTAGTTTTTCTTTAAATACAAATATTAAAAATATGTATGTAAATCCAAGACCTGGACCACTTAACTCCTGAAGTCTCTTTGGTTCTAAGGATCTGAGTTCTGTAATTCTCCTTTCTTGGATCTAAGGGGTTTAAAGCTAGCAGTTCTTTTTTTTCTGGAGGGATTTTCTGGAAACTGGCATGTAACACTCAACACATGGCATACTCTCAGATTTAGTTTTTATTTATCATGAGCTTGCTTTCAGTTTTGTTTTTGAGAGACATTTTGCTATAATATAGGCACATTTTTAGAGCTTAAGCTAATTCACCTATAAATTCAGGAGTGTTCTGAAGATGTTTACAACCTGACTCCTAATTAAGAAGGCCAGAAGCAGATTTGTGTGAGATAGTGGAGTTTGCCAATAGCCTTCCATCTCCACCTCCACCCTCTAGACTCTTCTCTGAAGCAACTGTGCGCCTCCCCCTCCTTACTTCCCTCCCCTCCCCCACTCTGCTCCCTCCGGCTTTATCAGCCCAATGGAAACAGGAAGCTACATGAGGCTTCAGATGTAGGTCACAGATGTCAGTAGACGTTGGGGGCACCCCTTTGGTGTAAATTTCCTTCCATCTTTGATGGATGGTCCTAGGAGATCTCTGACTCCAACACACTTCCATTCCTGGGTGCAGGTGGTTACCTGCCAACTTTTCGAAGGAAGACAGCAGCAACAAAATAGTTCCAAAATGAAGGTGGTACAGGAAGAAAAGAAAAGCAAATGTCAAACTGGACACAAAAGTCTGGAGAGTAAAGGAAAAAGGCCTGTCCATGTCCGCCTCCCTCCCCGCCTCAGGCTGTTCCATCTGCAGACCGAGGGTGGGACTGACTGCTCTTAGCCTGTCCATTCTCTTGCACAACTCGCTTCCCCCAGGGACCTCAGTGTTTACTGAGCGCTCGCCTGATTCCTTCATGACCAGTGCTCTCAGGCGTTGCCTCCTTCCCTCTGCAGCCAGTGCCGCCCTGAGCAGGCACCTGGCCCTCTGCACACCAGGAGGCCAGAGACAAAGGAAAGTTGTGTGTCTGCATTCTTACTGGGTAGAGGAGGGCGGGGCTCCTGGTCTTTTTTTTTCTGGTCACCACCCCCAGGATATCAATCCTCCAGTCTTTCCAGAAAAGCTGGTGGCACACATCTTTTTGTGGTGGAGTGTTTACTGGGCCACTGGCGTTCTTCCTGGAAGGATATGTGTGATAGTGTCTGTTACAATTTGAATACCGCCCAATGTAAGAGACAGACCATCAAATGTGGCCCAGCGCCAGTCCTTCAGCCCCATTATCACCTTTCCATTCATACCTATGGGGTGACACTGGCCTGTCTTTATCTGTTAACTTGGAAGCGATGGATTTCAAAAGGACAGGATTTAGACTTGCTTTAGACCCCTCCTGCTGGACCCCTGTAGTGTGGAAAATGGAATCACAATGTGATTCAGCAAATCCTCTCCCTTGACACTCTGATGGATTAAATCCCGGTGGCTTTTTGTTTTGTTTTTACTCTTGGACTAAAACTGCTTTTTCATTAAGCCCAGGGACAGATGTTTGAGATGTTCCCGTAAAACTAATTCATGTTATAAATTGGAGGCCCGGGTCCCCTTCCTTCCTTTTGCTGTAAGTATTTTAAGCATGTCCTGTGTAACAGCCATAAGCAGAGAGCAGGTCTTGTTCGAGGCTAAATAACCTGTTATCTAGTGAGAGGGAACATAGGCTATCCCAGGGTACGCACAGGACGGATAATCTTTTTGTCACCATTGAAGATGTAATTTGCAAAGACAGACTGAACGCTGAAGTCCCTCCTTTCTCGTTCTGTGTATATTGTATAAATGCCAAGCAAGAAGACTAAGCCGTGTTCGTGCAGAAGACTAATTGCATTCTTCTCATTCTCCCTGTGCTCAGAGGAACTCATGCCTTCTTCCACTTAATTGTGGACCCAAATATTTTTGAGGATCAGGGAAGGGAAAAAAAATCGAATAATATTCATAGTTTCAGTTGAGATGGTCTCTGCCCCAGTGGACAGTGAGCCACCAAAATATCCTGCTTTTGTGTAACATTTGCAAATGATCTCATAAATATTTACCCCTCGCAGCAGGCCTGTAAAGTGATGAGGGCAGTTATGCCCGCCCTCCGCTTACAGGTGAGGCCGCTGAGCGCCAGAGACCCAGGGGCTGATCAGCAACAGAACCACAATTAGAAGGCATGTCCCTCGGTTCTCAGAAAATAGAAACCACACGTGCACACACACGCATGCACACGATGTGCACACACGCTTCTTCACGATTCACTTGGCAGTGACCATTGCCAAAAACAAGTAATTAATTTGCCTCCCACCATAACTTACAGAAAGACCAAAATTTACCATTCCTCGTGAAATGGGGAGAGCCTAACTCATCGGTGGCCCTGCTATATCTATTTTCAGGACAGTAAACATTTGCTGCTTGTTTGATTTCCTTTTTACCCATGAAAAGTGTCTCTAAAGGTCAAGGACCCTGCTTGTAGAGTCTGCTGTGTTTCCTTGCAGTCATGCCTCATTCTGTCTTGTCTCCTTTAATCAGCTGGAGGCTCCACAGGGCATGTGGCATGGCCCGTGGACAATGTTGTAGATGGATAGTGCGAATGGTCTCAAGCTAGGCAGCATGCTTTCTTCATAGCACTCTGGTCTAGGATTCTGCAGAGCTCAGTGGAAAGTCAGGAAGAGCCTGTGAGGCTGTTCCAATAGAGAGACACCAGTCACCTTTCCTGATTTAAAATACAGCTTAACAATAAGCTGCAGAAATGGCCTCATTTTAAATCTGAGTTAAGCAAGATGTGGTATATCCATACAATGGAATATTATTCAGCAATAAAAAGGAATAAAGTCCTGATACCTGCTACAGCATGGAGGAACCTTGAGATGCTAAGCGAAAGACACTAGTCACAAAAGACCACCCATTATTTGATTCCTAGAATAGGCAAATCTGTAGAGGCATTAAGTCTATTAGTGGTTCCCAGGGTCTGGGGGGAGGGGAAAATGACTTACTGGGTATGGAGTTTCTTTTGGGGGTGATGAAATGTTCTCGAATTAGGTAGTAGTGATGTGCACAATTCTGTGAATATACTAAAAACCACTTAAGTGGATGAACTTTATGGGATATGGATAATATCTCAGTGTAGATAGACAGATCTATATGGGCATCTATCCATCTGTGTGGAAATATACAAGGTGATAGAGAGCTGGGATCTCGTGTTTCTCAGTTTCCTCTTCTATAGGATGAGAATACTAATCACTACCTCATAGGGCTGCAGGATTTGAAAAATAAAGGCATAATTAGTAGCCAAGTCAGTCCTCTCTCCTTTCTCCTCTCTCCCTCTCTCTTCTTTCTTCCAGTCTTTGATAGTTTATTAGGTATAAGAAAGTGGGTAAAGGACAAGAATGGGGATTCATGTCAATAAATGTCTTAATGCCAGATCGTATGCCAGCTTCTTTCCTTTGTGAGCATTTAAACTTTTCATTCTCTTCATGGTCACAGGTTGTCATCACACAGAACTGTGCCCTTGATCACCGAGTGTAACTCGATTAGCACGTAATCTCCCCAGGGTGGGAAAGCAAACTGAAGTTTAAATTCAACATATGGTTTATGATATTTTGGTTGCAACATCTTATTTGTGAAGAATAACCCGGTGCTAATGGTTTGCCCCCTCTGTCATTAATAGATCAGAATTGGTCCAGTAGAGTATAAGGAACATGTTGACACGATAAATGATTGGAGAAAAATCTATCCGATTCACCCAAAGCTATCCACTTTGTCCTACATTAATGGCAAGAGGAAATGTGTTGCCAGGGTAACCAAAGACTTTGTTCACAGGCAGTAAAAATTTGATATTAATTTTTTTTTAAATCACCCCATTTCTGCCAGCACAAATGGAAGGGCTTTCTTCTCCGGAAATGACACTTTGAAAAGAATTTCTATTTTGAGTTAAAAAGATGTTTTGTTTTTCAGTGTTATTTCACTTCAGAGAGTTTAGCTTATTGCTGGTGAGACGTGGGGGTGGGGGTGACAGTTGAACCAAGTAGGGGAACGTGACTCTTGCAGAGAAATCAGCAAGTAGTACTGAGCATATGCCGGTGGCCCAAAACTGGGGGCCACAGAAGGAACCGTGAGATTTAGGGCTTGTCAGAAAGATGAGGCATGCATTTCTAAAAGCAATAAGGTGTCCAAGTCTAAAATTATGCCCCTGGAAGTGTCCAGGGGAACTCCAGGGCTCACGAGTGCCCCAAACCATTGCAGCATCTTCAGTCTGAGGATGATTCTCAGTGGTGGAATTGCACTTTGAATATAACTAGGACCCAAGAACAGAGACACAGTCTGTCTAGACAAGTGATCATGAAGTACACTGAAGGGACAGATCTCTGATCTGGCCGCTGTTCTGGGCAGAGAAGTGATGACCCCTCAGAGTTGTCCTTCCTCCCCTTCAGGACCCAACCCATTGTGAGCCTTCTGAGGGGTCTTCATGTGTCTGTGTTCTCATGGACTCAGAGCACCCGTCCCTTCCCTTCTTGCTGTTCCCTACCTGCTCCCATTCCTGGCTCTGTTCATGCCTCCTTTACCACTATAAACCTAAAAGGGATGATTATAGCCCTTCTTCTAAGTGATCGATTCCAGGGTGCCTCACCTGCCCTGCAGAAGTGACCTTCAGTGAATTCCAAGGTAATTTTCATGACCATTTTTTTTTTTTTTTGGTGGAGCAGAAAAAGAATTTCATCTTTGGCAATGTATCTCAGTACACTAAAGGTATCTGGGGGCCCACAGTCGTGTGAGGCCCAAGTAAGAGGAACACACAGTAAATGTCCTGAAGTTTAAAAGAGATGCTTGTCTGTTACTAAAAGTCAGCTTTAGGTCTTGAAGACTGGGTAGGTACAGGCAGGTGAGAGTGAGGAATTTGTCTCCATTTGCACTTGTTACCAAAGTCTAAGGTCACTTTTCTTTCTACCTTGTTTGTTTTTTTGAGTTTAAACATGTGGCTTCATTTTATCATTTGGTTTAATTGCATGCTTATAATGTGGTGTTTTCTACTTCAAATCATTTTTGTTAGGTTGTAAACTTTAAAAATTTGAAAAAAACATTTTCCATTGCTAACTAGCATTATTTTAACTTAATTATGAGGTAAACTGGCTTTGTGGGTCCACCTGGGTCCATTCTCCATCTGAAAGTTCGTCCCTACTAGAAAATACCTGCCATGCTCTTGGATCTGCCTACCTGGCCGATGGTTGGTGGCGAGAGAGGCAAAGGGCTCTCTACACCCAGATCCGGCCTTTCTCCTGACATCTGGGCTGTGCTTCTGCTGGGTATTGTGACAACACTTTGGGTCTCAAGAAATCTTTTCTAGCTTCTGGATTCATAACAACAACTCAGACAAAAGGTGCGGTCCCAAGCAACCCTCGCTCTATTTTGTCCTTATGTTTTTGTCCACTTAGCCTCTTAAAACAAGTGTTTAACTTGGAGATCTGCCTTGAAACAGGGCGCCATCCACAGGTCACCAGGACAGCTTCTGTTCTGGGTACAGCTTTCTCTAGGTGAGGATGTGAGACATTCCATGAGGCCCAGGAGACGATGAATGTCCGGGGGAGATGGGAGCCTTTGGTCCCTGCCTCTGGAGTGATGCTGCCTCATAGGTGCAGGTTTCCTCCTCTCTTGTTTTCCACCTGAACATGCTTGCTCCCTGGACCTCACGGCTTCCCACGTTGTGAGGGATGTTATGCCAATTCCAGCAAATGGACCAACTTAGAATTTTGTTAGGAAGAGTGACGATTAGGGCTGGTGCCCGTCCAGCCCAGCGGAAATGAACTGGTTCAGTAACTCCCCTCCCACTTTGGAGTAAATGAAACCTGTTTATAAATCATCTATTTTCATGGCCTTGCAACAAAACTCAAAACTGTAGGCATCTTGGAAACATAGACTCAGGAATTTTGAAGCTTGATGTGGCCTTAGGTGAGGAGAGAGGCAGAAAAAACTGATACAGCCAGAAACACCAGGGTTTGGCTCTAGCAGCTACACTTAGAGCTGAGCAATGGGTAGCAAGTTGCTTGAACTCTCTGAGCCTTGGCGTCCTCATCTGTAGAAGGTGGATAATCTTTACCTCTCAGAGGCTTAAATTGGATTATAAATGCGTCGTCTGGGACAATGCTTGATATACAGTGCTTCAGGGAATCTGTGCCCCCCCCCCAGTTTTCTTCCTTCATACCTGAAGAAACAGATTTTGTAAAAGCCCAGTATTTTTAATGAGCTCATAACTTCCTATCTGTATGAAGGAGTCAGGCTCACCCCCTATCAATTTATTCTCTGATGTAGTCAGATACGTGATTACTACAGATTCACAGGTTAATAGTCCTGTTGACGCTTTGTTTTGAAATTTTCTTAAATCACTTAATTTTAGACATTCACTTGCCCGTAAATTCAATCTATCATTGTTTCAGCAAGTTTTTTCTATTACTTTTTATAAGGCATCTAATAGCTGCTAAATAAAGATTTGTTGATGAATGATTGTTTTCCCCATTATGAATTTTTGTCATGGTCTTTAACCAAAAACTAAAGATTTCTCATACTCATTGGGCATAAATTCCTCACCACCTTACTAATTATTAATTCCTTACCTTCACATGTGAAACAAATGCCCACGTGTCTTTTTCCTGTCTGTTAATGTCTGTCTTACTGCATCCACTTGAGTATGGTCTGTGCTAAGTGTAAACTCCTGGAGGGTTTACACTTTCTGTTTAATTGTTTTGTATAAGGTCCAGCACGTTTGCCTAAATGGGGCCTTCGTCAGTATCTAGGTTGACAATGAAGTGGCCTCTTAACTTCTAAGGACTGTAAAAGCTCCAATATCAGCTCCCTGATATAGACTGAGTCCCTTTGGAACAGATGTCAACCCATTGCCCCTTTGATTAGTAACACCTTTATTTACATACCTTACAATTCACCTGGGTTCAGCGTGTGACTCAATACTCTTTAGTAAATTTACAGAGCTGTGCAAGCATCACTACAATCCAGTTTTAGAACATTCCCATCACCTCCAACAGATCCTTGTGCCTTTGATTCTTTACTCTTCACTTTGTTTCCCCAAATCCCATCCCACGTAAATGTACAAAAAGGGCAAGTTGACAGGAAAGGCATTCATTATTGCTCGCCAAGGGCTGCCCAACCAGGTAGGTTTCTTGAAACTCTTGACTCTATAGTGTGGTGATATGGGGCCCTTTTCATTTGGAAACTCACAAATTAGGAAGTCTACTTGGTAAATTTGAAGATGAACTACCCCTACCCTGGAAGACGTAGAGGTGATTAAATAAATAAAATCTGAAAGAGGAGCCAATACTCCACATGTGGAAGAGTAGAAAGAGAATGATGAAGTCTGGGGGACAGTGAGCCCAGTTCTTATGCTCCGTGACTTCTAGGGCTGTGCCCCGGAGCCTTGTCAAGTTTCCCTTTGTCTTTGTAAGGAGAGACTCCTTCACTCCTCTGACAAACAGCAGACTGCCTGATGATGCCCCAAACAAGAGGCGAAGTTCTGGGATTGTCCGGGTAACAGGTAGAGTCCCTGACTGCTGAGGTTTTACAAGCCAAGGCTGGTGTCCTAAAACCACCGCGTGTAAGAATCACCTGGATATCTTGTTAAAAGTGTGGGTTACCAGGCTTCACCCAGAGGTTCTGGGGGTCCAGCCTGGGTCTGGGAATCTGCACATTAACATGTCAACGCTGCTGTGGATGATTCTGTTAGGGGCCAGGGGATTACAGATCACACTTAGAGAACCTCACCCTACAAGGGTGTGGTGAAGGCACATTCATGGGAGCTTTCGACTTCTTGGAAGGAAAATGCACTAGAAATTTAGTTAACCCCTTGTAATTATGGTAATGTGTAACCCAGTAGCTTCCTCTTCATTGTAGAAGCATAGTTTTATTGCTAAAATCCTTACAGTTTCTTCAGCAGTGTTTGGGATTGCTTCCAAACCAGCTTAGAGAGATTTCACACACATACACACAAAGGTTTTAGCTGATCTTTACGGGCCAATAATCTCCATGAAAAATTTCCCTAAATCACTTTAGCCTTGGTGAAAATGACAAGAGTTGTAACAGAATCTTGCCCTAGTCCTAAGAAAGGGCTGCGTGGAAGGGGCTGTGCTGTCAGGGTGGAAAGCTCTGGCTTCTCTGGCTCACGTACATGCAGAGCACGTGGCTTCGCCTTCTGTGGTGGGTTCATCTGGGATTTCTCCAGGACAGTTTAGTGAACAGTGAGGTAATGCGTGTGAAGTGCCTACAATGTAGGTATCTAGTAATTTTTTTTGCTGCAGTAAAAGAGCATATTACAAAATGTACCAACAATATGAATCATGGAAGCTTGGTAAGCAAAATTGGGGGGTGGGGGGGAACGTTTCTCTCAAAAAATATGAACATGAACATTCTGAAATATGAAACTTTTGAATAACAACTGGAAACCGAAAATCAAGTTGCACTGGGTTTTATTCACTGACATGAAGAATGCCACAAAGTGTGCCTCCAACACATGACTTGGGAGAGGAGGCTGCCAGCTATTTGATCCCTATGTATACCTTTCCATCATCTCAAATCCAAGAAAGAAACTTAAAAAGCAGGAGGCTGATTGCAATGCAAGCCTCCGCCTCAGGGATAATCACTGTCAGATTTACGGTGCAGACAGCCGTGGATGAACGTAAAGAAATGGTACTTTCCCCACCTGCGTTTAAAAAAAAAAAAAGAAAGAAAGAAAATCTACCCCCCTCCTTTTTTCAGAAACATGGACTGGCCCGTTAGTGGCTGCTGGTATGTTTAACTAGTAAGCACAGCAGGAGAGGGAGGGTGGAAACGCCTGCCTGCCTCACTGTGTTCTTTTTTTCCGGTGTGTGCCTCGGGAGAGATGCACGTTTCAATTCGTTAGCCTAGCTTCCGAGAGGAGCCCGCTCCTGTCCCCCAGGCGGGAGCCACAGTCCGTCGGGCTGAGGCCTGGCGTTTCCAAGCCTCGTCGCAGGGTTCTGAGTTTGAAACCCAGAGGAGCTCCCTGCTCAGCACAGCCAGAACAGAAGTAGAAGAAAAGGAGCCCTGGCTTAAGGTAAAGCGGCAGTGCTGGAGGTCCTTTGCTTTGCAGGGCGGACATGAGAGTCCCGGCTTCCTAGGCGGCATCGGAGACCCCGAGGGGTCTGCTGGATGCTGGCGACAGAAGCCGCTGGCGACAGAAGCCACTGGCATTGGCTTGAAAGACATTTTATAAACTTTTTGCATTTCTCATGCTGCAAATGGAACTACCAGGCTTGTTTTTCATTGATCCACTACTAGACTAAAGAGCAGGAAAAGGCGGGCTATTTGACTGAGAGTTATAGTTTATTGACCTTTTAAGCAGTATTTGTAGTTTTTTTTTTTTTAGGCTGCTATTCCTAAGATTGAAGGGAAGAGGAGTGTAGTTTCCAGATTGTTTCATTTTGTTTTGTCTGTGGTTGGAGAGCTCCATGGAATTTATATTTGAGATGAAAGAATTTAAGAGTCATTTGGGGAATCTGATGGTAAAAGTGGCTAGAGGAATTGAGTCAATTTATCTGTTACTATAAATGTGTGGATTTTTTTCCTTTAAGAAGGTCCCCATGAATGAATATGAGGTAGCAAAACATTTGTGCATTATTCATCTTTTGTTACAGCTGCAGGTCGAAAGAGCCTGATTGTGGCCTCTACCATCTTTGGGCAGGAAATGAGAGAAATCTAGAGATTCTTGCCTTTATAATGCAGTTTTTCTAAAAACCTAGTTATTAGTCAAATCATGCTCCAAAGTCTATTTTGGAGAAAAAAAGTTTTAAAGTGTGCTATGCAACCACTAAAGAAGGAATGAGACAAGAAAAATCATCTCATCCCTGAAGGAAATAGATGTATGACTTAGGAAAGGTTAAAAAAAAAAAGAGGGGGAGTCTAGCCAAAAAGCCAGCAGGAGTGTGGTCGCCATGGCAGCTTCTATCCCTTAACTGGGATTGGGGATTTAAAAGAAAATTGAGCCTGCTTTCTCAGAGAGGGTCCAGGAGGTATGTTAAGAGGATGTGAAGTTATCTGGATTATACAAGCAGGTTCTGACAAGTAAGTGAAAATCACTAATTAAAATATCATTGCCATTCTACAATGGATAAAAAGGCTTGTTGAGTCATGATGTCCTTATAGAAAAGATGAATTTGCCTCGGCTCACTGGTGTAAATTACTTCTGAGGAGGGGTTTTAAGAGCAAGTGTGAGACCCGGCCAAGCCTCTTTGAAACAAGTGTTAAATGGATGTTTTGACCTAGTGTTTTCAAGTGGGTTTCCTCTGCCTTTTCACGTGTCAGCGAGTGTCACCCTGGCATCAGTGGCTTATCCAGCTGGTTCAGGGAATATCCTATCATGACAACAGAGGTCTGCAGGTTTTTCCCTCCCACTAAATAATAGCTCATTTAAAAGGGTAGAAAAGTCCAAAATACTCAGTACTTGCACTTCCACTCTGCAGAGGGATGATCAGGGTTTTGCCTCCTGTCGATCAGGTTTTCTCAGCCTCAGCACGACTGACATTTCAGATGGGATGATCTTTGTTGGGGGGATTGTCCTGTTGGGTGAGCAGCAGCATCCCTGGTCGCTGCCCACTAGGTGACAGTCCCATTCCCTCCCCAGCTCAGCAACCAAAAATACCTCCAGACATTGCCAAACGTTCCCTGCCGTGCAAAAATTGCCCCTCAGTTGAGAACCACTGCCATAAAGAAACCACTTTTGAGACCTACTGCTGCAGATGTGGAAGAGAGTGCTGGGTGCAGGAGCGGAGGGCGGGGTGGGGTGGGGGGGACTTGTGCTGGACCCCAAGGAAGGGAGGATGGCTGTCAAAAGAACAGTAACAGGACAAATTTTTTGTCCTGTGCATTTTGGTCTTTGTTTTGTCTTGTTTTTGTTTGAAATCACATCCTGGACTGGGTGGGGGAGCAGAGGTTAAGCACTGTTCTCGATACACATTCTTCTGCTCCTGGCCTCTCCCCTCATGGTCCTTTGTGGGCCTTATTTGATACAGTGCCTCATCAAACTTCTCTAAATTGAATCCTATCTTAAGTGCATCCCACGAATGTACTAATTTTTTTTAAATCTCGTATTATAGCCCATTGTATAAGGCAAATAATTCCCCATAACTTATCAGGTCTGTAAATAAAGGGTTTTTTGATATGTGAGCTTTGAGTAAATCTGGGAGATGTGAAACACCCATTTGAATTTCTTCTGGAACCCGTAGCTAAATGCTTTCATTTCTTTTTTCCTTTCCCCTCTCTGTGCCAGTGGGTCTCAAACTATTTTTTTTTAATTTTATTTTTTATTGAACTGTAGTTGATTTACAGTGTTAGTTTCAGGTGTACAGCATATATATACTTTTTTTTCAGATTCTTTTCCATTATATGTTATTACAAGAAATTGCAAATTGTTCCCTGTGCTATACGGTAGGTCCACAAACTTTCTGATCGTTTAGGAACTGGGTCTCATTTTGTCAGTGAAATAAAATAGTCACAGCACAGCCTTTTTCCAACTTTCAGATAAGAATAAAGTCAAAGGCTGGAATTTTTTCATTTAAAAATTTTCTTACGCCTTTAGCACGTGCTGTTGCTTATTTGCTCTCAAAGGTTAACAGATTACAAAATGAATGAAATCATGACAAATACTGGAACAAAACATTTGAAATAGCCAATTTTGCTTAGTTTACTTTTTTTCTCCCCAGTGGACCTATGTCCCAATTATAGCTTTAAATTTCATGAGTATACATCCATAATCTTATTAAACAGTTATCTCTGGCACACAAGTTAGATGTGTCACATTTTCTTGGCATGTCTCCAAGAACATGGTACGTTGCACTGAACAGTGCGACTTCAAGCAGCTACACAGGCCACTCAGGGAGGGAGCCCTCTTCAAGTCCAGCTGAGGCACGGGTGGCATCTGGCGTTGGCTGAGCATATCAGGAAGCACCTCTACTTGATGGAGTCCTTCTTGGTGATAGGGTGGGAATGGCCCATGGTGTTTTCTTCTTTTGGTTACAAAGCAGATCTTCCATTTTCCTCTACCTCGGAGGTAACTTTTCCTCAAATGACAATCCACCCCCTCGTTCACTAGACCCAAGATCTGTGAGTGCAGAGAACACTAGTATTTTAGGTCCATTCTATCACCAGGATGGAGCACAGTGCCTACCAACATTGGTTGCTCAGTAGTTGATGAATAAACAAGTGAATGTCAGTGATCCCCATAGAAGGACCACCCAGGAGCTTGGTCTGCAGGAAGCTCACATGTCTGTGACCTGTGTCTTGTCCAGGTAGTCTGTGCTGTGTATTTTTTTTTCCAAAAGAACACATCCAATCCCCATCCAAACAGCCTTTATTCTTTGAGGGACTACCAGGGGAATCTTTTTTTTTTTCTTTTCTTTTCTTTTTGTTTTTAATTGAAGTATAGTCAGTGTACCATGTTGTGTCAATTTTTGGTGTACAGCACAGTGTTTCAGTCATACATATACATGTATATATATATATTCCTTTTCATATTCTTTTTCATTCTAGAGTACTGCAAGATATTGATTATAGTTCCCTGTGCTGTACAGTAGAAACTTGTTGTTTTACCTATTTTATTTATAGTAGTTAGTATCTGCAAATCTCAAATTCCCAGTTTATCCCTTCCCATCCCCTCCCCCTGCCAGGGGAATCTTTTAAGGATATAGGAAAAGTTATTCTGGGGATTGTAAAATTTGGAGGGGGACCTTTATAGACTTTGAATTTCTGCTCTTATTTCAAGCCCTACATGCTAAAGCTGCCTCGTGGCTTCAATAAGAGAAAGAGAGAACCAACCCTAGAACTTGACCCAAAGGCAGTGCACTCCCATCTTTGTCCTTAAGAAGATTATCCAGTCAAGTGAACTTGTAGATCACAAATGAAAAAAAAAATGCCTTATATACTCTAGGTATTGGGGTATGAAGTCTTAGAGAACTGGGAAATCAGAATAGTGCTGCTCAAAAGAGCCCACATTTCTTAAATCAGATATCAGGACATGGGGTGTCCAAATGAGACAGATGACTTGAAATGCAACTTCCCTGAAATATGCAGGATATAAAGATGCAGAAGTGAGAGGTAGAGGAGCCCAAGATGGTCTTAATGCTAGAGTTCAAAGACTCACTCCAACTCCGTTTTTCTAAAGCAGAGCCACTCGTATGAATCTGTATGGGCAAGAATGAGTCGAACCAGTGCCTTAAACTGCCCAGGCTTAAAGTGTGGCCTTGCGAGGAGGCCCTAATAAAAGGGGAAACAAACCCCACTGCTTTTCTTGTTCACCAAGTTCCAGTCTTTGGCAAATATGTTATCTCTGTCTCCTTCAGCATTGCTGGTTCGCATGGAGGTCATTTTCTGCTCATAAACATTAGATGACACAGAAATGCTTGCTTACGCTTAAGACCGCTTTTATCTTTCCCTCCTGCTAAATAATAATTGTGTGAGTCTGTCTTGTGCTCGGCAGCTGGCTCCTTGCATCCGTGCTTATATCCGTACACCTCGTCCAAATAAACATACTTGAAAAGACAGAGAAATGTGTTTTGAACAGTTTAGAACATCCTCTAACAGAGAGTTTTAGCTCAGCTTTCTGCTTTGTTTTGGCAGCTTGTTGAGGATGCAGAGTGTATCTGGTTCTGGCAAGAGATTAAAGGTGTTGGTTCTTACATGACGGAGTTTAAGGCCTGAGGATGGGAGGGGGGCCGAGATGGGGGCAGGGAGGACAGGTTTCCAAGTCTTCCTTTGTGTTTTCTAAAGAGTTTTAAAGCACATGGGGGAAAAATGTGCCTGGCTGGGTTTTTTGTTTTGACTTTAAACCTCAGAACTGTAAAAACCTATTGAAACACGTTATCTTGGCTTGGCTGGCTTGGCCGGCTTGGCCAGCCCTGTGTGATTAAGTTCCTCCCCCGCCTCCTGCATCACCTGCCTCTCTCCCCATTGGCTCCAGCCCACTGGCCTCCTTTATGTCCCTCTAGCACACTCTGTCTTGCCAACTCTAGGTCTTTGCACTCTCTCTTCCCTCTGCCTGGAATATTCTTCCCCCAGGTTGCGGTCTATCCCCTGGTTCTGCTTTATTTTCTTCATGGTGCTTTTTTCCCCCATGTTTTGAAATTCTTCTCTGTTTGTATACCCGTCATTGTCTGTCACCTGTTGCTAGAATGGAAACTTCATGACGCATGCAGCCACATTCCCAGCACCTAAAATGGAAGGTAGGTGCTCGATACATGGATGGGGATGGACAGGTGGACAGATGGATGGCAACGGAAGGAAGGAGGCTGGGAGGACCACCTGTCTAGTACACTTCCCTTCCCCTTTAAATCTAAGTGCTCCTCTTCTTGGTGCCCCCTGGCTCCCCAGCACAGTTATCTTGGGTGATTTTTCTCCCCCACACCCACCTCGCTTGGCACATTACACCAACAGTGTCGTCCTGTTGGAGTCCCTTGTTTCAGGGGCAGCCACCCCTCTGCAGGGTAAGCCTCTGGGCAGAGATCTCTAATAAAGGTTGATTTGGGCTGCCTTCACACCTTATAAACCTGTCTCATTCAAGTCCTTTCACCAACTCCCTGTGCATTACTCTGAGTATTACTCTCATCTTAGTTTTGCAAATAAAAAAACGAGGCTCAGAGCGGCTGCCCGATGGCATACAGATGATGACCGGCAGGGCCAGGGTTTGAATCTATGATGTCTGTCTGCAAAGCCCGTGTTCTGTGGCCTTTGTCTCATCTGCATCAGGGGTCTGGTGCCTGACATGTCCGCCAAATGGATGAAACATTAACACCTCACCTCTTCCTTATTATTGGAGCTTATGAACATTATTTATAGTGTCTGCAATATTACATGAATATTACTAGCTCATCTCTAAGGACAACTAGCTTGTGTATCTTAAGTTACTTTTTTTCACGGATAGGGCTTAATTGATTGTTGAAACTCTCATTTTTCTTCTGTAAGCAAACCCATCAGTTAAAAGTTCAACTCTTGTCGAGTCACCCATGTCGACTTTAACCTAGGTGGTTCCACTGGGCACTCTGTGAGTCAGTTTCCCGTCTTCAGCTCCCAGCACAACACTGATTTCCCTTAGAACATAAAGTTTCTCCTGAGAAAACACTACAGCTGCCTTAGGTAGACATCTCCAATGCAAAAGACTAGGAAAAAGCCTAAAAATGTAAAGAGCACCAGCATTTCTTCTGTATTTTTAATATAACCAAGTGCTCCCAACTGCCTGCCCCTCCTGGACCCCAGTCTTCCTGAGTTTGGTTGGACCCACGACGTCCCATTGCTGAAGGAGAAAGCCAAGATCAGAGGCCCTTGCCAACACATGAATGTAATCCTCTAAGCCCATTCTAAGATGATAAGACTGGCATTTTCATAGCGTTGAGGTGGAAATGGTTTATTGCGCTCCTGCCCGGGGTGCCCACGTCTGTGGTGTGCCCTGTAATGTGAGTCTTCGCGTGGGAACGAGGCAGCCTGTGCTGGTGTGCTGGGTGCAGTTCCCTCATTGTCTGGCAGCTTGAATTGTCCAGCACATGACAAGTCCTGATGACAACGCCAGTGGGGCAGAGTCTGCAGCCTCGTCAGGCTGGTCCATCAGAACTTGCCTTGGTTACAGAACCAAGTTTCACCCAGGTTTGGGGCCAACCCATCTGGTTCCCATTTTCCTCGGTGGGAGGATAAGCAGGAAGATGGTGTCCATGTGCTATTTGTTGATGTGCGAAAACTCAAAAGGCGCTCGAGCACAGAGAGTGGGACCGCCGAGGGGTGCTGGGCTGTGGGAGGCATGTGTGCAGAATCTGGTGGTGAATCCCAGGATGGAACCCGGCTTCTCTCTCCATCGCAGCCGCTCCCTGGCCCCTCAGCCATTCCTGAGCAAAACTGGAGAGACTTTGACTTTTTTTTTTAACGCAGCTCTCAAGCTGTGTAATGGCCTTGGGTGTGCTCATTAGTAACTGTGTCTTGTGATTTGAATTTAACTGACTGGGCAGTGAGAGTACTGGAAAGGAATTTCTGACTGAGTTCACTCACACTATGTTCAGCCCAGAGCCTTTTGGTATTTGGGACCTCGCCTAATCTGAACTCACACTGCCAGGGGCTGCAGCTCGGTTGGCTGGTTACCGGACCTGGCCTGGCAGCAACCAGAAAGATCTCTTCCTGCTTTTCTGTGTTAAAGGTAATTCCTGCTCCACACTCCTAGAATTATCATGGCAGGAAAGTTCCATAGATGTAATCTGGTCTGACTTTCTGCAATTTAAGGACATGGAGAGCCAGACAACACAAGAAGGCACAACCCATCGGTGAGAGCCGAAAGTGAGCCTCGGAGCAATCCTGTGACTCCCCCACCCCCACACTCCCCATCCTTACCCTTCAACTACTTCTCTGCCAATTGTACCCCCCCCAAAAAAAAGAAAGAAAGAAAAAGTCAGATATTCCAAAAGGCCTTTGCAATAGTAAAGCTATTACATGGGAGCAAGGTGCTAGGAAATCGAGTGAATTTCTCCATTGGGCATTCAGTGGCTATTCGAGAAGTTTTTGCTTAAACCTTTATTTTATATTATCTTTGTTTTGCAACATCTTCCCTTTACAGGCCACCAGATCCTTTCTTTCTCATCCTGAAAACCTCTGAGTTTCCACCTGCTTCCAGGAAGATCGTTGATAATCGCCCTAAGTAGAGAACTTCTAAAAGTTTTCTTTACAAAGTAATGTGTGCTCATTTTAAATAACTATATGAATAAACAAATAAGTACATGGTATAGAATCTTACAAGGCAGAGGGCAAATAATAACTCTGTGCAGACTCTGTAAGGGGCCAGGTAGTAAATATTTTTAGCTTCGTGCACCATTGCTCGCTCTGTTTCAACGACTCAGTTCTGCTGTTGAAGCAGCCATGGACACCACCTAAACGAATGGACACGACTGTGTGCCAGTAAATCTTTATTTTAGAAAGCAGGGCTACAGTTTGCCAACCCTGGTAGAAGGGAAAAAGTAAGCACCCCCCACCCCCTCCCCAACCCAGCTCTCCAGAGGTGGCCGTTGTTGGGAATCCATCTGTAAACGCCCTGGCATCCACAGAAGTGTTTACAAATATGGAGTTTAGTCACGTAGGTTCTGTGATACAGAATGTAATTCCCTGTCTTACTTTTCTCCTGTTTCCAATGCACAGAAACACATGGGAGGGTGTATATTCTTGTTTAGACAAATAGGGCCATATTGTGCATATTGTTCTATAGTTTCCTTTTCTTTAGTTGGCAGTGATTTGGGGCCAGTGTGTATAGATTTATGACATTATTTATTTTTTTCCCACTTGCTATTTAATTTATTTACTTACATCTCATATTCTTTTATGGTTTTATGCAAAAACCAATTTTGTCTATTTTTAGTTACACAAAGTTCTATTTTAAATTACGTTTTTTCAGCTTTAGGTTTTTATTATTTTTTTGTATTTTTTTAATTATTGAGTTTATTCTGTTTACAGTGTTGTGTCAATTTCTAGTGTACAGCATCATGTTTCAGTCATACATGTACATACATACATTCCTTTTCATATTCTTTTTCTTTATAGGCTTCTATAAGATAGTGACTATAGTTCCCTGTGCTCTACAGTACAGACTTGTTGTTTATCTGTTTTATATATAGTAGTTAGTATCCACAAATCCCCAACTCTCAATTTATCCCTCCCCACCCCCTTTCTCCCTGGTAACCGTAAGTTTGTTCTCTATGTCTGTGAGTCTGTTTCTGTTTTGTAAATAAGTTCATTTGTGTACAGCATTCTTCTCAATGGCCACATAGTGGCCTCATTCTTTCCCTTACATGAAGAAATCATAACAAATACAAAAGAACAACTATAGATGTAAATAATTACAGGCCAACAGTCCAAGATGATGTCTGTTGGCTTCATGTTGTCCCGTATGTCTGGGTGGCACAGGAGCAATTGCTGCAGCCTCCTTGCTCCCAGCCCAGCACCAACTGCAAAGGGGTGAGTTAATAAATTGACTGCGTGATGATGGAGATTTCGAGCAAATTTTAGGGTTAACATCGTGGTTGATTGCAAGGAGGTTTCTTTGAAATCCTGAAATTGCGGAGTTTTGTGTTGTCCTGTGGAATGTGCGTCGTGGTGAGCGAGGGGAGGCCCGCCCTGTGCCCACCCTCTAACATCTGTGTTTTCGGAGACGCTCTGTGTTCCTTTCCTAGGGCTGCTCTAACAAAGGGCCACAAACTTGGAGGTTTAGAACAACAGAAATTTCTTCTCTCACAGTTCTGGGGGCCAGAAATCTGAAATCGAGGTGTCAGCAGGGTTGGTTCCTTCTAGAGCTGATGGAGAATGCATCCCGTGTTCTCTCCTAGCTTCTGATGGCTGCTGGCAGTCCTGAACATTCTTTGACTTCTGGACACATCACTCCAATCTTTGCTAGTCTTCCCATGGCCTTCCTCTCTGTGTCTCTTATCTGTTTCCCTTTCTCTTTTCCTCTAAGGGCTTGTCATTGGATTTAGGGCCCAGTCAAGTCCAGAGTGACCTCACCTCCAGATCCTTATATTAATTACATCTGCAAAACCCCTTATTCCAAGCAAGGTTATATTTCAAGGTTCCAGATGGACCTACCCTGTAGAGACCACAATTCAATCACTCCATGTCCTATGTCTGAAAATCAGTGTTCTTCCTTCTCAGGTTTTCCCCCCTGCCTCATTGTTGTCATAATCAGCAGCCCTACTCTTTGAGGAGAATCCTGGGAGCCCTGGGAGCAGCATCTGCAGTGAGTTATTTAGAAGTCTGAGATCAGTCGCAGAAAAGCTCCAGCCGGAACTGTGAGGCTTCTAGGAATTTTCTTGCCGAGTTTAGCAAAATAAGAGGGTAATGAGAAAAGTGTTTGCATGTCTGATACTTGAATTGAAAAGTAAGCAGAAAGAAAACTTTCTTCTGTAATCCCCAGGGCTTTTCAGTCCAGGTGGGTCTAGCTGAATGGTGACCTTGCCCTGAAATTAACCAGCACTGAGAGTTGAGATTTGAAGTTTGACTGAATCCAGCGTGACGTCCGGATTTAACACCACCATCTATTTGTATAATTCTTCAGAAGAAAGTTGTATGAATGCAAAACTAAACGCTTGTGGCTGGGTATGTCTTCTGTTTTTAATAGTTTGAGGAAACAGCTGTTACTTGTGTTGCGCGAGGCATTTGGATACAAAAAGTTTTTCATTTTTGAAATTGAGAAATGAGGCCTGCCCACTTTAGACTCAGGCAGCATCTTTGGTCAGAAGTGACAGAAACTCACCTCAAACCAGCTGTCTTAGTTTCCTAGGGCTGCCATAACAAAGGGCCACAAACTTGGTGGCTTAGAACAACAGAAATCTTGAATCTCACAGTTCTGGGGGCCCAACAACTGAAATCGAAGTGTCAGTAGGGTTGGAGCCCATGACAGAGAACCCATCCCGTGTTCTCTCTGAGCTTCTGGTGACTAGAAGTCTGACATCAAGGTTGTCGGCAGGGCCAGTCTCCCTCCGATGCCTCTGGGGGAGGATGCTTTGCCTGGTCCCAGATGCTGGTGGCCCCAGCATTCTTTGGCTTGTGGCAACATAACTCCAGTCTCTGCCTCCTTGTGACTCGGTGTTTGACCCTCTCTGTCTCTCTTTCCTCTTCTTGTGAGGACACCAGCCGTGTTGGATTCAGGCCCAACCTAATTCTAGAACGATCTCGTCTTAACTAATTACGTCTGCAGCAAGCCTGCTTCCAAGCAAGATCGCATTCTGAGGTTTTGAGGAGTGGAACTTCAACATATCTTTTTAGGGGGCACCATTCAACCCAGAGCACGAGCTGAAGCAGAAAGGGGCTAACGTAACCCAGCGGCAGGGATAGGAGGGGCCGAAGCCAGGGCGTCAGGTGCCATCTCTCTGTGCGTTCACACCACCAACCTGCTCTCCCTGCGTGATAGGGGCGCGGCTGCAGCAGCTCAGAGCTCCCCGACCTCAGCAGGAAAGGCTCTGCTCTCCCCTGCTCTCGTCATGAAGTCCTAGGGAAGGGTCTGTTGCCGTGGTGTGGTCACCTGTCCAGCCTGGATCGTTTGCTGTGGCCAGAGGCAGGTCATGGAGTCAGGGCAGTTCCTGTAACTGGAGTTGGGGGACAGTGAGGCTCCCCCCAAAAGCAGGGTGGCCTTGACATGCCCACTGGGTGAATCACGAGCGTGGAGTAGCTTCAGCCACGTGTTATTCTTTTTGTTTTTTTAATTGAAGTATCCTTGCTGTATAGTATTATATGTTACAGGCGTACAATATAGTGATTCATTATTTTTAAAGGTTATACTGTGTTTATGGTTATTATAAAAATATTGGCTGTATTTCCTGTGTTGTAGAGTACATTCTTGTAGCTTATTTTATACCTAATAGTTTATACCTCCTGCTCCCCTACCCCTGTATTTCCCCTCCTCCCTTTCCCCTAGTGTGTTCTCTGTAGCTGTGAGTCTGCTTCTTTTTTTGTTTATATTCACTTGTTTGTTGTATTGTTTAGATTCCACATATAAGTGAGATCATACAGTATTTTTGTCTTTCTCTGTCTGACTTATTTCACTTAGCATAATGCCCTCCAAGTCCATCCATGTTGCTGCAAATGGCAATATTTCATTCCTTTTAATGGCTGAGTAATATTCCATTGTATGTATATGTGTGTGTGTGTATGTGTGTGTATATATATGTACCACATCCTTTTTATCCATTTGTCAGTTGATGGACACTTAGGTAGCTTCCGTATCTCAGTCACGTGTTACTTTTAAATGACCCTGATCTTGACTTGCTATTAATGTGATCTTGTGCGTGGATTTGTTCTTCTATATCCACCGTGCATTCACCTGGAATAACTGACTTTCGGGGAGGTGTCCTCAATGTGTTTTAGATGTTTCCTTCCAATGAAAGCCCAATGCACTTGCCAATTCAGGCAGAAAGCACGTGGAAACTATATTAATTTAATCTTTAATCCCTAAGGATGCGATGGTGGTAGCTATTGACGTCAGGTGCTTGTGCCTTTTATTTTAGTTTTCAAACTAACACTTCTAAATGGGATCACACTAGTGTAGAAACAGTTTTAAACTTTGCTGAATGGCCTGTGAGAAGCCCATTTCCTGTACTTTGAATGCCTTTTTGTATGTGTTTTTATGCACTCATTGCTGAAAAGGTAGGGTTCTAGTTCAACTGTAAAAATTAATTCAGGGGAATGACTACATAAATTATCAAAACAGCTCATAATTCAGAATGCCCGTTTCTGCTTTCATTTTGTTTACTTCTAACTATTATTAAAAAATAACTTTTTGTTCTCTGAGTCTACTGTGAGCAGCACAGAGCAAGCCTCCTGAGGTAACTGACCTGTACCTAGTCCAAGAAGATGCCCATGTAGCTGAGAGGCTAGACACAGTGACTCCCTGGGTCTCCTCATTTGAGGAATAGCATCATTTGAAAACTTTTCAGGCTTGTGATGACATTTTCAAGGGTCCCTCTGTCTTGGTAATTGAAATATGACCCAAACTTGGCAGATCTCAGCAGCTGGCTAGGCTCTGCCAGGGCGCTAATCCTTGCCGTCTCTTTGGTAAAGGGTGTATTTCTTGGTAGCACTGAGTTCATCACCCTTTGTGGGAAAATTAATCGCTTCTATCTACCCGCTCCGGACTAGACAGGAAGTGCTAAGAACCAATTAGCTGCTGTTCTGTTCCTGGTTAATGAGGAATGCCCTCTGCTCTCACCAGCCACCAGAATGAGTGAGGGACTTTAAATTCGACTCTGAGCGCACTAGTGCTGCAGGCTGATTTGGACTTTTACTGCTGGTCATTCATTATAGGCTAGGAAGAGGTGAACCGAGGCAAGTCGACCTGGTGAAATTGCTGTGGTGTGGTATAAGCCAGCTCAGCATAAACTGAGTGTGAAGTCATTACTATTGGATGTTGCCTGCCAGTGGGTTTTGTGTGTGTGTGATAATTATTTTTGCTTGATTTAAGAGGTGGTAGCATCCTGGCTGTTACTGAAATCAAGCTAATTTCTTCCTGTTCTGAGCCATTATATTGCAAGGTTAGGGCATTTGAAACACATTTTTCTAAGACAGCTGCTTTTCTGCAATGAAGAACGAATATTCTCTCTTCTGTTTCTATCTTGTCTTTGATTTTTGTTCTCTAAATTGATCCCATGTATCAGTTAAATGTACTAGGGGTAAGAAATGAACTTGCAGCTGATCATTGTACTTGGAAATTATACAGAAAAGTAACTTGAGGTGAAGAAATGTCTGGTTTTCTGAGTTTGCGTTTGTGTGTTGGGGAAAGGGAGGGTGGAAGGAGTGGTGCAGGTATCTTCTTGACTATAATGTGAGTGATAGAGGAAAAGTCCTCAGTTCTGGTACATACAGTAATGAAAGGGAGATTCTGCTTTTCTTTCTAATCTCCATTGGCAGGTCCATTTCCCATGAAGTCTTCTCTGACCCTTTGAATCATCACTAACCACTGTCCCTTCCTCTTGATCCAGGCACAGGATCTTTCATTCAGTGAATGCTTATTGAGCTCTTACAATTTGCACAAACTGGGGATGCAGAGATGAACAAGGCTCCTGCCTAAAGGCTTTGGCCTCGTGCAGACTGGCCTCTGGCCCGGAGAAGACACAGCATGACATTACTCTATGCCAGGTGTTCAGCATGTGTGTGTTACCTTGGGTTGTAGTACATTTCCTTTCTCCAGATCACTAGTTCTGGCCCTGATTATGCACAGAAGAAAACAGCATTTTGTTCACGCTCTCGCCTTTAATAGACTCATTATCTTTGGAATAAGTATCCCCCCCAAGGTTTACAAACCTAAGTCATCTTGTGTTCATCTTGGCTGGCCTGCAGCAAGGAAGTGGGAACAGCTTTTCTGTCCTAATTGGACAGAAGGCAGTTGACTTGTCTTGGATGGGGATCGCCTGGACCACTCTTTCGAGGGAGACGCTGAGAGAGCATCTGTGCACCTGAGATAGTTTGTTGATAAGGAAGTGATGCCACTGTCTTCATTTTGGAGACATCCGATATTAGAGGTCTCTAGACAGGTTGGTTTTTCTGTTGCGAGTCAGGAGTATTTTTTGCAGGTGACCACACTGAAAGAATTAGAATTACTGTTTACCAGAAAGTGTACTCGGAGTAAAATTGCAGGAAATAGGACTGTTCTTGAAGGAGGTGAGGAGAGATATAAAAAGAATTTTTAAAAGGAAAACATAGCATAGAATAGAATAAAATCCGAATGTGGATTTACCAATAGAGTTTGCTCTCAAAAATTTATTCTGTCATTGCTCTGCAGCATTACAGTTCTTCTCAGCACTGCACTTGCCTGACATATTTTGGGTCCACTAGTTTGGTGTATAATTCATTCTTTAAACGAGAATTTAACATTTAATGCTTGTGCTGTGCTAGCTGATTGCGTAACTAGAGTTGTAATATACGGTTATAAAAGACACAGTCCCTGCCTTAATGGAACTTAAAAGTTAGTAGAAGTCTTAAAACACATAAATATCTACAAGCTTAAGGCACTATATGAGTGGAATAAATAAATGCTATTTATTTAAGAATGCAGAGGAGGGAGGGAGGGATCGTTTCCAGGTGAGATTGACGAGAAAAGGTCCCTAGAGAAGGCAGCATTTGACTCACACTGAGCATTGGTATTTTATTATATAAAGTAGATTAGATTTACAAAAAATACCTAAAACGTGCTCTTATGGGATTCTGGAACTATGGGAATGAATAAGACAAGTATTCTTGCTTTTGAGAAGTGAAAAGTCCGGTTGGGAAACCTGAGTAACTAACAGTTATAATTTACTGCATTTGATAAATGGTGTCACTTTATATCAATGTATAAAAAGTGTATATTCGGGGTGAGAAATAAATGCTAATTGAAGGGACTGCCTGAGTCTGGGGAGTTGGGGAGAGCTCATTCTAGTCTAGGTGTTCTCCACCTGGGCTGCGCCTGGGGATCACTGGAGGCTCTTGTTCAAGTTGTTGGTGGCCAAGCCCTTGCCCAGATCTGCTCCACCTCTCCCGAGGGGCCCCTGTGATTTTTTTAAAAAGCTGGACAGGTAGGTGGAGACCAGATTGTGGAAGCTGTTGAATGCTGGGGTTAGGAAGTTCAACTTTTGTCAGTAGGCGATGGAATGACATTAAAGACTTCTTAGCCAGACAGTATTGTGTGTGTGGTATTTAATAAAAAGTAACCTGGCATTTAAATGTCCTTAGCTCAGTGAAGGGCCTCTGGTCCAGTTGCTGGGCAGTGGGGAAGACTGACCCAAGAGGTGCCACCAGCATTTCTTTGCAGAGCGGCTGCTTTGCCTGGGCACTGGGTTTTCCATCTGTCTGTCATCAGAGGAGCAGGCTGGCTTTGACCAAGTTCACTAGACTTTGTTAAGGAGCACTGGGATGCCTTGACCTCAGAGCTCAGGCCAGTCTGCTGCCCTGAGGCAAAGTGCAGGCTTGACACCGGCTCTGGGTGTACAGTCTAAACACTTTGAAGGTTACAGAGCCATGGGACTACACAGCATCACTGGTGGATGTCTGTGACTCAGGCTGTCATCTGGGTCCCAGTGTCCTGCTACATCAGGGTCACTGGCTCCCCTCTGACAGGGCCCTCTGTCACCCGACGTGATGAGTGGGAGGGGCAGCAGGTGCAGCTGGCAGGGTGCTCTCCTGCCCAGCACTCCTGGCTTATCCTGGCTCCGTCCCCGAGGCCTGCCCTTCCAGAGGAATCCAGAGGACCCGAGGCAGGGCAAGCACCCACCCAGGGTGTAGAGTCTGGATTCATTTATTTGTTATTATTATTTTTTAATGGAGGTACCAGTACTGAGGCTTGAACCTAGGACCTCGTGCATGCTAAGCACTGCACTCTTCCACTAAGCTATACCCTCCCTCTTCATGAGCTTTGTTTTAGATGGGCTCTGCCAAACCTGGGGGGGGGGGCCTGAATTCTTTCATATATCTCCCCGTCCCCTCTTAGAATTTACTTTACACTCTATTTCTTCTTCCTGCTGACCATTAGCACTGACACTCAGTGATGGCCAGAAGCACCCCTCCCCTCTGCTCCCAGTGCAACGGCAGAGTCTAAGCTCTGCAGGTCTGGGGCTGGAAGGCTTAGTTGTTTGTTAAAGGGGTAAAGTCCAGCCACAATGGGAGAGGAAATCAGACAAGGATGTTTTTAAAAGCAAGCTGTGTTTTTCTGACTCCTCCAGTATTGGTTCCCACCCTGAAGACTCCTCTAACCCTGGGGAAGAAAAAATATTTTTAGTCTGATAGTGGGCTGTAGGCGGCCCAGAGCTGAACCGTCTGTGAAAGAGTTGATAACTCAGAACCACGGTCTTAGTGGAAATAACTTGTAAGGATCACCCAAGACTCCAAAGCAGAGCAAGGGCTGCCTACAAAGCTCTGTGTTTGACGCAACTCTCGTGAAGTCCTTGAAGAGTTACGTTAGTACAGAAATCCCAATGAAGGCAAAAGAGTGAGGCGGGATGGAGAAATGTTTATAATTCCCAGAGAAGGATAAAAATCACAGAACTGGAATGTCCTTTAGAGATAGCAGCTTGCTGAGGAAAAGCAGTTGACAGACTGGAATGTCACTAAATCAGGAGGATGTATTTGCTATACACTATATAACAAGTTTAGATATTTTTGATTAAAAAAACACCCTGCTTTCTGCATGTTTCCTACAAGTTACACAGTCATTGCTAAGATATTAAATAAAGGGAACCTGCCATGCCCTTTCCCACCCCCCGTCTCCCCCTGGCACGCACTTGTGCCATTTGGCCACCAGGACACTTGTATTGATCATTGATTCCCTGGGAGCAACTGGCAGGGAAGAGACCCTTTGGATTGCTGTTATTGTATATTCCTGACTCCAACATGCTCTTGGCTTGGAAAGGAGACCAGAAATGAGATCATGAGTAATAAGAAACCTGCAGTGTTTGCCCTTGCAGAAGAAGCAAAAATTATCCAATTGGGATTAGATTTCAAGAATGTGGAACTTGAAGGCAAATATTTATCTTCTGGTGTTAAGAAAGGAAAAGATGTAAAACCTTTGACCTTGACTGTAGGGTGGTGTCTGAGTTGGGAAAACAGGTTTTGTTAAAACAGAAGCAAGATGACTTTTTCATGGTTCCTTCCCTGGAATTTTGCTAGTACTTTTTACCACATGCAGAGCTGCAGCTGACTTGACAGTCTACTCAGTGTTCACAGTAATATTCCATTGGATTCCGAGAGTCTGTCCCTCCAACTTCCTAAAGAGACCCCTTTAAAATCCCTTTTAGAGTATAAGTATTTGAAAAGAAAACAGTCTAGAATCAGCTGGTGTGTTGCAACCTAGTTCATGCTCTCCCTGTGTTGTATTATTCAAGGTGAATTTTTATGTAACTAACATTTCTTCTACCTACACAACAATCTTGCAAACTAGGCAGAATCAATACTTTTGTACCCTTTAAACATTGTAGCACATACAAGTCTTTTCAGAAAGTAGATAGGACTAGGGGAAATAAACTGGGTCTCAGTACAGCCAGTCATTCTGAAAGCTCAGTACAGGGTCCAGCCTAACAGATTTCTTAAATACACACCTTACCGTTCCTGACGTTGCATGTACGGAAACTGGGCGGCCTATAAACATGTCTAAAATGGGCGAGTAGACCCCCTCCTAAGGGGACCCCAGAGCCAGGATCCTTCTCCTGTCTACAATTTCAAATTACCACCCCAAGTGAGTTATTGTTGTGCAAGGGGTAGTCTTCAGAGATCACTTGGATCTTACCTGGGTGGTGAGCTGCTGTACTCACTCCCTTATGAGAGTTGGTGGAAGAAGCAAAATAAATAAACAAATAAATAAAAACTGCTTATTATCTTTTAGCTATCCAAGCTACCAAAGTAATTTCCAGTCTTTCTGACCCTTGACATATAGCAGGATGTGGGGGGAAGGGAGAATGAACTTAATCAAAAACTCTAGTTCTAACACTAGCCCCGTAACTCTGAAGACTTTTTTTAGCCCATTAATAGACATTAAGAACGACAGCATACCCGCTGAAGCATTGGGTGGGTTAAATGGGACGGTACTTTACAAATGCCCAACTATGAAACAAATGCAAAGCATATTATTAACAATAAACATAATGGACAAGAAATGCTGAAGCTCAAACATGAGAAGAAAAGTTCAGTTTTTTAGTAGCCACTGAAGTCCTCAACCTCCCAACCCAGTTCTTTCTTTACCCCTCCCACTGGGCCATGGCCCTAACTGGAAGAAGCCACTTGTGAAACTTCACGGCCAAGACGTATGCAGAGTGATCCAGGCAGTGCCTGCTGATTATGAGTCAATTTAGGAATTAAATATGAGGGCTGCTTGCATTCCATCCACGTCTCTCCATCAGTTAAAAGGATTCTACCAACAGAAGGACAAGGATGAAAGGAGAATTGGAAATTGCTTAGTGGCACTCTGGAGGTCCCGGAATAATGGATACCTGATGGGATTAAACTACAGAGCTTTCGCTTAGAGAGCGTTTTATTAAAAAAAAAAAAAAAACATTCACTTCACAGAGGTTGGAAAAACACTTTGGGAATCCATTCAGTAAAGCGTTCTTAATTTGATTCTTCTTCTTTAATTCCTTCAAATTCCTCTTGGATTAAAATATAATAAAAGGCAAAAACTACTTTGAATAACTGGAAGTACTCAATCTGAACATAAACATACCCAGTAACCTTGCCAAGTACAACTCAGATGTGTATGTAATTCACCGAAAGACATGGACTGGAATTTTCACAGTAACACTGTTCAGAACAGCCAGCATTTAAAGACTACCCAAATGTCCATCAAAGTGGAACAGATAAATAAGATACATTATCATTACACAAAGGAATACTACGCAGTCATGAGATGTGGTGAAGCACAACCACACAGCATTCCTGCATGATTCTCATGGTATCAAGTAAAAGAAGCCAGCCATGTCTGCTTCCAGTATGTAAACTGCAAAGATGGGTAAAACCAGCATGTAGAGTTGGAAGTCAGCAGTGGTTAGAAGTCAGTGACTGGAAGAGGGCACGAAGGGGCTTCTGGGTACAGACACTGCTCTCTTGCTTGGTCTGGGCGCTAGTTACAAGTTGTGTCGCATTTATCACAATTCATTGAGCTGGAAATTTGTGATGTGTGCATTTTTCTCAGTGCGTGTTCTTAATAAAGAAGTTTACCTAAAAGAAAAAAATTAAGACATACCTCTTGCCTATTCCAAAGAAGGAAAAAAGAGAAAAATGCTTTCAGGACTTCCTGCCTACCTTATAAGGGAGAACAATGTGATATAATATGTAAAATGCATGACATTTTGGGAGGGCAAAGAAAAGTAAAAAAAAAAAGCCAAACCGTGGAACAGACTGTAACAGCCACAAACAAAACCCCTGGTCAGGGAATACCAAATTCAGCTAACACTCAAGGGTCCTTGGTTACCCTCTAAAGTATGTTGTATTCCTTAATAACTTACCAGAAGAGACTAATGAGATGGTGTTATCCATGCTACTTAGTCAGTTTCTGGTTTCAGGGAGGCACATTTAATACCTGGGAGACATGACGTGGCTGTTGTTGAATTTGTAAATGACGGGCAGGCTGGAGCTGCCAGGGCTGCTTTACAAGGTGTTAGGATCATGCTGTCTCATACCATGAAGATCACCTATGTCAAGAAGCAACATTTGGGGTCCGGTCTTTACAGGAGTTGGTGTTATTTACAGTGCTTTTGTTTTGCTTTGTTTTACAACATTTGATCACACCATTTTAGTAGCTAAGGGCAGGAGGGATCATGAAAGTAAAAATTTTGTGAAGGTCTTAAAAAATTATCTAGTCTTTTTTTAGCCTTAGCAAACTGTAGAATATGAAGACCTTAATTTGTACAATAAACCTTTATTTTCATTCTTAAAAAAAAAAGAAGTTGAAAGATGATGCTGTAAAATTATAGGAAATACGTTCGGCCAGGGCCTCCCCTTGTGAACGGTGCTGCTGAGAGGTGGGAAGGCTGTAGGACCTGGTGGTTCTCAGTACAGTCTGGAGTTGGACAGACCTGAGTTCAGACCGCAGCTCCATCCTTTGTTAACTAAGCAACCTTGGTGATTTCTTGATCTCCCTAAGCTTTGATTTCCTCATCTGTTAAATGGATGTGATGCATAACTCACAGGGCGGAGAGGATCAGATGGGATATGGTTTGGGAGGTGCTTTAGCACAGTATCTGGAAACAAGTAAATCCTGACATGACAGCTGAAACACAGAAGTTCATCCTTTACTTCTCTTTTGACGGCCAATATTGTGTAAGAAGTGATTGCTCATCCATCTGGAGGTTTTTGGATAAGGACTTCTGTTGGCCTATTAATTCATCGGACATTTCTAGAGAACTCATTCTGTGAAAATCAAGAGAGATCCTGGAGTTACGATGATGTAGGTGTGGTCCACGTGTTTAAAGGGATGTCTAACATGAAAGAGAGGGAGAATGAATGCCCCCTTGCACGGACTGGTACCAGGTACTTAACTTTAGTATGAACTGAACTTACCTTTGGTCATTTAGTTTTTGTAACATTCCTACATGGTAGGTTTTCTTATGCCAGTATTTACAGATGAAGAAATAAGCCCAGCAAAGCACCCAAGGCCACACTGTTGGCAAGGTCAGAATGCAGACCCTGGGCTCTCTTGTTCCAAAGCGCGTCTCCTTCCGCTCCGTGCTGAGCAGTGGGCTGGGGCGGACAGCCCAGCCATGGCAACAGCAGAGAAAGTCAAACACGCGTGTCCATACAAGCACAGAGCTGGGGGAGCGCCAGGGAGAAGAGGCTGGTTTCAAATGCGGCCGTCCATTCAGACTTATGTTTTGCCTTCAGTGTAATTATTTGCTCTGCCTTGAAATTTGGCAGAATATCCAAGATATGTGTTGATCAAAGCCTCCTCAATTACCTTAGCCATCTTTTTATATCATACAGGAGTCATTTTTCTAGTTGTCTAAGATTTCTGAAACAAGAGAAGCAGTGTATTCATGGTGTAATGATACCGGTAGAAGAGAATCAAACCTGTGTTGGAAGATCTGGGAGTTTCCTAGTTCTGACACTGAGCTGCGTGACCTTGGTTTTGGTGCAATAAGTCATTTGGCCTCTGGGACCCGGTTTGATCACCATAAGACAAGAAGGATGTCACCCGTTTCAAAACTTCAGAGAAAAATCCAGTCGGGTATTGTGTGTGAAAGCAGACAGCCCAAGAACTGGCCTGAGAGTTTCCTAGGAACGATACCAAAGTTAATGGAGGAGCCTAGGTTTTCATTTCAGCTTCTCATGTGGTTCCGGGCAAGTTACCTCATCTCTCTGCAGCTCTGTTTCTCCTCTTGTGCAAGAGAATAGCGACTCCTCTGATGAAAGAGAAATAATGATTTCTAATCCTTTTGAAAGTGTTCCAATCTTCACTTAACATTATACTGTTAATAGTACAATGTTGCATGCATATATCCAGCATTCAATGCAGGTGTATTTTGTTCTGGAAAAAAAATCTACTATTTTTAACAACTTCCCAAAGGAATCTGGACCCCCAAAAAGGGATGGACGCATGCACGCCCTGATGTGCCCTTGTGGATAGTGAATAGGAAAGTTCCTCTTGTCTTCCTGTCTGGTCTTTTTTTCCCACCTCTCTCCCTCCACTGTTGTCTTTCATTCTTCTAATTGTCCTGTCTCTTTATTGAAGAATAGTTTACATACCATAAAATTCACCCCTTGTAAGTAGACAGTTTGTTTTTATTACATTTAAACAATAGTACAGCTGTCAACACAATGCAGTTTACAACTTTTCCATAACCTCTCCCCCCCTTTTTTGTGGCTTAAACAACAGAAGTTTGTTTTCTCACAGTTCTGGAGGCTAGAAGTCCAAGATCAAGGTGTTGGCAGATTTGTTTTCTTTCCTTGGTTTGCAGGCGGCCACCTTCTCACTGTGCCCTCACTTGGTCTTCCCTCTGTGCAGGTGCTCACCCCTGGTGTCTCTTCGTGTGTCCAGTTTCCTCTTCTTATAAGGACACCAGGCAGATTGGACTACGGCCCACCCTTACAGCCTCATTTTAACTTCAGCGTTTGTAAAGGGCTCTTTCTCCAAGTTCAGTTACATTCCGAGGTACTGAGGCTTGGGATTTTAGCATATGAATTTTCCATCACCCCAATTTGACTTCTCAGTCAACCCTGCTCCCAGTCTTATTCCCTTCCCCCATCCCCACAACTGCTGATCTACTTTATATGACTTCAGTTTGGCCTTTTCTAGAAATTTCATAGAAATGGAACCATACAATACATAGCCTTTTGTGTCTGGCTTCTTTCACTCAATACAATCTTGTTGAGGGTCATCTATGTTGTTGAGTGTGTCAGTAGTTTGTTCCTTTTAATAAAAAGCAGTAGCTTTGCAGTAGTCCATTATTTGAATGCTCCACATTTTGTTTATCTGTACCCCAGCTGAGAGTCATTTGGATAATTTCCAGTTTGGGGCTATTATGAATATTGCTGCTGTGAACTTTTGCATGTAAGTCTTTGGACATAAGTTATCATTTCTTTTAGTTCGAAAACTAGGAGTGGAAGTGCTGAGTCACGTGGTATATTTATGTTCAGCTTTTTGAGAACCTGCCAAAGAGGTTTCCAAAGTAGCTGTACCATTTTTCATTCTCACCAGTGGTGGATGAGGGTTCTGCTTTCTCCGTATCCCCCTCACACATGCTGTGGTCAGTCTTTTTAATTGTAGCCGTTGTCGTTGGTGTGTAGTAGTACTTCATTGTGGCTTTAATTTTATTTTCCTAATGACTAACAATGTTTAAAATATTTTCATATGCTTATTCAGCATGCGTGTGTCTTCTTTGGTAAAGTGTTATTTAAATCTTTTGCTCATGTTTTAATTAGTTGCTTGGCCTCTCGTTATTGAGTGGTAATAGCTCTTTGTATATTCTGGATACTTCCTTTTTAAAGATATGATTTGCAGAAATTTCTTCCAGTCAGTGACAGATCTTTCCATTCGCCTGATGTTTTTTGAAGAGTAAAATGTTTTAATCTTGACAACATCCAACTGGTCAGTTTTTGTCTTTTATGATTATGCTTTTGTGTAATATTGCTTAAACCACAGTCACAAAGATTTTCTTTCATGTTTTTGTCTAGGAGTTGTATAGTTGTAGCATTTATATGTAGGTCTGTGATCCATTTGAAGTTAATTTTTATGTATGATGTGAGGTAGGGGTTTGATTGGATATGTAAGTCCAATTGTTCCATCATCATTTGTAGGAAAGACTATCCCTTCCCCATCAAACTGCCTTGGCATTTTGTTGAAAATCAATTGACTGTAAATGTATAGGTTTATTTTGGAACTGTCTTGTCTGTTTCATTAACCTTTATATTTGTCCCAAAGCCAACACCACGCTGTCTTGATTACTTAACAGCTTTATAGTAAGTTTTGAAATCGGGTAGTTTAAGTCCTCCAACATTATCCTATTCTTTTTCAAAAATTTTTGACTCTCCTAGGTCCTTTGCATTGCCATATACATTTTAGGATCAGCTTGTCAATTTATGAATCATCTGGCTAGGATTTTGGTAGAGATTGAACTGAATCTATCAATTTGAAGAGACTGGTTAGGTCTTTCAGGAATGCACACATTTACAGATAATGATTATCTAGCACTGTTAAGTTGCAAAAACTGCTTAAAAGTTTTTGCACTTAATTCCTTGGAAGGAGATGAGAAAGCAGTAACCACCTCCAAAAAGCCAGTATGCTTTTATGCTGGGATATTGCTGCCTTTTAAATTCTTTTCTGTTTTGAGCTGGTCAAAGGAAACCAGAGCATTGGAAGGCAATGGTATATATCTCTTTGCACTGTTTTATGCATCTTCACTTGGGGCTATGAGCTGCCACCCCTCCCCCTGACGTAACACACGGTTTGGGGTAGGGGCTGCAGCGGGTGAGGCAGTGGGGCTGCAGGATGCTCTTCTCCATACAGACTGGCTTTGCACAGACTTGTAGAGAGCCCTCTGGGTTTTGTGAAAGCTGCGTAGGCGGACTGATTTATCCACCTTTGCCCAGAAACCGACTTTGGGCCAAGGCACACCCTCATTATCCTTCCTGATTAGGATGCTGCATCAGGAAAAAAAAGTCTCTCAGAACAGGTGAGTGGCAGCTTTGAGATCAAGCCAGTCCAGTTGCATTGGAAACCTCTCCCATTTCAAGGGGAAAAACAGCAGATGCCAAGAAGGCTGAGTCAGCCCCCACACTGCCTTTCTGGAGGAGCAGAGCAGGGAACTAGCATGATTCTGCCTCTCCCTCGCCACCCATGCACCTGCCACGTAAGCAACACATCCTTGCTACTCCCTTTGGCTTATTCATCTACTATCAGGTTTCCAGTTCATGATGATCTGCATAGACTTATTTCAGTGCTTATAAAATTAAAAAAGTAGCCGATTTCTAGGCCCCACCCTAGGGCCATTGATCCCATTTTAAAAAGGCTCCTGCGTGTTGCTTATGCAGAGTGAAGTTAGAGAACTCCTAATCTAGGCCAACACATTAATCTCCAAGTGTTGGCTTGTCCTTGGTCTGAAAGCACCATCAAACAGAGCTGTGTTTGTGAGAGTCTGAGGGACAGAAAAGCAATTTTTATATTCCTTTGGGTTTCTGAGCACCATCTCTGAATCAAGTTAGATCTTTTAAAAAAAAAAAAACAACCCTGCAAACCTAGACCTTGATAGTTTAACTTCCCCTATGACCATGACTTCATTCAATGCCCTTTTGACCTTTTAGTGCGGCTCCCTTGGTTTTTCTCAAGGGTCTATATGGGAGACAACTGCTTGGACTTTTCCAGCCATCAGCAAAGTTCGTGTGGAAGTTATCTCACAGTTCCAGAGCTGAGATCCCCCGATGGGAATCCCTTTGGTGCTTTGTGGAGGCCGTTTAAGCAGGAGTAGGCTCGGAGTCAGGCGACCTGGACTCAAAAGCCTGGCTCTGCTTTTTGGAAGCACTGGGCGCTTTGGAGAAATTGTTCACTTTGAGCTTGCGTTTCTTTGCCTGCAGAACAAGACTGTAAAATAGCAGCCACTTCACAGGGCTGTTGTGAGACCCGTCCCTCAGAGTCCTTGGTGCCACGCCGGGAACAGAGCAAGGCCCTATTGCACTTCAGCCGACGCTGACTGTTATTAATATAGAATCAGGAAGCCTTGCCTGTGCAGTGACGATTGTCTGTGGCCATCTGTTCACACAGGGAGACTTTTGTGGCCCATTTTCCCTTTTGTCTTCATCTGCTGAGAAGCTCAGATCACAACAAACATGTTTGCCTGAGTTTGGAGTCTTTTGATTTTTCTTTTCCTCTAAGGTTTTTGTTCCATTGTTTTCAGATCATGGCCTTCTCTGATAAGCATCTGGAAGTCCTTTTGGGAAACAGGCGTGGCACAAGTTATAAATGGCTGAAAGTTGACCTCAAGGGCCACGTTCCCTATCTCCTGGGCTGGGATCAGGTGTAGAGCACTCCAACGGGTAAGGAGAAACTGAGAAGGACAGTTAGCCGTCCAGGAGCTAAGCAGATCATCTCTCCAAGGCCGGGGTCTATAATTACAGTCCTCTGTTCCCCTCCCGGTGGCCTGTGACGTTGGCACAGGGCTCAGTCAGGACGTCAGAATTCCTTCTGGCTGTCAGACACTATGGAGTCTTCCTTTAAGCTCTATTCTCTGCCGTCAAGAATGTCCTTTCTCTACTCAAATTGCTGTTCTGCTAACACTGCCATGTGAGCTTGTAGAGGTACAGGATTTCACAGAGAATCATAGAATTTTACAACAAAACGGGACTTGAAATCGTCTAGTCCAGGCCTTCACTTTTTACAGATGAGGGGCCTGGGGCTTGGAGAGAGTGAGCAGTGACGTAACTGAGGTCTCATGAGTCAGAAGTAAAGAAGTAATACTCAGATCTCCTGATTCCAAACCCTGTAGGCCTTTCTTTGCACCCTGAGTCCACAAGAGGTTCAGAACTCCCTTCTGCTCTTTCCGACGATGGGTTTCTAAACAAATTTGGTGCCTTGTACCGAATCCTGCCTTATACAGATGGTATTTCCTCAGGTTCTAGCCTGTATGATGAAGTTTATACTTCAGTTTAGAGATGAACTAAGTAAGAATAATAATCACAGAAGTCTGACTTGGTCAGGACTATTAAAGGTAAGCGATTTTTAGCACTTTGAATGTGTATGCAGGTGCTTTATGAAACTCAGCTAAATAAGCAAATCATTTATGGTCCATAGAGTTTAATACCAGCCAAAGTGTGGAATTTTAAGGTGTGCATTTTGAATATGAAAATAAAGAAATAAGGTTGTAATTTTTTAAACAGCAGGGTACAAAGATGGGTGGAGAATGGTGAGGACAGGGCTGTGGCAAGCCCTCGGGGACATCTGGGCTCTCAGGCTCAGGCAGAGCTGGAATTGCAGGGTGTGGGCCTGGGGCCAGGTTCCCAGTAACCACCGCTTATGAAGTCACCTGTCACCACAAAGCCCGCACTATGCTTTCAAAGTTTGTCATCAAGAGCCTCCTGTCCACAATGAATTGTATGTTCCTCGTCTATTCTTGTATAGGCACTGTTTAGTCTCATTTTGCTCATGACCTGAAATACTTTTCTTTCTTCTTAAAAGCGACTCTAATTTAATGGATTTGGATTCCCCTACATCCTTTTTGTTGGTGCATTTGCATATAACCCCGTCTGTGTTCAGCTCTGATACTTTTCCCAGCCCAGTGCACGGGGCTTGTCTGTGAACCGTCATGGGTGCCTGCGTAGGAGGAAGTGAAACAGAGAGGGGGCGGCTCGCACCTGCAGAGGGGCTGCCTTATCCTGAGCACTTGACCCCACAGCCCCCACCCCCGCCTCCTAAAACAGGCCTGCACTGCTGCGAAAACAGAAAGATTTTTTTAACGGCTGTGCAACTGCCCTTTGGTTCTGGCTCACCATGCTTCCTGACATGTTCAGCATCGTGGGGTGGAGCAAGCACCGGGGTCAAGGCCGATGTCCCTGGCACTTCGCTGGCAGTGTTTCTTTGCAGTGTTTTTGCCAGTGATTTATGGAGCAGAGCTCTGCCACTTAAGGCCATGACGATCTTCCATCCGTCTTGTGTGACAGTTCATATAACACAGTTCCTCTCCTTCGCCTGTCCTTGGGAGGGGGCGGCATCCAGAGAGCCTGTTTTCAGCATCCCAGACCACGCTACAAGCCTTCTTTTTGTGGCTGGCCCTAGACCCATCCTTGTGCAGAGGTTATTATGTTATTCCTATTATTATGATTATTGTCATGTGCAGTGCATCACAGCATTTTCAAATGTCATCTGATCGTCCACCCAAACATCACCGTGAGGTAGATATAGCAGTGGGGTACTGTATGGTTATTAGTTATGGTACTAGTTAAGAACAGGGGCTCCAAAAAAAAAGAAAAGAAAAGACGAAGACAACTGAACATAAATGCAAAACAGAAACAGACTCACAGACATGGAATACAAACTTGTGGTTGCCAAGAGGGGAGGGGGTGGGAAGAGACAGACTGGGTGTTGGAAATTTGTAGATACTGGCAGGTATATATAGAATAGATAAACAAGACTATACTGTATGGCATAGGGGAATATATACAAGATCTTGTGGTAGCTCATGGTGAAAAAGAATGCGACAGTGAGTATATGTATGTTCATGTATAACTGAAAAAGTGTGCTCTACACTGGAAATTGACACAACATTGTAAACTGACTATAACTCAACAAAATAAAATTTAAAAAAATAATAAAATAGAAATAAAATAAAATAAATAAAAGAACAGGTGGATTTGCATCCTGGCTGTGCCTTGGTTTGTACATGGCTGTAGTTGTGTGACCAGGGACAAGTTCAGAAACCTCTCCAAGCCTCCGCTTCCTCCTCTATACAGTAGGGAATGATAGCCTTAGTAGGTTATTATGAAACAAATAACTAAATTTTTATGACATTTAATGTGTGGAACAATGACTGACACAGAATAATCACAATAAAAATGTTCACTTTTATTGTTATCGTCACCATTAACATCATCTCTACTTCGCTGTAGGGTTTCCAAGAATTTGTGATTTGCCCAAGATCACATTTCCAGTACAAGGCTGGAATAAAAAACTCAAGCTTGGGTGTTATGACCCTAAGAGACAATGGACTTTTTCCTTCTTGGTCTTTATTTCTTTATTACACAGTAACATAAAAATGAATTCTTGTTGTAGAAGATCAACGCGATACAGAAGCATACCAAGGAAATAGTGTCCCATCCCTACTCTTCCTCTCTTCCCACAAGTAGCCACAGAAAACTACTTGGTGTGCTTTCTCCCTGGTGTGCCCTGTCTTCTCCTCATGCAGGGCACACACATAGCATCAGTGTACATTCACATGTGTGTCCCCTCCGGCAGAAATCATAGAACAGTGCCTGACTTACAGGACTGATGGATGGAAGTGCCAGGCAATATACTAGTCCTCTCATTAACTTCCTGAGGTCAGTACTATTATTCTACCCATTTTACAGATATGGAAGTGAAGATTAGAGAGAATGTCACCTTCACAAAACCACATAGAGCTGAAACTGGATTTGAATCCAGTCAGACCTACCCCAGTACCTACACATTTTTGAGTCCTACTATATGTGGCTGTCTCATAGGCATCGTTTTTCCATTTGATTTTTTTTCTCTTAGTAATATTAGTGTGAACTCCTTCCATGTGAGTACATGTAAGTTTACTTTATTCTTTTGATGGATACATGTGATTCAATATTTTGTTTCACTAGTTTCTTATTTAAGTCATTTCTGTTTCTTTGTTCTTTCCCCTTATAAATAAGGTAGTACTGAATATCCTTAATCCATACACTTTTGGGCACAGCTGTGAAAATTCCTGCAGAATAGCTTTTACAAGTGGAATTGTTCAGAGAGTAGTATGTACATATTAAATTTCAATAAATATTGCCTTCCAAAAGTAATTTTGCTCACCAACAATGTGAGAATGCTAATTTCCTCATGAGTCTTTTTTTTTTTGCCTATTTGATAAAGAAAAAAATCTTTTTATCTTTGCCAATTTGATAAAAAAATTTTTTAGTTGCGTTTCTCTGATTCCTGGTGGAGCTGAACTAATTATTTTGGGGGGTCATCTGTACTTCCTCTGGAAATTGCCTTTTTCCCATATTACCATTTGTTTTTCATTATAGATGCTCTTTATATATTCTGGATAATAATCTTTCTTCTGAAATGCATGGCAAATATTTTATCCCTGTCTGCGACCTCTCTTCTAACTGTGCTTTATGCCTAGAGTGTGTGTGTGTGTGCGTGTGTGTGTGTATGTGTACAATCAGTCAATGTCTGTCTTTATTGTTTCTAGGCTTTGCCCTGCTTAGGAAAGCCTTCCTACCCCGAGTTTGTTAAAATAATCTCCTATATGTTCTTCTAATATTTTTATGATTTTGTATCTATTTTTGACTTTGTACCTCTCTAGAATTTATTTTTGTATGGGTTGTGAGTTAGGAATCTAGATTTACCTAGTGGAGAACCCATTATTCTCACCGTCAATTGAATAATACATTTTTTTCAACTCATTTGAAAACATCCCCTTTTATCATAATTCTCTTGTGTAAGTATGGCTGTGCACTTGGTTCTTCTCTTCTGTTCCCCTGATTTATTTTCTATTCCTGAACAAACATTAAAACACGTGAATTATTTTAGCCTTAGAAGAACTTTTTAATTGGGAAGGGAAAATCCCCTTTCACTGCTACTCTCTTTTTCAAAAACAGTTTTTTTATTTCCGTGCATTTTTTTCCTCCATGTGAACTTGTAAAATCAGTTTGTCAGGTTCTGTAGAAGAAACTCCTGTGCGTATTTTGATTGCCAATATATTACGTTAATTAGGTTTATTTTAGATAAATTGGCATCTTTACAATATTTAGTTTTCCTATCAGAAATACCATATGTCTCTGTTTAAGTCTTTCATGTCCATCAGTTAAGTTCTACAGTTATCCTTATGTACACTTTGCACTGAAGCATTTATTTGTTGCTATTATTTACAAATGGAATCCTGTTTTCCCATCACACGGACTTAATTTATATTGCTAATAAATAGGGAAACTATTGGGCTTATATATTAATTTTTAATCTAGCTACTTGACTGCACTCTTTTATTAGTGACCTTCATACTTACTTCTTTTCCTTGATCTATTACATTGTCTGAGACTAAAGCAATGTTGAAAAGCATTGGTGAAATTGTCCATCTCTGCCTGGTTCCTGTCTTTAATGGGAATGCTTCTAATGTTCCACCACTGAATATGGTAGATACATTTTATCAGCTTGAAAAAATTTCTTTCTATTTCTAGCTTACTGAGGGGTGTGCTTTTCACTGCAGACAGCACCAGGGGCTTTCATTCTCCCCTACATTTTCCTCGAGAATTCAGAGATTGTCCTAACTGACTAGGACCTCCCAGCATTGACACCCCAGCTGACTCAACATGGTTTAGAACTGAGTAATACTTTCTCTCTTCCTCCTCTCAGTCACATAGGACTCTGGAAGGCTTAAGGGAAGGAGCTGCTTTGTGGTAATATTTCCCTTCACCACCACCACCACATCCTTTAGAGAAAAATAAACAAAAAAAAAAGTACTGTATGGATAAGAGCAAAATTCCGCTTCTGGAATTTTCTGGCAGGCACCACTGAAAAGACTTCATTCCTGGCTTCTACTTTTAAATAACTTCCATTTTTTTCCCACTTGGTTATCTTGAGTAGCTGAACACCATCTCACACTCTAGTTGGCTAAGTGGTTTCATGGTTTCTACAGGAGGGTGTGAGAAAGAAATCACTACCTGACCTCTGATTTCCTGCCAGCCCCGGGTGCAGCCACTTCTAACTCTGGGCTCTCAGCACTGCCTTGCACACAGTTAATGCAAAAGAAATGTTTTCACAGTTGAGTAATGAAATATAATTGCAGAGTACCTTTGATCATTTTTAGGTGATAAGTTTTCTTGCTTGGCTATGAACGAAAAGATCTCGTTCTGTCAAGCGTGCACTTGGAGCATGGCTCTAATGTGACTTGGCACCTGTCTCGAGAATTATCTGTGTGTCCAGTGACATTTTGCTTTGGGGAAGTCAGCACCTGCTGTGATGGCATCTGTCATATTTAAGAATGTGAAATGCTGATGAGTAATGCAGAGCCACCTCAGTAAAATGCCTTCTTTAGAAAACAATTAAAAGGAGACTTTGGCAAAAGATAAATTGTAAGCAGCATAGAGGAGAATTGGGGCTCCTTCCAAGATAAAAAGCAGTCTCTCATCTTGATGTAAGCTGGGAAGATTTTATTATTTTCAGACTGTTTAGCTGAGAAAGCAAGACCCTTCTAAATAAGGAGCCTTTCTTTGTATTGCTGTAGTACAAACCAACACTGGCCTCCAACATCAATTCAGATGTTCATGTGTTTGAGGTGGAGTTTCTTGGGAGATGGAGTGGACTCATCTCAGGCACATGACGTGTAACTGGCAACCAGCCAGGAGCACGCAAGCCAAGAGAGAGCTGGCAGCCAGAAACCCCAAGAGGCAAGGCAGCCCCACACGGCAGGCATGAGTAGCTGGTCTCTGAGCCCCTCCCAGTTCCAGTGGGGGCGGCTTCAGCTTCCAGGGCTGTTGGTATAGGAAGTTTGGTCAGTTGGACAATTATTTTTTCCTGCCGTAGCCTCTTCTCTTTTCCTCTAACTTCCCATGTCCAGAAAAGAGGCTGGGAGCAGTGACCAGGAGTAGGCTAACTATCTCCTACCTCTTCTCCTCCAGGCAGGCGACAAACACTACCACCCCAGCTGTGCACGATGCAGCAGATGCAACCAGATGTTCACAGAAGGAGAGGAAATGTATCTTCAAGGTAAGGTGGACTCAAGAACCCAGTAAGTTCTTCCCACCTGGAGAAAGAAAGCCTTGCTGTAGTTTGTTTGTTTTTAGAGGAGGCATTTCATTAGCTACAAGGCTACCCAGAGCCAAGATGAATGTAGCCAAATGTTACCGCATCAGTTAGTGTTAATCAGCCAAGCATTTGACATGCTGGCAGTGAGCCTCTGAGGCTGTTAACAAATGAATGTGCTGCTTCTGGAATGAATGAATTGGACTTGATGTTTGGGGCTGTGGAGGTGTAAGGCAAGACTGAAAATCAGCTATTCCTCTCCTGACCCCACCCTCAACCCCCTGGGAATATGCTTGGGAAACAAAAGATAAAAAGAGGAAAAGCATTTCTAGAAATGCTACACAATGGATGGCTACTTTGTCTTTTCTCACTTCACTATCCTGGGGGAAGGATTTTTTTGCAGGGAGGAAGGTGGGGTGTACCTCCCAGGCTGCTCTTACCCAGGCTTGCAGGAAGAAAAAAAATCTCATTTTTGGTGAATTGCATAACAGATGTATTTCATCCCACTAAGATGGTATAACTGTCGTATTGAAAGAATGAGAGACAGAAAGTGAGAGAGAACACACTCAAAGTCCCTGAAAGAGAAATTGAGAAGTTTCTGGTGCCAAGGAAGTGCTCATTACCAGAGGGCTGGGTTTTTGTTTTGTTTTTTTTCTTTTTTATGAAAAATAATTTTGAGAAATTTTCCTAGTGTACGAGTGTCATTAGTTTTTATCTCCTTCTCTAAAATTCTGAAGATGCCCAGAGAGCTTGAGGGGAGGGTTCTCCCCCAGTCAAACAGCACCATCTGTGCAAGCATTTTACTATTTTTAGCAGGAAAAGGAGTCATTAAATAGACAAGGGCTTATCAGTAAAAGTAGCAAGATCCGTAAGAGCTATTGCTTGTTCATTTTTGCTAATTACTGGGTCTCATCGGCCTTGGCGTGCCATTTCTTCATCTCTCTCTGCATGTAACACTGTGTGTAGTTTTAATGCATGGTTTGCTTTGCTCTGTTTTGTTTTTACGCAACTAAGAAAAGTCTCCAGAAAGAATTAAGTATTAGAGCAAAGCTTTGGCTGCTCTTCCCTTAAAAATGCTATCTCTATGAGACACTGACAACCCAAACATCCTTTTCGCTTTAGAATGATCTCTCTGAAAAAGTATAATTAAAAATATCACTGAATTTTAAAAGCCCCCGAGAAAGGCAAGTGACAAGCACCAAGTCCGTGGTCTCACGTGGGCTTCACATGACATATTTCCCCGAGGACAGTCTGTGAATCCGTGGGAGCAAGAGGCAGGTGTCACTTTCCATTTTCAGCACGGAGCAGATTGATTCTTCATTTGGTCTCCAGGCTCTGTTTTAGGTTTGAGTGCTTCAGTGACAGCCCTCAAAATCCAAGACCCACGAGTGCATATCACCCGTGCGTCTGCTGAGAGCCAAGGCTCAAGGCTCTGGGTGCGGCTCTGCATGGTCATGTGGTTCTGGAAGCCGAGCAGAGTGATCTCAGGCTGCGCACAGCACGGCACGTTCATACGACAAGTAAACGGCTCTCAGTTAAGATGGGCTGCAGTCAGATTTCAGGGATTGTTGTAAATCCCTTCTGGAATTAGGCTTCGGCATTCTCCACCTGCCCTCGGCATGTCTTTGAAGAATGAGCAGCTTCATCTTCCCCAGCATCAGGTGTCCTCTCTGGGTCACGTTCCCCGTGCGCCTGACCTCAGGAGAACAGTGTGATGCCATGTGCACACACGGGATTCTGGGCCAGGACTCCTGCTGCATAGAACCTCCACAGCACAGGCTGCCCCTGGGCCCAGCCCCGGCCCCCGGCTCTGGGCTCTCCACATTAAGAGGATGTCCTGTGCTTTGTCGCCAGCCCCAGAATAAATGTTAGTGCTGAACAGACTGTGTGCCTGTCTGGTTTTTGTTTGTTTGATTTTTTTTTTTTGGCCCGGAGTTAAGCAAAACAGAAATGATTGTTAAATAGGGATTAAAGTATTATTCTGATATAAACTGTATTTTCCTAGTCATCAATTTAATAGTAGTTTAGCTCAGTTGGTATAAAATAATTCGAGAGTTATTTTAATTTGATAGCTTTCTGAGTACACACAGATTGCTGCTTGAAGAGAGAAAGATTTCAACAGTGAAATGCAGGGAGTCTAATATGCATACTGAGACTCTTATTAAATTTACATCATTCGCTGATGGCTTTCAATTTAGTAACTTTATTTGCTCAAGTCTTTTTAAGTGCCCCTTCAAGCTCTTCTGTCCATCCCCACATTTGGACATACCCTTATTGGAACATAGGACATGCATATAGGTCTTATCCATAGTCGTATGACTGCATGTATTATTTATAGAGGCATCTGAAGTCATATAGGCAGGCACTGGATTCCTATAAGAGCTTTCTGTTGAGTATAAGTGTTTCGCTTAGTTCTGTGCTACTGGTACCCTCCAGGAAGGTGCTTTACAGTCCTAGAGTGAGGCATTAGTCCAGGAACACAAAATGATGATTAAGTAGTTAACTTCACTAGTTTAAAACTGAAGACTTTTTAGAAGTTAATTAAAAGGTTAAAAGTTAAAGGAAACTTTTGAATTTCGAACGTAACTTTCAACCTTTCTGCCAGTTGGATTGATTTCCCGTATCTGTGTACATGACTATGGATAATTGGATCAACAAAAAAAATCCAGTGAGGTTTGCTTCTGGATGTAGCCGGTCTGGTTTGACTTTATTTCCCTCTAAATTGCTTGGTGGTTTTGGTGTTATTTAAACATGGCTTGTGGCTTGTATTTCTGAAATTAAACGCAGCTGTTAGTAAGCACGCAGACATTACTTTTAAAAGATAATGATATGGTTTTTAAAAATCACCACCACCCAGTCGAGAATTAAATGTCTCTTTCATCAGAGCATTCCTGTGCCCAGTTAGTGGTCTCTGTGGTCTAGGATTATGAGTTTTATAGAACAAGCTCAGACAAGATGAGGGAAACTGACCTGGAGGTGGAGTTGTGATGATTCATTTGGGCACAGGCCATTCTCAGAGGTTCTGATTACTAGGACTGTGGCTTCTTTCTATTTCCTTAATTCTTAGCTGTGCATTGTCTTTCCAGGTTCTACCGTTTGGCACCCCGACTGTAAGCAATCCACCAAGACGGAGGAAAAGCTGCGGGTAAGGAAGCCATTCGAGCTGTGATGCCTGATGCTTGGGACTGGAGTTTGGATGAAATTCCTTTATGACTTTTTTTTTTTTTGCTCTACAGCAGACCAAGTTGAAAGGCCATTTGGCCAGAAAAGGAGGTTCTCTCCTACCTTAAATTGATTGTGGGTTTTGTTCCAAATGCTCGTGTTGGACAAAATAAGCCTTGCCTCTTGAGTCAGGTTCTTAGGAAAGCATTCAAAGGAGAAGTCAGACTTTACAAGTGTTTCATCAAATTCTAGGTCCAACGTCTGGTGACCTCCTCACCAGGCTTTTTTGGGCTTAGTCCAAAAATGCACCACTCCAACCCAACCTCTGCAGCCATGGCTCAACTCTTGCTACATTTTACTAGCCGCTCAAGTCCAAATTGCCCAAGTGGCCTCCATCTCCAAAAGCTGTTGATTTGTCAGATAAAACCTTTGGGGACAATCAGGATGAGCCCAGATGTGACAACACGAACAAGTGTTCTTGATTGTTTCTGTCACTTAACCCTTAAGTAGCACCAGAATGATTCCATAAACCATCCTAGAACATTGAGCACATGGGCAAAAGTTCTCTCTCACTTGTACAGCCTTCTGTACAATACTCAGACCACCTCCAGATGACAGTATTTTATTTGTTTCAGAGGCAAAGAGCTGTACACAGTTGGAGGGCCATGATCATAATCTCTATCTTACTCAGATGCCCCCAGTTTCTCACCTGGGAGTATTTTTTAGAGCAGTAATCAGACTGGACTCCAGTCCACTGTCCCTAAGATAGTTTAACTATCTTAGTGGGACCCTTGGAAAAAACTGGAGTTCGACTTCTCCACCTTAGGGAGTAGAGTGTCTCAGGGAAAAGAATGGCCTGGACTTATTTTGGAAGCCAGACCCTAGAATGTAGTATCATTTCATCTTGATGGAGCTATGTATGTAATCCCCAGCAGTGCACAGATGGTCCATCAGTGTGACCTAGCCACTAAGGTGTCACTGCTGAAGGAGTGACTTGGCGTCAGAGAAATGATTATCAGCAAGACCCAACTTTTTTTCTTTGGCCTGCCACCCTGGGAATGTCAGCTCTTATTTTCATTTTCCACTATCTTCCCTTTATTCTCTTCAATGAAGCCCATGTCTGCCTGGGAGCTTTATTTTTCTTTTGCTTTTTTTCTTTTTCCCTCCCCTTCATTTATAAGATCAGAGGGAGATATTTTGCCATTCAGATAATTTAGAAACTTGTCCCTTGCCTGTGACCCTGAATAAAAGGACTTGTCTTAGAATTCACAATTAATGTGAGCATATTTTAAGTAGAGGGGGAAGAAAATCACTTTTTCTCAAACTAATTGATTAAAGACCAAACTGGAGAGGAATTTGCCACCAGTATTAGAATGATTTGGTCCTTGTTTCAACGTACACCTTCAGCTTGTGTGTGTGTACTTAACTCTCTAGCCCATCAACCAGGAACGGTCACCAGAGTCTGGGATTTGAGAGAATCCATGGATGCTTTGAAAATGGGGTATCATTGGTGAGGGGAGGGGTATAGCTCAGTGCTAGAGTGTGGGCTTAGCATGCAAGAGGTCCTGGATTCAATCCCCAGTACTTCTGTTAAAACAGGAAATAAATTAAAAAAAAAATACCTCCCCCCAAAATTAAAAAAATTTTTTTAAAGATTAAAAATAGAAAATGGGTATCATTATAAAATACTAGAACATTAAAGATAGTGCATATTCTCACTTGTGTTATAAGAATGTAAAATTCACATCAGAACTTGTGGATGCTGCACCCAAACCACCCAGCTGGCTAGCGGTTTGCACTGCCTCTGCAGTATTGCCTTCAGTTTTTTGAATAATCATTTTTACTTCATCCCTGATGAAGTCTTTTGGGAGACGAGAAGAATGCTAACCAGGCCAGACTGAATAGACCATGTCTTTTCTCTATAAGGACTGCTTGAATTTGCAGGTTGTGTTACTAAAATGATTTTTTTTTTAATATCAACACTGTTGATCGCATCTTGATGGAACTGTTTTGGATAAGCTTACAAAAACAACTAGTGAAATACTTCTACTCATTCTGGCCAAGAGGAGCTGTTGTTTTTTTTCTTCCTTTAATGAAACTTTCCAGAGAATTCCAAAGCTCTTCTCCTAAAGCCAGCACTTACCACTCAGGGGGTTAGGCCAGCCTCTGCTCCCTCACCCAGCAGTAAGGAGGACCATGCATCTCTGCAGGGAAGAGGTTCTGATGCGCCCCAAGTGGGGTACATGCTGACGTTGGTGGGGCTTAAAAAGGGGTAGATTTTGAAGAAGGGAGTAGATCTTGTGATCTCTTAAGGGTGTGTCTACAGATCTCAGTCTTGAGCCAAGATCTCCAGGCTGTCACATTAGTGCAGTTACCATAGCAAAATGAAAATGTTTTAAGAATCTTTCAGTAACCCCACTGAGTAATCCACATTCTCAGCATCTCAAGAACTTGTAGGGCGTTTCTAACAACAGATTTTTAAGAACAGTGGTTGCAGTGGCTTCTTACCCTTCATATATAAGAATGTCTAAGCCAAAATAAATGGAAAGGAATGATAAGGGGTTGGAACATAGGAAAATATACTGCAACTTGAAGACCAGTTACTCTGCTTTTCAACATGGACCACAAAATATACACACAAACATACACATAGACGTCAACTCAAGTGATAGCACTTGTTGCTTACTATCAAATTAGTTTTCCTAAGGGTCTTTGCTTTTTTTTAATAGTGTTCCTGAATTGAGGCTATTTGTTTGTTTATTTCATTCTTCCCTTTTTCATGTTTCATGGCAGCCACCATACATTCGTCGCTCTCCATCTGCTTTCTTTTATCCCAAAAGTCTGATTCGACGCACAGGACGGTCCCCGTCTCTGCAGGTTGGAGCTGCGTCTGAGCGGAGGCTGGAGCCACCGTCCTGGGCCCCAGGCTTCTGTTGCTTTTCCTCCCTGTGCTGCTTCCCCCGCATAACTCTCAGCTCCCGCAGAGGCAGATGCTGCATCTCACCCCACGGAGTGCATCTCACACTCTGATTCCGGCTGTTTTCTTCTCTGGACAATGTTTTCCTTTAGAGCAGCGGCTAAAGCATTGTCTTCAGTGCAATGAGCAGCCAGCACATTAGAAGCTACCCTTTTGGTCGTGTGTTCACACCTTTGTTTGCTGAACACGTATTTGCCAAGCATCTGGGTATAGTCAGGAAGAAAAGACAGGTACATGGTTATAACATGATACAGAAACGTACCACAGGATATGGATCGGGAAGGTCAGGGAATGTCAGGTGAGGGAAAGGAGCCCGAGGGACACTTCCTGGGAGGAGTGGTCTTTGAGTTGCATTTTGGAGACTGTGTGAGATTTGAACATGTAGAGATGATGAGAAAGGGGTGGGCCTGGTGATGAGAGCTGGGGAAACGCCACATTTGAGGAGGGAGGGGTTTGGCTCAAGGAAGGAGTAGCAAAGTGGGAAAGGAAACAAACAAGACCAGGTCCTGCTCTGCAGAGACCGGGGGATTTACATAGATGCCTGTCGGCTCTCCCGAAGAATTCCCATGAAGTAGCTCACCTTTCCCACCTTAAAGATGAAGAGACCGAGACCCATCGTAGTTAACTAACTTCCCCAGAGTTAGCAGCAGTAACGTTGAAACCATCACTCAGGTTTTTTCCTTGTTCTACAAGGAGAGAGTGAGAGAGAAATCTGGGAAGACAAAAAAAAGAGGAGAGCACGGAAGACTGGCGAGTCCGACGGTGCATCAGGCAGAGATGGTGTTTAAGGGCGGCGCCCCCTGCCCAGAGCATCCTACAGGAGCAGGGAGGGGACTCGGTCAGCTCTCCAGATGAGCAGCGAGGCAGGAGACTGTATTCCTTGCACACGCTTGACGTTCTTTCAGCGTTTCTTAGAATCAGTTGAAGCCTTGGCCCTTGAAATTACGAGTGACTTCACAATCCTGTCTTTGTCCAGATGAAACCCATTTTGTAGGGTCTGTTGACAACTCAGGGTTGCAACACAGCTCTTTAGTCTGGGCTTTGTGCCTCGGCCTGTTGCCTGTGCCAGGCTGCACTGCGGCCGAGAAGAGTTTGGGTTTGGATCTACTTACATTAAACCTTCTCTTTCTTTAAATGACTTGGAAGATATTTAGAAGTACAGAGATTCAGAGTAGAAAGAAACCTTTTAGACACCAACCTGCTAACTTTTCTCATCTGTAGAATGAAGTCGGCCCAACGCTATGCAGATTATGAGCAGCAAGACTTAACTGCAGACTCCAGGGCTGGGGTGCATTGCATTGGCCTGTGACGCTGGATGGATTACATCCAACGTGTATTTGTCAGATAATCTTCCTCTATCTTAAAATTGGGGGGCAGGGTTTCACATACACTGAACTCATAATGTCATGAATCCGAGAAACAGCCAAAGATCATCCCCACTGCAAATCAGTGCTCAGAATTAGTGCCTACTTGGCAAGAAGGTGCTTTTTCTATAGCTTTTGGGGTTTTTTCTCCCAAAAGTACACTTTATAACTCAAATAGTGTTCTATTTACTAGCCTAAGACTATCGCCAAGTAATTCATTTTCACAACTTGAGAAAAATACCATCATCAAGTGTGAAATTTTTGGGTTTGCTCCAGATCATTAAGTATAAGAGATGTAAAGCATCTTGAGAAGTGATGGGTTGGTGGAGGAAAGACAGAGAGAGAGGTCTGTTTTTAAAAACCTCTTTCTTCCTACCCTGTTGTTCAAAAGAGGCATCTGATTCCCATTATCCAGCCTTAAATATCAGTGAAGTCAACCGTAGCCCCATCACAGAAAAGCATAAACAGCTTGGGCCCTGGCAGAGAAAATGGGCCCTTTGACAAGGCCTCCCTTCACCCATTGGCCATTAAGGAGCAGTTCACCAGAGCCTTTGAGAAGCCTGAAAATGCCAAAGCAATTCTCAGGTCACCCGGACGTTTTGATCTTCTAAACGCTGTGGCTTACACAGCAGCTCACCATCTCAGCAGATCAGGTTGGTGAAAACACCTTTAGTTGTTAGCTAAACTGTACTCCTTGCAGGGACATTCAGCACTCCGTGCCCCAGAAATAAGCCTGGCTCTGTTGTGGAGGAAAGTCATTTTATTATTTTTATTCTGAAATCCCCCGCTTCTTTCCTCTTGATGAATTTTAGGTAAAAGAAGATGATGAAAATATAATTACCTAAGAAAAACACACTATGATTTTGCTTACTCAGAGGAGTTTTAGAGGAATAGTAAATTTTGTCTGTAGGTAAAAGTCAGTACTAAGCATTTGTAATTCCTTGTGGTAATTCACCAGAGACAAAGCACATGATATTCCCAGGACCGCGTTTGTAACAATTGAGTGGATCACTTGCTTTCATTCTAAAAAAGGGCTTCTCTGCTGTGCCTTTGGAAGCTAAAGCATGAATGACTGCCATTCAAAATGGGCATGAGATTTTTTTTTCTTCTGAAACTAACATTCACTGTATTGTAACGTATGCACTTGCAAACCTGTCATATACCAAACACTGTGTGTATATTTCTACAAAGGAGCTAATTAGAGGCTTTAAAGGCTTTAAGTGTGTCTAGAACAAGGAAATAGTGTTGTTGGTTATTGTTTTATTAATGTTGCCACCATACATACTGCTTTTTTCCCCCAGCTTTTGCTTTGTCTGGATAGTTTATTCTTTTTGATGTGTCTTTACAATTCATCAGAACATACAGGTGTTCAGATTTATACTTTAAGGACAGAGAGGCCTCTTGGCCATGGTAGAGGCAGTTGTGCAACGTGCCCGGAGAAGGGGATGTGTGCCGGTGAGCCCTTCCTGCTTCCTCGCAAACACAAATTTCTTTTTCTAAAGGGAATTCCTTTCCTGACTTAGCAGTGAACACTTAATATATGCAGATTTTAAGAGTATTCCTTCTTCTGCAGCTATTATCACCACCTTGTCTAGTGAACTTCAACAGAAACCCAAGGCAGGTACTGTCCCGCCTTAGCAGCACTTCGTATAAGGTGTCAATCACCTTATATCAGTAGTTGTCCCATATGTGTTCATCCGATCTCTCCGGTCTGGTTGCCAGTTGCCTGTAGTTTCTCTCCCTTCTTAGAGCATGGCTTTGGATGAATGCAAATTAGATGAGCATAGTTGTTGCATCCCTGTTCCTGCTGAGTGGGGGGAGGGCAGGGACAGCAGAGAGCTCTCCCACAGTTTCCTGCTAAGAAGGGACCAGGCGTGCGAGGTGGCCCATAAGTGAAAATAAATGGAAAATGTCATTTCCCTGCTTAATCTCCAGGCAGAGCTCTGGTAAGTGTTTTTAATGGTCAGTATCTGAAAAACGATGAGAACTGGGGTGGAAATATAAAAAATTCTCTTCCATGTAATTTACCTTCTGTGATTGTGCCTTCGGAATTGACAAAAGTTGTAGGACAGATGGACGAAGACCAGGCATAGGGGGAAATGTCAAGTGAAAGGTAGTCAGAGGGATTTTTACAAAGATTTCGTAGAGAAAACAAAGAGATGTGCATTTTCAAGCATCTACTGTTAGTGGTCAGATGCCATTTTTTCTTTTTCCTGTTGAAATGAACAACTGGTCTTCTGGTGAGATCTCTCTTTGTTGATTTTTTTTTTCCTTTGAGAAAAATAAAAAGCCTCTTTGGAGTCAAAAGTAAGTATATGAAGATGTGCTGGAGAAATAAATGTAGATGGAGACCCCTTCTTCACGCGAGATTGAGTGAGGACCACCACATACAACTAGAAGCTTCTTACTGAAGGGGCCTTTCCTCTTGTTGCCAAAACAAGGATTAACTTATTTGCCTAATCTTGTTGGCAGAATACTTTGAGAGATCACAGCCAGTCTAAAACCCTTCCTATGTCTACCTTGTTTTTTCCACCCTTCCTCCTACTCTTTTTTTTTTTTCCCCAAAGATGGCATCAAAAGAAAGAATTGAATTTTTCCAACTGTGCTTTCAAGTTGTTTTTTTCTGTAAGGCATGAAAGAAAGAGGGATTAAAGGAGAGTAAATAAATTGTATCTGCTTTAACAGGTCCTTGTTTCCTTTTCTGTGTACAGCAGAGGTGAGCATACCTCTGGGGATAAATATTTGAAATTATCTTCATTTATAATATAGGCAAGAGGATAATTTTGTTCATCGTAACTCTTGTAGAGAATGCCAGAAACAAAGGCTATGGACCTCTTTGGGTTATTGACTTAATTTGGTGAGTCAGTGTTGTTTACTTGGCTGTTTGAACGGTTCGAAATAGTAATTTGGGTTAAATAATTGCCCCTAAGGCTCATGTGGAAACATAGGTCATCTGTAACTTTGTAACAACCCAAAGAGGTGACACTAGAATTAAGTTAATGATAAACAAGAAGCTGTCAGTGGGATTGGAAGCAGGGGAAACATGTCAGTAAGTTGTTGGTTTTGAGGTGAAGGTGAGCTTTAGTTTGAGTGAGTGGATCTGAGCTGCTATGTTGGAAGACAGCTTTGTGCCTTTTGAAGATGAAAGCCATCAGAGACCCTCAGCAGGTTATGTTTTAATTAGGGGGAAAATACAGCTAGAAGGAGAAAAGGGGTCCTTTTAGTAATGCAGAAGGCGTTCATTGAAAATTCAGCATGTTTATTTCCTCTCATTTTAAAATACTTCTCTCAAATTACATTTGCATTTGGTCTTGAACCATTTGGATTACTTTTGTCCTATGATGTAATACTAGGATTTGGCTTTTTTTTTTTAATTAACCCCTTAAAACACATTGAAAAAATAAAATTCACCATGTTTAGAATTCTACATGGTTAGAACTGAAATTCTAAATATTTAAGATGAAAACTTCAACAGTAATAGTCTCGTTTTTAGAAGTAATGTTATTATCTTCATAAGGGAGAGATCTCTACCCTCTGCTGGTTGAGCAAATACACTGTGCAAGCCAGGAGGGGCTGTGGCCAAAAGCAGGCGATTTGTGTGTGCCGTTTAAGCTTAGAGCACAGTTCAAGAGTCAGCAAAGCAGAGCTGCTGTGGCAGCTAAGACAGGCCTGTGCAAGCTCTTTGCCATCTGGCGTGGAAGGGCGTTAGTGACTAGAGCCCAGATGCGAGCAGGAAGTGACCGTCCGGGGAGGATACAGAGTCCCTTCCTGGAGTTCCCCAGAAGGGGAAGGACAGCTCTCAGCTCCAGGTGCGTCTGCTGCCCCACATGCAGAGATAATTAATGTCTCTGAGTTCCGATGGGAAGGTGTCCAAGGGTGGTAGGTACAGAGAACTCTAGGGGAGTCCCGTCTACAGGGCTCACATCTGAAAGGACTATCCTGTTGTGCAGAGCCAGACAGAGGCAGCGCTGGCCTTCGTTATAGGAGATGAACTGGCTAAGAACTCCAGCCTGATGTCAGGTGTCTGGGAAATGCTGGATAGTTGCCATGTGCCAGGCAAGGTGCTTGAAGCTTTATGCGTAGCATCTCATTTATCCCTATGAAGTAGGTGCCAGAAATACCACCTCCTCCATTCTATAAGGAGAGAAGTTGAAGCTCAAGGGAGTTAAAAGGGGGAAAAGAGAGAGAGAGAGAGAGAGGAAAGAAAAGGACAAGAGACACTCATGTAATGTCACACAACTAGTAGAGCCAGTGTGTGAACCAGGGTACTGGACTCCAGAGCCAGCCTTTTAACCCCACTGGGTTAACACCACTAGATTATACTAGACAGAGTTATGTGTTATCCCACTATTTTATTTTAAACAAATAATGGCCAAAGTAAGCAAATAGGCAAGCAAGAAGGTAACCCAACCCATAAACAAGATGCCTGCGGAAGTAAACTTTACAGTAAGGTTAGGAGGTCAGAAGAAAACGAAGGCAAATGGTGGCAGATGCAGTGAGAGAGAGAGCAGATTCCAAATCTCTGAGAGACAGCTGGAGCATTCCTCTAAGACGCTAAGTTGACTGAAGGTACACCTGGCACAGGGAGCTCTCTGACAAGGGCTAGAGCAGCCACGGACTTGGTGAACGTCAGCTTGACTTTGAAAACTGACTATGAATCTCTGAAATCTTTATTTTGGAATCAAAGAACTCAGGGCAGGTGTATGCAAATTGGAGGTGATTCCAATATGAGATCTGAGAATCTTTGAAGAATTAATCGGACTTGACGAGAATTCAGATCATCGGAGAACTCTTAAAACCTTTAGTGCAACAATATTAACAGAGTAAATGAGCAAGATAAATGCTTCTGAGAAAGCCTGTGTAACTCACAGAGCACTGTGCAGTGAAGAAGGAAGGGAGAGAGAGAGAGAGAGAGACAGCTGGGACAGGCTAGTTCAGCCAGGAGACGTTTTCCCTCTGTTGTCATCCCTGGAAGGGAGCAGGAGAGACCCCTTCTTGACACATGCTCGCATTCTCCAGTAACTGTGTCCCTATCAGTGTGCACAGGACACGCGAGCACAAAACACTTCAGAGCCATCCCCAGGTGCATCATTACAGCAAAGACAGAATGTATCCCTGACCCACATTTGGCAAAAATAAGGATGAGTAACATGGGAGAGACCCCAAAGCTCAGAGTGCATTTAGGCTATTCCCACAGTGTCCTTGCTGCTTGTTAATGAAAACAAGGCTTTGTCATAGCAACGCCAGCAACCGAAGACGTCTGACTGTCCTGGGGTACACCCTGTCCTACCCCACCCACCCCAGCACTGAGCTGTTGCAGGCTTCTGATAAGCTGGTGGCAGTAAAACCATTTTCAGTTAGCAGGCACTCTTTTCCACCAGTTCATCTCAATATTTTTCTCTTGCTTTCACTTCATTTGTCCCAAAGCTATGTTGATGAGAAATAAATGATCACACTCGCCTGACAATGTGGGCAAACAATTTAGTGCCGGGACAAAGAGCTTGGGCTCTGCCTCCTGACTGTCCGGCTTCAAATCCTGACCCTCGCCTACCTGTACGTGACTCTCCCCAGATCCATAAAATAGGATTGGTAGCAGAACCTACTTCATGGGGTTATTGAAAGAATTAAATCCGATCATTCCTGGGAAGTGCTCAGCACAGGGCCTGCCACGTGAGAAGTGGGCAGTTCATGTTAGGTGCTATTCATCTTCTCATGACATCTCTTTTAGGAGGGCTGCGTGGTGATGGTGTCAGTTCTCTTGTTTTGATTGGGAAATGGATTGAGAAGTCGGACTTTTTGAGTAGTGTTGTTATGTGACGCCTTTCTTTTGCATTGTACTCAGATTTGGTAATTTTCTCATTCTGAGATATGCCTGTGATTGGAAGACTGTCACTCTAGGAGGAAACTGCTTGTATGTGGCGGGTCTTGGAGAGGAGGGCCAGACATGTGGAGTGTGAGTTCTCCAACCCCTTCCACCCTCGTATCTCAAAGATAGCAGGGACACTGGTGAGAACAATTGATCACAGCCTTCCAGCAAATTCTTACTGTCAGAGTGAGTCTCATCACTGCCTGACCCGAGTTGGCCAGACGGGTTTGCTTTCATTGTTTCCGATGTGAGTTACAAAGTGATGCCACATCCTTGTTTTTAGGAGGTTTTGGTTTTGGTTCGGTTTGGTTTGGTTTTGGCTTAGTTACCCTCATATTCAAGGTACCAAAATATTAGGAGAAACAGTCCTGAAGAGGAAAAGTTCTGTTCCTAACATAGAACTATAAATTATCCTCTCCAAGAAATAGCTGCACAGAGGGGACCAGATCTTCCGAGACCAGGCCTTTGATTTTTCTTTGCAGAGCTTTCCAGAACATACCAAGCAGAGGTGGGGGGCAGTTAATCGTAGTTCATGCATTTCCCTCCCCCTCCTGTCACCACCACGCACCCTCTGGGTCCTCTAAGTCTGTATGACAGTATCCAGTTGATTTTACCTTCCCCGGTGGCCGACCATTAACCCCTACCTCAGTGACCTGCCGTGCGGTTAGGCTCGCATCATGCAATTAACATGAATCGAAGTACCCACAAACTGAGTATTTATTTACAAATAGTAAATTCTAGCTCATTCCCTCAGCACATATGTATGCCTTCTATGTACTTGTGCAAAACATTGGGCATATATAGTGGTGAGGGAATAAACCTTCTGAAAGCAGATATCGTAACTAGAGGTACTGAGGGAGATTGACACGATGATGAAACCAACAAATACAGGATTATTAAACGTTATCCATGAAGGAAAAAGTAACAGTGATACTATGAGAGGAAATGGCAAGGTTATCAGCTCTGGACTGAAAGATCTGGGGAGAGTAGAGCTCACTGGCAGAGTGTGTGCTTAGCATGCACGAGGTCCTGGGTTCAATCCCTAGTACCTCCTCCGTTAAAAAATAAATAAATTAAAATAAATAAATACATAAATACGTAAACCAAATTACCTCCCCCCAAACAAACAAACAAAAAGATCAAGAAAGGTTTCTTTGAGAAGGTGGTATTTAAGCCAAGATTGAAGGAGGAAAAAAAAATCAACCAAGTAAAAGTGGGGATCAGGGCATTCCCGGCAGAGGAAGCAGCAAGGGTAAGAACCCTGTGGGAGTGATACATACCATGTCCTGTGAGTGATGGGGGGAAGGAAGGCAGGGACAAAATCCCGAGGCCCTGGGAGTTGTGATTTTATTCTACATGGACGCAGAAGCCAAAAGCAGGATAGTGACAAACCCAGTTGTGTTCTTCAAAGAGCTCTCTGGCCTCTGGGTGCCAGGTGGACTTGAAGAGGACAAGAATGAAGCAGGAGACCCACAGAAGAGGCCACTGCGCTAGTGCAGACGAGCGGAGGTGGTGACTGGGGCCAGGATGGTGGCAGTGGAGAGGGGGAGGAGTGTGCTCGCAGGTGTGGTGAGGGACAAGCGAAAAAAGAAGAGCTTCCGAATGCGTTTTCCAGGCTGGTTGTACAACCAGTTCTCACTGACTTTTCTTGGATGTATTTTCCCTTATTCAGAAAAGTTAAAGATCTTCCTCTTTTTAACCAGTTTAGTTTTTAGGAAAGTGTAGGGACTTAGGCCAGGCTTGATTCTGAAGCCGTGGTCTGGAATCTGACAAGTCACTGTTTATTTTACAGCCTACCAGGACTTCCTCCGAAAGCATCTATTCTAGACCAGGCTCCAGTATCCCTGGCTCTCCCGGTCACACTATATATGTAAGTATCTGCCTCTGGAAGAAAGACTTCCGGGACAGGGAAGGTGGCAAGGTGGTGAGAGTGGGCTGGATGATGCGAAAAAGAGTAATTCAAGATGATTTCTATTTCTGTGATGAAATCCAGTTTTCATTTTTGTAGGTCAGTTTTACATGTGAATATGACCACTGGTATAGAGTAATCACGTAGATGACCTAAAAATGCAGGAATATGATGCAGGACCTAAAAAAGTGGTTGTACCTAATTTGCAAATAGATACTTGAGGATTAATTATACATTTTATAATGCTGATACTGAGTGTTCTTAAATTCTGCCACGAAGATCTTTAAATATTTAGTTTTTTAAATATGCAGTTCTTGTTTTTAGCCATCTGGAAGAATTGTTTTTGACCATCTGTTTGAGCTTTTCCTTCTTAATAAATTTAGAAAATTATCCTGAAGGTTTGCAGGCTTCTCTACTTGATGGAATTACATAGGCTTTTTCCGAAGCTTTTGGTGACTTTATTTAAAAATATGATTAATATCTGGTATAAACAGGCAATTTTATAAAGAGTATGACCGTGCTAAGCAAAGTGTTTGGGGTTTTATTTTTAAGATCTTCACTTTTTAAGCAGGACATGACATGCACTAACAATAATTCCCCGAAGATGAGACGGCAGCGTAATTTTTCCTTCTTTTTAACTTTGGCAGGCAAAAGTGGACAATGAAATCCTGGATTACAAGGATTTAGCAGCCATTCCCAAGGTCAAGGCAATTTATGACATTGAACGTCCAGATCTCATTACCTACGAGCCTTTCTACTCTTCGGGCTATGATGACAAACAGGAGAGGCAGAGCCTGGGAGAGGTAATAAATGCCCAGACGTTGTGAGTGAGAGACTTATTTCTCTTTTGTCACATTTATAAGAGCTACTGATTGGAATCAGAGTAAATCAGAGAGTCCTTTTGATTGCCCACAATTTGCAGGCTTCTATACCAGGTGCTCTAAGGTAGTCAAAAACCTATCACAGCATCCCTGCCCTTGGGAGGTGATAGAGAGGTAGGGGAGCAGACCAACCACAGAAAATGCATAAAGCATTAGCACCAGGTTGTAGGGTACAGAACCAGCATCCCGGGACGGAAGCCCAAGTTGTCAGGGGAGAGTCTGTGGGCGGGGCAGGGGGAATCATGGAGGGAGGGTCCTCGGTGGGGGCTGGGGCATCTTGGTCTCGGGCACTAAGATGGGGACTATAAGGAGAGAGACCATGACATCATGGGGACCACGAGGAGAGAGCACACCCCCTACATTTGGACAGCTTCAGTTTACAGCATTGTAAGACAGAACGTGCAAGAAAAGAAAAAGTAGAGAGAGTAGGGCCATGACACAGCACAATGGTAGGAGCCCGGGTTCTGGAATCAAGGCACCCGAACTCAGCTTAGGCACTTCACCTGCTGGCTGTGTGACTTTGACTGTGAAACAACCATTCTGATCGTAGTTTTCTTGTCTGTAAAACAGATAAGATGACAGAATCCACCTCATGGGGTGTCAGGATAAAATAAACTATTAACGATTAATATCTGTGTATCTAGATAATTTATCATTTGTTAAAGCTAATCTCACCAACGAATTATTAGAGCAATTAACAGAGAGCGAGACTTGGGGTAAATGTTCAGCAAATGGAAGCTACTACTGTTGTTTCCACCTGTCCTCTGGGGGCTTATTAATGCTCTCCTGACATTCATGGCCCACAGGCTGGGGCACAGCCTCAGCCCCTTGGTGTCCTCCCCTCCCTGTCCCGGAGGTCACATGGGCTCTGGTCTGTTTCCCGTGGCCTACTCAACTCACTCTCATTTTTTCCCCTTTTTATTATTTTTTTTAAATTGGAGTCATCTATAGACTGACTTGAGTTCACCCAGAGGTGTTTCCCAAGTAGTGGACTGAAATGAGCCATTCAACCAAGGTTAAAACCGACAGTAAACTATCTGTAAACTATCACAGTTCTTTGAGATCTTAGATGAAGAAAGGTCATGAGGACGTGATGATTCTGTTTAATTTATTCTCAATATCTATGTGTAATTTTATTTTATAATTACATGTATATTTAATTATAATTATATATATTTTATATATAATACATATGTACGTATATATATTTCTTTTTATTTCTGATTATCCGATCTGGGTTTTTATTCCTGAGCATAGCCCTGCATTGAAATGCTCCTTTGGGCAGAAAGCGGTGTTCGTTTTCGTGTAGTGCCACCTAGTGGTCCCATCGCTGTAACTGCATCTACAGCAGCTCTCAAATGCAGATTGATAGGCCTGGGTTGTTCAGTTGCTATTGGACTGCAGAGAGGTTCATAGGGGATAAAGTGCAAAGGAGGATTCCTGAACAGATTGCACAGGGGCTGGTCCTGGAGCAAGCAGATGAGGACCTCCTAGTGTTCCAGTCATACGAGCAAAGGGGAGACGAGTGGTTTTATGACGTTACAGATTTGGGAGATGTGTGTATGCTTCTGTCTTTACCAGTGGCTCCATTTTGGGCAGTAAAATGAAGCCCAAAAGTTTGGGCTTCGAAGTGAACATTTCTGGGTTTAGGACCAGACTCCAGTATTTACTCTCCATATGACTTTGGAAAATTACATATTTCAATCTCCTTATCTGTGAACTCAAGACAATAACACCACCTACCTTCGAGGCTTTCTGTAGGGATTAAGTGAAATATTTAGGTTACAGCAGTACCTGGCACAGAGTAGGTACTCAGCAAAAATGCTGGCTGTCATCATAATCAGCACTGTTACCGTCACCACCTAGAATGATGACCTGTGGGTTTCTCTGAGCATAGAGTCTGGATGGGAGGATGCCCCCACCCCGATAGGAAGTCACACGTATCTGTGAACTCTTCCCCAGCACATGGATATGACAACTTAGAAGAGTTTACAAGCTACTCAGTTATTTATTCCTTCAGTTATTAACACTTATTCCATAGAACCCATGTATTGCCATTTTAGAAACACTAGAAGAGCAAGCTTGAAGTTCTGTGTAGCCATCTGTGCCTTCAGAAAGCAGTAGTGTGGATGCAGAAGGCTGCAGTCAGCAGGGGAAGACCTGGCTCCTGCCCTCAAGGATCCCGTCTTTACTTGGCTAAGCCACCCCAGAGACGGGCTGGGCTGCAGATCAGACCAGACCCCGGGGCTTGGGGGAGTCTGGAGTACTAGAGAGCCAGCAGCATCTTGGAAATTTGGGGAAAGGGCAAATTCTGAAGCTAAGAAATCCATCGGTGGCCGTGTGCTTCAGAATGCTTTGTTTGCATTTCATTTCTATTTGAAATCTTCTTGCATTTTAATTGTAGACATTTCATTCATTCATTTGGGAAATATTTGTTGGGTACCTAATACATGCCAGTCGCTGGGAACACTTAGTCATAAATGAATGGAGTCCTTGCCCTTGTGGAGCTTGCAGCATAATGTAGGAGACAGATAATAAACAAATAAATATATAACAATTTTACAGGGTAATGGAGCAATGAGGGAAAATGAAGCAGAGAAAGGAGAATGCATACTGGGGCTGGGTTGTTACTTTAAATAGGAGGGTCATTGGAAGGCACTGTGTGGTAGTGCATTTGAGCAGAGACCTCACTGAAGATGGGGAGTAAGCCCAGCAGGTGTCTGAGTGGAGAGCACTGTGGGCAGAGGGGACAGCAAGTGCAAAGGCCCTGAGGTGAGAGAGGGCTTGGTCGGTTGACTACCTCAAGGAAGCCTGTGTGCCTAGGAGTATGGAAGCCGGGAAGTGAATGGTGATGTCAGCAAGGCCACCAGGGCAGGAAGCCACAGATCTGGTCATCATAACATTATGTGACTACTCTAGTTATAATTTAGTTAATAACCGTGTTTACAAAATTCTATGTTTCAGTAGATAATGTAACTCATAGTAGTAAACAGCATAGTTTGAACATATAGGGGAAATAGTTCCCATTTGTCTAACTTAATCACCTAAAACATCGCAACATATTTATCAGAACCCATGGTCCTGAGGCAGAGGCATGTGTCCCAGTCTCCCTGGAGCTTTGTTACTGTGTGCCTGTCTGAACTTCACTCTCCACTTACTGAGTCAGAAGATGGGGGACCAGCAAGGGTGCTGGCATGTGTATTTTGAATAATGTTTCCAGGCGATTCTGATAAGCAACTCTAAAACTGATCATGAGTTAATAAACGTTGTGACATTAGTTCTCTTTTATTCTTCTAGTCTCCAAGGACTTTGTCTCCTACCCCATCAGCAGAAGTAAGTACACTTTTAAAAATTATAATGGGTGGAATTGGGGAGTTACTTGTTCCTTCCCTAGACTGGGGTTTTAGCAAAAGAACATTAAACAAAAAAAAACAGAAAAACTGCATGCAAGATTATGTTGAATGTAGGATTCCTTACACGTAAGATATGACTATAAGACGCAGAAGTAAATTTCCTTTTAAATGAAGACTAGGGAATTAAAAACAGCCTTACATGGTGTCTCTGAGTGGGAGGAAAGTGTTTGCCGGGAGTGGAGCCACTTGTCTAGATGCTGGACTGTCTCCTCCGTCCATAATTAATTGATCTGAATCCTGGCTTATGGGATTATCTGAAATAGCCAACAGCAGTCACGGTGTTTCTATAAGCAGGGCCTTCTTCAGGGAGGCCGCTCCTCTTAGTCTAGAATCAATAGTCTTGCCCCCCTTCTCAGGGTAAACAGACCTTAGAGTGGCTTTTATCCAGTCCACCAGGCTGACCATTCCCTGCGGAATAACCTCTGCGTGTGTGGACCACACGTAATCATCAGCAGTTACTCTGTAGTGAGCCGTGGGCCCCATCCCAACCCAACATGCACTTCCTCGCATTCAAAACCAAAGACACAACCCCCCAGTTAGTTACTCTCCCAGCCCATTTGATGAACGTTCTTCAGAAAACTCATGCTACTGATCTACAAAATGAAACATCTCCTTCACACTAAACCCCTGGTTCCAGTCATGTCTTGGTTTTGCCCTCAACCCACGTTGACTGCCTGCTTAGTGGCCTTAGCACTTTTTGTTGTTCCTGCGTGATTTTTCTCTTGGAGGGTGGCTTTGAGACTAGTGGCCAAAGTTCAGACCAACTCAGATCTGAGCATGGTCCAGCACCAAGTCTGACCCAGCACTTTCTTTTCTGTAAGCTGCTACAGATAATAATCAAGGAATTGTTCATTCAGCGTGCTTCTACTATTTTGCACTTCCTTATGATCTAATGAGCGAACTCCTTAGGAGTTAGGTCTACCCCATCTAAAAATAATATTCATAGTAATACAATTAATAGTCTTATCTTAAAGCCAAATAACTTGTTGGATAGTCTGTATAAAACTGGACTGGTAGTCGCTCTAATTTGAGATGATAAAACCTCTAGTGTTGTGATTGTTTATAACCGAGTGCTGTGACTCAGAGGTGAATAGCACTTGGTCATAAACAAAACGCATTAACCATGGAATATATGCATTTAAGGAATACGGCCCTAAAATGTATACATGAACAGGTAGACATGGTAGTTCCTGGGCAACCTTGGTGCAGCTTGGTTTCCCTTGAACCCAACAACAGCCTGAATGTATGTCTTGTGCTCCCGCTGTCTCGCACTTGCTTCCAGGGGTACCAGGATGGCCGGGATCGGATGATCCACCGGTCCACCAGCCAGGGCTCCATCAACTCCCCGGTGTACAGCCGCCACAGCTACACTCCAACCACGTCTCGCTCTCCCCAGCATTTTCACAGACCTGGTAAGGGCACCTGTTCCCGGGACTCACTCTGTGTAATAATCTGTGTTTCTATGTGATTTTTAACCCCCACCACTGATAATATATTTAAAAATCTGGCTGCCAAAAATTTAAAAATCTGCCCCCTTCTCCCAGAAAAAAAGTGAAAACGCCTGTCCAACTATAGTTTGTGTTATTTCTCTTCTTGGAACAAGAGTCATTTTATGGTTATATTCATTAGGATTTATTAAAGAATTATATTTGGATAGTGAGTGACTAGAAGCAAAGGAAATTTTTTTTTCTTAAGACTTGAAGAAAATCTCAGCACTTTGAGACTTAAAACAGAGAGCTCCAAAAGAAAATATGTTGCTGTGCCTTTTGGGCTTATCAGCATCATCTAAAATCCAGTACTAGCCACTTACTGACCTGCTCATTATACTCCATCCAGGCACCTGGTGTTCCTGAGCCTGCTCAGTTAAGCACCTGCTGGAAGGAAGTATCCTATCCAACCTCAGGGTTGGGTTTGGTAATTTTTTAGGATGACTTCCAACCCAAGACTTTTAAGTCAGACTTGGAAAACATAAACACATCAGAGATGTACTGTGATAAAGAATATTAAAGAGTAGTGGGCTGCATTTAACCTTTGTTTCTGCAGAATGTAGCTCCTTTTACTGTTAGTGGATGTCTCCTGTGTGCCGTAGAAAGAGCATGGAGATCCCGGCACAGACCCAGGATTCCTGAGGAATAGACTCCCCCAGGAAGATTTCAGCCTTCTAAACAAACTTGGGGGTGACGTACATCTACGAAGACTTCATTTCCAGCCTCTTGCTTTTGTGTAGGCTGGTGAGAATGAACTCCTTCATATGCTAACTTATTTTATAAAATAAAACCAAAGGTACAGAGTGTAAAAAGGCTGCAATCTTTGCTCCAAAGCCATAGGTTTAATCCTTGTAGAGGATTAAATTTTTACTCTGTGATCCTTCAGTATCGTATTGTTTTGTCTTGGCCTGTAAATATTTACTCGGTATTTGTTGAGTTACATGAAAGGAGAATTTTCAGGAAATACACTCCTTTCATTTTGCATGTACAATTATAGTTAATTTATTCATGTCCTGGACCTGGAGCTGGATGTAAGCCCTTGTCTCTCTGGGTGATGAGAAATCCTTTATGCCACCACGGACTAAGACTGTAGCCGTGACCTTCCGAATGACACGGTTGCAGGGAAATCGTTGTTCCAGAGACCCCTGAGTAGTGAGGGAGTGGTCAGTCAGGGACACGGTTTCCCTAAAAGGTCATGTCCTCATTGAGCAGTGGGAGGTTTCCTCTGTTCCAGTCACGGTTCTGATGCCAAGAGCCGTTAGAACAGTCCCCGTTCCAAGCCCTTCTCCTCGCCCTTCACAATATGTTATAGACACATGTGATGCCAGTTGTTAGGGTTCATAGTTATTTTTTCAAGGTGGGGCTCTGCTGTCATAGTTGTGGTCCCCAGAGAGCACCTCAGATGCCAGAGGGTGACGCAGATCCCTAGGTCTGGGCTTAGGTTAATGGACCATTCCTCTTCGAGATAACTAAGTTTCCAGCTCGCTGGTGCCACCACTGACAAAATTCTCAGGATCATAAGTGGCTCTTTGCTGCCCAGCGAACACAGACAGGTTTCCCTTCTATGCAGGCAACGTAAATTAAAAAAAAAGCTCGCAACTTAAAAAAAAAATGAATTTGACCCTTACATATAAGTCCTTCTTTTCAAGGTTCTGGAAATGATAGTCACTTTTTTAACATGCGTTTCAGAGGGTTCTGTTTTGTCAGGCACATTTTTAAAACCAGCTGTTGTTGAGTCTAAGTGATGTGTCCAGTACTGGCTCAGCGGTAGCTGGTCTCATCCTGACAGAGCATCCTGGTGGCCGTTCCCTCTCACGAAAGCCATTTATTCTCGGAGAGTGTGCTGACCTGACCCTGTCTGCGAGCTCTCCCCACTGTGCCTAACCCTTTGCAGGTGCCTTCTTAACCTGTTTTCCTTCCTCCTTTTTCAGACTCCTGATTAACGTTCTTTATTTTTTTATCCTCCCTTGGAACGATGGCGTGGTCCCTGCTCCTGTGTTAATTTCTGCTCTCCTTTTCTGTTTCCACCTTGCCCTGCCCCTGACTCTTGCCGCACAGAGCTGCTGTCTCCTGGTGTGCAGAGGTTGTCCCACCTGCGCACCAGCAGCCTCAGCTCCACCCACAGCGACTCCCGCCCCAACTCCCCCTTCCGACACCACTTCATTCCCCATATCAAAGGTAAGGAGGCAGGCTTCTCCAGGCAGCACCCTGCATAGTGGAGATTTATTAGCACCCTGGGAAGGCTAATAAGGTGTATCTCCACGAGTTAGCTCCGAGCTTTGGACCTCTCAGCATGCCTGCGTGTGTCATGACTACACCCAGCAGTGTCTTAGAACTGGCATAGCCTCTCTCCTTAGGAGAAATGTGCCATTTCTAAGGGCTCTAGATGAAGGAACAGGAAGGGTGTTTAAGACCAGAAGATTTGTTATCAACTGTTTAGGGAAAATATATATTATGATTTTGTTTTTCTATGCATCAAAAGCAAAATATAATATATAGTTGGGGGATTTTCCTGGTTTGGGCATGGGATATGGCTCAGCAAAACACAACAGGATTCAGCAACCAGTATCCCAAAGTTGTTTTCCTGGTGATAAGCCGCTTAACCACGTAATAATATTCAAATATTCGGACAGTACAAAAGATCTATGGCAACGTAGCTGAAATTTCTATCCTTGAGCCAGCCCTTAGGGTAACCTTCCTTTGACTTGTCCTGATTTCTGCATGATGGAGAAGAGGGGCTTTGCTTTCTGTTTTCTGTTCCTGCCCATTTCTGCCCTCCCCTTTATGCCATTCCCATTGCTCTCACTGTCTGTCATGCTTCTGTACCAGTCCTCAATCGGAGTTCTCCATCCTCTCTACCTGGCGGGGGAGCCAAGAGCCCCAAAGGGATTATGAAAGGGCCATCATTTAAAATAAGTAGGAGCTCCCAGAGGATGCCGGCTTTTCCCTTAGTCTTGATTTGAACCAAATTAACCAAAGGAAATAGCTGAAGGAGAGAGTAGCAGGCAAGCACAGGTCTAAAGGATCCGAACCCCATGCTGCAAGAACTCACATCAGTAACACTTTCTCGAACAGCCTAAACATTGTGCTCTTTGACTGAATTTCATTTGCAGTCTACGCAAGCTTTTTGCTCACTTGGATTTTGAAGACTCAGTTGAGTCCTAAAATATAAATTTCCTGCATTTGTCAGTATGTAGTTATTTTAGAAGTGTGCTATTTTAGCATTTTCTATGCTGCAAGAATAACATTGCTGACATGCTTATTGAAGACACTTTTCGCCATTAGCAAAGAGATTGGCTTTTTTTTGGCAGGTGTAGCACTTTCTAAAATTCTTGAATTATTTAAAATTGTTACTGCTAATTAGTATAAGGGGAACTTTTATTATTTAGATGCCAAGATGATATTTTAGAGAATGTTTATATAACCATAAGAAATTATTGGGGGAAAAAAAACTTCAGAGATGTATTTTGAAGAGACTTTAATATAGAAGTCCTTGGTCAAATTGAGATTTTTATTTGTTTGTTTCTAATATGCAAGAGAAAATACATTTTTTAATTCGTTAAAATGTAAGCAGCCTTGTTTGGTTGTTATATATTTCATCTTTCAGAAGAGAGACTTTTTGTAGGAAGAAAAATGTTGTGTGCCCTGTAAAGTTGTACAAATATGGTACAAATAACACATCACAAAATATCAAGACTGGGGGAAGGATATATAGCTCAAGTGGTAGAGTGCATGCTTACCATGCACAAGGTCCTGGGTTCAGTCCCCAGCACCTTCTCTAGAAATAAATAAATAAATAAACCTAGTGACCGCCCCCCTCCCCAAAAGACTTAAAAAAATACCAAGACTAGCAACACCTTGTGTCTGTGAGCAGCCTTATGAAGAGAGGGACACCCCTGTGGACACTGGAGTCCTGGGTTTGAATATGATCTCTGTCACTTGCTGGCTGTGGGACCTTGGATTGTTGACTTTACCTTTTGAGTGCCACTTGCCTCATCTGTGAAACCTCTCCGAAGGCATCAGCGGTGTGCATAGTAAAATGCCCTGATGTGCGGTAAGCACTCAGCTCATGAGGTCTATGGTCCCTCCTCGGGATGGTGCTCTCAGCACTTCCGGCTGCATCAATCCATCACTCTCCACAGCATCCCTGTGAAGTAAAGCAGCGTGGGCGGAGGTGGGGGTGGATGAAGAGCTGAGGTCCTGGTAAATGACCCCACCAAGGACGCACGGCCAGGAAGTGGCAGCCCTAGGACTAGACAGACCCCCAAGCCTTCTCATCTCACATTCCTATTAGGGGTATGTGTTTTAGTATAAAGACACATGAAGTATAATTCTGAAAGCAGACTTTTACTTTCGATCTCTTTTTAACTAGAAAATTGGCATTCTTATGGAGGCTAAGATAAACAGCTACTTTCAGTCATTTAAATCACAATATTAACAAATGTTTACTTTTTGATAGCAATACCAAGTGGTTATGAAAATGGCAGGACTTCAGTGTGCCTAAACGGTGCTTTATCAAGAATGTAGATATACGTTCTTTTCTGTTTTCAGTCTGAATTTGATGTTTTTGACACAGTCAAATAGAATAGGTTTAAATTATAAAAAGCATCCACGTGTGACGCTGAGCTTACACTTAGAAAGTATCTAATCGTCTCCCATTTTCTTTTTACTGGACGTATGCCTATACTTTGTATATGCCTATACTTTCAGATGAAATAGTTTATAGACTTCAGCTACAAAATATAATGTATATAAAATATAGGCTTAGTTTTAAAATCAGATGAGCTTTTTGGTAAATTACAAAATCCATCATGGAAAATTTGTATATTAAAGATATTGCTTTAAAAGCCTAATATAGTTGAATAGCTAAATACGGATTCTCCAAGGAATTATGTTTTAGTTATGTTGAAAACATGTATCCATTTACATGGAGGGCCTCTCCATCATGGAGGGAACTTATGGCCATTGGAGAAACACATCTAAGATATCTTTAAAGGAGCAAATTCTTCCGGAGTTTTCCACGGCTCTTCATTTGAACATTCCCTTTTTTTGGTTTTTTTGGAGCATGTCTTGTAATCTCAGGGAAATTATTTTTAAAGTAAGTGGAGTATTGGGGGAGGGTATAGCTCAGTGGTAGAGTGCATGCTTAGCATGTGGGAGGTCATGGGTTAGATCCCCAGTACCTCCACTTAAATAGAAAAATAATGAATAAATAAACCTAATCACCTCCCCCAAAACAAAACAAACAAACAAAACCAGTGGAGGAACCTGTAATGAAAAGGAATATGTGTGTATGTATGTATATCTATATCTGAATCACTATGCTGTACACCAGAAACTAATACAACACTGTAAATAAACTGTATCTCAATTTTTTTAAGGGGAAAAAATCTATTTATGGAAAGGAAAAATTTTTTTAATTAAAAAAATTTAAAATATGTGGAAGCCAAGGAGCTTGAGGACCCCAGGATCCAAGGATATCCATCTCAGGAATGTGGCGCTGAAAGTAGCAGCCCCCTTTCCCCTCTGACAGTCAGAAGCCCACCTCCCATTGCTTAAGTCCAATTCTTGACCCTTATTTTGGGCGCACGTGTCCCAGGCCCTCAGTGTCCACTGAGCTGAGGACACCTGCATGAATGTCAAGATGAGACTCACATCATAGGCCGTCTCCGTGTTTCATTGGCTTCCCCAACCGTTTGCCAACAATGCCCATCTTGTTTTCCACTGTGTTTTTATTTCTGTTCTCTGACCTTCCAAACTTGGTCTAGTATCAGAATGTCATTGCTGGGCCATTTGGACAATGCATGCCTATTTTGAAAACCTATTTTCACCTTGTTTTGGGTTTTGTGCTGTGTTTGCTGAGTTTCTCTTCCTTTCCCTTTGAAATACTGCTAGACGTGACCTTCTGGGTCCATGGAGTATCAGTCAGATTTGCAAACAGGAGGGCTACATATATTAAGTCTCTTTGAAAGGAATCTTCCGTGTTTTGCCATAGATATGAGTTGCTAAGCTGCAGATATATATTTGACACTTGCTGAAGGAAACCGTGACACTTACTGAAGCTTCAGACAAGAATCTTAAATGTCTGTCATGAAATTCTGGATGCTGCCAACTTTAGGGTCCCCTCAGAATTTATTTTGGAACATGAGCACTTAGAGTCCAAAAGGTGAGCAGTAAACCAGCAGGTCCCAGAGCACAAGCATTGCCATTTAGATTTATTTACTTGTCTTAGAATTTGTCACTGAGGCTCTCAGGGTGCCAAAAAGAAGAATGAAAGTAGGACGGAGCATTTGAATTTGTTAAATACCTTGGGAATCCTGTCAATCAATGATCTCCCAAGGATTGAGAAATAGGCATATTAGGCTGACACGGAAGGAGCTAAAAACGAAGACTGAGAAATATATTTCTATACATATGGGAGCGTGTCATCCCAACAGCTAAGATCACTAATGACTTAGAGGGAACCAATGCAAGGCTTTATTTAAAGGGAAAAAAAATGGCTATGAATGTGATATATACAATGTTATATGATATATATGCTATTATATTATTTTTAAACAGTGTCAACCCCAGGCTGATAGTTGATGACGATGATGATGATGATGATGATACCTTCCACATTTCATCTGATGCCTCATACATCACTTTGCCTCAGTCATTACTAAGCACAAAAATAACCTTTTAGGGTCCTCATCAGTTATTTCCATCCAAGATAAGAGTTAAAAGTTTTATCGCTTAAAGACAGAGTGTGTAACTTAGAAAAGGCCTCATCTTGAGAATTTTTTTTCTTTTAAAAATGCCAAAATTTTTAATGCCTTTTGTATTTCAGGGACTAAGAATCTGGTACCTAGCAGTGTTGTGAATTTCGAGGCCTTCTTCCCATTGAGCCCTTGTGATGTGTAGAAATCGTGCCGTGTAGGGTCACGTAGATGGCTGTGTTGCTGAATATCTGTCCACCTAGTGTTTTAAAGTGCCTCATGGGAGGTTTTAAATGATTATAGTTAAATCTATTTACAAAGACTTGAACACACTGGTGTTTTTTCTAGCAACAGGAAAGGTCAGTGGTTGCTGAAGACATGCTGCCCAATAAAGAACTCTGCCCAACTGGAGACAATGTTCAGCCAGAATTCAGACAGTCACTCCATAGCCTTTGAGAGCCGTCAGCCATAGAAGTGATGGGTTCCTACTGCCACTCGCCAGCAGAGCTTATGAATGCTAGAAAGTTTTTAATACTCGGGCAAATGTGAATTCTAATGACCTTAAACCTTGGTGTCCCATATACGCAGCATGCATAACACTGGCTAATAATTATCCAAACAAACTGAATGGAGTTTCTTCTGATTGAATTTTATAACCAAAACCTGTGAGAACATTTCCCTGAAAACTCAGATGCTCTAGAAGTCCAGGAAGGGGAGACGGGCAGGATTAAGGGCAGGGAGCAGTGTGGTTCCGGAGCAGTAGCAGTCAGTGCTCAGGAAACATTGAGTCTTCAAAAGACAAATGCAAATGAAGCCAGAAAGTCGAGTCTCTCTAGAACCTCCTTTGAGATGAGCCCACAAGAGTTGTTCTGTTTTTCCCTGATGGATTACTCTTGGAAATCATTTCTAACGTTTGTGGGAGTGACTCATTCCTCTGCAGTGAAACAATTAAATTGGAGTTATTGAGGATCAGCTCTAATGGGAAAGTTACTTTAAAAAAAAAGTGGTGCTATCATGATTCCAGGTTCCCATTGCCGTGTGTTAGCACCTGGCTGCCTTCAACTAAGAGAAAGCTGATGGGTGGTCCCAGGGTGGCATTTACTAAGTTAGGCCATCAATCACTGTAGAATTAATTAGCTGGCCCACTTCAACCATTCCTTCACAGGCATTTATTAAGCACTTATTCTTGGCCAGGCACTGGGCAGAACCCACAAAGATAGACGAGACCTAGTTCTAATTCAGCCTGAGGTTTAAAACAGGGTTTCCTTCTAAACATAAACTATGTTCTTCCTTCCCTGTTTGCCTCTGCCTATGTTTTCTTATTCTCATTTTTTTCAGGCAGGAGCTGGTTATTTCTCTTTAGGAGAGGGGTAATAAATGAGATAACATTTTTTTTTCAATGAGCTTTTAAATAAATCAGTGGTTTGGGGTGAAGCTTCATAACCTCTTGGGAGCTAATATCTGACTTTAGTAAAGTCAACATTGTAATATGTTGGGAGCTAGATGCTAAACTGACTCTTTAAAAAAAAAAAGGACTAAAGTTTCAGAACACGATAACCAAAAACCTGGAATGTAAATTGGAGACAATAACACATTCAGTTCTCATGTTCAGAATATCTTACTGCCCATGTGATACAGATCTGTGCCCTGCTTACCTAAAACTATACATATTGAAAAATTAAAACTCTATTAAACATGTTATTTTGAAACTCCAGCAATTGACATCTTTCATGTATTGCTGGCCAGATTTAGAACAGTTTGACTTACTTGAAGAAATTGGCCCTTGAACACCTAAAACTAACACAATGTTATATGTCAATTATATCTCAATTAAAATTAAATTTATAAGACAAAGTAAAAAAAGAAAATTGTTTCTTGCTCTGTTCTCTGAAGATCTATGATTTATTTTAAATTGTTAGCCTTAATTGATAGATAAATTGACTATTAAAATTTAAAGCTTCTATGCTTCAAAGGACACTATCAGGAAAGTAAAAGACAACACACAGGATGGGAGAAAATATTTTAAAGCATATATCTGATAAGGGACTTGTGTCCAGAATATGTAAAGAATCCTTACAATTCAATCATTAAAAAGTTACATTACTAATTCATGAACTTTTGATAGTCCTGTATCTTCTGGTGTATTCTTGGGGTGGATGTTTGCTCAGTCGTGGGGACCGAGGACAGTAAGGGTGGAGCTGATCGCTTTCCAGTTTTGCCTCAGTTGACCCTTGCAGTTCTCAGAAGGGAGTGATGGAGGCTGTGGTGGTGGTTCTCACGGCTTTTGCAGCCGAGCCCCGCGGTCCTTCCCAGCCTCATCCTCGTTCCCTCCTCCAAGAATACCATGCTGTCCCGCCACAGAGGTCTGTCCTGCTGCTCCCATGCCCCAGTGGCCCGCCCTCCCCTGTGGTGGTCCAGCTCTCCAGAACCCGGCCCTTCTCACCCCTCTAGCTACCCCCCACCTGGTGAGCTTACTCTTCAGCGACCAACTCAATTCTAGCATCTTTCTGTGGCCTTTCTGAAAAATCAATGGCACCTTCATCTGAGTTTCATAGAATTTTTTGTGTACCCCTGAGCAAGCACTTATCTGGTGTTCCATAACCTTACTTGGTATAAGTCTGTCTCTTTTGGTAGACAGTGAGCACTGCATCTCATTCATCTACTTGACCTCAGTCCGAGCTCACCACCCAGCCACCAGTAGGTGTTCAGTAAATGTCTCATTAATGGAATTGTTAGACTGGGTGGAGCCTTGTCTTTGAAGAAAAAGATGGAGACAGGTATATGTGGTCCCAAAGGACCTAGAAAAAAGGGGTCTGACTCTATCATGTGTATTTCAAAGTGAGGAAACAGAAACACAGGCTGCAATGAAAGCACTTTGTGTTGCTCAGGGGAAGGACCAGGTGACCACACAGGTTCCCAGACTTGACCTTCCGCTCAGAGAAATAGATTCCGGTTGCCAGCCTCTGCCGTCATGCCTGGAAGTGACTGTATTTGGGTTTGCGCATCCCACCCCTCTACGTGCTTGGGATGTAACCACCTGACGACTGACCCTGAGTCATGAGCAAGTGACTCTCCGTTCCTTTCAGTGTACTTTCCATCTAATCAGTTTGCTGCCAGCTCACAGCCTTCAACCGCATGCCATTGGAATGATGCTTCTTACTGCTAGCTGCTTGGAACCTAGCTCCGCTCAAACTCAAATCTCTCCTTTGGAAAATTCAACCTTATACCAGTCACCTTTGTGAGCCAAGCTGATGAATTGAGTTTGTTTCTTTGGTTTCTTTTTTTTGATGTACCTCCTTCCGGTTTGTTGTTTTGAGTTTCTTATTATGCTTGCTTTGTTTTCTTTCTTGCTCTCCCTTCTCTCATTTTGTTTTCTCCATTCTTCTCATTGGAGGCAATGAGCCATCCAGCGGCCGGAACTCCCCTCTCCCCTACCGGCCGGACAGCCGCCCTCTAACTCCAACTTACGCTCAGGCCCCTAAACATTTCCATGTTCCAGGTAGGAGCTGACACGGTCTGTGTCTTGGTGTCCTGTCACCGTGTAGAATGTAGGCTTGTCACCTCTGTCTCGTCTCCATCTCTTCATACTCTGCTCATTAAGATGCACACGGTCAACAAACCCTAAATTGCAGGATCTGACCCAGGGGCCTTTCAAAAGTTTTGTGTGTGAAATACTAGGATTGTATTGGAGCTTTAAGTTTTCTCAAACGTTTTTAAAGGGGGGGAGGTGGGAGGCAGAGGGTTGAAGGAGTGAGGGTTGAGTTGCTTTGTTTCGTTTTGTTGTACTAAAATTTTAATTTTACTCTTATGTTAGTACCTTTGAAGAAACCAGTCTGTGGTTTGACTAATTATCACAATGATAGTCTATTTGTTTTCTCATCCTAAAGGCTGAACCACAGCACTCTTAAGGGTACTTTTACTTTATCTGTTTGTCTCCAGTGTGGAGATTCTTTCTGTGGACTCTTCAGAGAGCTGTAAAATTGGGTCAGTTGGATGGATGGTCTTTCTTCAGTGTCCAACTAACTAACCAACCCACTCCGTAGCCCACAGAGATATCTTGCAATTTAGGCTTGGTGCTTATAAGCTTTGCTGTCATGGTACAAATAGCAATTTGCTATCAGGAACTGGAAAAATCAGAACCCATCAATGTCTTAATGTTTGGGGTCAGCTCAGTATGTGAGGAGAAGATGGGCCATCAGAAGTCATGACATTATTTTTCCATCAGAAGTAGATTGTTCTAGTGCTTTTAGCTACTGCAAGTGGTTTAATAATTTGCCTACTGTGTTCATGTTAGCATACATACTTGGAGACTAGTAGTTCTTCTCTTATGCGTTCCAAGCTTACCTAATAAAATAAAGGAAAGTTTAGTGGGATTCCTACCACTGAGATAGGACTGCCTTTTTTTTTTAAGTTTCATCGAACCTTGAAAATCAAGTTGGTACATTTGTGACGTTTTTGCATAAATAAAGCCCCAAGATACAGTGCCCAAGATTCTGGGGAAACAAACCTTTTGACATTTCTGGAGGATTTGTGATCCAATCAAAGTGAAATGGTATCATAATCAAATGGGGTCCTACATAAATATATAAACAAGATTTGGCATCTCCTTTCTTCTTTCTTTTTAAAATTTGGCCTATGCAAATTAGGATTTTGTCGAGCATCCTGTCAGCACATCAGACTAGCCTTGCACATAAAAACTGTGTCTATGTTTTACAAAAAGATTCTCTTCATTTTACTGCATTGCTTTCCACTCTTCCACTCATTAGTTTAAAAGTAAATTGAGCCACTGGTCTCAACTGGGAGCTCAATTTCTAGACGGTAGCAATTTGGGGATTTTCTCCAAACTGGTTACGTTGTCCTCACCATGACAGTATCTCCACTGCTTCCATTTCTTCCTGTTTTAACCCCACTTTTAGTGAAGCGTGTATTTGAAATAAATGGCTCATGAGTGAATGACATCTCTCTATAACCTAAGATGTATTACAAAGGATTCCATATGACGTGTCTAATAGTAATTGGCTCGTTCCTGTAATCTCTTCTTCCAATAACCTCAATCCTTGTAATACAAGTCAACCTTCTGGGTTATTTTTGTTCAAGAGTCTTCAGTTTGGTTTGCCTCTTGGTTGATCTGTTTTCCCCATCGCTGAATAGGTTCCCATAATCACTCATCTTTGCTTTTCATTTCCACAGATCAAGGGATCAACATTTACCGAAAACCACCCATCTACAAACAGCATGGTAAACCCCTCTTTCCTCCGCGTAGCGTTTAAGTAGCAATGTCAGCCCAACTGTCTGTGTCCTCTGAAAGGCCCACCTGCTGCTGCTTTTGAGAATCAAACTGGGGCGCCCAGCGTGTTACGCCTTGATGGTCTCCTAAGACGCAAATATCATGAAATTGGTTTTTGCGGATAGAGAACACTTTGCTTGGTTAGGAAGCGTCTAGCCATTTCTGAGCCCACTAAACCAGGTGTCACTTCACTCAGAGAGAAGGGGGAAGTCCTGGTCACATAAAATAATCCACAGACCCCTTACCAGACTTTTTTGGAGGGCATCAAATAATTCCACCAACCTCAATAATAATTTTGATGAGCTTGCAGTTAGTGTAACTAATTAAAACCAGTGATAGCCAGCTATCTAAAAAGTGAATTTGATCGAGCCTATACCAACCCGACTGTCCAGTTCCCCAGTTTCTGGTGGGGTGTGCAGAGTCTGTGCCCTGTGGTGGAGCGGCCGGGACACACGCTGAGACAGAGGTCCTAGGCTGCGTCCCAGCTCTTCACCTAAAAGTCTCTGGGATAGCCCAGACGTAATCTCTGTCCCTCAGTTTTCTTGTCTGCAGGAACCAGGGCATTAGGCCAGCTTGTCTCCGAAATCCTTGCTAACTAAGATCCGCTGATGTGAACTGATAGTTGTGTTTTTCTCTTCGGGGAATATAGAACTTTTAAACCCAGGAAATCGCATTACTGTTTGTAAATCCCATTTCCCTCCACCACAATGGGTCTCTTATAGATTCAGCCGTTACAAATCTTTGTGAGTGGCTAGAAAGCCAAGACTGGTCTTCAGGTGATTTCAGAAAATTATATGCAAATTGTTCCTGGAAATTTGAAGGCTGCCTTTAGAATCCAGTTGATATTCATGTGTCCTGAAGGCCGAGGATGACATAAAAAGCAAAGTTGAAAATGCAAAAAGGAAAAAATTTTAGGCCAGCATCCTAGGGGATAAAAAAGAGAATGTATGTATTGTAATAGTTCTAGAACTGTCTTTTTATTTTTCTTCATCTGTGTGTTTTTTTTTAAAGAGATTACACCCTGTGCTTGCTTTTTTAAGTTTGTTAACATTGTTTTTGTTTGCTTTTTTATGGTTTAATGTCTTCTCACCCACTCATTAACATGTGAATGTTTACTGACTTCACCAATTCTAATGCGTAAGTACTGTTTGAAGTCCTGCTTTGTTTTGAAATTTAAGAATATGATTTGATTTATCAGTTTAGGGACTTTTTTTCTTTAATACTAAAAGCTCTCCCTAAGACCCTACCTCTCTAAACAAAAATAGTCAAGTAGCTAAGATTTAAAGAGATTAGACAATGTTAGGTTATATATTTCATTGGCTTCTTTTTGTGAAATTGACTTTGACTTTAGTCTTTACTTTCTTTCAATCTGTTGTGATTAAGATGAGCACAGCCAGAGAGGCACATCCCAGAGGACATCCTGCAAAAAGAGCAGTTCTGTGTGACAGAAACAAACGTCATACCAACACTGGGTGGCTGTGCCCTGTGCGTTTGGAAAATGCTAGACGTAAAGTCACACTGCTTGGTCTTTAATATGCTGACACATTTTGTCCTTCTGGAAGAACAGAATATAGAATGCAGTGTTTTCCAAACTGGATTTTCTTTTTTCTCATGAGGTTAGAGTTTCAGAAAAACACTGTTCCATGCCTAGCTGAGAATTTACCCCTTATTCTCACATGTGGTGACCTCAGTCGAGTTACTTAAGCAAACTGAGATCCAGAAAGTTACAAAAAAGTGGGGAATTAGAGCTGAAGATTCAGAGTTACTTCCAGATTTACAAATCTGTGAGCCCAAGGGTAGGAGGGGTGAGGGGCAGCAAGTTTTATTTAAAGCATTGTAAATATATTTTGAAATGTTTAGTAGCATCCCAGGTCAGTTTGCAAAATTAGCTGGCATCAGTGATTGAGCATTTAACCTGGCTTGTTTTGCTGTGTTGCTGTGATTAGATTAGGGGCCCTAAGTCAAGGACTCGTCCTGTAAGCATAGCTGTTAAGATCTCTGTGAACAAATGCTGCTCCTAGTCTGGCTTTTGTTGTTTTAAAGTTGGGTGACTCATCTGTACGTGCAGACCCTTGAACAAAACAGTGAGTGGGTACAGCAAACCTAGGTCTCAGTGCTAAATTCTTGCAAGCTGGCCGTGAATATTCCCGCTCCCGTTTCTCCTAGGACTCAAGGACACATACACAATGTGCAAGAATTAAAGTGAACTGGACCAATATTCTTGTGGCTAAGAAGCCACAAGATACAAAACCAGTCAGCTCTCTTCTGATTCACACTTACAGACAAATGACAGTGTCATGCTTTTCACTTATCTCTTTTATTGCAAATTACTAATTCATATTTCTAATTGCTCTAGAAGAGTATTGTCCAGTGGAACTTTCTATGATGATGGAAATGTTCTCTAATTATGCTGCCCAATACAGTAGCGGCTAATCACACATGGCTATTGGTCACATAAAATGTGGCTAGTACAACTGAAGAACTGAATTTAAAGTTCAATCATTTTGTTTTATGTAATTGTACTTATTTCAATGTCCATAGCCACATGTGGCTAGAGCTGGTATTGGACACCACAGCTCCAGAACATGGTTTTCAGCTGGAGAACAGATAATAGGATGAAGCTTTGCTTCTGGCAGAACACGAGGAGAATGAGTTGTCACTAGGCACTGCTTAGTGACTGGACAGTTGATAATGGTGGCAAACAGCTTTCTGGAGGGAATACTTTTACCAGAGGACCAGAATACTATGTAAGAGGGTTGTACCACCATGGCCTTGCAGACCACTAGCTAAGCTGCCCTGATTCCCATCCAGATGCAGCTGCCCTGGCAGCCCAGAGCAAGTCTTCAGAAGACATCATCAAGTTTTCCAAGTTCCCAGCAGCCCAGGCTCCAGACCCCAGCGAGATACCAAAGATTGAGACGGACCACTGGCCTGGTCCCCCCTCACTTGCCGCCGTAGGTATGCGACTGTTGCAGCTAAGCCAAATGGACAGGTTGCTAGGAGATCTCAAAATAAAATGCTTAAAAATATGCAAGGGAATGTGTCCTAGGGTGAAGGTTTTTAAGAAAACTATGACCCAGAGGTAGAACAGTGAGAAGAACTAACGTAGTATTTAACGTGTGTGCAAAATACTTCAAAGTTACAAAAACCCAACCCCCAGAGCCTTGTGCTAACCCAGGCCTGTGAGGTGCAGAACTGGTCTAAAACGGATGATTTGTGTGGGCTCTCAGTTATTATTGTAAAATCGGTAACTCTTGAATGTAGTTGAATCGAAGCCTCCTGCCAAGAACATTGTTCTATATGATTGGAGTATAGTGGGTGGATTTACTGAGTGTCCACAGAAGCGAGACTTCCTTCGTTTAAATTTGTTTTAGACGATTTCTGGGTTGTAATTACAGTTCTCTTAACAACCAGTCTTAACTCTGAAGCACTTCACTTTTCTTGCCTGATCACGTTCTCCATTACTAAGTGGGTGTTCTGAAGTATTACTCACGTAAAGTTACATGATTTCACATCTCTCATTTCCATGACTTCTGTGCTAAAATGTCGCATTTGAGCTGTTCCATTCATTTCATTTGAACCACACATTTATGCTTTAGAATTGTCTGTGTCTTCACTGTTTTGTCAATAGTGAAATCACTTGACTCTAGAAAGTGGTATTAGCAAACTCAGAAGGTAATACTGAAATTTTAGTGAGTCAGCTTTATAAAGATATGACTGTCTTAGTCACATTTCTGTTGACAACCTAAAAGGCCTTCAGTTTTCCAAAATTCCCAAATTTTCTTCATCAAGTTATTTTTGAAATAACTTTTACAAGCAATATAAGCGAATTTTAAAGCAATTTGTATTTCTAGAAATAGTTGAAGGAACATCTACCTCCCAGGTTCATTATTCCCAAGTATTCTATACATTATGTTGACTTAAGATGTATCTAATTCTTGTAAACTTATGTATTAATTTTTATTAGTGTAGGTTAAAAAGACGAAATTCAGAGTGATGTTTATGATTTTAGAAACTAAAAATCAATCATCAGCTTTTTTTTGTGCCGGTCCATGTCCTCCGGGCAGTTCTTGGGGCCACTTAGGTTTCTGGGTCCAGTCATTGTTGCTGAGTGGGGACACTTAAAACAGCTAAACTTTGAGGGAGAATTAACATTCTGTTGTTATCAACAATCATCACTAAATAGTTTAAAGCTCTTTGGGGTTTCGGAATGAAGAACACTTCTGGTCCATTAATCAAAATGATAAAAGCTGAGGCTATTAGTTTAAAGTTTATTTTGATTAGATTAGCAAGCTTTCCTGTTTCCTCCCACAGCCAAATTAATCCAAAGCAATTTAGGAAAAACAGTAATTATCTTGATTTTTCCAACCATTCAGACAGATAGATTCCTCCTTTCCATTCCCCAAGTCTCCTTTTCCAGGAAGCTTAAAAAGCATACATGATCTGCTATATTATACCGAAAAGTTACTTTTTTAGCTGTATTAACACTTTTTTATTGAACCATTAGTTTAAAACTCTTTTGTGACCATTTTCCAAAAAACTGAGGGCAAGGAAACATTAGAGACCCATCCCTTAAAAATAAAAAGCATGCTTCTTAGTGGATTTATTGAGGGTAGAAGACAGGGTCATAGTGTGGTGACAAGCCTAAATATTCAGAAAAAGAAAACTACAAGATTTTAAAACTCATAAATGTTAAAAAAAAAAAAGATTTAAAAACTCGTCACAATAGACTGACGACCTTACCTATTTGATGGGATCTAGATGAATTTGGATTCCTCTCTCTCTGCACGTTGACCTCAAGGACATCAAAATAATAACTGTAGAGGCCCCTCCCAGCCACTACGAACGCTCTGACCAGTGGCCAGTGGAATGACTTGGACCCAGTCATAATGGCAAGCCGAGCTCTAAATGAGCATATCAGATTGCCAGGGGTGGGCAGAAGTCACACATACTGAATCGCACATTGGACTGGCTTGTCAAATGGTGCCCGTTGTCTCAAGAAACAACCAGCCAGGGGTACTGATGGGTCAGAGGGTGCTTTTTTTCCTTTGTATTATTCACAAATGTTAAAGGCCACTCCTGACTTTGCCAGCCTGACAAGTTGAGCACAGGTGGACAAGTCTCTTAAGGTCTTCTTGCCAGGGGAGCTAATGTGAGCAGTTGTCTTTGCTGTGGAATTAGGAGCTGACACGAGACGCAGATCTAGTGGCAGAGAGGAAGACGATGAGGAGCTTCTGAGACGCCGGCAGCTTCAAGAAGAACAATTAATGAAGGTTTGTCCTTAAACTACTTTGCTGCAGTCTTCCATTCTGTTCCACCAATCTGTGTTTTTGAATGACTCCTACAGGTGGAGCCACCAAAATGAGCAAGAAGTGGTCCCAGCCCTCAAGGGCTTATGGTCCAGTAGGCAAGACAGGACGGGCATCCAGTGACTATATAAGGCAGAATACTTGGTAGGTTCTGGAAGAGATGACTTGGAGGCTGGAGGTCAGAGAGACGCGGAATGTTTGGGCTTTTGTGAGCAGAGTAAGACCCTGTGTGGCATACTCAGTGTGGTGCTCAGGACTCACAGGACCTTGTGTGTATATCTGGGCCAGGAGAGGGGATAAAATGGACTCTCCCCAAGACACCCTCATTATACCCCCTCATCTTTAGCATGAGCCCGCAGCATCCCAGAAGATCAAAAGAGGGATAGTCAATTACAGACTGGGGTGGGGGGGAGAGTCAGTTCTCTTACCAAAAAGGGACTGATGAATCCCTTCAAATGACGTTTTCCAGCGATGCTTAATCACGTGGGAAACACACAAGATACTAGTTACTTGAGGGAAAGGATACAAAGTTGCACTTATTGTATGATCTCAGTTTTGTGTAATATGTGCATAGAAAAATACTGGATGTATAAAATCAAAATGTAAATGGCGTTCATCTCTGAGTGGTAGACTATGAGCTATTCTTCTTTCCTTCTGGATTTTCTAAAACCTGTACAAAGAGCATGCATTACTTTTTTCCCCCTTGTTTTTAAACTAATCTGTGATATCTTTTTAAAGGCTGCTATCCCCAATCTGCCCTTCCCACATCGAGAATCCGCACGCACACACGCATTGCCCCCTGAGTTTACCTGCTGGCACTTTGGGGGAGGGCAAAGGAGAACGTTCCTCTGACGTGGCGCCTGGCTTAGGACAACAGAACCTTGACATTGGAAGGGCTAAGAGAGGTTCATTGTCCAAAACCAGGCTGAGCTTTTCGGGAACCATCAGGCGCTGGGACTCTCGGCATCTGGCCTCTCCAGAGTCAGGAACTTCTTGCAGGATCTCCTAAAAGGAAGCTGCAGTTTGCTGGGAGTAATGGCAGGCTTCACTTTCATTCTCCTGTTCTTTGTGAATAGCTCAACTCAGGCCTGGGCCAGTTGATACTGAAGGAAGAGATGGAGAAGGAGAGGGAGAGCCGGGAGAGGGCTGCCCTGGCAGCCAGTCGCTACGATTCCCCCATCAACTCAGGTGAGCCCAGACCCACCGCCTGCCCTGAGCCGGGAGCCTGCCTTGCCTGTTCCAGGAGGGGCAGGGCCACGTCTGGTGGGACCTGCAGCGTGTTCCACAGGAAGGGAAGCGTGGAAATCCTACTTCATGGTCAGCTTAGCTGAAGAGTTGGACATGGCTCTTCCTTAAATGTGTGTTTCCTTCCTGCTGGAAATGCGGGAGCCCTTGGAGGGTCTCAAGAACCAATCAGTTCCCTTGTGCTGGGTCTCCCTTCTAGAACATACATCTCAAAGGGAAGCAGCAAAAAGGAAATCCTTATAGAGAACAAGATGCTTTTTAACTGTAGATAGCATGAACAATATTTTCTAAGCATTATGAATTTATATTCATGTATTCAGTATGAGAGCTGAGAGCTAACAGTGTTATTTCTGATACTTTTGAAGGAGATTATTATATACTGAGCTGAAATCGTCTGTCAGTATATATCCTCCTGCTCATACCTATCATAAGCCAGTTATCTTATCTCACAGGATTTCTTCTCCCGTGTGCTGAACTAGCACGTAATTTTCTCTCCTGAGGCTTCCTTTAAACATGTGGTTAGTGTTTACTATGCAAACACTTCTGCTAAACATTATTTCATTTAATCTTCACAACATACCAATTAAGTAGATGATATTATTATTATCTCCATTTTGTAGATCAGGGGACAAGTAAAAGGAACTTTAAGTCACTTACATCCGCACTGTTAACAACTACCAGAACTAAGAGCCCGCACTTTTAGCTGGCATGCCCTGCTACCTCTCACAGATGCCTCACTGCCATTGATCCTGGATTGAGTAGTTTACTGATCTTTAGAGTTACTCCTAATTCTGCAGTTCTGTTCCATTAAGAATAAATAGCACTATATCCACGTGGGTCAAGAAATGAAGACTTTGATGCAGTATCATGCCCAAAGAGGCAGAGGTGTTAAGTTGCAGAGAGAGCCTGAATTCAAGCCCAGGTCTGCCCCCCCGCCAAAGCCTGGCAGCTTACTAGGCGTCCACATGGTTGATCAGTGGGACACCCTGTCCCAGGTCTCCCAGGAATCCAGCTGCAGTTGGCCAGTAGGTCTTATAACTTGCATGTTGGCTTACGTTGGCATGTTAGTTATCACTGCCCTACTGATTGGAGCTTGGGCCTGTGCATCCACTAGCCCCGGGCTCAAATCATCGTTCAGATGTTTATACAGCAGTCCACTTCTCTTAGCCCCCGTTTCTTCTCCTGTAGAATGGAAATAATACCAGCGTCCTGAGGGTTGTGTTGAGGATTCAGAGATAAAGCATGCCGAGCACTCCTCGCTCCCCCACCCCTCCTGGACAGTTTCACTGCCCACTCATCCCAGCATCCCCCAAATACAGTGGCATTTTGTGAACATTTGAGCCCAATATTATTTGGATTTTTTTCCCTAAATCTTCTGTTCTTCAAGGTAGAAGATACACTGCCAATTTCATAAAAGAATTAGGCTTCTGGTTCCTAACAATTGCTTTTTTACCTTTTCCTTTTTCAGCTTCACATGCTCTGTCGTCTAAAACCTCATCTCTCCCAGGCTATGGAAGAAATGGGCTTCACCGGGTAAGATTTCTCACTTACTTGTTTCTGAGTTTATTCCCTCTTCAGTCCTGGTTGAAGTGTTGACATATTGTCTGAATACATCTGACGGCATGATCGCAATGTTGGAATATAGTGAAAATTGTCATCTCCCTGATCTGCTGCTAAATTACTTTGAGCTACAGGCGAAATAGGTTATTTCTACTGAGAGAAAGAGAAGTTGACTTTAGATAAAGAATAGCCTGGATAAGTTAATGGGAAAACTAGATTAATTGTGTGGCAAATATTTCTACAGTCAAGCAAAAAATAATTACTTGAGCCATTATCTCCTCTGGAAAAAAGAAACAGGAAAGTTTGTTAACAACCGCCCTTCCCACAAAGCATTGAAAAAATGTAACTGTGTAGCTGTGATGTAGAGACATGTACTTTTATTTATCAGCAAGAGACACTTGCTTACCAAGGGCCTGCTGAGCAGGAGCACTGGACGCATGACCAAAGACAAAGATTTCATAGAAGAAATACGTAGGAAAAACAGTGAGGGCCCTGGAATTCAGTTTGCGAAGATGTATTAGGATTTTGTACGTATCCTTTTCCCTTTCGCCTGACTCCAAGCCAAGTACGGTGCTGCAGGCTTGCTGAGCATGTGTTTTTCCTGGTTTCAGCCTGTTTCTACAGACTTCGCTCAGTACAACAGCTACGGGGACGTGAGCGGGGGAGTGCGAGGTGAGGCTCCTGCTGGGGGCTGACGGTGGCCCCCGTGGAGGGGTGGCCCTGCCGCCGCAGCACACTGGCTGGGCTCTGTCACATCCTGCAGTCAGATCACGTCTGTCCTCTGAGCTACCAGGGCAGTCATTAAAATCTCAGGGGATCTCTACTGAACGGAGACCCTGAGAAGCGAGTCTGGAGGAGGGCATTCGTTGCTCTTACTATGTGCCGAGCATGCAATTAAATACCTGGAAGTACAGTGATAAGCACGACATGGGCCTGCCTTCAAAATGCATGTGGCTGAGAGAAGGGGCGGGCCGGGGGCTCCGAGTGATAAATGCTATGATTGGAGATGCAGAGAGAAGGGAGAGACACCTTCAGGGGGTCGGGGAAAGCTTCCGTGAGACAGGAGTGTTTAAACTGATCCCTGAAGCCAGGGCAGGCATTTCCTGGCTTCAGGGAGGCTGACGGGCAGTGTGTGCAGAGACCTGGAGTGGGGACAGAGCGCGGTTCGTTGGGGAATGTTTGGGGAATTGCAGTAGGATGTGGTCTCTGTTCATGTCTCCATGTTTTTCTCTGGTCTTGCCCGTCTGATATTTTTCTTTTTCTTTCCTTCCCAGACTACCAGGTATGGAGCACTGTCTCTCTTGACTTGGCCACACCAGCAAAACAGCCGTTTTCCAATCCAGACACATGCTGCTGCTCCCGGGAAGGGTTTCTGTCAAGAGGATCTTGATTTGGGTTGATCCGTCTAATCATTAGTCCACAGATGTGAGGAGTCGTGAGGAGCAGGCATGCCTGGTGCCCAGGTCAGGCTGGTCCTGCAGGCCTGGGGGACACGGCGTGAGCCAGGCCAGGTGTCAGAGACGCTCTTGCACTGGCCTTGGAGAGTCCTCTCTGTGAGGAAGTGGACCAGCATCAAGGGTCCGCACACGTACAGTTGTTTCCTCTTGGTTACAACCACTCAGCCCTCGAGGTCCTCCCTGCTGTGTGGTCGCAAATGAAAAGAAACCCCTGTCTTAGCCAATGGGAAAGAGCTGCTCTGGTACTATTCCTTTTTTCCTAGAACCTTAATCTTGTAAAATTAAGTTGGAGAATAAGAAAAGGGGGGGGGGGAATGCCAAGAAAAATAAGATCAAAATTAAAAAACAATCATAGACTTGGTGATTGTTTAATGTACTATATACTTTCATGCCTGGAGCCTAAATGCATGGATTGGTCAATAGTTATTAAGCCGGGATCTTTCTCTAACTGTATTTCACAAGAGCAGTATTCCTAGTATCCCTGCTTTTGTTCAGCAAGGAGCTCGTTTTGAAAACTCCATATCTGTAAAGTGACAGTGAGGATTTGAGACCAAACAGGAGGTTGGGGAGCCCCTGGAGCTCTCCCTCAGCTCCCCACGCCGCCCTGTACACCTCCTGAAACTGGCTTTTCTGTTGCAGACCCTCCCGGATGGCCACATGCCTGCAATGAGAATGGACCGGGGGGTCTCCATGCCCAACATGTTGGAACCAAAGGCAAGTGTGGCTCTTCCTCTCTTTCTTCTCACCTAGGGACGAAACTGGGACATAACCCTAAAGAGATCTGATTTCCTCTCTTTTTCATCACTCTCACTGTTGAGGACCACTTGGCTCCAGGCCAGTGCCTTAGGCAAGCCGTGTCACAAAGCATCTTTCCATTCTGCTGGTTTTGTCAGACCAGGTCAGCAGGTTTAAGCCCTCCCTGGCTGTGGTTCTGGATGTTCGTACTGAAGCACCAGCATTTGTCTCCTGTGACCTCAGGGTTAACTCAGCCCCTGCCCCGACATGGCAAAGCCTGCACAGTGCTTCATGGAGCGGCTGCAGACCACTCCAGGGAGGGTGACCAGCTGTCCCGGCTTGCCTGTGACTTTCTCAGTTTTAGCACTGAAAGTCTTGCATCCTAGGAACCGCCTCAGTCCTGGGCAAACTGGGATGGTTGGTCACCCCAGCTCCAGAACATCCTGTGATTCCAGAGGTGTCCAAGGGCAGTGCTCCCTGGTGACCATAACTGGGACTTATGTCATCCACCAGAACACTACTTCTGGGGCTGCCTGGCTCCCTGGGCTCTTAAACTGGTCATGGAACAGGTTTGTTGAGCCCTGCAAAGGTGTCCTGCTGTATAAAATGTGTACCTGTACATCCAGTTCTCTTCTAATTTTACTTTCATCCCCAATATATACTAAGTTGTATTCTTTCACTCAACAAAGCCCTCTAAAAGCACAGCTGGCAATGTGCAGGACTCTGCCCCTGTCCACGGGAAACGTGAGTGAGGAACACCCATGACTCAGGTCCTCTAATTACTGTATCTTAGAAGCACTATCTTAAGCTCCCTAGGCTTTAGGTAGTTTCTGCTTATTAATGAAATAGATGGCAGTTTTCTAAAAGAGGTGTTTTTCTTTGCTTCTTAGATATTCCCATATGAAATGCTGATGGTGACCAACAGAGGGCGTAACAAAATCCTAAGAGACGTGGACAGAACCAGGCTGGAGGTAAAAAAAAAAATTCTGTCCTGTCTTGAGCATTTCCCCCAACTTTCCCTAAGAAGTATTCCAGTTAAGGAAAAAAAATAAAAAGGATCTACTTCATATTGTAGGTAGAACTAAGCTAACTTTGGAGGAAAACCCAAATTTATATTTAGGAGATCAGCATAAAATATAGGTGGCAAAATCCAGAAGAAAAACCCAGGAGATACAGTATGATTTTAGTCATTTTCTTTGGAAATTTGATGTTGCCAAAATTTATGGCTCGTGATGTAGAATGGAGTTTCCATCCCTCTTCAGATACCCCCAGATCCTTATCTTTCCCTCGAGTCAGGGTGGAGTTTACTGAGAGAGGGGAGGGGACGCTCGGTGAAGAGGTGTGCCCTGGACAGGTTTCCACATTCCATGCTGAAGGGTTACCTGGGCCCACATACCCAAGGCCTCCTTAGACATGGAAGACTGATCTTTGTACTTTTCCGCCTGAATGATTTTAATTAAGAAAAACTCTGGCTGCCAGTCTCATAAAGAATCATTACTTTTCCCTGACAAAAGGGAGTACGTTTATACAGGAAGTCAGTCTGGAGCAGAGAATAAATGCTCCACTATCCTAAGAGAACTTTTCTAAGAGGGACAACAGATTGAAGTTCTCCTCAGTAGACCGAGCAGCCACCTGCCCTCCTGTTGCTGAGCCAGGAGAAAGCCCTGGGGCTCCCAAAGGACCACTCTGCAAGTCTCTCTCTGGCTTTCTGGTCCGTTCTCCCTGCATCTTCTCAGCATCCCAAGAACCTGAAGTGGAGTCAGCTCTGGCATAACGAGTCACCTTCCCACGCCCCATCACCACTCAGTGTTGTTATGATAATCCTTGACACTCCACCAGCTCTTTTGTTGGGTGGGCGGGGCGCCTCACCTGGCCTGACCAGGCAAGGAACCGCTGGGCCCAGTGCCTGCTAAGAAGCCTCAGGGGTAAACTCCTCTTCCGTCACTCTGCCTGGCCCTGCACAGCGATCACTTGTACACTGGAGAGCAACTCTCAAGGCCGTCCACGTGGCCGTTAGCACTGACCAGTGTTCTTTTCTCCCACCGCAGCGCCACTTAGCCCCTGAAGTGTTCCGGGAAATCTTTGGGATGTCCATACAGGAGTTCGACAAGTTACCTCTTTGGAGACGCAACGACATGAAGAAAAAAGCAAAACTCTTCTAGGTCCCACACGGAGACTGCAATTAGAAAAAGGACTGACAATGGCGGCGACACGTAGGCTGTTGTTTTAAGGCCCAAACTTGATTGGAGAACTTGCAAACTACTGTCCCTCGGCAACAACAAAAAGGGAAAATCCGAGTAAAACACCCACGAGCCAAATGGCGGGCCAACCCACGGCAACACCTGCCCAGAAGCAACGGGGTCGAGATGCCTGTGTTCCCTCACTCAACAGTAGCGTTCACGTGTGACCTTCTTACATCACCTGATGTACACGATAGGAGCGCCTTCTTTTGTCTTCCTTCAGCTGTTGTCCAACCGTAGTGCTGACTGTGTGGATAAGAGCCAGCAAGTGCCCTTAGGATGCCGCATGGGAAAAAAAGCAGTTGTAATAATTCCAAAGTCTGAATATATTTATTCTGTAGCACCGAGGCTGAGAAGGAAGAGCCAGAGGGACAGATCGTGGGGGAGCAGCCTTTGCACACGCCTTTCCTCACCGGCCTTAGGCAGCTCTGCCTGTGCTTTAGCAGGATGGAAATCCGAGTCGAGGACCCCGGCTGCTCTGTCTGAGTGGGTTGAATAGCCGCCAAAGTCATTTTTAATAAGCTCCTCGTTCCCTACTGTTTGCTAAGAGCTGATGGGCAAATGGCTTAGCTGTTACCGAAAAAAAAAAATTAAGAGAAGGAGAAGAAACGGCATGAATGAAAATTCTCCCTTCACTCTTTCCTAGTTCAGAACGTGTGCTTCATTCTTCCTCCCCAGCAACGTCAGGAGCCGTCTAACCCCTTCCCCTTTTACAAAGAAAGGAAAGGGGGAAATTGTCTCCAGATTGGCCCCATTGTATGCTGTTAGATGAGTTTTGCCCAAGGGCCAGAGCAGTCTTGGCAAAAAAAACCCCCAAAATTCCATGTCCTCCCAACGCAAGCTCTCCCGCCCAGCATCCTCTGCTCTGCCCGGCTTCCTCTAAATCAGATCAGGCCCTCACTGATTCGGGGTTTTTTAAGGTCTTTTCATTGCTAGGCTAAGGGAAGATACGTTTTCCTCTTTGAAATCGCTGCAACTCCAAGGTAGATTGCCTCAAACTGATTTAATTTGGCCTTTTCGGCTTTCTCTCCTGGCTGTGTTGACTTCCTGGTGTGTCTGTGTGTGTGTGTCTGTGTGTGTGTGTGTGTGTGTGTGTGTTGACTCACCCAGGGCAGTTTGAAGAATCTGCACGTGCTCATAAATTTCACTCCTGCTTCAAATGTTTGTCCCATTCTGCTTCTAAGAGACATTTGCACTGGTGCACGAGACAAAGATCAGCAGTGAGGCTAAGTGCATCCCTGACACTGTGTCCCTCGTGGAAAGGTGTTGGTGGTTAGAAGCCAGCATATTCTACAAGAGATGGAGCTCAAGTGAGCATCAGACTGAAGACCGCAGACCTAGGGTCAGGCTGTGTGTGGACCTCAGAGCATCTCACCAGAGTCTTTAAACTTAGCAACACAAGATTCACACTGGAGCCAAAAGTTGCACGTAAGACGGCACCATGGTTCCTGAAAGCCTCTGGCTGTGACTCAAAACAGGTCATGAGTCACACGTAGGAGGTTGTCACAGTTATTCTCCTGCTTTGGGGGTCTGCTTAAGAATTTAAACTCTGTTTGAAGCCAAAGGAGAAAACATAGGAGATTGTCACATTTATGTGTGTGCTCTGGGGGAAGGGGTCAGCTTAAGAATTTAAACTCCGTTTTAAAGCCAAAGGAGAAAAGTTTGGATTCACCTGCCTACACACTAGTGACAAAAGCTCAGAAATTCTTCCTGTTGGCACCAAGCGTTAGAATTGGTTAGTAGCTGACACTCGTGGCAAAAAGCAAGCAGAATAGCCTGGGCTCGTGTCGCAGACCTGACTAGTGACGCACTCCAGGGACGGGGCGCTGCGTGAGCACGGCAATTGCTGTGTAGTATTCTGTGCTCTCCCCGAAGGCATCTAAACTCGCCTGTCCTTTCAGGGCTAGGCACTGAATGTTTGAGGACTGTTCTCACAAGTTGTGCGTGTGTGTGTGTGTGTGTTGGACCTACTAACGTGCTTAGCAGACGGCTCTGATGAGGTGGACGTGAGACCAGCTCCTCCCTTGCGTGAAGCCAGCAGCTGCAGTTTTGTGTCTTGCTTCATTGAGTCCTTCCACTGTCCCGTCTTCACTCTGACCTTCATGCATCGGCAGCCTGAGCGTAACGCCTGTGGGTCCTAATCGTTGTTTCCCTCTAGCAAAGTGTGAGTGTGTGTGTTCACTCACCCAGGGCAGTTTGGAGAATCTGCATATTACGGTATATCCCCAGTTTTTCCCTGCCACACTCAAAAACAAGGATGGCCATGTGGATCCTAGGGCTCAGCTGGAGGAGAGGGTTTTTTTCATTATGGAGATAATAAAGGACCCTCAGTGTTTTTCACTGGCCATTGAGTTATAACCTATGTACTTGCAGATCAAATGCCAGTGGCATAAAAATTGCCATGATTGTTAAAGAACTGAGCCCTAAACTTGTCCCCACTAATGACTACTTTTCCTGTAACTTCTGAGTTGAGTTCTGCATTCACCTTGGGAGGATAAAAGCCTCTTTCCAGATCAAGTGTATTAGCTAATTTAAACCTTGCAAAAATGCATTGCCAGTGAATGCCAGTAGCCTCCTGGCTACAAGCACAACAGAATTATGCTCTGAGGAGGGGGGCACTGGAAACCATCATGCAGAGTGGGCTCCCCACCACTCCCTCCCCAGCGGAAGACCCCAGCTGGAGGCATGGGTCACGAAACAACCTGGTTCTCCCAACTGCCAAATCGAATAAATGAGCTGCAACGCCCCATCTGTTTTGTTGAACTGGGCTCAGCATGCTTGTCCCCAAAATGTCCAGGTCACTGCACAGGAAATCAGTGTTCCCTGCTTGAACCCCTCCCTGCATTAAAAAATTCCGGTTAACACAGTCAAGTTAATGAGGATTGTTTACTGCAGGAAAGGAAGTGTACGCATGGCAGGCTTCCGCGGTGCAGACAGAAAGGGCTACATTTTTGAGCACTGGGCTTGTGGTTCTTGAAGCACTCGGATGGCATGAAGAGGCCTCTACGACAACAGGAAAGTCAGTGCTTCCTTTAAAGTTCCTTCCAGAAAAGCCAGGATACCATTTAGCCTTCTGGTGTGACTGACATCGGGATACACAGAACATCTGGAACCTTGTGCAGCTAGCTAGGCATCTATCTCCATTTTGGTTTGGGCTTGTTAGGAAATGTTCTTAACGTGACTTCTTCCATAACAAAAGATAAACTAGCCGTTCTCCGAAACCTCGAACAGAAAAACTAGAGTCAGTGGGTAATAAGGTGCAAAAAGCAAATGGGTAGTGTCTCTCATGTCCTCTGGTCTCCTTGCTTCTCCCAATTCTGTTGTTTCCAAGCTGAGTGTCCTCTTCCGAGGTGAGGCTGGAACATATCTCTTTCCACCTCTCACCCTCTCCATCTGGTGATGACAGTCAACTCTATTTGGAGAAGTCTTGCTGGAAACGTTTATAAAACTTTTCACCTAATTTCTTTAATGCAAACACCTTTTTTTAAAGAATGGTTTCTCAGATGATTATGTAAAATAGATATGCTTTTGCAAGTTTAATAATTCAAATGAACTCTTTTGACTAGGTAGGTCTTTCTAAAACCTCTTTAAAGCAGACGTGGTGTCAGTGTTGTCCTGTGTGCCGAAGGGGCAGGCGGCCTTCCAGGCTGGGGCTCGCAGAGCCCCCTTTCTGCCTGTTCAGAAAGGCAACAGGACGATCAGCCCTTCTGCGTCCTCTGAAGCAAGCTTGGTCTTTGCAAACCGCCTCTTCTGTATTTCCAGTCACTGTTTAAGCTGCACTCCCTAGGCCAGCCTGGATTTTATTTGACTTTAAAAATTATTTTCTTTTGATAAACCGAGTGTTTATCAGGATGCCCTAAAGCTCACTCATTAGGACTCCCTTTTGAAGAATGTTCTGTCCAGAAAAAGAGATTATTTCAGGCTCGAGATTTGTAACGACACCATCTTCGAGTGGTGATGTGCATGAAGGGGACTACCCGACTACGTTGTAAGGAGAGAAATAGAAACTTTTACTTTGGCATTAAAAAAAAAAAAATCACTGTCTTTCTATTTGCTGCCCAGGAAACAGCAGGGAGATGGTGACAGACACGCTTTGCATATGGATCTTTGTGTTTTTCATTGGGGCAAGTTTCACTGACGACAAACTCAAAAGGAAAGGGGGAGGTGGTCAGTCTAAGCTGAAAGAAACTTCCTAGACAATTTACCTGTATGCAGCAGAATTAGACAAATCCAACCTTTTCTGATGCTTAGTATAACTGAGTGGTGATTGTTATCATTAAATAAAATAAAAATTCCTCCCCAAAGTGTGTCTCCCAAGAGTGACAATGCCGTGAGTCACTTTTGGAGCCAGTTCAGCAAAGGCAGAGGAGACCGACTGTATACATGAACATGTGGAAAGGCAGTGAGCCACGTGGTGATTGTACCCGTGTATGTTTCTTTACCCCACATAAAAAAAGATTGTTGTTCTTTGGGGGTGTTAATTACAGACCCCTCAAGTCATAACGTGTGTGGTTTCTGTGAGTTGCAGACAATCCTACATTGAAGCTTTTGCAGTTCTTTCATTTTTCAGTTGGGTTTAATGAAGTTTTTTTTTCAAGTGTCGGAAGGCAGGCTGTTCTTCCTGCCTTCCTTCCCCTTCCAGAGTTATGAAAGCTAATATTTGGAATAAATGTTGAAAAGCTGTATCGTGTCCCCCGTGAAAGCGAGTGGGTGTCCGTCGGCATCCTGAGCGCCACGTGCCAGTGTGCAGAGGCTGGGGTGGCCCTTGGGCCCGCGTTGCTGTGCTTCTGATGCCCGACCTGCTCCACGCTCCTGTTGAGATCAGCTCTTGCCACCCCTCTGCCGCTGTCCTGCGTCGCTGTTGTCCCCACTACTCGGTGAATAAAGTGTGTGCTTTATTCGTAGCCGCCTTCACACCTTGTTTCCTTTCTTGTTCCCCTGCTCCTTTTAAAGGTCTATCTCATTTGAAAAAGTGCCAGCCCAACTTCCAAAGACCAAAACAAAACCAGAATCCAAAGCCCTGGGAATCCATTACTCTCACGTAGGAAGGCGGGTTAGAGAGGGAAATGCATGAAATAGCAGTGGTAACCTCCAGGACTGTTTGTCCAAATAATCCAGACCATATCGACCAAGTCAACTAAAAAAAAATTCAACAGAGCTGTTGCACTGTGCTGGTCGAGCTGGTGTTTGATTTTGTTTGTAACCCAGAGCAGCAACGGCCTCATCACTTAGGCAAGGCTGGGGATTTGAGATTTGAGGACAAGAGCTTCTCAACCACCAAGAGTTGGGCTGTTTTACTAAGAAACTAAAATGCAAGGGGAGGAAAACATCTTTCAAATCTTTGACTCCACTGCATCATCAACCAAAGATAATCTTCTGGATTTCAATTTACTTGTTACCGTCACTGCCGAGGTTTTGGGCTTGCTTGCCAGAAAACACAGGGATATATTTAGACTCACGATGGCCTCTCTGACTGTAGACGTCCTACTGTGTGTCTACCAAACCTGGTGTCAGTCCGCTTGGGCTGCTGAAACAGACCACCAGAGACTAGGTGGCTTGAACAGCAGTCACTTCTTACAGTTCTGGAGACTAGTAGTCCAAGATCAAGGTGCTGGCAGATCCAGTGTCTGGTGAGGCCCCTGTTGGGTTTGCAGACAGGCAGGCATCTTCTCCATTGTGTCCTCACATGGTGGAAAGCAGGGAGGAAGGAAGTTCTCTCAGGTCTCTTTTTCTAAGGAAACTAATTCCATCATGAGGGCTCCGCCCTCATTATCTAATTACCTCTCAAAGGTCCTGCTTCCTAATATGATACCCTCGGGTGTTAGGATTTCAATATGTGAATTTCAGGAGGGCACAAACATGCATCCATAACGCCAGTCCATAATGCCTGTCCAGGGGCCAGGCGCACTAGCATTCACCTAGACCTTCTCCTAGAAACTGGAAACAGGTTATTCTCAAGGCAGTTGGCAGGTGAGTTCACTACTGCGGAAAATGGGTCAGGAGGCCCCAGCTTGAGGTCTGTGTTCTGCTCACCATTGCTGCCACTCACACCAGCATCACCACCCTGGTCACAATTCCCACAGCCCGCGTTGATCTTCAGTCGAGATTATATTGAGTGCTCTGTGCCATTTGCTGTGTTAATCACCATTTCATCGGAAGTTGACTCGCCGCCTCCCTCAGGTGGTTAACCCTCGCACACCCACTGCGGAGCTCACAGCCAGCGCTGGGAATCCAAGGCCCTTCCGGACTGGCCCTGCCCCGCCCCGCCCCGGCCCAGACTGGCCCCTCCCCCAGGACGGGCCCTGGCCCCGCCCACTGCGCAGCCTCCCGCCCACAATGCGCCACCTGCGGATCTCGCCCTCCGGTCTCTTCCAAAGCGCTGAGTTCCTTGAGCACCCCGTGCCCTCTCCCGCCTGTGCGGCTTTGCCAGTGGCGTCTCTTCGGTACAACGTCCAAGCCTTCCTGGAGGTGGAGAGAGGAGAGGATCTGGCCCCCTGGAAAGAAGGTAATGGCGGCATTGACTATTTGGAATCAGTTGCCCGTAGCTCTTTGGAGTTACCGTGTGAATTTCCCATGGGCTCCATTTGCTCTAAATCAAAGACTAGCCTGAATTCACACCCTCAAAACGAGCCTGCCTTGATGGGCCCAGCCCTGTCTGCCGGGTAAATTCTTTGCATGCCTGTGGTTGAACATAACTTTTGACACTTTTCAGGTATTGCCTAATCCTGCTAGTTTTGCCTATGTTTCTGCTCCTCAGTTGAACTGTGGTGAGATATTCTCTGTGTTCTAATACTGTTAGCTTTACATCACCCAGAACCCTCGTGACAGACCTACAAGCAGATGATTGTAGCGCCACCATGCAGGTGAGGAAACCAAAGCTCAGAGGCAAATTAAACAGGCCTGATCCCTCAGGGAGCAACAAAGCTGGGATTACCCAGGTCTGTCCCACTTAAAATCCTGTGCTGTTCTCCTGTGTCCCACTGCCTGTCACCTTCTGAAGGCAAAGGCTGAGTCCCACACATTCTAAATCTCCAAGAGTGCACTGTACAGGGGAGGTTCCCCGGGTGAGAGTGGCCAGGCCCTGTCAGGCAGCCGGGAACCCCAGCCCCATCACCAAGATGATGTTATAAATAGCTGCTGAGGGGTCCTCACTACCAGTGTGTCTTACAGCCAGTTATAAACCTTTGTAGGCCTCAATTTACTCATCTGCAAAGTAGACAAAATAATAATACCATCAGAAGACCATTGCTAAATTAGAACACATGTTGAGCACAGCACAGGACCTAACCCATAGTCAGGAGACTTTGAGTGGTCTTTATTAAGCATAATTAGCCACTTAGATTTGAAGGCTCCTAGAAGCTTCCTGAACCTCAGTTTCCTCACCAGTAAATTAGGAATGAATACCTACTCTGGCTGTCTTGTGGGGTTGTGAGGCCAAATGCAGTAGAGGGCTCAGACCCAGAAAAGCATCGTATTTACAGATGAGACCGGGTGATGAGGGTTTTTGGTACTTGGAAGAGGTCTACTACTATTTTCTATTATGAAAGAATTTTAGCTTTTGTTCTGGGCGTTTTCCCCCTCTAGTCTTTGTATGAATTCCCCAGCATCAAAACAAGCCCACAACTTCGATAGGCTTCAATAACAGCGCTCTTTTTGTCCACTAATCATCTCAGATTGAAATCCCCTGAAGGTGTCCTCGTTAACAGCAGCAGTGACACTATTACATGGCAGTCAGGTGTGGGCTATCAGTGCCGAACTCCCTGGGTTTGAGTTGCAGCTCCACCAGCAATTAGCTGTGTAACTAATGACAACTTACTTCACTTCTCTAAGCCTCAATTTCCATTTGTATAAAATAAGAATAATAATAATGTCTACCTCAAAGAGTTTGTGTGATAATCATGTTAGAACAGAGCGCGGCATGATGCAAAATGAGCGCTCCAACGTTGGCCTGATTAGTGAAGCTGCTGCGGGATGAGGACTTAACACAGCTCCGGGCTGGGCCAGGAGTATTACATGCATCATTTCATGTAGCTCCTTAGATCGCTCCTACTTTAGAACTGAGGAAACAGACCCAGAGAAGCCAAGCGCATTATACAAGATCTGCCTACGGGGGTGGGGAGGGGGGGCTGGCCTGGGATGCAGACCCTGTCTCCCCAGTTCCAAGCTCAAAATGTGGCCAAGTATCCTGCAGAGACGGGCTTCGGCACTCCCAGTTACTGTGGCCGCCAGGGGGCCAGGCCGCCCACCACAGAAGCGTCCAAGGGCACCGGTGTAGGGGGTGGGGCTCAGCTTTTCCCAAGGGGTGTTAGAGCTGCTGTTTGCTGGGTCGAGAGGATTTCCCTAGCCTACTTGAGGAGATGCTTAGGAACACCAGCTGCTGAAGAGCTGAGACTCATTCCCATGAAAGATGGCTTTGGTTCCAGAAAGATCTTTCCAACTGTATGACTCACTTCAAAGCAACCGAAGCCAGCAGAGGCTGAGCTGTCAGTCCTTACAGTATTGGGGGACGGTTCCTCAGCTGGAGGAAGCCACCAGTCTTACTTAGCACCCGTGGTCCATTGCTGGAAGGGGCTCCTCCTCCCTGCAGAGTCACACAGCCTTGCCTGGGTATGTCACTAGCCCTGCCCTGCTGGACATGGCCCATTGTTGGCCGGAAAGCCTTGGGAAGGGTGGGAGTTTAGTGCTAGCAGCTTTTAAGAAAGTCCAGAGTAGTTGAAGGACTTGTGCCCAAAGCTTCTGGGGATCCCAACCCCAACCTTGAGGACCTGTCTCTACACCCTCAGTTTGCTTCTCCCCCACACCAGCCAGGACTCTGACAAAAAGCGCCCCTTCCATCCTACAGCACTCGGGGTGGAGCTGGAGCAAGTTAGGGCTCCGGAGGAGGGTGTAATATGACCACATTTATTTTACTTTCCAATCTCAACTAGGTAAAAATGCTCTGCAGGGCCTGTCATTGTACTCAGCACAATAGCAGCCCCTGGAGAGGCTTTTCTGTATTTATTTGTGCTGTCCCCTGCTGCTGCCTCTTAACTCAGCCCTGCCCATCAGATAAAAAGAAAAGTTGGCTTGGGAAAATCCCTCCAAAGCAGAGGCCATTTCTGCTATGTCCTTAGCATGCTTTACTTCTGGGCCCTCCCAGAACATCCTGGGATGTTCCAGAAGGCCTAGAGGCAGGGCAGAGCCTCTTGGCTTCCAGAACCAGAGCTTGGGAATCAGACTTGAAGGTATGAGTCCAGATGCTCTAAGAAGAAAATGGATGATGTGGAGGGGATGGCAGCCACCAACATTTTTCGAGAGCCTCGGGGGAGGGGCAGGTTCAGGGCTAAGTACTTGGTGTGGATTGTTTCATTTCATCCTCAAAGGGTACACCAAGAACTGGGAGAGGCCTGCTGAAAAGTGGGTGGGATTTTAGCCCTTTCCCATCAAGTCCAAAAGCCACATTCCTCCTAAGGCTGTCACAGCTCTCTGGGGTCTCCTCATTAACGTGTGCTTTTCTAACGATTCCCCAAAAGGACCGTCTTTGCAAAGACTAATACCAGCCTTTCTCAGCAAGGTTGAGCCTGGCCACGAATAATAACATTTTGTTCTCAACTGGACAAATGCTGACACGCAAAGTGTAGCTTCTTTCATTCCTGCTATTGTCTCAAAACATATGCTTCTCAATGAAAAGTTAGAAAATGTTGTGGGCGGTTACCTCCCCATCAGAGAGGAGTGAAGAGTCAGCTGGATTACCCTGTGTTTTGTTGTGGGTTGGGTTTGGTTTTTTTGTTTTTGTCTGTTTGTTTTAGTAAATAGAGCAAATGCTCCCTCCTCCACATAAGAACAAGGCATTTCAGACAACTCGGTGTAAATTGTTAGTGTTTGTTAATCAGTATTTGGCTCAAATGGCTTCCACTGACTGTAGCACTTTAATGAGCATTGCCTGTGACACCCGCAAGCAGCCTGGGTGTCGTTGCTCCCGATACGCAGACCAGAGATCAGCTGACTTGCCCGCGCTCACACTAGGGGATGTGGGAAGACCCAAGGTCCTGCTTCAGCCCTCAAGGAGATTTTGAGTTGGTAGGCCTGGGAACAGAGCTGGGAAGCTGTGTCCTAAAACAAAATGTAAAAACTTCCAGGCGATTCTGATGTCCAGCCTGTGTGGCCTCAGGTCAAGAATGGAGCTGATCTGTGACTCACCAAGCATCCGTCCCTGGACTTTGTCACTCGCCATCACCCTAGTTCATGGGACCAGAAGTCAGACCAGGCCTGGGAAGTGTGCCCTTGCAGAGAGACCTGCAGTCCAGAGGCCTCCCTAGGAAGCCACACGGCTGGACGTCTAACTCTGAATCAGAATCTGCTCAAATGTCACCTCGTTGGCAAGGAGATTAAGGAGAGTGTCTCCATCTAAAGAAAGAAGCCTGAGATGAGAAAGAGGGTCAGGGACACAGTTGCTTAAAGGAAAAAGTTTATCTATTTGCCGCCCTTTCTCCACTCACAACCTTGAGAAACTTCTGAAGGTTGATAAGATGGCCTAGAAATCCTATTATTCTTCCAGACAACTTATTTTTCCCCCCAGTGTGCTGTTTCTTCAATCTATTGTGTGTTAGGAGGGTGAGTGGAAAAAACTCCTATCTTTTCTATTGAGACAGTCACTCCAGGGACATTTAGGAACTGTCTTCAGGGCCTGGCCGTGGGGAGAGTCAGAAGAAGAAGGAAGCCAGGAGGTGTGACTGCAAGCTCTTCTTTCACATAAACATGGTGGTTTTAATTTTGGAGCCCTTGTATGTGAAAGTACCTGCGGTGGGCTGAAATAGAATTCCTCGAAAGGTACATCCACCCAGAAGGTCGGGGTGTGCCCGTAGTGGGAATAGGGGTCTTTGCAGATGTAGCTCAGGCCAGGATCTGGAGGTGTGCTCATGCTGGATTCAGGTGGGCCCTGAATCTCATCATGAGTGTCTTTATAAGACACCCAAGAGGAGAAGACACAGAGAGACACACAGAGACGGAGGCAAGAGGAAGGCAAAGGCAAAGATTAGAGTTGTGTTACTACAAGCCGTGGGATGCCAGGAACCCCCAGGATTGGGAAAAAGCAAGGAAGGGTGCTCCCCCAGAGCCTTCAGCAGGAGCACGGCCCCACCAATATCTTGGTTTTGAACTTCCGGGCTCTCCAGTTATGAGAGAATAAATTTCTGTTGTCTTAAGCCATCCAGTTTTTGGGAATTTGTTATGGTAGTCCTAGAAAATTAATACTGCATTTTTATCAGTGAAAAAAGGCCCTACTGTGTAGCACAGGGAACTATATTCGACACTTTGTAATGGCCTATAATGAAAAAGAATATGAAGAGGAATATGTACATATGTAAAACTGAATCAATACGCTGTACACCAGGAATTAACACAACATTGTAAATCGACTATAATTCAGTTTAAAAAAAAGAGAAGCTCTCTAGCTCCTCAGCAAGGCAGAGCAGGTGAGGGTCTAAGCCAGACCCCTCCAGGAGGCCAACCTAGGGCCCAGGACACCTTGATGCCCAGGTATGGAGCCACAGGCCTACTTCTCCAACCCCTGGGAGGCAGACAAGGATCTGATTTTTCTCCTCCTGGAAAAGAAGATCAGCATTTTCTTGGCTCTCAGTCGGCTTGCCTGGCAGGCCTCAAGGGTCCAGCCTAATTGAAATGTTTCCAACAGGTGAAGCCTGAAGCAGGCAGATGTCACCTCTGGGGATGGAGCCCCTCTGGGCAGAACCGAGCTGGCCAATCAGATGCGGCACGTCTCCTCCTCCCTCAAGGGGCTTTGTTCTTTAGATTGGAGCCTGGCCCTGGGTGAGACTAGAGCTCAGAGCACACATTGATGCCAGCGTCCCCCAGTGCGCCGGGGCAGAGGGAGCTGCAGGTTCCCCTGTCCCCCGGGGCCGTCAGGAGCCCTGTGTGCTGACTCCTTTAGTCCAGAGCCACCCCCCAGCAGCAGGACCAGACAAGTCACTCCTTCCGTTTCCTCATCTCCATAATGAGGAGGAAGATACTGCTCATCCCAGAGGAAGGAAGGAGGGAGGGAGGAGAGATTATTAACAAACCCCTTCAGTGATTCTGGGGCTGGTAGTTCACAAATTATAATTTTTAAAAAAAATTGCCCAAATTAGGCTGTTCCTTAGAAGTATGAAGTTTATTTTAATTATTAATCACTAGGAAGGGACTTTGAAATCTTGACGTCTCATTTCCATTTTCTGTAATTGGTTACTTTTGAACAATACAAAATGCCAGGGTCATAAAGTTTATTTTAATGAGTCTTTTCTTGCCCCTAGAAAGTGCTTGAGTTCAACTCACTAAGCTTTATGTGCATCATTTCTCAACCTGCGTAACTTAAAACGAAAACAAAAAGGGTTTTAAATGGATTTTTTTTTTTTGCCAACATGGGACAAAATGTTCTGTCGAAGCTTTAAAGTTCTCGAAGATCTTTCCAGAGGTGAGAATGGATTTGTCTTTCTTGAGTTTCTGTGTCTTCTTTGCTGGAAGCTGTGAGCAGGGGCAGGGAGGGGCATCTACCCAGCACCCCCCCACACACCGGACATATCTCTCCTCTGAGCACGGCCCCCACACGCTTCTAGGTCTGCTGCTCCGTCGCCCAAGGGCCTCTCACCCCCGACAAGGGGGTGCCTCCCATAAAGTTCCAGAACAGGTCAGTGCTGGAATCTGGATGGGTCCCCCTAGAATTCGTATGCTGAAATCCTAATGCCCAAGGTGCTGGTATCAGGAGGTGGGGCCTTTGAGGGGTGATGAGGTGACAAGGGCAGAACCTTCATGGGATTAGTGTCCTTAGAAAAGAGGCTCCAGAGAGACCCCTCAGCCCCTCCGGCCCTGTGAGGATAGCCCCGGAAGCCTGCAGCCTGCCCGCGGGCCCTCAGCCTGCTGATCCCAGACGGCCAGCCTCCAGCCTGTGAGGGGTAAATTCCTGTTGTTTGTAAGCCACCCCGTTGGTGAAATTTTTGTTAGAACAGCCCAAGACAATCAGGAAGTCCCCTTCCAGACGAGCCGGGGTTCCCCTCCCGCCTTTGAGCCTGAGAACCTTGAGTGGAGAAAGGCCCCTTCCCTTCTCTCTCCCCAGGTAGCCAGAAAGTGGGTGTTTCTTGAAAACACTCTCATATTAGGAGAAAAAGTGCAACGGGGGGGAGATCGAGGGAGGCCGAGAGAGAAGTAATCCTGCAAGTTTGACCCGTATCTTTTCACATCTGGCCCAACCTGAACTCAAGGTATGAGGCTGTCTTCCATTTTGGGGGCCCACACGTTATTTCTCTGTCCTACTTTCTACCCGAATGTGTTTGGGAAACACCCTACAGAGCACTCTGGTTGGCTGGACAGCTGCTTTCCTGGTTGCTGGGTAGTGGGGTAAGCACTGCTGTAAGAAGGCCACGTAGGATGAAGTCTTTCTGGAGGTCTGGGCCACCAGGAGGCGCACAGTAGGCGAGCATACAGTCAGTGCTGATTAAGCAACTAGAAATGATTTTTCCTAGTTGTGCTAATTTTCCTTCATTTTCAATGGGGTAAGCAGCCTAAAGCCATTCTAACATCTTATATTTTAATTTCAGTAACATCTGTTCAGTATCTGAAGTTAAAGACATGATGCTTGGTGTTATGGAAAATATGAATGTGATTAAAATAAGGGTTGGGGACCAGGGTGAGGCAAGTGAGGGCTCACGTTTTAAGGAGAGCTCACTCCCAGGGTCATGCAAACACCAACGTTTAGAAAACACAATCCCTGCCCTCAGGGAGCTTAAAGTCTGGAAAGCAATGTGGACAAGGATATCGTAGATGAGATTCGGGACCTGAACAGATGAAAAAGTTCACGAGATAAAAAAATAAAATAAAGTGGACCAAACACCTTAATGTAAACCCTAAACCTATACATTTTCTAGAAGAAAACATAGGGGAAATTTTTCATGACCTTGAGTTAGGCAAAGACTTCTTAGATATGATACCACAAGCATGAGTCATAAAACTTAAAAAGTGGTACATTGGTCTTCATCAAAATGAAGAACTTCTGAACTTTGAAAGGCATCATAAAGAGACTGAAACAACAAGCCTCAGTTGGGAAAAAAAAATTTGCAAATCATGTATCTGATGAAGTTCTGGAATCCAGACTACATGAAGAATTCTCAATACCGAGAGCTGACGACTAGAGCAGCCAGGACCCTCCCACACTGCTGGCGGGGCTGCAGAATGATACAGCTGCTTTGGAAAAAAACAGTTCGACAGTTTCTTAAAAGTTAAACATACACTGATCATATGACACCACAGTCCGGCTCCTAGGTCTTTATCCAAGTAAAACCCAAACCTTGGCTCACACAAAACCGGCACATGAATGCTTATCCTGACATAATTTAAATTGCCTAAAGCTGGAGACATCCCAGATGGCCTTTAACTGGGGCGTGGATGAACAAACCTAACTTCTTCCCTACAATGGAATAGTACTCGGCGATAAAAAGGAGTGAGCTATTACATATCACAGTACCACGGGGAAGCGCAAGCACATTCACTAAGTCAAAAAAAGCCAAAATCAAACAGCTACAAAATAGATGATTAGGTTTACATCATATTCCAGAAAACACAAAACTACAGGGACAGAAAACCACAAATCAGAGGTTTCCAGGGGATAGGAGAGGGAGAGGGTTGACGACAAAGGGGCATGTGGAAATTTGAGGGGTGATGAAATGTTCTTTGTCTTAATTGTGATGATTACGTGACTGTATACATTTGTCAAAACTCACAGAACTACACACCAAAAAGGGTGACTCTTCTGTAAGTAAATCATACCTTAATTAAAATTTGTAAATTAAATAAATAAAAGCATTCAAGTCAACGCATTCTTATTGACAGTACCAGTGTATTGGAGTCTGTGAGATGTTATAAAGGAAATGTGATACATACCCAGTCTTGAGTGGCTTGCAGCCTTGCTATAAAGTGGGCACTATGCTAATGAGATAAAATGGTGAGCAAACATTAATCGAGTAATCTCACAAATAGAAACAGAGGTGTATATGTGTGTAAAGAATTATTGGCCTGATGGATTCTAGAATGTCTGCAGAGCGTTCTCTGGGGAATCCTATCTGAGCTGCGACTGGACCTGGGCTGCAGGGAGGTGGAGGATGGAGGAACTGAGGGTGGCATAAAGGATGACTGCTGCGTTTCCGGATTGTGCAACAGGGCAGGTGGTAGAACCTGTCACATACTTTGGAAGAGGAGCAGGTTTCAGGTGGAGAGGAGAGCGTGAGCGCTGAGAGGAGACTTGAACCCGGACAGCACCTGATTAACTATGCAGTGGACCCAGTGGGTATGAAACCATGCATGCCCACAAACACTTGTGCATGAATGTTTGTAGCAAACGTGATTATATCCATAGAATGGAATGGTATTTGGCAATATAAAGGAATGAGGTACTGATGCATGCTCCATCATGGATGAACCTTGAAAATCAATGCTAAGTGAAAGAAGCCAGGTATGTAAGACTATGGAATGAAAGTGTCTTTGGGAATATTATATAATGTCCATTTATATGACATTTCCAGAATAGATAAATCTGTAGAGTCAGAAGATAGATTAGTGGTTGCCTAAGGCTGGGGGAATGGTCAGGATGGGGTGACTGCTAGTGGTATAAAGTTTCTTTTTAGGGTGATAAAGATGTTCTAAAATTAATTGTGATGGTTGCACAACTGTTAATATAGTAAAAACCATTAAATTGTACAGTTTAAATAGGTGACTTGTATGGTATGTCAAGTATATCTCAATAAAACTTTTTTTAAGGAAGAAAGAGAATCTGTGTAAAGATGTGTTTAGATGTCCTAGTTAGAAGATTGAAATCTAGAAGTCACCCAAACACCCCTCCGTGGGAGAATGATTATAAAAATTATGACAGATCAGTAAGTTGGAATTCAACACAGTCATTAAAAACACCTACAATGACAAAGAAAGGCAATTAATTTGAAAATAAAAATAGTTTTATTTTTATTGTAAATAACAAAAGCTTTGCAATGGAGAAAGATGCAATTGATTTGGAGGGAAGTGAGATCCAGCCCAGTGCTGGCTGGAGATGCAGGATGGGAGGCTGGAGAAGGTGGAAATTAAGAGTGAGGGCAGTGGGCTTCCAGAGCTCCGTCATGAGAGGCTCAGAAGTGGCGATGTTGGCTTTTTACCTGGCAGGGCGCATGGGCAAGGCGCTTGGACAGGTGAGATGTACTTTCATGGCTTAGGATGAGGTCGTTGAATTTGGTTCTATGCGCAAGAAGGAAATCATCGGTAGAAAACCAACATTCTAAGCTCTTAGCTCGTTCCTCCGCCCACCAGCCCCAAGACCTGAGTACTTGCTAAATGCACCCACTGCCATGTTTGGGCTTTCACGCAATGGGAGATGTTATGCTATGTTTTTTCTGTGCTTCATCCTGTTTGCACAACGTGTTTGTGACAGAGGTGTTACCATTGCCCAGTGTCACTCAGATCACAAATGACAGCTGGGATTCCAACCCGGACACTCCAGTTAAAAGGACTGAATCAAGGCGTGACTTTGCTCAGGAAAATCTTTCTCACGGCTTCCCAAGCTCTCCCACTTTTACCCCACCTCCCCGGAGGTGACCCATCTGTTGGGTAGACCATGAAGTCTAAGACACTCACCACGTTCATGTTCCCAGGTATTGTTTGAATTAAGTGACAGTATTTGTGTGAGGGAGGATGTGAGTCCTACCAAGGGCCCTCTGGTTGATGGGGCAGATCCAAGAACAAACCCACAAGTCAAACACGTTTGCAGCTTCATTTCCTGAACAGTCCAAGTTACCGCATCTTTATGTGTTAATAGGTTGCTCTTTTTCTGAGGAAACTGCTTCTCAAATGCACTAATTTAAAAAAAAAGTTGCCCCTTGCCATCCAGGACCTGCCTCTTCTTGGCTCCAAACAACTTCCCAATCCCTCCTGCTCTGGGAACTTCCGTAAACACTACTTGAATTACACTAAAAATTCTAATCGAGTGACAGGATGAGATCCCCAGACACTGCATGGTTGTAGTGGCCTGGTTTTGGATGCTCTGCCCCGGTGGAGGCTCCTCTGTAAACGACTCCCATATCATCCTCTGAGCTGTGTCTGCCAAAAGAAATCGTGGCTACCTGAGGCTGTTTCCAAAAGGAAGTCGGAAACTCATTACAGTACTCCTCTCTCCCTCTCTCTTGTCTTTTCTTCTCCCTCCCCCTTAAGTATTTTGATCAGGAAAGAAAAACAAGCACAGCCCTGTGACCCAGCAGGAACCCTGAAGCGAGCTTGGTGTAACTCGGCGTTCAGAATACGCAGAGGCCGGTCGTGACCCCCGGTGCAGGATGAGCTCACCTTGAAGATTTTGTTCCAGAATTGACCAGCTTGAAACTCTCTAGACACTTTATTGTGGGCCCCTTAAGAGAGCAAAATAGTATACAGCCATTGGCAGAGCAAGGGAGATACCATTTCCTCGGTTTGGCTAACTGTGGGCAAGGGCAGCTTCTTCAGTTTGTAGTTCGGGACCAGCGGTATTGGCGCCACCTAGGAGCTTGTCAGAAACACAGAAATCTCTGGTCCCCACTCCAGACCTTCCGAATCAGACTCTGAACGTTAACAAGCTCCCCAGGTGGTAGCTATGCACGTTCACCTCTAAGAAGCACAGACTTAGCAGGTAAGCGATGATGGAGTTTCTGGTCTCCCCTTTGAGGCTATAAATCCCTTAAGGGCTTTGCTCAGTTTATTATCCAATAAAGCACCAGATGCCATGCTTGGTGTCAGACACAGAGAGGTGGAGGGCAGAGAGCTGAGGGGGTGGGTGGGTGGGTGGGCGGCTAGGTGAGTAGTTGAAGTCCTAGCACCAATTCCAATCCTTGGCCCCACGTAGGGGCACTTCTACATGTAGCGTGATTGCTGAGACAATTGATCGCTCTCTGTTTTCTCTGCCACGGGAGGCATGAGTGATTCTTACCACGTAGGGGGAGGACGCCCTCACTTTCAGCCATCTTAATAATTATCGCATCTAACACTTGCTGTGAACGTACGTATCAGACATTGAACTAAATTCATGTGTATTATCTCGTGTAATTCTCACAGCCAGCTTGTGAGGTGAGTATAATTTTCATTCCTGTTTGACTAAGGGATAAACTGGGGTATAGGAAGGTTGAGTTAAGTCGCCCAAGGTCACGAGCTAGAAAGAGGTAGAGATCAGAGTCTAACCTTGACTCCAGAGCCTGCCTTCCAGGGTTTCTCACCTTCCTTTCATTGTTGCCTCCTTTCAGAAGCCTTAGACATTTTCTCCTCAGTGCGTCTTGTGATATTGTGATTTATAGTAAGCAATTTCCATCTCTGGCACAGATCTCCTGAAACCTTTGGCATTTCCTAAGTGATTAGAGTGATAAAGAGGTCTTGATGCTCATCACAAACCCTCTGAGTTTATGTTAATGTGGTGACTTTTGGAAAACTCCTGAGGGTGGGGGCTGGTTGCCAGAGGAATCAACCATGTGATTGGAGGGTTGGAACGTTCAGTCCCAACCCCGTGACTGCTACGGAGGGGAAAGGGGGCTGAAGGCTGAATCAGTCACCAGTGGTCAATGATTTAATCAGCTGTGCCCATGTAATGAAGAGTCCATAAAAACCTAGAAGAATAGGGTTTGGAGAACTTCTGGCTTGCTGCATACCTGGAGATTTGGAGATGGGGTGATCTGGGAGAGGCACGGAAGCTCTGCGCTCCTTCCCCATACCTTGCCCTAGACATCTCTCCCGTCTGGCCGTTCTTGAGTCATAGCCTTTTATAATAAAGTGGTCATCTAGTGAGTAAAGTGGATCTCTGAGTTCTGCGAGCCACTCTAGCAAATTAATGAAGCCTGAGGAGGAAGTCGTAGAAACCACCGTCGTAGAGTCAGTGGATCAGAAGCACAGGTGATAACCTGAACTTGCGATTGGCCTCTGAAGCCATGGGGATGGGGTTGGCGGAGGAGGGAAGGGCTGGGGGACTGAGCCCTTAACCTGTGGGCTATGATGCTGTCTCCGGGTAGCTGGTGTCAGAAGTGAGCTGAACTGGCGACTACCCAGGTGATGTCAGAACCCTGCTCTGTGGTCGGGGGAAGCCCCCACACACATTGTAGTCAGTGGCCAGGATCTTACTCCCCGGTGAAATTCTCATGCCTTAGATGTACTGTGTGTCTGTTGATATGCTCTATGTGTGTCTGTGTTTAAGTGCTGTAAGATTTTTTTCCCCACCCTCTTCCAAGAACAAATTTTTGTCCCCTTAGGGATACAACCACCCCCATGGAGAATGCCTCACTCTTTCATGAATGATCTGTGGACAGTTCTGTATGCTGGGCTGTACCCGTAGTGAGGAGCCTGATGTTTGGGGCTCTAGAAAGTCTCTTTGAGCAGAACAGGACCAGGGGCCTTGGCCAGATGTGGCAACATTTCCCATCACAGAGGAGACAGTTCAAACCCTGAGGTCTGAACCGTCTGAACGTTCCAGTCTTCCAGTCACATGATTGATTCCCCTGGCAACCAGCCCCCATCCTCAGGAGTTTTCCCCAGTGCAGCGACTGCTGCAGGTAAGGTCCCAGCCTGTGACTCAGGGGACCCCAAGTCCAGCCCGGCTCCACTCCTGTGGCTCTGGGTGAGTCATCCTCTCTCTCAGCACATCTGTTACCAACCTTGAAACTGAGGGATGTAAACTAAATCTGCACTTTTAAAGAAAAAAAAATGCTGTGAGTCTAAGGGTAGGCAGATTGGTGAGCTGGAAGCAACACACAGGACCTGCTGGGGAAAGATCTGGGACCATGGTCACAAAGATGTACCTGTGCCCTCCAGATGGCCTTCTGCTCCACTCCTGCCTGCCCCCGGGGGCTGCTTGGCAGGAGCCCCTCCGAGCCCACCTGCTTTGTCTTAAATACTAATAGAATCTTGTTTCTGCAAGATTGGGCCAATCCCTAAGTAAATTACTTCCCCTTCCCATCCCTTACCCCAATAATGACTTTGGGGGAAAAGACTTAAAATTCCACTCCATTCATCCAGCCACTGGAAAGGGATCCAAAACGAGTGCACCAAGGAGCAGGAAGACGTGGTCGCCAGGAGAGTGTGGGTTCTGACACCCAGGAATGAGGGAATGAAGAAGGTCAGCCACGCTGGATGGAGGGGAATTAAGAGGCTGAGCTGTTCAGGCCTGTTGTGGTGCCCAGGCAGCCTCGAGAGGCCTTGGGGAGATGGGCTTGTTGGCAGCGCAGTGCTGGAGAAGCACCTACGGCAGAGAAGTGGGTGACTCAGTGGGAGTGGCTGGGTCTCTGGACCCACAACAAATCTCTAAACCCAGGCACTTGAGATTTGCCAGTGCTGACTGGCTGCCTATCAAGGGGCCTATGCTGAGTTCCTGCTCACATAATCCTATAGGCTATTGGGAGAGATTAAGATGTTTATTTTCTGTTATTAAACTAGAAATGGATCTTGGAGGGGGAAGTGTTACAGGATTTCAAGAATCCTTTCAACCCTTCGACTTATTTGAAACATTCTGGGAAGCCTTCGTGGAGGAGAAAGACCTTGGGGCTGGGTCTGGAAGGACCAGCTGGGACTCTACAGAGCTGTGGAAGGTGTTCGGGAAGCGGAAAAACAGGAAGTGCCCTCTGCTCCCAGGCACAAATAAATGATTCCTCTCCGAGCCCTCCTGATCTGGGGACGCTGACGAACCCGTGGGGCTGCCAGTTCCGGTCTGGCTGCATTTCTGCCTGAGCCTCATCTGAGAAATGAGGATCTTGGCAATCACAGGAAGAGTCAGCCAGAGCAATCAAGGAAGTAAATCCAAGATCAAGACCCTGACAACTGCCCAGGCACCAGGATTCAGGCAGATTTCAGGGGCGCTGTGTAACTCGGGATGACCCAGGGTTAGGAGTACCCGGGGGAAAGGGCAGCCAAGCCCTGAGCAGAAGCAGCTGAAAGAAGAGCTCTTGCTGGAAACCATGCCTGGGTGCTGGTGCCACCCGCCGGCTGCTGGTCCCCCTGGGTAGGCGGCAGCCCCTCTCTGGGTACCTGCATCCATGGTGTCAGGTCACATGGTTGGATTCACTCTTGATTCCAAGTTTCCAAACAGCTCTGAAATGTTCTGCTTCAGTGGACTGAGAATCGGGCGGGAAATGGGTAAAGAGCCTGGAGACACGCTGGGGCAAGGGTTAGGACAGACAGTGCAACCTTTGTACATGGAGTTCGGAAACCCAGCAGCCTCCTAGGAACCGAGGAGGGTCCAGGACACTCAGGCCACAGAAGGGAGGCCTGGAGGAGCCATGGGCCCCGGGCCATGAGCCCTGGACCCACAGTGTGACCTGGGCAAGCAGACTTGCTCCTGGAATCCCAGGCCTCTCTGTATGAAATGACAACTACCTCCCAAACTGACCTTCTTGGATTCTTAGATCTTTAATGACATAGGTCTTTGGAGAGTCACCTTTCATTTACTCTGCCTCGTAGGAATATTTTAAGGACATTTATAAAATAAACAGCCCTGTTACATAAATCATTATAGGAATATTGACCAGAATAGACTGGGAGTGTTTTTTTCTAAGCTGAAAATGTCCTAGAGGAACAGCTAAAAGGAATCAAACTCATCTCAGCTTGTGGGCCTATAAGCCTCTGTTGTGCCGGCCCTGCTGCGGACGTAAAGGCACCAGGAGACCAGGGAGCAGTGCAGGCATTTCCTTCTTTTCCCTGTTAAGCTGCCCGCTGGGCTCTGGCACAGAGCCATCCAGAGGGGCGCCCGGGAGTCCCCTCCTCTGACCTCTCCTCCTCTCCTTCATCTACTCCCCTTCCTCTCAGCCTTGGCTGTCTTTACTTCTTTAGGCCAAATATTTATTGTTTTCTAAATTCTGGAGTCACTCAAACATGCTGGCTGAGAGGCTCCATCACCTGAATATTGAATAAACACCTCCAACTTCAGATCCCAGGCCTTGGTTTCCTCAAATGTAAAACTCTGGGAGGCTTGGACCCCAGCCAGTGGTCCTCACTGTATAATATAAAATACACTCATAGAAACCACTCAGATTTAAGAAATGCTAATTTCATGCCATGTTGATGTCAGAGTCTTAAAAAAGGAAAGAAACCCACTAGGATGAGAATAATTTTAAAAAACGGAAAATAACAAGTGCCGACAAAGATGTGGAGAAATTGGAACCCTCATGCATGGCTCATGGGAATGCAAATGGAGAAGTCCCTGTGGAAAACATTTCGGTGGTTCCTCAAAAAGTTAAACATAGAATTACTATGTGACCCAGGAATTATGCTCCTAGGTATAACCCAAAAGGACTGAAAGCAGGGACTTGAACAGATATTTACACATCAGTGCTTATAACAGCATCATTCACCAAAGCCAAAAGATGGGAATAGCCCAAATGTCCATGGACAGATGAATGGATAAACGAAATGTGATATGTACATACAATGAAATATTATTCAGCCTTTAAAAGGAATCGAATTCTGACACATGCTACAACATGGATCAATCTTAAAGATATGATGCTAAGTGAATAAGCCAGACACAAAAGGACAAATACTGTATGATTCCATTTACATGAGGTACTTAGAATAGTCACATTCATAGAGGCAAGAAGTAGACCAGCAGGTACCTGGGGCTGGGCGGAGGTCCGAATGGGGATTTGTTAGTGCGCACAGAGTTTCAGTTTGGGGTGATGGAAAAGTTCTGGAGAAGGACGGTGCTGATGGTTGCACAACAATGTGAATGTACTTATTAATGCCACTGAACTGTAACTTAAAAATGGTTAAAATGGTCAATTTTAAGTTATGTATATTTCACAATGAGAAGGATTAATTCTTCCCTTCAACCCCCTTCCTCCGCGTCAGCTCCTCCCATGCGCAACCATACCTGGTATGTCCTTTGGTAATTGTTTCATCAATCTAAAAAAAGAGACACTTTGTGTTTTAGGCTTTTTTTTTTTTTCCTTTTCACAGAAACCCCAAGAAGGAAGAAGTGGAATAGCCATCTATTGATTCAACAGGCAAGGTGGAGCCCCTACAGTGTGCGGGGTGCTGCTACATTAAACACAGGGACAGAGGACTGAGGCAATACGACACAGCGGTCTATGGTGTGAGTGGGGCAGATGTAGGGAGAACCAGAGTAGAACTGTAAGCTGACGAAGGGGTGGAGGGCGGAGGCAGGGGGCTGTCCTTGGTGGGGGCAGGGCGGGGGGGCATTGAAGAGTGAACAGGGATGAAATAAAGAATTGTTGCAGGGATGGTTTTCAACAAAACATGATTGCAAAAGAGGGCCTGGGGGTAGGGAGGACTCTGGTAGGAGATGGTACTCAAATGGGACTGGCTTGGGTCTTACCCAGCGGTGAACTTTGGCAAGTTACTTAAGGTCACCGTGTGTGAAAGGAGGGGAAACAGTATTTGTTGCCTGGATCACTGTGAGAAGTAAACGAGATAAAGTGTGTAAAGCCGGGCGCCCCTGCCTCAGCCCCCTTGTGGTTGAAGAAACCTCTCTAAGGTTTAGGAATTAGGGGAGAACCAGCCCTTTTGGAGTTCAGTTGTCTGTGTCCCTGACACCTTCACCCACACACCCAGAAGGCCTGGTGCTGAGCTCGGTGGGAACACCCACCACCACGCTCCTGGCTGGAGGTACTCAATTTGGCTTGCAAAAGAGCAGTCCATTTTGAATTCTGTGGGTCTGCGTTGGGTCAGTCACAGCCCTCAGAAGTCTGAGAAGGACCTGGAAACCAGATCACCCCATCTGAGAGGCCAGAAACACAGTGAATTAGAATTTCAAGGTGAGTGGCTCATTTATGGAAGTTGCAAAGTGACTACAGACACAGGGTTAAACCGCACCCAGGACTTGGAAGAGGGGGGAGCAGTGCTGAGCTTTCCAGAGGCCTAAGGTCCCTGCTGATGGTTCGACGTAGTGCTTTTGGTTTCCTTCTTGGAAAGGGCGGTGAACTCCCATTTGAAATTCACTCTGCATATATTTCTGATTGATTTTTGTTTGTTTAGAGGCTCTTGGATTTGCCAAGTCTCGGTCAATAAACTAGAGAGGATTTAGGAGAGGTAATTAAAGGGCTGGAGCCGGTGGGGGACAGGAGAGGGAGGAGGCAGGATAAAGATATTGAGCTGCTGCCCCCTCCGCCCCCTGCCTACGGAGAGGGGGTGCGTTTACAAGAAGTCCTTACAGGGATGGCCACCAGAGGACTTGGTAGGTTAGAGCCCTGTCCTGTTAGAACCCTGAGGAAGCCAGAACTCAGGGGTGTGACAAAGCACAGGGTCTGGAATCAGGAGACCTAATTTTTCAATCCTAGATCTGAAAGAGAGATTACTTAACTTGGTGACTTGGGTGAGGCCCTAACTCCTCTCATTTGTAGGATGGAGATAGTTTAATCCTACCTTTTGTTCGTAATGACCTCAGTCAGAGCCAGCCCTGCTCTCACCCGTCTGGGAGGTTCAGCTGGAACCAAGGCCCTGCTGAGTGGCACTGGACTGTGCAAACTCTCCCCACTGGCCCCAGCTGACTGCTGGAGCTGGACTCTGGCCAGGAGTGGCAGTTGTGAGGCTGGTTTCAAAGTGACAAGGCTGTACAATCAGATTTTCCCTGAGAACGTGAAAGGAAACCAGGACCCAGCGATGGTAGTCTCTGGACACTGCAGATGGGAAGATGGGCCATTTGCAAGATGAGGCAAGGGAGGGGGGAACGGACAGAAAAAGGGAACACGAAGAAGCAAGAACACCCTCCATCCTGACGTGGTTCCCAGTTCCAGCTTGCCTGAGGCCCGCTGAGCAATGTTCCCTGGCCTTTGATTCCCCGAGATGCCAGCCTTCTTGCCACAACCTCCACTTTTTCTGTTTCCTGAACCCACATGGGCCTGGCCTACCTGGAAGAGGGGCTGAGAGAACAGAATGAAATAATGTACGTGGGTGAGTTTGAGGGCTCAGGGCCAGGGCTCTAGGTCCCCTGAAGGCGCTGGGGGCCCTTCGCTTCCTGCCTCCAATGCCCCAACCTGCTGCCACTTCTCTGTGTCTGCCTCAGAGATGCTCATCTCTTTTCCTGCTCGTTGTCCCCACCCCCCACTCTCAACAGCCGCCCCTCGGCCACCTGGCTCACTCTCTTTGCAGTGCCTGGTAGCCCCTGGCACCTGGCAGGGCCTCAGGTAGTATCTGAGGGCTGACTGAATGCCGGAGTGGGGACACTCTTCACCTGGTCATCCAAGATGCTGGGAACTGCAGGCTCCACCTGGGCTCTTCCACCTCCCTCATGCCCTGAGCTCAGGCACTGGCCCCTGGCATGGAACTTCTTTGCATATTTCTGCCCCCAGTCCTCTCCTCCCCATCTGGGTTCCTCTGCCCAGATACTTCCCACCTGACTGGTGCAACTGCCTCCTGCCCTCCACTCTCCACTCAGCTGCCCAAGGAGCCCTGAGCGCCTTCACTTTTCAGGGCCACCCAGCCCCTTTAACTTTCAGAAACAGGTCAGCCATCACCTCTTCTAGAAGGCTTAGGAGGCTTCTCCAGGCTGGTTCAGTGCCCTCCCCTGGGTTCCCAGAATCCCTAGTGCCTGGGTCTAGTCAGAGTACCTGCCTGGCTGTGCTGTCCTTGCTCACTTGTCCGTGGGCTCCAGGAGACAGTGACAGACAGTCTGGCACCTCCTATGAGTGCCAAGAAAGTTTTGTGAGTAAACGGTCTGGCAGCAGACCACCTGGGTTTCATGCCTGCCATGTGTAACTTTGGGCAAGTTGTTTATTTAACCTGTGTAAGCCTCAGTTTCTTCAGCTACATGATAGAAATAGTACTAATACTCAGATCACAGGGTTATTGGGAAAATGAAAGGCTGTGCATATGCACTCCACGGAGGTTAGCTGCTAATAGAACTGAGAAAAATATTTCTAAGACTGCTGGGGCAGAAGGTCTCCAAACGTCAGCGCTAACTCTGCTATTCCACGGAAGAATTAGGAAGTCTTAGAAAAGAGCGGCAGCGGGAACAAATCTTCCTTAAATGTTTCTTCAAGGAAGCTGGGGGAGAGTCGTTGAAAAACCAGGCATCCAGCACAAACCGTGATTGAGATTTTAAAGTGAAAATGGAGGTTTAAAGGAAAATACGGATCTCCCTTGGGGGTTGGTGGGGAGCACGTGGGCGTGTTGGGAGATTGGAGGGACAGATGGCCCCCCCTAAAAAAAAGTAGAGGATGTAAGTGTGGCACAAGGTGGAATTAAAGCCACGACTGAGTTCCCTAAGGAATAGGTGCTACCCCCTCCAGGGCGTTCAGGCGCTGTGCCAACCCAAGAACCGGCGCTCCTGAATTTGTCCAGGTGGTTCTAGAAAATCTAGTCCTTCTCGGGAGGGCCTAGCACAGTGGCGCCAAGGGAATTTTGGCTGGGGTAGAAGGCAGCAAACTGATTTGTGTGCGTTCGGCTGGCCAGAGAGATTGCAAGACAGTGCGAGCGATTCCCGAAGAATGCCCCCACCTGTGTCTCCATCCCCAGGTCGCCCCTGGGGCAATGCCGAGGGCAAAAGTGCGCAGGCCCCGGGTCAAGCGGAAGGCGCTCTAGGCACTTCTCTGCCTTCCGACTCAGCCCTCAGTCTCCCTCTCCGGGCAGGGGGTTTGCAGGCCCGCGGCTGGTGGAACAGCTCCGGTCCGCCCGCCCGAGCCCGTTCCGCCTCGAGGCCTCCCCAGCGTTTGGGCACGTCCGGCTGTCGCTCCCTCCGCCGCCCCCGGGGCCGGGACGTTGAAGCAACTGCCAGGCGGCCTCGGGCGGGAAGCCGGGCCCGGGGGCGCACAGACTAGAGCGCCGACGGGCCGCCCGGCTCGGCCGCGGAGTTCCCCGGCGGGGGCGGCGCGCCGGGCGGGGACCCGGTCCGAGGGCCCGAGGCGCGGCAGCCGCGCCAGGAGGTCCGGCCGCGAGCGTGACCTCACGGGGAGGGGCCAGCGCCGCGGCCCTGGGCGCGGAGCCTAGAGCTGAGAGCGCAGCGCCGGAGCCGAGCCGCGAGGAGCGCACGCCGCGGCCCCGATGGAGCGGTTCAAAGGTGAGGGCGCGGGTCCCCGCGCCGCGCGTACCCATTCCCTTCCCGCCCGACTAGGCGCGGGAAAGCAGGGCTGGGGATAGCGGGGGCGTCCCTGCGTGCGCTTTGTGCCCCGCCGGGGCTCAGGTGAGCGGGGTGGGCTGCCCCCGCCCAGCCCGGACCGGGGCCGAAGACCCGGGCCCCAGCGGCGGCGCAGGCTGGCCGAGAGACTCGTGAGTGGCGGCCGCGGCCCGGGCCCTTTGATCCTCCCGGTCGCGGAGGGAGGTGGGGTGCGTGGCGAGGCTTTTCACCTGTTGGAGGATCGAGGGTGCGCTTGGAGACCCACCCCCCGAGCCCCAGCCGCCCCGGAAAGATGCCGGGGGCCGAGGAGTTCCCGTGTAGAGTCGGAACAGTGCGCGGTTGCTTCGGGGGCAAAGGGGCAGGTTGGGGCCTGTCGCCCGGGCGCCAGCCGGAGTGCTGGGCTTCCTGCGGACCCCGAAAAAGAGCCTGCGAAGTGATGCGCTTGGGCGGTAGGGTGGGGTGGGCGCGCAGCTCCGCTCCCGGCTTGGTCGGGCCACCCTAATCGTCCGGCCTCTCCGCTCGGGTAACTGTTTCTCTCCGAGCCCTTCTCCTTACTCCCAAGCAGGGGCGGAGTGCAGGATTAGGGGCTTCCCAGGGTGCCCGGCAGGTGGATCGCGTCTCAGCCCGAGGGCTTAGCTGCGAGCGCAGCTGGGCAGGTTTGGAGGTTGGCCTGGACTGGGGAATCTTGGACAGACACTGATGGGTGGGTGGGCTGGCCCGGGTTGTGCCCGGCTCGCACCCATGGTCAGAGCCCGGGGACTGGAGTCTAGAAGCCTCGGATTGCACATCTTTTGGAAAAGGAGGTTAAAAAGCTGCCCCTTAAATGCGATGCTGCCGGCACCCACCCCCCCCCGCCCCGCGCCCCTTGGCTTTGGGAAAGCTTCTTAAACTTTTTCGTCCCGGACTCTGCCAGACCTGCAAAAGGAAGTACTGTTTCTATATTTATTTTTCCCCTGGGAGAGAGCAATAAAGGAGAGTGCTCAGATTCCCAAGGAATCTCACTGCCAGTGGTTTCTCATTTCTGAACTGACCTAAAGAAACTTTGGGGGATCAGCTTTGGTTCCCTGAACTAGTATCTTTGGATTCTTTTCATTGTTTTTTCTTGGTCACAGGTGACGGTGAAAGACCTAAATCTTAGGCAGGGCTCCGCATGTAAAGGGTCTTTGCCAAGAGCACAGAAGCCAGCTGGGGGGACAGGGTTAAGTTAGTTGGCAACCTTCCTTTTTTTTTCTTTTCTCTTGTGAACCCTCCCTGGAGCCTCTCTCACATTTCTAAATGGGTGGTTTTTTGTCTCAAATTCTGCTGAGATCACGTCAGTTTTGTGCCTGAATGACTGAATGTGTCCTTCTGTAGTCTCAAACAGTTGAGGAAGCCAGAGCCCCTCTCCTTCCAAAATAGCAGCTTGCTGCTCCCAGCCCCACTGGGGCCCCCTCTGCCCTTTGGGAGGGACCCTTCCAGGGAATTCCAGACTTGAGTTGCCTGCCTGAGGGTCCCGTTGGCTCAGAATCTGCCGGGTTTTGAATTATGTTGGCTCCTGGTTGAAGGTCTAGATTACAAGCTACTTTCTCAAATCAGTACGTTAATCTTTCTGAGTCAGGGCAAATGATAACATTTTGGGTCGTCTTTCCAAATGCCCAGTTATTACCAGGAGGTTTTTGCCTCAGTAGCTTTTGACTTGGCCCTTAACCTGCAAAAGTCTTCTCAGTTTTCTTTTTCTCTTGGGAGTTTAAAGTCCTCCCTCCCTCAAAGATCACTAAGAGGTTTTTGCCAACTGAAGGAAATTTAGTTTCCAGCCGAGTGTTTGTTTTTGGTAACACATGTGTCTGCCTCCTCATTTTGCAGTGAATCAGACACAGCCAGCGATAAGCAAATACATTTGAAAATCATCTGGATTGCTAAAGCTAATCCAACTCATCTTTTAGTGTTTGACTCAAGAAAAATCTCCCCAGGTTTCACTGGTGAATGCTACTAACATGTTCACTATACCTTTCAGCTGAGGAATCGGAATCCCCACCCTGCCTCCCCAGGGCTGTAGAATGCTCCATTCACGTGAGAAGATGAGTTACACTTTGAACACTCTTTGAATTGAAACATTGATCTGTGCAAAATTAAGCATGTTGGACCCAATCTTCCATTAACTGGTGCAACTCACTAGAATCTGTAGTCTCCTCTTGTCAGAGATTCAGGGCCTTTTTTTTTTTCTTTTTAATCCCTTGATGTAAGGTTGAGTAGTTATGGAATGACTAGGTATGGTGGTTTTAACAACAAAATTAAATGAAAACACAAGATATACTTGGGCTCTCGGAACATATGTAAAAAGGATAAAGAAGAATTATTTGTGACACTTTTAAAATTTGTAATTTAAGTGCCTCCTCCTATGTTTCTAAATTCTCGATTTTGAGCTCTCCCTCCTCCCAAATAGGTAGAATGCCTCGTCACCATCTCTAGATTCTTACAATGTTTTCTCTAATTTGTGAAGCTCATAAAGCAGTCGATGTAGGAGAAATTGTTTTCCAGGCCCCCCAGCCAGCATGTCACACAAGGTACATCTCCCAAACTAGCCCATCAGTTTTAGGCTCTGGGCTGATTTTCCATTGTTGTGCAAGATGTTAAGAGATGTCTAGAGGTAAAGAGTGATTAGAATGTCACCCTGTGTGTAATGCAGGAACGTTTCCGTTTCCAGGCTCTCTCTTCATCCCTTCTAAGCCATTCCGCTAGACAAAAACAAGGTAGCGGTGGAGGGAGTAGGTGCGAGTGTCTTCCCCAGAGAGATGGAGCTTTTATAAGAGTTTTTATAAAAAGTGATGGTAGCGTTGCTGTATCTCATATGTGAATCTCTGGTGTTGTATAAGCTCTGCTAAGTCCTGCGGGGTGCCCTGGGACGGTGCCCATCCTTGGGTGTTCACGTGTTTATGAATTTCATAAGGGCATCCTTGTATCACCATGTGTGAGCCCATTGGCTGAACTCACACCATGTGGTCAAAGCATTCTGGTTCCTACTGCTCCTCCAGCTGGTTAAGTGTGTCCGGGGCCAAAAGTGACTGACCTACTATCTGTGGATTGCGCTTGGAACATCCATGCCAAAGCTTCCTGGAATTGCATCACACTTGGATTCAAATAGGCAAGGTTGAGATAGTCTCTCTGATGTGGATCACAGTAGTTGGTTGAAAGTGTATCATTCTTTTCCTGTGTTCTTTGGTTTCTGAGTCGGATCACCTGATTCCTGGGAGAAGGCACTTAGTTCTAGGGCGCTGGAAAGTAGAGGTGAGCTGGGAAGAGTCAGGCCAGTAAAAATACCTGAAAGTTTATATGTGAACCATGAGATCTGTGGTCAGGGAAGGTCTGAAAAAGAAAAGCTAATTAAAAGAGATAAACAGATTGATAATATTCATTTCACCTTCAGAAGAATCATCTGTGTTTGCTGTTTTTCTGTGCCTAGGAGCTCAAGTTTTTCCTTGTTGAAGTTCTACTTAAGGCAGTGGTGCTTAACCTTAACTCCACGTGGAAACCATCAGGGAGCTTTAAACCCTATGGATGTATAGGCCACACCCAAGACATTCTGATTTAATTGGTCTAAGGGTTTGGCTTAGGTGTCGTCGTTTTTAAAGGTCTCCAGGTGATTCTAATGTGTCATCAGCTTTGAGAACCATTAAAAAAAATAACTATATATACACCTTCCCCACCTCGTAGATTAAAAGCAAGTGTGGCACGAACAGATACACCCTCCATATGCACATGGTGTGGTTTCACCAAGTCTTGTGATACCTGCAGAAATCTAATGTAATTCACCCTAAGCTACTGTAGGATTTAAAAGGCTGTGGGAACGCTTCTGGAAAACAATCTCCAATGTGACGCTTCCGAATCCCGAAGCTCAGGGTTTGCTCTTGGTTGTACTTGACCCTGAGCCCTCCTGACTTTGAAGCTCTGTGTGTGGGAGCCCTTGAAGCTCTGGCAATGAAATGGTCTGAAACAAATGCTGAGAGGTCACCTTTGGTGCCAGAAGGGCAGGAGGGTGGGGGAATTCTGCTTTGGGCCCTTCCCTTCTTCTGAAGGGGCAGGAGCTGGGAACTGGGCTGCTTCCAAGCACAATTAAAGGGCCAGGAGGGGCCAACGGGCTTCAAAGCTGAGGAAGCTCTGCCCGGTTTCTCCCAAATCCCTTTAATGATGGGAAATGTTTCTGTAAAGACTTGTCATCTGGAGAAGGGAGGCTGAAAGAGGAGGGAGAGCAGTCAGGGTACAAGGAAGAGGCAGTGGCTTGGGAACCGGGAGGCCCACGTGTTCTGCACATGTGACTGAGCTCTCCGGGCCTCAGTTTCCCCATCTAGAAAACAGCCTCCATTGTCTGTCCACCCGGCTTTGAGCACTCATCAATGCTCCTTGCTCTGTGGTCACTTAGGAATCTTTGGAAGGAGGATGTGTCTTGAGGAGGGCGGGCATGTGGGTAGCCCAGCAAAGGTCAGTTTAGGATTGTGATTCTTATAAATAAAACCAATTTCCTGTTGAGAGTGGGGAGCAGCAGCCTTAGTGGGAAAGAGAATGCCATCGGTCATGCAAGGAATTTGTTCCTCAAGGACTTTTGTGTAACCGTGCCTCCCAAGATTGTTAGCAAAGCCCAGAGCCACCCATGGAAACACAGGGTTATTCACTCCCATTTGAGAGACAGGTCGACTGAGGCCCAAAGAGATTAGGCCACAGCTCAAAATCAGAAATAAGATAAGAAGATATCCCTGAGAACTGTGTTTTGAAAGGGTAGATTACCTGTTCTGATAACGGCAGGGGTTTATTTAGAGAGAAGTGCTCAATGCAATTTCAGACTCATTCCTTATTAGTGTCCCTTTAGCCAAGAAGGGACCGGCTACTCAGTGAAATGCTCCTCAGTCTTTAGGACCTAGTCCACATGTCTCTTCTTCCAGGCATCCTTCCCTGAGTTGCTCTGTGTTCCCTCCCTGTTTTAGGCATATCACATCCCAAGTGCTTAACAAATATTTGTTGAATTAATGTCACACTGTCTTATCAATATCTGTCTCTGTTTCCCCTGAAACTCCTTCAAGACAGGATTGTCTTTCTCCTCCATTTATCCCTCCCCCTCAGCCCCTAGCGCACTGCCAGACACATAGTAAGTGCCTGGCACATGATGGGGGAATGAGTGAATGAATGAATTCCAGGTGACAGGAGCACATGCTCCCCCGGGTCCTGGCCCTTGAGAGCCAGGTTCACAAAGGGAAGTGAGGCATGATCTCAAAGCCAGATTCCGAAGTGGAGATGCCAGCCCACGGTGGTGCCCTTGGCTTTCCCGACTTGAGCCTTGTTTCTATCTATTCCAGCACAGGGGTGTTGCTGTCTGGTGGTACAGAGAAGGATGCTGCAGGTTTCTGCTTGTGAGTATGAGCCTGCCTGTGCCCTCTGCAGCCGCTCACCCAGCCTCCCGAGGGCGCAGACCTGGCTCTGCCCATGCTCTGGACCGATGGCTCAGGGATCTCATGGAGCTGGGCGCCAGCCTGGGCACTCCGGGGCTCAGGGTTCTAATCTGGCCTTTGCTAATTCTAACTCGCTGTGCGACCTTGGGCAAGTCAATTAATGTCTCTGGGCCTTGTTTCCTCATCTGTACAAGTGAGGATAATGATTACTAACTGCTGTTTGGTGGAATAACTTGTAAGAACGACTGGACTGTATTCGTAAGGGGCAGTGTTATATTAACTCAGGGGAGCAGATAACCTGAAACCTCTGTGACATGGTTCTGACCCCACCAATTCCTGCCTTCTTGGATGGGGTGTGGGGGTCCTCAGTTAATCTGGGCACCCAAATTATGCCCCAAAGCATGCTCATCACCTGCTTTTCGAAGGTATTGGAAGCCCTGAGCTAGAGATGCTCAGGCAGCCTAGCTTCTCGGAGCATCTGTGTCGTCCCCTCGAGGTCAGCTGGAAAGGTGATGGGCAAGAAGTGTCTCTGATGTCTCATAGGAGAGGCCCTTAAATTCTAACCAGAACTTCAAGCTCTTTACTAATTTTCTGTCACTTGGCTCACCTTCTCCCTAGTTAGTCTCAAAACAAACTAACGAAAAACCCTACCGAGAGGGAGGAGTTGGGAGGATGTACAGAAAAAGTAGGAGCTGAGGGTGCCTTGAATGCACTGCCCTGATGCAAACCAGAAGGAGCCCGGTGTGTTTTCACGTCCCACCTCGCCATGGGTGTTAAATACTGGGGTGGGGTGGGCAGGGGTGCCGACACCCACACAAGCCCCGCTCTGTTGTTTTCTAAACAGACCCCTGAGTTCTCTGGTCACTTCCTCGGGCCCCTCCCGGGACATCAAGACAGCGGCAGGCCTGTCGAGAGAGATGAGCTCTGCCCATGGGCTCAGCCCCAGCCGACTGCGCGGTGGCCTTCTGCTCATGGTTACATGAAGGAGGGATGGTTAACCATTGGCTCAGGGAGAGCAACCTGCCGCTCCCACGAGGAATCTGAGCGGGTCCGTTCCTGCCCTTGGAGGTGGCTTTCCCAAGGACGGGTGACTGACTGTCCCAGTCTGCCCAGGACTTCCCTGGTTTTGCCGCCGAAAGTGCCAAGTCCTAGGAAATCCCTTAGTCCCAGGCAGACGGAGATGGTAGGTCACCCTGTTCCCAGGCCTCAGCTTTATTAAAAGGCCCTAAATCAAGACTGTGGTTTCTCCACAGCAAAGATGAACTAGAGCCAATTATTTTGCCTCTTTGACAAGAAAGCAAAAGTCCAAAGTTTAAAAACTCGCAGTACATAACTAAGCATGAGTGATACACACCAGCGTCCTACGTGAGAGAAGCCAGACTCTAAGAGCCGACGCGCTGTGCGATTCCACTTCTGTGACTTTCTGGGAAAGGCAAAACCGTCAGAAAGGAAAGAGGTCAGTAGTTGCTGGGGTGGGGGCAAGGGGTTCACCTACAAGGGGGCAGGAGGGAAATTTCTAGAATGATAGGAATCTTCTTTTTTCAAACCTTTATGGTGGTGGTGGTGACGCAGCTCTAGCTGTGCGTGAAAACTCCGAGCCGTACCGTCAACAGGACAGCTTTTAGTTTTGGTGGGATTTTTCTCTACAAATGATACCTCGGAAAGCTGATGGTAAAACAAACCCCGGCCGTTTGTGATGCGGTGGTGCAAGAGGAAGACGCACCACAGCATCACATCGAGCACCCGATTGCCGTCACAGGTTGTAAATAGAATCTGAGGTCTTGGTGTGGTCGTGTTTACAGCCGTCTCAGGGTGCAGCAGAAGAGGGTGAAGAATTTTGGTGCAAAACAAAAAGACCAACCATGTGTCGGTATCTCAAGTGCAAGAGGCTTTTCTGTGAAGCACCAACAGGTTGATGGTCAAGCTGTCCCTCTATTTAGACAAAAAGAAAGGCAGTTCTCCTAAAACCCAGGCAGCAGATGTCCCCAGGAGGGTCATGGGATATTGAAGCGTTAGCTCTGGGTTCCCACCCTGGGAACCATTCTGCACACACATGGATCTAATGTATTGACTTTGGCAGTCTTTCTGCTGCAAGTTTTTGCTTTTTTTATTTTAACCAATAAAATTATTGAATCAGAATTGAGTACCCAAGTCTACCATGATTATTTCCTGGCTGACCTTTTGTTTTTGGGGGCCCTGCATGTCTATGCTAGCTAGGATTGATTTTGAGAAGGGAGAACGCATGATTTAGCAGAATAATGCATCTAGTCCCATGTCAAGTAAGGGATCAGCCCTCGTGTTTCCAGGCAGGGAAGAGCCTTGTGATGCTTGGGCAGCACCAGCCCTTGCTCACCAGACCAGGAGATGGGATACGGAATCCCACGAGAATGAGGAAGTACCTTTCTGGTGGTCCTAACGGAGGCCGAATAGCTCGGTGATTTCCATTTGTCAAAAACTCAAAACCCATGTCGATGGCTTGTTCTGCAGATCAACTTGCCTGGCTCTGTGACCCAGGGAGCTGGACCTGTGTCTTCTCATTTTCCTTGAGTACTGCTGGTTGGAAGACTGTAGAATTTCCATCCATGAGGACCATATGGGCCCAGATCACTTTGAACCATGAATTACACAGGAGAATTTCACCCATGCAGTACTTCTTAATCACAGATGTTCCAGGCCTCTAGTCACCTACAAAGGCAGGTCTGTCCCGCCTGTTTTGGGGTATTCAGGAAGAACTGCCGAATAATAGCAGAGTGATAATAGGATAACTGCAGTCCTTACTTCTGATTGGCGTGACTCTATTGGGGGATAGCGGTTTGAAATATCTTTTTGTGCATATTTGAAGGGAAATGTCCTGATGTGGAGTCAGGCCTATCTTGTGGCTGGTGCATCTAGGAAGGGCCAGGTTTGGGGCAGCCCAAGGGCCCACTTCTAGCTTGAGTACTAGTCTGGCTCTAGTTTGAGGGCTGTAGGGGAGAGGCTGGGAGTGCACGGACCAGAAAATCCCAGATACTTCCTTACCTCAGCTGCAAACTGTTGCTACATCTCCCTGGTCTACCCCAGCAAGCTGGCATTTTGGGGGGATTCTGGGGACTGTCTTAGCCTTCCTCTTAGGCCAACAAGTGGGAATCCTGCCATTTCCTTCCATCCTCCACCCTCCCCATTCTTCTCCCCCAGTTTTTACACAACAGGATTTATTCATGTTAACTGTATTCAAGTCCCCAGATGGGGGGAGAAAAAAAGATTGTGTTGAATGAGCTTATTGTTTGGAGATTTCACTGACTTCTTTTATTTAATACCCACAGTCCTAGAACATATTGAGCTGATTTACTAAAATTCAAATCTAGTCCTTTGGGAAGGAACTCTGCGAGGGTGCAGGGTGTCCTTGACATCGGGGCTGGGACCTGTTGAGTGGGGGGTTTGCTTGGGGCATCATAATATCTTCATCTTCATGCTCTTGGGTCTCCTTGGGGGCAAATATTCTCCCTTATAATCCCAGACTTCTTATGAGCTTGAGAAGGTCTCCTGCCGTTGTCCTTGTCAGGCCTTTTGTGGCATCCCTTTCTAGTATGTGTTTTGAAGACATGAAGATGGACACCACCATCAGGTACCGCTGTTAACAGAGGCCCCCTGTGGTTTCTGCTCGGCAGTTTCCTGCATGAGTGGAAGGAAATAAAGAGTGGTGACATGGCAGACCTTAGGCAGAAGCAGCAAGTACCACGCAACGTCACACCTATTGCTCGAATACCCAATGCAGTGTGGCTGGGCCACGGCGGTCGTGGCAGAGTTGGATGGTGTGTCTTTTAGCACGTTTTGGAGATGGGGTCCCTGTGGTTGATGTCTCTAGAGTCATGGCTGAGGGTTGTGGTGTATATGATGGTCCAGGGTGGTCATCTGGTGCACGGTGACAGTTCCACGTGTCTGGACCCCTTGAAGGTCTCCTGAGAGAGCCACTGCAGGCACCTGAGCAGGGTGAAGCTCGAGTGTCACTGGAGTCCTTGGAAGCCTGGCTCTGGTTCAAGTCAGTCACATCCCAGATGCCTCGAAAGTTAGACTGTGGCCAGGCAGGTCAAGTTGATGACAAAACCATCCCAGGCAAGTGTGAGTGAGTGTTAGCTGCTACAGGACCCCTCCTGGGTGCACACATGCTCACACTGTACATGCAGTGTTCTCTCTCTTTCTCTCTCTCTTCCTCCTTCCTCCCTCTCTTCCCCCTTCCTCCCTCTGTTTCCCTCCACCCCCCCCTTTTTTCATTCCTTTATTCCTTTTCTCCTGACTTTCTCCCACTTTCTCACTTTTCTTCCCCTCTGTCAGTTCTGTTCCGGTCTCCTGTGTGTCGAGTCAAGAAGGATTTTCCCCAGGCAGTCACCTAAACCAGAAAGACCCAGAGAGAGCGAGCCTCCCCTTGCCCCAGGTCTCTGCTCTTGTTTCTAACAGCCAAGGCCAGAACCCCAGGCTTTCTCAGGAGAAGCGGATGACCTCAGAGTCAGGGTGGGAAATGGGACTTGCTCCCAGCCCGGCGAGGAGCGTCTCATCCCCTCCTGGAAGAGGAGGCCCGAGTGAAGTCTGTTTGGCACGGCCCCTGCTGCTGCATCAGACCCTGGAAAGCGTTGCTCCACGTGGCCTGCTGCAGAGAAGGCCGCCCTCCCCCACCCTCATGGTCCAAGCCCTTTGCTAACCCTGGGACCTTGCCAGCCGTCCCACCTGACCTAGTGCAGGTCAGTGTGACTAGTCTTGGTGACTAGGATTCCCAGGAGAGTTCCCAGCCTCTCTCTGTGGGTCCTTAAACGGCCCTGTGACCTGCTAACCTCCAACGGGTGGAAGAAACAGCCTCAGCCCTGGGTGGGGCTCCTCCCACTGCCACCCCAAGTTCCCTGGAAATGAGCATCCGAGGAGGGGCTGGCACCCGCACGCGGGAGCATGAGAACATTGCCACAGTTTGGATGGATGTTCCAAACATGAAGGCTCAACAGCAACTAAAATAATTTTTTCCCGTTGACCTCCTGGCTTCTCCGTGGGCAAGCGTCCATCTCCCGCCCATCTGATGCTGGTTCGGCGTATGTAATTGTAAACACTTCAGGCTGGAAGCGAATCTCCCAGAGTTATGGGATCCAGGTGTCGCTCCCTACTCGCCACGCACTGGTTCCCTCGAGAGTGGGAAACGTTTTGTTCTCCGAGGGAGAATTTAATCTGTTGCTTTTGAGATCAGATCCTTCAGGAGCATGACGCCTTCCCGTGGCCCCCAGCCGCCAGGTCTCCACTCATGACTGAAAGAGCCTGGGGGGCTCTGGTTCCTGAGTGAGTGTCTCAGTGTGGGGGGTTGCTTCTCGGACCCCGAGGTGAGGGCCCTGAGTGCTCTCAAGTCTGCAGGGAGGCACTGAGGTGGTGCTGTTGAGTTGAAGAGCAGACCAGCAGCCCACGCGCTCTGTGTGGGAACGTGCGGCCCGCCAACCAGGGCAAGTTTCAGGTCAGTTTCAGCCTCGTGTCTCAAGGCTGGACGCCTGACGCAGGCATGGCGGCTGGCAGGCGGGCGCCTCCTTTCCTAAGCGGGAGGTCTCTAAAGCGAGTAGGTGGCATTGAGCACTTAATTCCTCCCCTGACCCTAGCAATAGAGTTGGAAGTCATGTCAGAGCAAAAGGGGTCTTGGGAATTGTGTTGGAAAATGTCTTTGGTTGGTTGGGAGGATGTGGGGGAACCAATATTGGGGGTCTGGCTGCCTCCCCTCCTCGCAGCCCTAAGCATACCTAGCAGGGGGGCCCCAGGGAAGGGGGAGGAAGCTAACAAACACGTTCACTTCACAGATATCAGGCATGTTTGGGGTGTGTGTGTGTGTGTGTGTGTGTGTGTCTTGGAGGAGAGGAGGTGTCAGGTGACAATCAGTCCCATTGTCTTGAAATTTCCTAAAGCTATTTACCTAATGCCTTCAAAGGATCAGCTTGCTGTCCTAGAACAAGATTTATTTTCCTGCCCTGGGGAGGCTGCGGCAGCTTGGAAGAGAGAAAGTGAGGGTGCTGAGAGAGGGTGTGTTCTGCTGGGGTAGAGTGACTTCCAGATTCCAATCTTATCCATCAAGACTCACTCAGCCTTGACACCTTGACCTTGACCCCCCTGAAGCCTTTAACCCCTCACTGCATCTTACACAACCCTCCTCTGTGCCTTCCTACTTGGCTGCCGTGTGTCTGTGCATACAGATTTCTTCTCTGGCTGAAAAAAATCCGGGCAATCACCTAGCTTGAAGCAAAATATTCTCTACAAGTGGCTTTTTTTTTCCTTGAAAAATTACCATTACTGAGTGTGAAAATGGTTTAGATTCAGGAGGAAACAGCTGGCTGGCAGAAATCCTGGTGGGGTCTTGGGTAGGATTCCGCTGTGTCACTAATGACTTTATTCGGGACATTTCCGGCACAAGCACAGTTGGCGGTGGTTGGGAATTCTGGGGCTGAGAACTTTCATGAAGGCAAGAGCAGCAGCCAGAGCAGCACCCAGCCGAGGCCAGGAGGAGAGGTCTTTGTTGCCTTCAGGACAGTCCAGACCTGTCTGATGGCTGTCTCTTACCTGCCTTGGTGCTTAACATGCAGGCTCATGAACCTTTTTTTCTAGAATATTCTGTCTGTGGGGTTCTCTGAAACTTCAGTACATAGCTAGGGTGAGCCCAGATTTCCTAGGGTCCCTGAACCAGTCCGTTTCCCTTGAGGGCATGCAGTGTCTCAGGCAACTCGCCAGTGGCTGTGGAAGAGCAAGGAAGCGTGCTGTCCCCTTCTGCAGCGCTGGAGAAAACCCCAGCTCTTTCTGCTCATGGCCCATTCCCATTTGTCCAGTCTCTGTGGTCACTACTCACTTTGCTCTATGCCCCAGCCATTCTGATTCCTGGTGGTTCTCCAGATGGGGCTTTTGCGTGTGCTGTTCCCTTGGCTTGGAATGTTCTCTCCTCAGCACTGCCTGCCAAGCTCACTCAGCTTTAATCTTGACCCCCTGACACCTTTAACCCCTCATTGCACCTTGCATGACCCTCCAAGCCATGGTAATTGCATCCACATGATAGTCTATATTCCCAAGAGGCTGAGCGCTCAGGGGTCAAAAGCTATGACTCCTCTTTGTGTCCACAGCCCCTAAATCCATGGGTGGTGTATTGTCAGTGCTCACAGATGGAATTGTATGATTGAGACATGGTTGCTGTCCTCAAGTTTTCTGAGTTTGATTGTCAAAGCTAAGGGCTTCTGTTCATTATTAGTGGGCATCCTGGACAGAGGTAACAGGCAGCTGGCAAAAAAAGGAGGGTGAGATTTACAACGGCTAAAAGCTTGAGGGGATGAACATTTAGAATATACAAAGAACTCCTGCAAATTAGCCAGAAAAAGGCAGAAATCTCAATAGAAAGGAGGTAAATAAAGGGTGTGATTGGGAGTTTACAGGTGAAGGAGCCTCCAGAAGTCTAACGAGCCACCTGAAGCAACGCTTGAGCTCCTCTGTTCATCAGAGCCCAAACCACCGCCCAGCAGGCTGGCGGAAGCGTGAGGCCTCAGGGTGCCAGGTTCTCAGGACGCACAGAGCTGTGCACAGGTCCCAGGGTGGGTTTGAAGATGGTCTTTGCGCATCACTGGTGGTGGTGGTGGTGGTGGTGAGAGAGAAGCCATCTGGGTGTTACCTGGGAGAGTGAGTAAGTGAACTATGACAGCAGTTGCTCATTCTAGAAAACTCTGCAGTGCTAGAAGCCATGGATTAGATGTCTGTCCAGCGACGGGTCTTTAAGTCATGGTGCTGACTGAAAGGTTAAAAAGCAGGATAGCACATTTGAGAACAGCATTTAAGGCCATTAAAAATTCACAAAGCAAGACATCGAGCAGGAACACATACAAACAAAAAGGTACATGGTAGAAAGACTGTCATCCCGGTTGGTAGCAGGAATGGGGTACGGGGATGAAAAGGGAATTTGTAAGAATTTGCTTTATAGTCTGTTGTTGATCCCAGAAGCCTCCAAGTCTGACTGGAAGCAGAATTTGGCATAATGAGGGCAGCAAGGTGCAGGCAGTGTGATGGGGAGATGGGGGTGGGGCGGGCACCCATCTCCCCACGGCCCCCGCCATGGAGAAGAGTCCACGGTGGCGGGGCAGAGGGAGGCATTTTCTTTCTTATTAATTGCTGGGCTGGCCAAGACCCTTTGCCCATGAGGTTGTGACAATCAACCACCCTTACAATTCACTCCAAAGCTAATGTTTCATCAGACCTGTAATGGTGATTAGCAGTCTGCCGTCATCCTGCGGGGAGGCGATGCTCATAACCCACCCTCAGAGACGCCTGCGATGGTAGAGCTGGCTTTTCACAGTTGTGTGTTTCTCAGTCCCCTCCAGCCACTCTGAGCACTTGGTGTCGTCTGTGGGCTCACACTGCTAATAAGTACATCCAGGTCGCAGCCAAGAACTGATGCCCAAAGCTTTATCAGACTGAGTCGAAGGCATTGGAACTGGGTTTTTCCAGTACCTGACTGATTGGACACGAAGTGGCTAGACTCTGTGCAGCAGTTATTTTTGCTTCTCTCCCCCCAGGAGGTGGGAAAATTCCCTCTAAATCAGTGCAGCCACACAAGGGCAACGGCTTCGCCTGCAAACAGACCTGGGGTCTGTTTGATCTGGACAGCGTTCGCCCCTAACAGTTTTTGTTCCATCTTTATTCCTGCTTGAAATGTACTTGTTTTCCTTTGTCTTTTTTTTTCTCTTTTTAAAGTCTTTTTGAGATCCAGTGTGTGTGTGGTAAGGAACCACGTGGACCAGGAGACCGCTGCCCGGTTCTGCTCTGCCCGGTGTGTGCTCCGCGAGGCTGTCTGGGCCCAGGAGGCAGAATCTGGAGCTGCCGGGGGTCCTACGAGCGTGGGCAGAAAGCGAACTCTTTCGGGTGTGGCTCAGCGAGTGGGCGGCAAATCCAACTGTGTGTAGAAGCCAAGAACTAAAGCTTAGCGTTTTCAGAAAATGGAAAAATCCCCGATTTGGGCTCTGCTGGCTTGATGGTTTCCCCATCGCTCCTTCTCAGGCACCGCTGTCTCTTTCTTCTAGCTGCTCTTCCTCTGACCCGTCCCTTCACTGACAAGTTCAGTTTCTGTCCCCTGTCTCTGCACCTGCTGTCCCCGTTCCTGGGTCCATTGCAATGTGCATACTCCTGTGATGGAACAGTACAGAGCTTCACTCCTGTTCTCTTAAGTTCAAGGGTCAGCCCCAGGGTCCTTCCCAGTGACAAGGATTTGCGATTTTGTAATGAACTTGCTGAAGTCTTTCAACAGCCCTTTGTCATGGGAGAATTTCCAGGACTTCCCACCACAGGCATTTTTTGAGCTTCATCATTGGCCACGTGTTGTCTGGGTGCTGAAATAAAGCTGGGCCCAGTATTAATGGGGCACCTGCTATTGGAGCTGACATTCTAGAGCATGAAAACTGACCATCAGCAAACAGGCACGGCTCTGAGAAAGGTTGATTTCAGATAGTAGTAAGTAACATGAAAAAACAGGATGTTGTGGGAATAACTGGTGGTCGAGGGAGGGCGAGGTCCCAACCTCAGCCAGAGTGGTCATGAAGAGTCTGTCTGAGATGACATTTGGGCTGAGATCTAAGAAGAGGACCTGCCTTGTGGTGAAGCAGGACTGGGAGTTCCAGGCAGAGGAAACAGCAGGTGCAGAGGTTCTGAGGTCGTCGTGAGCTCGAGTGGTGTGGGTGTAGGGGGTGGGGGCCTGGGGGCAGAGCTTAGTCATCCACAGGGAGGGTGGAGAGAGACGAGGTGGGAGAACTGGGAGCTTGGGTCTTACTCGGAGAGCACTTTACGAGCAGTGAAATTCAGTGCCCCAGTCATCCACTGCCTCTTATAAGTGGGCGTGTTACCACCAGTCTTTTATTCCAAAGGGAAAATCCAAGCACTTCTTGAAAGAATATTCTCCTTCATCCTTCTCTGAAGAGGTAGAGGTGCTGCAGACCCATTACAGTTTCCCACATTTGACTGAAGGGGTGAGATTGGGCAGGGAGAAAGCCCGCAGACACACAGCTCATCGGTGGCAGGTGTGGGACCATTGCCTGAGATTCCTGAGTGATGGTCCCACATCGTCCCCACCAGACAAAGCCAGGGAAGGAAAACAGCTCTTTGACCTCTGAACCACCTAACACCTCTAAATTGCTTCTCCCTTTAAGAGGCATTGAATGCTTTATTCCCCCACTTTACAGATTGTAGGGAACATAGTAACAGTCAAATGGCAAGGTTTACACAGACCTGGTTCGCATCCAGCTTGGAGACTCGCAATGTTGAACAACTTACTTGCCCTCTCTGAGCGTCAGTTTCTTCCCCTGAGAGGGGCTAATTGCCCTCTTCTTCAGAGGTTTGCAAGGACTGAGTGAAACCTTATACTTCTTGGTAGTTTCAGCACGTGGTCAGAGCCCCAAAATGCTAATTGTCGGTGATAGGTGGTTGTGAAACAAGACATTTGGCTGAAATTACCGTGGGTCTACCATGTTTGTTTCTGATGCCTCAGACCTTTGCCTTCAGTAATGCTGCTCCTAAGGCTGTGGGGTGGAAGGGAAGGCGGATTCATTAGAAGAGCCCTTTCCTATTTCTGAACTCATTAGTATGAGAACATCGTTCCTCATTAGTCCTCTGTCCCTCCAGCCTCAGTTTCCCCACCTGTACTAACCACCGCCAAATCCTGTCCCAGGCTTGCTGGGAAGGTCTGTGGAAAACTATGCATAAAAGTGTCCTGAAAACTGCAGTGCACCGAGCGCGTATAAAAGATGATCATTCCAGGGTTGGGCTGGGATGGCAAAGCAGGCAGAGGGGAGTCCACGGTGCTTCCTTAGTCATTGCTAATTGTTCCTAATGCTCAACCCTGGGATGTTATGGCCAGAAGGTGGGCTCTCTTGGTCATGGGAACCCAGGGCTGAGTGGATCGTGTTTGAGACTGACTGATGAAATGGGCGATTTGATGCAGGATCACGGTGAAGTGTGAAGGCAGGTGAAGTGAAGTCTCAGTAAGACACTCGGTTGGGCAGGTGAAATTCACTGCAGTCCTGCAAGCAGGGCGCCCGTCTGCAAGATGCGGAGATGATGAGCAGGACTGGTGCCCACGTGGCCTGGATGGTTGCAGCCCCAGAGAGAACACGTCTGCTCGGAGACACGCTGCTGCTCAGTGTAGTTTGCTCACTCACCCCGGATTGCTTCTCCTCCAGCCTCTGCTGACTTCCAGGAGGGTCCCCCACCTGTCAGCCCTGGCTTTGTCATCTTCCCTGCTCTGTAGCTGCTGCCGCTGCAGTGGCATTAAGTGGAACATCAAGTGATTATGAAACATTAAAATCAATACCAGTGTCTTTTACTTCTTACATCAGTGTGTGTTCCACTTTTAACCTCCACAGATAACCCAGTGAGATGTGTCAGAAGTCATGAGATGGCTGTTTTCTGCATGGGGTCGCTGAGGGCCTGAGCCCTGACTAGGAAGCTGTTTCTACTGGGAGGCAAGTTTTCAGACTCTCAGCCGAGTGTAAGCCTTGTTGCCTGCATCTGGTGGTAGCTGTGTTCACAGGCTCAGCAGCAGCGTCTCTCTCCTGGGCATTTTGTTCTCACCATCTCATTTAGTCCGTAACTCCTCTGGGGAGGTGACGGTGAGAACCTGACCCACCAGCTCTCCCCCTGCACCAGATACCTGTAGCCTCCCTAGGGGACCTGCATACCTGGGAGGGTTCTGATAGAAAAAGCATCTTAGAGTCTTTCAGTGACATTCTTGGCATTGCTTTGCTGGGGAGAAGTCCCCTGGAATGCAGAGACTTGTTCCCCTGAGTTAGGCAGAGCTAAGAATGTTAATAAAAGGCTTCCCAGAGCTTTTCCACTGGACACTTTCATCTTACTCCAAGCTTGCAGAATCACGACTGGGTGTGGGGGCAGGGAGGCATGAATCCAGCAGTAGATGTTATTATCCTTATTCTGTGGATGGAGAAAATTGAAGCCAGACATTGAGGCCAGAGGCAGCCTAAGCAGAAACTTAAAAAAAAAAAAAAAAAAAAGAAATCCGACAGGATCCAAACCCAGCTCCACTGGATTCTAGGGCACAGTTCTGCTGCTTGGTATAGCTTGATCAAGCTAGACACGATCTCCATCCTCAAATGGCTTCAAACCTGACTGGCAGCCACATCTGAATCTGATGTTAAGTGGGGTGTTGAGTCTGCTGGCTGCAGTCCACCATCTTGGTGTATCCCTTTGGGATGGGGAGGAGGAGTCCCCAGTGTTGCTCAGCTGTGAGCTGAGGCTTGGCTGTCTCCGAGGCGAGCCCTGGCTGATGCAATGGCCTTTCCTAAAAGCAGACCCTTCTCTGTGTGCCTGGCTTCCGGGTGTCCTGTCTCCCAGTTGTGTCCCCAGCTGGCTCAGCCAGGCCTGCGCTCCTGTTGTTCTTTATGACCAGGAACGTGTACTCCCATCCCCCAGCCCTTCCCAGTCACACCCACCTCATCCACCGCCCCCTTGTCGGGAAGCCAGCTTTCGTTGATCACATCTGGCCCCAGCTGCTCATGCTCCACGTGGGACCCAGTCAGCACTTCCCTACGCTGGCATATGTGTGTTTCTGTTCCTCGTATCCCTGTCTTGTCCCCATGGCTAGTTTTATGGCCCCTAAAATGCATGGCAGAGTGTTTAGCACATAAGCAGGCATTCTCTTTATTCCTGGTAATTCCCAGGAGCTTCTGTCCAATTTCCCATCTGCCTCTTTCCACCAGCCTTCAGAAGTCCCGGCTTAGGGCACGTGGAGGGTCAAGAGAGGCAAGGCATTGTCCCTCGCGTGACCTGGCAATGCCTCCCTGGGTTCTGGGAAATAGGCGTGTGTGCCCTGTCTGTGCGGGAAGCCTTGTTTGCTGCTGTGCTCCCATGATGCCTTGCACACCATGTGATTAGTGGGACGACCGTGGACTCTGACGTGTAAGGAGGAAGGTGAGCATTTCCCCCATTTCTTACAATTTGGAAGAAGAACAGATAAGTGAGGATATTCTCCTTTGGAAAAATAGATCTCACCACAGGCGATGTCCAGCCACACGCCCTTGGAGCCCAACAGCTGTCTCTCATTTGTTGGCAAATGTTCCTGGTGATGAATGTCCTCCATCCATGCTCACAGCCGTCCCTAAATGGAGGCTTTGGACAAGTGTGGGGGAAACAATGACCCTTCTCAGAGAGCCCTCAGCAGACGCTCCCAATGAAGTTGGTTCATCACTTGGAGCCTGGTCAAGGCCACAGACAAGATGCCATTGATTCAGCAAGGAAGGCCCCTGAACAGCCGTGGAGATAGAGAGGCTGAGGCAGCAAGAAACAGAGAGAAGGATGGGATTCATGGCTCCTGAGAAACGCCCTGAATCATCAGAGTGGATGATTCCGCCTCTTAAATACCGTCTTCTAGAAGTTGACTTACGGGATGATGGTCCTTCCCCTTCGCACATTTGCCAGGTCATTATAGGATCACAGGGTGTGGGAGGGTCTAGTCCTCTAGGGCAAAGCATGTTCCTCTAGAGGGACTGAGGCTGAGAGAGGTGAAGGGCTTGAGCCCCTGGACTCGGCCTTGGCCCCTGTCCTGAATCTGCTTCATTCTTCCTGTACACAGGTCAGAAGGGATGAAGGAGAGAGCACATGAGGTGGAGAGTCAGGTAGGGCCAGTGAGGACTCTGGCCTTGGAGTTGGGAGTAGGTATCTCAGTGTTGCCAGGCATCCGCAGGACCCCCGCCACCAAATTCGGCCCCCATCCTCCCTCTCCACGTGGGTCTCCACCGACTTTCCAGGACAAAGATAAAAGGTCAGATTTCCAAGCCAAAGAGAAAAGGGCCCAACTGGGTAAACTCAGTTCTTCTTTGTCCTTTTCTTTTTATTATTTTCGAGTTTTTTCTCTGATGGCGTTACTTTAAATAATTTAAAATAGCATAAACAACAACTACACATTGCAAATGGCTCTTTCAGTCTGAAAGGAGTTCAGTATGGTCATTTTACATTTTTTTTTAACAGTAAAAGTCATACATGCTTATTATCAAATATGCCTATAGAGCAGAAATTTCTAATGTGGAATGTGCAAATCCCTAGAATTCTTCCCTCAGTGATAACTATCTGTCAAGGATAATGTTCTGCCAAATGTTTTTCCTCCTCTCTGCGCAATCCTAACAGTTCCTCTCCTCCCTTCCCGCCTCCCTTCCTCCTGCCCTCTCTCTTTTCTTCCCTTCCTTCCTGTCCCTCCTTTCCCCTCCTCTCTTGTCCCCTTCCTTTTTTTCTTCTTCTTTCCTGCCCCCGTGGTTTAATTTTAAAAAGCAAAAAGGTACAGTGAAAAGTAGACCCCCTCATACCGCTGTTCACTCACTTTCTCCTGCTGGAATCGAGCCCTGTCCCCGTTCATTACCCTCCAGAAAAAAGAGTGCACATAATCTATTGGAAAAGTATAATGTCCCCATTTCCCCCAGATGGACTGTACCCCCTGTTTGCTTTCTTATTTAAGTTCAGGGTGTTTCTTGGGGCTCATTCCTGAGAATACAACAGCGCTGCTGAGTATTTCCTTAATGAAGAGATTGCATGATTTGTATAATTGTCGAGCATTTAATTTTTTCTGAGTCCTTTGCAGTAACAAACAATGCCGCCACGAATTTCCTTGTATGCAGGTCATTTCAGAAACATACAGGATATCCTCTCAGGACAGAATCTCAGAAGGAGAATTGCTGGGTTAAAGGACGTGTGCATTTACAGTTTGATTAGGTAAATCCTGGGAAGTTGCATCCTTTTTACTCTCGCCAGCAAAGTGTCAGAGTGTTTCTTTCCCTACGCTCTCATCGACGCTACATAATATTAACATTTTTTCATCTTTGCCTATCAGAACAGCCAAAAGTATCCCTTTATGGTATCTCTTATTGTAAGTGAAGTTGAACATCTTCTAACGTGTTTAAATGCCATTTGTATGTGTGTGTTTGTGTGTATAATCTGTTCATAAGCATTATTCATTTTTCTATTGGGATGTTGGTCTTTTAAACTTAATTTTGTAAGCACTTTGGATATGTTAAGGAAATTAAACCCTTTGGATATGAGTTGCAAATTTCTCCTCTCTGCCCCCCTCAGTTTCTTGTCTTTTGACTTGTTCTTATGTTTGCTTGTCTAAAGTAGGATTTTGTGTGTGTGTGTGGTCAAAGTTATCTCCTTTTTGGCTCTGAGTTTTGCTCATACTTAGAAAGTCTTTCCCTAAAATTCTACTTTAAAAATATTTTTCTTTCTCTTTTTTTTTTTTAAACAGCCTTATCGAGATATTATTCACGTACCATACAATTCACCATTTAAAGTATACAGTTCAGTGGGGTTTTTTATATATTCACAGACATATGAAGCCATCACCACAGTCAATTTAGAACATTTCATCACCTAAAAAAAAGGAGACCCCTTACCCTTTCACTATCACCCTCCTTTCCTCTATTCTCTTCCTGTTCCCCACCCCCAAGCCCTAAGCACCCACTAATCTGTTTTCCTTTTTTGGACTCTCATATGAATGGAATCACATAATATGTAGACTCTTGGGATTGGCCTCTTTAACTTGGCATAGTGTTTTCAAGGTTCAGTCCAAGTTGCAGCATGTTATCAGTACTTCATTTCTTTTTATGACTAAATAATATTCCGTCTTATGGATATGCGTAGATATAGCACATCTTGTTTATCCATTCATCCACTGATGGACATTGTGTTATTCCTACTTTTTGGCTATTATGAGTAATGCTGCTGTAAGTATTTGTATATACTTTTTTTTTAAATATGTTTTTGTTTCTCTTAGGTATATACTTAGTAGAATTTCTGGGTTATGTGGTAACTCCCCCTTTGAGGAAATGACAGACTAGTTTTCAAAGTGACTGTACCATTTTACATTCCCATCAGCTGTATTTTCTTCTAGTACTTTTGTGATCTTATTTTTCATGCTTTAAGTTTTTGAATAATCTGAAATTCTTCACAAAGTATAACATAGGTGTCTAAATGTATGTTTTCCAGACAGCTACTCTGTTGTACAACAGTGTTTTTCAATACTCTTTCTTTCTCGATGTCTTGATCATAAACTCAATCTCTGTGTATATTAGGGCCTCTTCTATACACTCTAGTCTTTTCCTTTGACCTGTTTGTTGGTTCACATATCATTGCCACACTGCTTTAATTTTTGTAGCTTTGTGACATGTTCCCTCACTATTGATTTTTTTAAAAAACCCACTCATCACAAGCATTTATTAAACCCTTATCCATATATAGCACAGAGCTAGAGAATGTGCAAAGCAAATCCAACATTGTTCCTGCCACCTAGGAGCTTGTAGTAAATAAGAGTTCTCACTGCCATGCCCTCTAACAAATGCATTAGCTGAATTATCTTATTTAACCTTGCAATTCTATGAGTGTGGATAGAGCTTTGCGTTCCCATTGTAGACGTGAGGATGCCAAGGCTTTGAGACAGAGAACTCTGAGACAGGAAGGCAGACAGACACCAACAGGGTTGTTTTCAAAGAGTTCTGGGTCAGGTGCTCTTGGGTGCCTTGTCAGTGGAGAGACTGTCCAGGGCAGTGTGGTGTGAATTCACTCAGGGTCTTCCCTGGAGCCGGTTCCTGCCCCCTCGTAATGAAATGACCAGGGTGAGTGACCCTTTTGAGGAGAGCCCCACACCTTAGAGTGGAAGCCTCTTGGACTGAAATCCTGTCATTCCTCCAGCACTACATTGCCATTGACACTCCAGACAGTAGGGAAATGAGGTTGGATTTTGGCTACATTCTCTTCCCAGATTGTGTGACTCAAGATCGCTGCCAGAGATGGAGTTTTTGTTTTGTTTTCTTCCCCCTTGCAGAAGGATAGCAAAAATATTTGCCACATAAAACAGACAAACCCCACGAAGTCCCCACCAATGAAATCATGTCTTCCCAGGCAGACTCACTCTCATGACCTCGGCTGAGTTCCACTCTCCGGGGAGTTGTAAGGCAAGGGAACTGATTTACTCAAGGAAGAGACCTACTTAACTTTCACTTCCTCAGACTTCATCAAACACTTGGGGCTCGCGGGGGTTGTGGGATTAGGAGAACATCATGTGATTGCCCTGGAAGCATTCACTTGTAGGAATGTGGGGTAAACCCATGTGGAACAAGAAATCTAAAAAGAATTTTGCCTAGAAGTGGCAATAAAAATGCAATTCAAGTTGCCTCAATATTATAGAATTTTACTAAAGGAAAAATGTCTGTCTGTCTGTCTGTCTCTTCCTCCACCTTCCTGTCATCCCCTAAAGACATTTGCTTTATGGGAAAATTTTTCCAGAGTTTGAACTAGTCCACTGAGTGGTGGGTGACTTGTCGTTTGTTTTTTATCATGGGAAAATAGGATATTTAGGCTGGGTTTGAAAGTCCTGGTTTTGCTGGCTTTTCTCAGACATCACCATCACAGGGGAGCTGATAGCAGCGGTATATGTTTTGCTGTGTAGCTCCTTCTCCATATGTCTTGGCCTAGGTCATGCCAGGGCCAGGTGCTTCCTCACAATTGGTGGGTCTGGGGCTCACTGGCCCAGCACCACCCTCACCCTTCCCTTAGTGATGATCAGTGATGTGTCCTTGGTCTTCCACGGAGGCCAGAACATCCCTGCGGGCCTGGAGGCCAAGCTTCTTCCTCCATGGGTTTCCTCTGGGGACTTCTTGGACTGTACAGTCTTGGGAAGCTGGCAAATGGTGGTCATTACTTCTTCTCTGGGCCCTTATCTTTGGTCTTTTGGGGCTAATTTAATTTCGTACCAGTTTAGAAGCAGGGGTCTCTGACAATCTGGAAGATGATACATTTATAGGGAAAGCAAGATAACACTGCTTCACGGAGAAAGGCTCTACCTTCCTCATATAGAAAATGTCCTTCATCGTATCATTCAAAATTTCCTGGCCCCCAGGGATAATGAGGATGATGACAACACTCTTACTGTTTGTTCATAGAAAGTGTCTCACTTTGTCCTGAAAAAGGCTCTGAGTTTACTGTGTGTCCCAGCCTTTTCTGTATTCCGTCCAGGTGTCTACAAGGGCATTGACTGGTGAGGATTAATGAGGTAATAGATATTAAGCTTCAGTAGTACGAGATGGCTTTGCACCTGACTGGCTGAAAATTCCAGGCAATTTCCTGTGTCAACACAAAGCAAAAGCTCATTTTAGAAACATGTTTAGCATTCAAACAAGAACGAATCCGAAGCAGCTGTCCCATGAATTCTGTGAATAAAGTAAAGAAGAATGCTTCTTCGTGTTCTTGGCCAGCAGGGCAATCCATTAGCAGGTGGTGGAGCACCTGGTGACTTGTCGCCTCATTCTGAAGGCCCTCTCCCTTGACTCGGGCTCTGTTTTGGCTGTGACAGCCCTCCCGCCTGAGACGCTTCCTGGCAAATAGGGACAAAGCACATGGGAGGTGTGGCACCCGCGAAGACCCAGGAAAATCAGTTTCCTGGGAAGCAATTTCGGATAAGTGTTGCAGAAAACACGGTTGAGCCCTTTACAGACTCCCTTGGACATGGGTTTCAGACATCAGTGTCCCTGAGAAATGGAGTCACCTATGTGTTGCTCTCTCCTTAAGCCTCCCGGGCCAGTAGGTACCCCTTTCTCTGTGCTTCCATCGCCCTTACTTCATCACTATCTTGGTGAATTAAAATGAAGGCATTTCAGGGTAGCAATGCATCTTTCTGTATCTAGAAGAGTCTGGGAGCTCAATAAATAATTATTGAATGATTCCATCATCATACTGGGGAAAACGAGTAACTGTTCTATTCCATGAACTGCCTTTTTGCCACTGACCACGGATGTAAAGGTTGTCCTCCCTTGATTAATGCACGTGGTGTATGGTCCAGCGTGCATGATACAGCCAGCGGTCCACAGACGTTCTGTTCCTCACATCCACAACCCACTCACTACAGCTTGATGGGCATAGCAGTGGTCTTTTTGAGAAGCACCTAACCGTGCTTGGTTGGACTTCACCCAGAGTAATCTAGTTTACAAATCATGCTTTGTGCCACATTTGATCCTTGCCTCGAGACTGGCCTCTCTGAAGAGTCGTAGGAAAGGAAGATCTCTGCTGGGCTTTTCAGATAATCTGGTAAAATATTCCATGTACTAAACTTGTTTGATAAGTCTGTATTTTCTAGTCGAGGTGAAGTTTGCAGCATCTCACATTTGCTTGTTCAGAGGTGCTCTTTGACTTGGGAAGTCAGGGGAGGTGGGGGGAGTGTGAATTAGTAAACTGGGGGCCAAGGGAGACTGTTTCTCTGTGTATTATGACCTTGACTTGTATAACTAACGCCCCTAGTGATGTTTGAAAGCACCAAGGAGAGTGCCCTTCTCCTTCGCTGCATCGGGAAGGCAGGTGCAGGATGTGCCAAGCCCAGTCCCCTGGGTCCCTCCACCAGCTCCTTCCCGTTCCTCCTGGCTCATGGCTCTGTGGGTGGTGACTTCTAGGGAGGCCTGAAAGCTCCAATGGTTTCTCAGTCTCTGGCTGATTCTGCCTGGGTGGTCTTTTATTCTTCCCATGTTTCCCTCTTCTTACATCTTCAGTATTTCTTTCCCCTGGAGATGGTTGAAGTCGTTGTGTGTGTTTTTAATTGAGTGTCGACAGCTCTGGATGTGACACGTTCAGCAACTGCATTATCAGGGTCCGAATTTGCAGTGTCGTCTCAGCCCCTGTGATAGTTCCAGAATGCTTCTCCTTGTGGTTTTTGAGATAGGTGATTGCTGTGATCCTCTTCCAATAGGAGCAATGATTGTAGAGGTTCCTCAGTTCTGAGTAAGGGAAACTGAACCCTCTCTACCGTATGTTAAAAGAAATTCACATTTTTAGGCTCCAGAAAAGATCGCTTACATGCTATTCACTTGCTACCATGGTAGGAGCATTGGTATCAGAGTTTAGTTCTATTATTTAACTGGTATTTATTTCTTCTCTTCTCCTCTAAGTTGAAAGTCCTTAAGTATAGGTAACATTTCTTACATCTTTGTATTGCACTCAGCACCCCACCTCTACCAGACCCGAGCACAAGAGCTGGTTCATAGTCACCGTTCCGTAATGTTGGTTTATGTCACAAATCAATATGAAAACGCATATGTGTATGTATATGCATGACTGGGACATTGTGCTCTACACCAGAGATAAATAAGCACATTGTAATTGACTGTACTTCAGTTAAAAACACACACACAAAAAAACCCCAAATCAGAGCCCTTATGAATTATCTTCCTCTAGAAGATCACACAGTCTCTAAACGAAGTCTAAGGTGTGTGGTTCCTTTAAGAGGGTGACTTTTTCGGGGGAGGGAGAGGAGAGAACAGTATAATTGACCATATAATACTTTGTTGTCCCAAATCCAGTTTAAAACTTTTTATATTTGTTCCCAATTAGACTCTCATGGAACTGAGATCAGAAAGTTGAAGTCATCTTCCTTTTTGCACTGGCCAGTGGCCTTCAAGCCGAGAAAGGTTTTTACAGATGAACATTTGCAATCAATTCGGTGAAAGGGAACATTAACTCTGAACCCCTAATAAGCTAAAAATCCCCCCATAAAGACATTTTCATTCGCATTAGACCTGTGTTATGAAACACTGTGCTCAATTAGTATATTTTGAATTTTGTCAAATTAGTATAGAAGATGAGTGCTTTCTGTTGTTACACATCATATCGTTGATTTTCCCTAGTGACCTGCTCTAGAAGAGGAGACTAGAAAACTTTCCTGTAAAGGGCAGATAATAAATATTTCAGGATTTGTGGCCACGTCGTCTGTGTGGCAGTGACTCAACACTGCCATTGTCAGATGTCACCAGCCATATATTGTAAACAGGCACAGCTGTGTTCCAACAAAACTTCATTTATGGACACTGAAATTTGAATTGCATCTAATTTTCATGTGTCACGAAAATACTCTTCTTTGGGTTTTCTTTTGGCCATTGAAAAGTGTGAAAATGTTTCTTAGCACCTGTACAAAAACAGGTGATGGGCTCAGTTTGGCCCGTGGGCCACAGTTTGCTGACCCCAGTTCTCAGGGATGAGGTAGTAGCCCCCATCCAGCCTTACCTGACCAGGTTAGCTCAGTCACTCTAGTGAACCTGAGATAATCCTAGACCAGGTAATGTCTGGTCTAGTGACACACTCCCTTCTCCCCACAGCCAGGAGGGCAGCCTGCTCCCACATGCCGCTCCTTGGCTATGAGGGATCGAACAGCCCTCCCCCACCCCTGCCATCCCACAAACCTAGTTCTCTAAAAATCTGTCTAGGAAAGAGTTTCTTCAGAATGCAACATCAGCCCTGGGCCCCTTCCAGCTCCCAGCTGGAAGGTCTTTCCGAGGAGGGAGAAGCTGAAACAGCTGCATGATATTTTTTTTCTTCTAGAATCATCCAGTGAGGGGGTGAGTTCAGGACTCTGGCAGCTCCCGTGTAAATGCTGAGCCGTTAAAGACAAATCTGGGAACAAATCTGGAGCAAACTCTGCTGCTCCCCCACCAGCGAGAACGGCCTCACCAGAGCCAGGGCTCACAGCATCTGCCTTTATTTTGAGGCCAAGGCTGGGGCAGGGGCGCCTCTGGGAGAGTGTCTGAGACCCACGAGGATCCACTGGCCCTTGGCCGGGTGTCGGAAGACCCTCCCGGGCGCATGCGCATCTGCAGCTCCTTAAGGGAGACGGCGGGGCTGATAGGCAGGCCCGTGGCCCGGCCTTGTGGTTCCATGCCGGAGGGTTAGCCAGCTGTACTGTTTGTCTCATGGAGAGAGTTTCCAGAAACACTTTTTCCCTTTCTGCTTGAATGACCAAATTTCAGAAAAATCCAATGATAATGTGCAGGCGTTTCAAATCTGTAACGTTAGCTGGGATGTTTAGGGTCATGTTGCCTAGGAGATCTGAGGGGCGGGCACGTTAAGGTCTCTGCGATGACCGATGAAATGTCCATCCCAGCTGGAATGCTGAAGCCGCAGCAAGAGAGAGAGAGGGGACTGGGTGTGTCGGGTGTGTATGAGGTGATTTTAATTGATGGGACTGTGTTGTGTTGCTCTTTGACACCACACGGAAGCCCCATGAGGGCAGGGCTCCTACCTTCGGTGTCTTCTACAAACACTGGGCAGTTGTGGTCCTGGGGCCTCAGTCAGAGTCTTCTGTCCACTGTGGACTCAGGTCTTGCTGATTTTACCGGCAGAGAAGGGGCAAGATTATCTTGCTACTTGGCCTTGGGGGAGGGGGTGCCGCTGGTACATTGGCAAGTAACCATAGTGACCAAGGCCTGGGGACTTCCAAGACAGGGACCAGGGAGTGGAGGCAGAGCTCTGGGGACCTGGCCTTTATCTTCCAAATCCCTGTCTTCTCCTCTGGCCACCACTTGAAGGTCCTAGTGTCATCATTTTGGGGTAACCTATGGGCAGGGGGACTTTGGAGAGTTAGAATTGAAAGTTTAAAAAAAGACAGGAAGGAAGGGTTTAATGAGATTCTCCTCATTGCCGTGCATTTCTTGTAACAGGTTTGCAAAATAATAGATGTAGTACTTTATAAACAAAAAGACATATTTTTAAACATATTGCATCCATTTGCTGGAGTACCATGTAGCTGTTTAAAAGAACGAGGCACATCCTTATGTTGTCCAAAGTGGATCTCCAAGGGGCATTGACAAGCGAAAATAGCAAGGCTCAGAATGCCATATATAGTGTGAGCTTAGTGGTATGAAAGAGCTTTGCCTGGGTTTTTCTGTGTATGTTTTTTGTTTAGAATAGTGTGCATCAGAAATCCCTGGTAAGACACATAGACCATTGACAGTTTCCAGGGAGGGGGCTAGGGGTTCTGAAATGGGAGGGAAACTTTTCATTGCGTTTGTGCTGCTGTTTGATATAAATATATATACATTTTTACCATGGGCATATATTCCAAATTTTAAATTAATAAAAATAGAAGAAAGTATACAAAAGAAGTCATTGAAAAGGTATTTGGCATCGTGTAGGCTTCCGGAGCTGGTCACCCTCAGCCTGTTCTGGACATTGAGATACGGAGAAAAAAGCAAAAGAAAATACTGGGTTATTTTACTTGTGGCAACCCCTGCCCCTCCCACCCCACCCAGCCCTACGCAGCTTCCTTTATCTGAGCCATAAATTCTGGGACAAACAATGGCGAGTCAGCCCAGGGTTGGACTTGGTGTTTACAGAGGGAAAATCTGGGAACCCATTGGAATTCTTTGGAATAAAGAATGGTGCCTGGGCCTTCTGCGCTGGGAGGAAGGGCTCCCAAGGTGGCTCTGGGGACTGTCCAGTTGACTGTCCAGGGACCAAAGACAAGACCAGTCGTCATTCTGGGGGTTAAACTCTCCAGGCATCCTTAGATTCTCCACAAAACAACTCTTAACAGCATCACTTTTCAAGCCCAGGGAGAAACTTCGATTTGGAACAAATTACTCAGGAATTTTGTTGTTTCATCCAAGTTGAGGGAAAGAAACCTTTGTTGCTGCTGTCTCTACAGGATGTGACTTGCTGGGGAGAAGTAATACAGTGGTTCTCGTGGGGAGAGGCATTCAATTCATCCTTTTCCCCTGATAAAATATAGTAGAACTTGTCCAGGTTACCTACACCCCAGAATCTTATTTAATTCACTAGGTTTATGAGCTATAAAGGGGCCTTTTTTTCCTCCCACAAAAAGATAATCTTCCCTCTGCTCTTGGGCTGTTTGAAAAAAAAAAAAGAACACAGGGAATTTTCCATGGCCCAATTTCTGACCTTGGTAAATCATCTTTTCTTTTTGGACTGATGAGGGGTCTTGCCCTGCCATCTACTTTCTTCAGAATCAGCATTTACAGCTATCCGCACCAGAAGCCTTTAATTCCATGACCTGCCTGCTCCCAGCTGAGCTGCATTTCTTCTTTCCAAGAAGATGGCCAAATCCCTGCCCCCTCTCCTCCATTTTCTGTCCTTAGTGCAAACACACCTGGCTTTTTCCTTGGAGAACTGAGTGCGTAGACAGGCAGACTGAGAAGTTTTCGGTGTTATTTTAGCTGCTTTGCCAGGTGGCAGGTGGGGGAAGATGAGAGAGAAGGGGTGAGCCCCTGCCTGGCCCCCACCCACCAGTGTCCCCTCCATAGGGCCCTGTGGGAGGCCCAGCAGACAGCAGCCTGTCAGATAGAGTAACTTGCAACATTCCTGCAGCCCCCAAATTTATTTCCTGGTCATGGGAAAGTTTAGTTCACTGTTGCCTTACTGCTGCCTGGGTCCTGTTGGCTGGAAAAGGCTCTTTGGAGGAAACAGGCCTTGCTGTGCACTTTAACAGATGGAAAGGATTTATAGAGAAGTAGGGGGAAGGGAATTCAGATAAAGGGAAATCATGAGAGTAAAAGTTTAGAAGTGGGGAGAGAGCCACAAGGTGGGTGCTTTCTGCAAACATGGTGACTTTCAATGGTAAAAGAAAGAAAGGGGCCAATGGCCCGTCCCCTACAATTTCACTCCCTGCTGATATGTCAAAACAAAAGCCAGTCTCAGGCCAAATTCAGCTGCGTTCCACCTCTCTGTGAGCCAGCAGTTACAAGAACAGCCTTGGTCTGATGAAGCCCCTGCTTTCTGGCATTCAGGTGTTCTGCCACCAGGCGCCTCACTTAAGGCAGATGTGAGAAAATGCTAGTGGCAGGATTTAACTACCCTAGGGGATCAGGCAACAGAGTCATCCAGGAACGTGAACACTGCACTGCATTTTGTCTCAGGCCAGGTTCATGTGAGGGTGGAGGTGCCGGAACAGGATTTCCAGCTTCTCCACTTCTGTGAGCACCACTCATGTCAGCAACAAAACAGCTTTAGCATCCTTCTAAATAACTAAGGCCTTGGAGTAGCTGCCTCTGGGGTATGGATTTGTGATTGGAGGCTTTTAACTGACCAGAAGCCCCTGGCGTGTATAATCTGACTAGGGTACTTTACATATTAGCTCTCCACCCTGGGGTGTGGATTTCAATCAACTGACACGCATATCTTGCACTATGTAAGAAGAGTATGAAAGTGGATTATAGACAGCATTACAGGGACCTCCAGAGGCCTGAGAATAGCCGTATTTGGAGTTTGGATAAAACGTCTGATTCTCTGTGAGTGGTGAGGAAACTGGATCAGGGAGGTTGACCAGCTTGCTCAGGGTCACCCTGCTTGGTGGTGGCAAAAGGGGACAGGGTATCTCACCCAATCCCATGACTACCCTCTGCATCCTGCATCTGGGCAGAAGGTGCCAAAATAACTGAAGAACAGGCCTGTTAATTTGGTTGGGTGTGATCACTGGTTTTGAATGTAAAAAGGTTTTACCTGCTAGAGACACACGGAGGTGTTTATGCATATTGCAGAACTTAAACATTATACTTTGAATGGATTTGTTTTAAATATATCAGTAAAAATAGGTGGAGCAAGAGATGAAGTAAGAATGGCAAAATTTTTAGAACTGTTAGAAAATGATAAACTCAGTCATGGGTTCATAGGGGGTTCATTTTATTATTCCTTTTTTATGTTTGAAAATTATTCATTTCAACATGTTTGTAAATTTCATTTAAATTTTTCATAGAATGTTTTTAAAAATCAGCAACAAGTTTTCACACCCAACCAAGGAAACCACTGTCACAAGGAAACACCTGGAGTTGCCCTCCATGACCAGTTTTCATGAAAGATAGGATTTCTGTCCCTGGTGTACCAATAGTGGCAGCTTCTTGGAACCATCAACCCCTTGAGGCAGGTACAGCCTCTTTTATCCTCTGCCAGGAGGGCAAGGTGGCACCAACTCACTCTCAGCCATTAGTGGAATCCCGGTCCTGTAATTCCTGCCTCTCATCCCTGCTCCCAGTCTGCAGCCGTGTATGTAGTGTGTCCATGTAGTTAATTACTCCTAAAGCCATGCTCCAGCCAGGCCTGCACGGTTGGGAAGAAGTGGCAGCTTCCTGTTGATAGTGTGTGTGCATTCCATGGTCATCGACTGCTGCAAAAAAGGACACAGTTAGACAAGGGTGGAGGGCAGTCTTTCAGCCCCTCTGCCTGCCCCCCCTCCCCCCCGCGCCTTCTTGCCAGGGATCCACCCCCACCTCCCATCCTCGGGAAGGCTTTGGAACGACCTGAAATCAACTTGCAAGTTCATGCAGAGCCCTCATTCCTCTCTCCCTGGCAATTAACAGTGATTTACTGGAGGTTACATTCTAGCCTGGCCTCTGGCCCTCTGTTATCAGCAGCTTCGGGGACTGGGGCTCATTATTGGTCAGTTCCTGGCTGCTCTGCAAACAGCCGTTTTCACATTTAGCTCTTGCCCACAGCCACATCCTGTCCTTTTAGTACCAGAGGACGGTATCAGGCCGCCCCATGCTAAGTAGGGGAGGAGCATGTGACAGAGACAGCCGCCCTAGACAGATGGACCGAATCACTGAGTAATCTTTCCCCAGGCATTTTGGAGATGGGGTGCACCGTGAAATTCACTCTCTGTAACACGTTCTTAGGGAGCATGAGGTTGGCCTGATAACGAGTCTCAGTCTCTGTGTGTCCATCTGCGAACAACTGATGCTATTTTGCCCCGGCACAGGCAGGGTGTTTCCAGAAGCCTATTTGTCATCTCGCCTTTTGTCGAGAAGCCTCCCGCTAACACAGAAGAGATGGGAAGTCACCCAAAGCTCTGTTTTCCTTCTAGCTCAGCCAGCAAATGATGTGTGGGCTGTCCCCTCCCAAGCATCTGGGGCCTTGTCCCCAGGCGTGGTTTGGCTTGGCCATCTTAGCCAACCAGCTTGGCCCCCGCTGCTAAGTGTTAATATGAAGAAACACTGGCGATGCCTTCATCTGTCAAAAGTGAGGAATTCCTCTGAATTTGTAGTATCAGGAAAAAGGCTGAAGGACTGGTATGTTTCATTTGATCAGATAAGAAAAATTGCCCTCCTCCCCCATCCTTTAGCTGATTTGACTACCTTGAAAGGCAAAGCTCATATTTCATAGTCTTTACAACTTTCTCCTAGGTTTGGGGTATGTTTTCTTTCCCATCCTTTCGGCTTGGGTTTTGGTTTTCTGGTTTCATTTTCAGAAGCCCTTTAGGAAGCATACGGGGCACAAATGCACAGTTAGTGACCTGTTCAGAGGCAGTGATCCTCGCTCCCCTTCCACCTGTCATCGCTGTGTCCTTCGGTTTTGAGGACCCAGCACAGCCCTCCCCGCTGGAAGGCCTTGTGCTTCCTCCTGACAGAATGCCTACTCAGCCTGCCTCAGTTGTGTCTTTCACGGGTATTTGAGAATCCTTCCTTTTTGCTAAGAGGCAGCATCTTGTTACTGCGAACTGAGACCCATGGATTTTCACTGTAGTTCATGGATCTGCACACTAAACAGTCCTGCGAGGCACACCTCTGTCGTCAATCTCAGCCCCAAGGACAGACAGAGATAGTTACAGTGCGTGATGGGCATCTAGAAAATCAAGGATGCTCAGAGAAAGGTTGCCCCTTAAACTAACTGTAGCAACGACTGGACGGACTTGGCTGGAAGGGCGTTTGTGAGGGTCGTGAGCTCCGCGGAGGCGAGTTCCTTGGAAGCCATTATAGATGGTTTTCTGCATCGCGTTAAGATTATGTTTCTCAAACTGGGCCCTAGATATTATTTGTTTCTCCATGAGCTCTCGATGAGGATTTAAAATTTTATATTTCATTTTGGTAATAATTCAAAAAACTGTTTTAAGCCTATTCTGGACCATCCGAATGGTTATCTATGACTCAGAGCCCCAGTTACATCTACTGTCACGTTGGTGCCCAGGAATGACTGAAACTACTGATAGGAACTGGATCCCCTGGAGAGTCCACAAGGTTACGCTTGAGGGTTCCTGGATTGTACGTTAGCCTGGGAGTGGAAGAGAACAACACACACGCCTAGGCACTTCTGCACAATCAATGTGTGTAACACTGTGTTGTTACGTTAGCGTGAGTCAAACAGGGCTCCGAGAAGTAAGTCGCTTTCTTTGCCAACGTGATCGCAATGATTTAATAAGTATGTACACTAAGAAAGGGGGAGGGAATTCCTTCCTACTGAAAACCCTCAGCATTGAAGTTCTGATTTCAAGCCATTGGCCTTGTAAAACATGCCTGTTAGGAGTTTCTGGATAGTATTTAGAGTTCGTCAGACAACCCCTGCTGCCCAGCCTCCGTCTGAGTTGTGAACTTGAGTTTATGGCTGGGCTGGGCTTTAGATTGCTGGTTTTCACACACCACACCCGGCTAACGCTTTTCTGAGTCTGTCTTCATCATTATTCCGAGCCATTTATGATTCCCATTACCAACTGGACGCTTCAGCTGAGGAGCAAGGGAAACACACCTCCCTCCACCTGGCTGGCAAGGGTTACCTGTCAGAGCCTCAGCTCGCTGTTTGCCTGCTTGAAGCCTGTGCTGTGGCCCACTCTCCCCTCCCTGCCGCCTGCCCCAAGCTCTCGTCTTGCCACTCTCGCCATCTCCTTGAACGCCGCCTTTGCCCCATCTCCATGTATCCAAACCCTCAAAGCCCAGCCCGGACACCTAGTCACTTGTCACTCTCTCTTCCTCCTCCATAGAATACTGATCACGTAGACTTGACAGGTTCTTCCTTGAGTTGCAGGGTGCTGAGTGGAAGGGTTTGTCCAACCCTTTCTGGGTTAGGAACTCTTGGATGGATGGCAGGATTCACCGTACCCCGCTGATGTGGCTTTGTCTCCTAAAATGCCCTTCAGAGTACCTGTGTCCATTTGCTCACTCACTCAGTGATTCATTCGTTTGCTCATTCGTTCCGTTTGTTCAACAGACTTGTGTTGAGTAGCCGTGATGTGCCAGCCACTAAATGTGGCGCTGTGAGTAAGGAGTGATCCAGGCAGACATGGAGGACTATTCCTCATTCAGGCTGGGGGGCTGGGGGAAAGCTGGGGAGGAGAGGCAGGCCTTAAACAAGTCTTGACAGCTCAGGAGTTTTGTTATGATGGAAGGAGTTTGGAAACCCTGGAACACACCGCAGAGGAGTGTCAGTTACTGGGTACGTGTGACTTACCACCTCTCTTGAACCAATGGTGTAGTAAAATTATGCCCCAGGACTCTAGTTCTCACTCCTGTCTGCCCGTGTGAATCAGGTGGGGAGCCTCCAGGTACTTGGAGCCAACAAGAGAGAGTCTGACTTACTTGATTTGGGGCCTGGATATTAAAACAAAACTCATGGTCCAAGGGAGAGCAGGAGGACCCAAAAGGGCCCCTGCATCTTGTCCCCTGATAGCTGAGAAGCAAGGGCCATACTCAGTACTGAGGCCACAGGTGAGATCTCTCAGAGAAGAGAATTTGTTTAGGCTTTCCTGTTCCTGCTGCAGATCCCCCCAAAACCTGCGTTCAAGTCCTAACCCTCAGACTGTGGCCTTATTTGGAAATAGGAACTTTTTAGGTGTAATCCAGTTAAGATGCGGCCCTCCTGGATTAGGATGGGCCCTTACCCAATAAGGATAAGATGTCCTTTAAGTGAGTGGGCAGTTTGGATACAGAGACACACAGGGGGAATGTCATGTGATGACAGAGGCAGAGATTGGACCGATGCAGCTGCGGGCCAAGGAATGCCAAGGATTGCCAGCAACCACCAGCAGCTAGAAAGAGACAAGGAAGGGTTCTTCCCCGGATACATCAGAGGGCGCATAGTCCTGTCGACACCTGATTTTAGACTTCCAGCCTGCAGGGCTGGGAGAGAGTACATTCCTGTTGATTTAAGTCATCATTCCGTAGTATTTTATCATGGCAGCCTGAGGACACTAATACAGACCCCAAGGCTCTTGCCCATGTGAAGGGTGATGCCAGGCTGTCCTGTGACCTGGGCAGCAGGAGTCCAGAGGCAAACCCGCAGCAGCTGTCACAGCTGTGACTTTCCCGAGTTTTTAACAAGGCAGCAGCCTGCGCAGGAGAATGTCAGCAGGGGGGAGGGGACTCAAAGAAATGGAAGTGACAGCGTGGCTCTCACCCCCTCAGCAGCTGCTGATCATTGCAGCTTCATTATCAAGTCAGTGGCTGGACCAGGTGTCTTTGGGGGGAAAGGGGCCCTGGCTTCAGTCCTGCTCTGCATCCCATTAGCTGTGTGGCTTTGAACAAGGCGCTTCCTCTTTCAGAGACTTTAGTTTCCCCATCTGTAAAATGGAGATAACGATATATTTCATATTGGACTGTCATGAGGATTAAATAAAATGTGGGTAGAACCCTTGGGACAGCAGGCCATCACATGACAGCACCGTCGTTTTAGGGGCATGAACAGAGCAGGCTGAATGCTGGAGGACAGGAGCCCCGTGGACTGACGGGGACGGCCTCCCTGATGTGAGGATGAGCGCTGGAGGCCAGGCCAAAGGTCTGGGCTTGGATTTGGGCTCTGCCATTGGTGACCTCTGTGACCTTAGGAAAGTTACTTTACCCAGTGTCCTCAACTTTAAGATTGGCTAACAGAATCTATTTTATAAGACTATGAAGGATGAAATGAAATGACATAACTCAAGGGTCCAGCGGGTGCGTCATTCTCAGCGAATGTTGGTTGAGGGCTCATAGGACAAGACAGGAGGGATCAGGACTCAGAACCAGAGCAGGGGTTCAGCCTTGTTCTTGCTGCTTGGGGCTGCAAGGGGCCCTGGGCGCTGACTCTAGGACAGTGTCGCGGACAGCTGGCCTGGCCCTGGGCCCTATGGTGTGTGTGGTGTACGCACTGCAGGCTGTACGTGGGATGGGAAGCCAGTGGGCTCAAGAGACACAACTTGGAATTTCTGAGTCTGGTGCACGTTCTAAGGGTTGCCTCACTCAGACTTGTGTTTTTCCCAATCCACCGCTCCTGTGTCCAGCACCTACTCCCGAAAGACAGCTCCCAGGGTGTGAGAGGCTGGGACCCCACTGGCGCCAAGCTAGGAGCAGGGCCTGGGGGTGGGCATCCTGGGCAGGCTTCTCCTCTGGGCCCCGTGCAGCTGTCCCGCCTGCACCTACAAGCCCTAGGCCCACCACTGCTCAGCTTTTTGTGAAAGCTGTTTACTAGTATTTATGGCAAAAATGGAGGGCTCTGTTTCACTGGAGTGGATGTTTCCAAATTCAGGTGTTTTTACCTGCCTGATTTTAAACCTGATCAGATTCTTATAATCCAGTGGAAAGGCAACGCTTTCCAGCCGGGTTAAATCTTTTGTAAGTTTCTTCCTTCCCGGGCTCTGTGTTTTCTTCCTAAGCTGTGTGCAGATATTCTGCTCGAGTTCCATGAGTTGAAGGCAGGTGTATTAGTTACCTAGGGTTGCGGTAACAAATTTCCACAAACTGGGTGGCTTAAAACAACAGTCTTATTCTCTCACTGTTCTGGAGGCCAGAAATCCAAAATCAAGGTGTCGTGACTCTAGGAGAGAATCCTCTCCTGCCTCTTCCTGGCTTTTGTCGTGCCTGGCATTCCTTAGCTGTGGCATTATCACTCCAATCTCTGCCTCCGCCTCCACATGGACTTCTTCCCTGTGTTTCTGTATCTTTTTTTTTTTAATTAATTAATTTTTAAATGAAAGTACAGTCAGTTACAGTGTGGCAGTTTCTGGTGTACAGTACAATGTCCCAGTCATGCATATAATACATATATTCATTTTCATATTCATTTTCATTAAAGGTTATTACAAGATTGAACATAGTTCCCTGTGCTATACGGAAGAAACTTTTTTTTAAATCTGTTTTTATGTATAGTGGCTAACATTTGTGAATCTCAAACTCCCAAATTTAGCCCTTCTCACCCCCTTTCCCCCATAACCATAAGATTGTTTAGTATGTCTGCAAGTCTGTTTCTGCTCTGTAGATGAGTTCATAGTGTCCTTTTTTTAGATTCTACATATGAGTGATATCATATGGTATTTTCTCTTTCTGGCTTACTTCACTTAGTATGATGATCTTCAAGTCCAACCATGTTGCTGCAAATGGCATTATTTTATTCTTTTATGGCTGAGTAGTATTCCATTGCACAAATATACCACAACTTCTTTATCCAGTCATCTGTCAATGGACATTTAGGTTGTTTCCATGTCTTGGCTATTGTGTGTAGTGCTGCTATGAACATTGGGGTTCGTGTATCTTTTCGAATTAGAGTTCCCTCCTGATATATATCCACAAGTGGGATTGCTGGATCATATGTGTTTCTGTATCTTAAAGCTTACTCTCTTTTCCTTATAAGGACACCAGTCATTGGATTTAGAGCCCACCCTAAATCCAAGATAATCTCATTTTGGGATCCTTAATTGAATGACATCAGCAAAGACCCAGTTCCAAATAAGGTCCAGTTTATAGGTACCAGGGGTTAGGACTTGGACATATCTTTCTGGGGGCTTCTCTTCAACCCACTACAGGGGGTTAATAATAATGTTTATTGAATAATGCTATGTGTCTGGTGGTTTTCACGTGTTATTCCAATTAATCCCAATGTCAACCCTGTGAAATAGGTATGATCTCTCACCACTTCTGTTGGTGGGAAAGCTAAGGTTCAAAGAAGTTGTCAGACTTGCTGGAGTTCAAACGGCCTATTAGCGCAGCCACTAAATTCCAGCCCAGCTCTTTCCACTACACTAAGGTCCTCCTTCATCATGAGGGAGAACTTAACAGCTGCCATTGTAAAATAGCTATAGAAAAGATATAGGTTTTTCTACCACTCATTCACACATGGAGAATCACAGAAGATTGAAATGTTAAGAATAAATAGCAGGATTTTTTTTTTACAATGGAATACTACTCAGTCATAAAAAGAATGAAATTTTGCCATTTGCAGCAACATAGATGGACTTGGAGGGCATTATGCTAAGTGAAATAAGTCAGACAGAGAAAGACAAATACTGCATGATATCACTTATGTGGAACCTAAAAAACATAACAAACTAGCGAATATAACAAAAAAGAAGCAGACTCACAGGTATAGAGGACTAGTGGTTACCAGTGGGATGAGGGAAAGGGGGAGGGGCGATATAGGGGTCATGGGGGAAAAAAAAGGCTGCCAGGAATTTTGTATCGATGTTCATACAAAAGGTGCACAAAAGCTCATATAACTCTAGCAAGAGAATTTATACCAAGGCGTGTTGATGTGCAGTCCAAGAGGGCCATACCCATTTTATTTAGTGGTTGAATCTAAGGGTCTAACACATACTAGGTTTTCCATAAATATCTGGTGAAGAAATGAAGCTGTGAGAAGCATGAGGACATGGTCACCTAGAGACAGCACGTCACTAAGGGACGTGACCCCTTAGTTGCCAAAGGGAAGTCAAAATGTTTCCATTACTTTGCACACTGTTTGCTCCAGAGTTGTCCTAGCCTCTCTGCTCAGATGTCACATGTCAGGTAGGGGTGCTTTTCTTCAGTCTTTATGAAAAGTCAGGTGCCAAGAGTTTGGGAACAACCTTGATTGTCTTGCTGATATTTCTGGACTGGGACCAGTTGAGACAACACAGGCCACAGAGCTCCACACCTTCCCAGACAACTTGCCCACCATTTTCTGCCTGGGCTCTTTTCCTGACACCTGGCCCCACGATTTCAGAGGAGTAGAATAGGTGCAAATGGAGAAGAATATTGTACTGATGCAGAAATTTTGCTTGGAAAAGTTCATACATGTTCAAAATTCTGAGAACTTCTGAGCCTCAACACCCAAGAGATTGTCCAGATCTGTGGGGTTTTGAATGGTGCTTGTTGGAATAAATTTGGGATAGAAAAGTACTAGGAGGTTTGAGGTTCAGGACATTAGTGGTGAGTGTTTTAATTCCTAACCATGTGAAGTTTTCCTTGCTGTTTTCTAAATATCTTTCAAAATGTTAAAAAAAAATCATACAACATTTGTAAAATGACTATACCTCAATAAAAAAAGTTAAAGAAAATAAATGTCTTTCAGCTTGAACAGGGCATCTCCTTGGTTTGCAGAAGCTCTGTGTATTAGGGTTCTTCAGAGAAACAAAACCAATAGAATAGCTGTCTGTCTATCTGTCTATCTATCCATCCATCCATCCATCCATCCATCCACTGGAAGAGATTTATTATAAGGAATTGGCTCATGTAATTATGGAAGCTCATGAGCCAGTCAAGTTGACACCTAAAATTAACCTCAAACTTTATCTCTGTGGTATTTGTTCATTTTTAGCTCTAGTAAGGTGGCACTGTCATAGATATGACCCTCTTTAATGTCCTTGGCAAAGTTATATTCAAGTGAAACAAAGAAGTGTAGGGGCCAAGGCAGAAATTAAAACAGTGGCTCATAAGAGAAAATGTTTTCTTAGTCTTCTAAATTTCTATCGACTTCCTTTGCCTCTTGTCCTGACCATATCAGTACCTCTTTTTCAAATGAATGAAAGAAATGATGGACAAGATATGTTATTATAGTTCAGGGAGAGATGTCTGGGTTTCTTTGACCAGATCCACAGTAAGCCAGCAGATCACTTGTTTGAAACCTGTTTCTAATAGCCAGAGGAAAGCTTTGATTAAAAACCTCATTTGCCAGCCAAACCTTTTACCTTTTTGTTAACAGACATAACTTTCCCCATGAACCCACTTTGATTCAGTAGACCTGCTAAGCAGTGGGTGGGGGGAGTCAATTTCCAGAGGACTTGGATGAATACCTCCAGTAGGATTGGTCCATGGATGTTCATTCAGTCTCCTTCCCAATGCTTTTCACTTCCCAGTTGCCACGTTGAGGAGTGCAAGGCATGTTTACACACAGGGCTCACAAAATACGTTTGAGTGTTGGATTTTTTTTTTTTATTAGCTAACTTTATTAGAAGGCATTTAGTCTTTTTAAAGCCAAAAGTCATTTTGAACCCAGTAATAAAGTTGATACATTTTGTAACTTGGCTACCTATGCTTAACAAATATTGCATTAGCAAAATAATTACCGTGCAAGATTTACTGGTATTTGAGTAACTCAATATCACATACTGGAAACTTTAATAATAGTGGTCTCAGCACCTGTGGTAAGTTAAATGTATTTCCTGAGTCTTTTACTGTTTTCTGTGTTACTGTTCTCATAGGATATGATTTGGTCGTTGACAACTTGTATGAACAAGCAGGGTTGAAATGAACTAGCAGAGTTCTTCTGTATTTATATATAAATCTAGACAATACTGTTCCCTTAGGTATGTTTGCTCTGCTAGGCACTATTTTCAAATGGCTGCAGATTTTTAATTTTTGTAAGTTTTACAATCTGGACATAAAAGAAGACATTGCAAGAGAGGCCAGCCAAGGTTATGGTGGGAAAGGCCAGAGTGATTTGAATTCACTCTGTGACAGTGTACTAGCTGTGTGGCTTTGGGCAGATTACTTAACCTCCCTGATTCTGCTTCTTCATGTAAGGGATGATTATGTCTACCATATAGGTTTATTATTAAGAGCTCAGTCAGCATTTGGCTGACTTTATTCTTAATAAAAGCAGTTTTCCTCTTTTGGTTTATATTCTTTCTCTTTTGCTGGCTTATTATCACTAGCATTTTGTGTTATTTATTTAACTGTAATTCTGTCTTCATAGTTTAAGTTTCAGTAGAAAACTGCCATCATGTAATCTATTAATCCCGGTTGCTGAATTTAGAGTTCATTGTATTTTTGCTTTACTTTATGCCAAATTACACTCAGGAAATGGTAAAGCAAGAGACAGCAGTGCCTTTATTCCCAGGTTTTTCTAATTAAGCCTCACTTCTAAGTAAGCAACTCTGGAACCAAGTTTGAGATTTAGAGCTGAAATTGTTCTGGAGGGGCTGGATGGGGTCCCAACAACCAGTTCTGAGTGGAAAGGACAGGGATTTTCAGAGCCATGGACTGGAAGATGCCGGTTCTTCACTCAAGCCCAGCACTGCTTTAATCATCAAATGGGCCAGCTCCTGCTCGGTGCTGTGGGCCTAACAGGTGCCTAACCAGGTCCTTAACCAGATGCAGGAGGGGCTGTCCGCAGTCACCTCCATTGCTTGCACTGTAGAAATCTGGTCTGAGATTCGAGACAGACACAGTTTCTTCATTAGGGGATTTGACAACACTTAGAAAGTAACTTGTCCAAAGAAACTTAACACAGTGCACATAGCCCCTCACTCTGAGTGAATGGGAAGTCAGCGTGGTCGGAAGGGGAGGGGTTGATTGAGAGATGATTGATTCTAAGATGTCACTGGTTACAGGAAGCAGCCTCAATTTAGTAGCACCACAGTTGAGGGGAGAGAATAAAGGAAACACTACTACATTACACGCAAACAGAGTTGCAACACGCATTCTTGTTTTGTGATTTCAAGGAATGTATGCCAACTGAAATAGAGAAATAGGGATTTGCCCATTTTTCTCCCTTATCGTATTGCTTCGCGTGGCCCTGGCAGAGAGTAGGTGCTTACTGCATTCTTAAAGGGACCACCGACGTACAGCCAGCACTCAGGAAGTACTTGGTGAACAGTCAGCCTGGGTAGACAGGGCCAGGGCAGGGGTGAGGTGAGGCCGGCTGCACTGAATTGCTGGTGGACTGAATTGCTGACCATGCCTTGGGGGGGCTCTCAGAGTCTGGTTTGAGGGTCAAGGGGATAGGAGTTCAGAGAAAGTGTTGCAGGCATGAGTGGTGCATTCGGGAACTTGGTTATGGCAGAGATAAAGTGACTAAAGACAGTTTCAGAGTGTCCGAGGCTGGGGGCCACAGTGTTGGAGACATTGGCACGCGGAGATCGGGAGCAAAGGGGTCCCTTTGAGATTGGCCGGGGAGGGAAAGGGGGGTTTCATAAATAAAGAGCCAAATACAAACTTAAAATGTTCCCCCGATCTGCAATGCCTGGAATAGTCAGAAACTGGAACCTCAGCAGTTTCTTTTGACACATTTTGTCGAAACAAAAACAATGATTCAACTCAAAACTCCGTGATACCTTTACATTATTTATATAACAGGGCTACAAGGCTTTAATTTAGACTGTTTCTGTGATGAATAACTGGCTTTTGTTCATGTAAACAAAGAACAGCCTGCGCCCAGGAACCAAATCTTTTTCATCCAGGTCACAGCTGTTTTCCTGCGGAGAGAACTTCCCTCTTCTTGCCCTCTATCACTTTGGTGCATCACGACTGACACATTTAGAATCCTATCCCTCTTCCAAGCCTTCTCCGCCGCTGCTGTGGAATTTTTACTAAAGAATGACTCTTGTGCTTTCCTTTACCGTGTAGGATACAAAACTACTTGAATTTAGGTTTAGAAAGCCTTGGGCAGATACAGGAAATTTAGCTGTCTACAAACTAAGCGTATGACCTTAGCAAAGTCCGTTTCTCTCTCTCAACCTCGTTTTGTTTCCATCAGAAGGATGACTTTTTTCTTGCTTTTAAAATGCTCTGAGTCTATAATAGACATTTGATATCAGTGGGGTCCAATAGAGATAGAAAGCAAAACACATATGTAATTTTAAAGAATGTTTAAAGTGGCTAACCTTAAAAAAACAGGTGAGGTTAATTTTAAGAATATATTTTATTTAACTCAGTAGATCCAAAATACCATCATTTCAACATGGAATCAATGTTTTGGAAAAAAAAAAACAGTTGAGATATTTTACATTCTGTTCTGAGGATGGCACTGTCTTTGGAATTCCATCTTCACGTTTATAGGACATCTCAATTCAGATGAACCACATTTCACGTGCTCACATGTGGCTAGTGGCCAAAGAATTGGATAGTACCATTTTAGACCGCCGATCACTGGGTGAGCCCCACTCAGAAGCAAAGTTAATTTGAAGAGGATCCTTAAAAGGCCCACCTGCCCATAGCCCTGTGAATTTCTTAGACCTTGAGGTTTTTCATTGTCATCAAAAGCATAGTGTGGTTTCGTCATTATCCATGAGGTCTTCTTTTTTTTAATTGGAAAATTCAAAGTCAGTTTTGAGGCAGAAGAAGGAAAAAACGGACCTGTGAATCCTTAGATAGGTCCACAGTTTTATCTCCTCAATTCCCAAATCCCTAAACTTGAAAAGCCAAAAGTTGTTTTGTAAGGTTGGCACAAATTGTATGGTCGGCATCTGAAATGATGTGGGGCAATGTGTAACCTGTTAAGCCCACTCAGCTGAAAGTATTTGTGGATTTTGCTGTAGAAATATTAATGAGTTTTCTTTCTGAGTGTTTCCCCAGACCTTGCTGGGAGGTTGGGCACCATGTTCCTTCTCTAGAATGTGCAGTGTACTGACTGTCACAACACCTCTGGCTTTGTGGGTTTCAGATAAGAGATCATGGGCCTACAGTAGTGCTTTTCAAACTTTTTGATTGTGACCATCGTAAGAAATGCATTTTACGTTGTGTCTCAGGACATACGTGCACCTAACAACAAAGATTTTATGGAAGATTACCCTCCTCTACTAGATGGTATGCGTTCTGATATTTCCCACTACAAGTTTTTTCAAGCTGCTGGTAACTCACTGAGTTGACAGCACAGTCCACTCACTAAAGAAGGTTCATGTCCAGTTTGAAGGGCACTGCTGTGGGCCACCCGTCTTGGGTCCCATGGAGAGCAGCACAAGGACATGGACACCAGTCAGAAAAGAGAGGCGACAGGCTCCTGGCAGGGAGGCAGCTCTTCAACCCTACCCATCTATCCCTAGGCCTGCTACTTCTTCAGGTTTAAACAGGACTGTTGCAGCCATGCCCTCAGTGTTTGTGGGCCACTGTCAGTAGTTTTTCTGCTGTTTTGGGTGCCATATTGGTCATCCAAGAAAATTACCTGGCTTTGTGTTTGGACCTTTCAAAGGGAGCAGGAAATTAAGATTACTACTGAGCCATCTTATGGCTTCAGGAAATTAAGGTATGCCTTGTAAAGGGGGGTGGTTTCCATGAAGCCATCATTTGTTCAGACTTCACTTACATGTTAACAAGGTCTTTTTGGTCATCAGTGACTAAAACCCAGCTTACGTGAAAAGTTGGCAAGTGCAAAGGTAGCTTCAGGCATGGCTGGATCTAGGGATTCTAGCATGTGGATAGGGCTCTGTCTCTTTAGTTATCAGCTTTGCTTCCCTCTGAGCACTGGCTTCATCAGACTGGAAATGAAGGAGTCGACTGCAGCTCCAAATATACATCCTTGTGGTTTATAACCCAAAGCCAAGAAAGACCTCTTTCTCCCAAAACCCACAGAGCCAATTCTAGAGAAAAATCTGGCCCCACATGAACCCATCACTGGGGCGTAAGGAATGGCCAGTCCTCAGCTACATCCTCACCTCCTGTGGCTCAGGTGGGGCCAGCCAAATTTGAACCATATGGAATTGGAATTGGTCCTCCCAATACCAAAAGAAGGGGGAAAGAACACTAAGTAGACCAAAATAATTAATTTCCATTCATTATTGATTCTTAATTCCTACCAGCGCTAAAGGGACTGATTCCAAGTTGGTGGGGTTCACATAAAGGGATTACATATGGCTCTCTGCCTGATTATCAGCTCTCATCCCTTAGAGATGTTCTAATCGGCAGAAGCAGGGCTAGTCCAGCTAGACAGTCGTTGAGAGCTGCCAGCTTTATTAAAGCTGTATCAAGATTCCTCCTCTGTGTGGAGACTTTCGCTTCTCCACTCTTCCTAATATTAAGGACCATTTCAGCAGATCCTTTTCTTGTGCTCTCCCATGACTGAACAACCATACCCCACCCATCCCATCAGCTGTTCTGCCCTTCGGGTCTGGCCCCAGCCCTGAGGAGGCATGCTTGGAGGTTTGGGGGTGGCATTTTTCTCTCCGAGCTCTTTTGCTTTCTGAGCCAAGAGTTGCAGCTGCCACCATTGTTTCTCGCATCAGGCTGCCCTGGAGGGCTCGGTGGTCTGGAAGTCAGTCAGCACTGCATGCAGTAGGTGAAGGTCCTCCTTCAGACCCTTCCATGTCCCCGGATGCCATGCCCTGCTCTGCTTCTCCCCTCTGGGCCTTTGGGACTCCCCTTTCAGTTTTCCTTCCAGGCCTTGGTGACATTTTATACCAGGCTTCTCAAGGGGCTTTTTCTCCTGGATCTTTCCCCACATTTTGCTTTCATTAGAATGTTTTTGAATTCCACTCTCTGGACAGTCAGTTTTAATAAGCAAGTCTTTACCAATGTGACGCAGACTCAGATTAATGGAATAAACTCTAGGCTTGGGGCCAGAAGGCCCTGTTGATTCTGAGCTCTGATATTTACAGTGTGAATTCGTTTGGCCTCAGGTCTCCCCTCCGTGAAATGGGGATGATTAATTCCTTACCCCATAGGATGGACTGAGATTATATATTGCAGACTGCCTGGCCCAGATTCCAGGCTCGAAAAATGTGCTGTGGTACTCACTCTCCATATGCAAGCAAAGGAGAACCCGGCTCAACTTGGCTTAATCAAAAATTGCAGTCTTGGCCACACATAATGGTATGGGGGAGGCTAGTTTGAGTTGGGGCTGAAATGTCGTCAGTCTCCAGGCTCTGTTTTCCTTCCTTGGGAGGCTGTTCCTGGAGATGGTCTGACATTCTAGCAGCTCGGAGACCAGGAGGTAGTTCCAGGAAGAGTCCCAAGACTGATGCTCATTGGCTTGGCTCTCATCAGGAGGCCATTCCTAAACCAATCACTGCAGCTAAGGGAATGAAATACTCTGATTGGCTACATCCAAGGTCATGTGGCTGTCCATGGAGTCAGGGATGGAGCTTCTGGTCCCACCCAAACCGCAAATACAGTTGGGTAAAAGTGTTTCCCAAAGAGCGGTTGGGTACAAAATAAGAGGGGCACGTGGATGCTGGGGAAGGGGGCGAAGCAATAGGATCCACTGCTCATGCTCCTGGGTAATCCCCTCTGAGGCATCGTTTTTTGCTGTGTTCTTTGCCCAAAGAAACATTGCCTGGGTTGCTGTCAAGGCAGGCAGAGGGTGGTGCTGCCAGGGCAGGGCTTAGATGGGCAGAGGGTGGGAAAGAAGCAAAGGACCTGGCAGCTACCTCTCAGATCACAGCCTGGCACTGACTTGTTCTGTTTCTGGTGTCAGTTTTAACCCATTGAGACCCGGGCTGGGGAGCTCTCGGAAGCTTAGAAAACCTTCACTTGTTTATTTTCAGCCTTGTATGTTTCTAGGAAGGTGCTTCCCCAGAGGGGCTTAACTCAAACTCCACCTGAGTTATTCCTGCTGCCCTTCTGCCCCCAGGACTGAGTTTAGTAGTCCTGCAAAAATCAAATGAGAATGTTTCGAACCACTTTTTTGAAACTGTTCCACTGAAATTACAATGTGTGAGTTTGTGTGTTGTGGGGGATGTGTGTTGGGAGGGTGTATGATTATGGAGGGTTATTCATCTTCTAAGAGAGATACAGCTTTTATTTAGCAGCTAACATTTACCTTAGTATATGTACCTTCTGGGATTATTTTGTGATCTTTACACCAATCCTATGAAGTAGGTACTGTTATTAACCCCATTTTACAAATGAGAAAATTCAGGCACAGAGAAGTTAATTAAGCTCTCCAAGGCCACACGTCCTGTACAGGGGGAAGCCAAGAGTGAACCATGATTTGGAGCTAAGATTTAAGCAGTGTGAATCTGGAACCTGGTTCAGGTGGGAAGGGCGTGGAGGACATTACTCCCTCTAGACTGGGAACTCAGGGCACTCAGAGCAAGAGATACATGGCCCGCCTCTCCTGCCGCCCCAGGACATTCCAGCAGGTTAGAGGGAGTGTGAGGGCAGGGGCAAGAAACCCTAGGTCCCAGCAGTTGCTGGGGTCCAGACCAGACAGAGAGGCTGTGGAGGCCAGGAGGCCTTTGTCCTCTGTCCCAGCTTCCTTGGAGCCCCAAGGAAGGGCTCTCGCCCATGTGGCTCAGAGGCACTGAATCTAGCTGGGGGTAGCCTCCTGCTGGCTGACTCAGAGGTCAAGGCGGTGGTGGCTCTGGATCACTAGGGCTGATTTTGACCACACTGTGGCAGAGGCCTCCACCAGCACATTGGCCCCAATGGTGTGGCATTCCTTTTGCCAAATGCTGGAAGGAAACAGGAACCCTAAGCAGTGCGGTGGTTATTTTTTTCTTTCCCTACATCTTTAGTTTGTGTCCTTTTTGTCTAATATAAATAGCAAGTGAACAGGAACAAGCCTAAGTTTGCAGCCAAAACCAAAAGCATTAGCAGCCCTGCAGTAGCATCTGTGCTCCGTGTTCTAACCCACTGCTCTTCTGTGTTGAGAAACAGGGAGGGTGTAAAGAAGAAATGAAACATTTCCCAGAATCCCGCCACAGAGATCACCACTGTTATCCTCCAGCCTTTTATTTTTTATTCTTCTAATCAGACACAGTACTCCCCAAACTTCCAAAGTGAACTTGAGTGACCCCGTCAGCCTCTTGTGCAGAGACTGAGATGGTTTGTGCCAGCTGTGGTGGCACTCGCTGCGCAGGGAGCCGCCCCGTGGAACCTCTGCGCCTCCCACCCGCATAACTGAGTCTGAATGAAGCCGCTTTTCTGGCAAATTGCGTTTAAGGAATGTCCTAACTGAGCCCAGGAAAAAAAGGTCCCCTGGGCCCCAAAGCCTCTTTGGCCTGGACCCTGGTGGCTGCTAGAAGCTGGGGTGCCTCACTCCTCTCCTCCTGTGCACCCCGGAACTGCTGGAGTCCCCTGGGGGTAAGGGCCCATTGGCCCTGGGTTCCTAGCCTCCAGGGGAATAGCCACCTCCATGCCCTTCCTGCCTGCCCCCTTGAGAAAGTTCTACCAGAGTGCTGTCCAGGTGTGAGAGACCTCAGCTGCTAGGGGCTGCCTCTCGTTGGTCATTCCAGAGCTGTTACCTGGCCCAGGTGGGGACTGGAACTGTGGCCGGGACCTGGTGAGCCCTCTGCCTGTTCTTAGGCCGTGTGTGTATGTGTGTGTGTGTGTGTGTGTGTGTCCCCGTCCGTCCGTCCCCGTATCTGTGTGTGTATATGTGTGTGTGTGTGTGTGTGTGTGTGTGTATCTGCAAGCCTTATGCTCAGCAGATGTTTTCCAAGCACTGACTTTTGAGCGAAGCACTGTTTAAACACAGTGGGGGAAACCAAACCAGAAGACGTGATCTCTACGTATACAGAGCTTTCAACTTCACTGGGACCAAGGACTTGCATTCATGGGACAAACAGAAAACAAAGATGGGAGAATTGCCAGGTAATAGCCCCTGTGCTGTGGGACTGGAAGGACAGGTGGCGCTTCGGGGCAGGTTGAGACAGAGTGGAAGTGGCCCTTGGCAGGCCCCAGGCCTTCCTGTCTCGCTGTGCTTGGTTTGATGTCTCCGGCGGTTACTGTGTGAATTTCTGAGGGGCCCTAGCTGAGCGGCTCCGGTTCCAGCTGGCTCCGTAGCTGGGGCTGGAATTCTGCTCTCGGGGAGGTTCGTTCCATCTGAGAGGTCACCAGTGAGCAACTCGAGTTGTTTTTCCAGTAGTGCAAGCCGCAGCAAAGCATCTGTCCCATCTCTCCAAGCCCGCACAGCTCATCTGGGAATGCAGAGGGTGGCCTCTTCTTGGGGAAAGTGTTTTAAGTGATGAGACTCCAAGATAGGTGAGAAAAAGCAGATCTTGCAAAAATGATGACAAACTGACCTTGAGGGTCAGGCTCGGCGGGGAGCAGCGCAATCACAGCCCTAGTAAATGAAGCACAACCCTCTCTCCCTTGCTGTTTCTTGGAGATGGAGATAAGGAAAAACTCCTGGAGTATTTATACTGGAGAAGGTTATTTACATTTCTGGCTCAGTCTCCTGAGGTCTAAGCAGACAGGATCAATGACAGCCCGCCCGAGGGGTAGCCTGCAAATCTTTTGGGGGCTGATTATCAGTGATAAGAGCTCCCTCTTGTTTAAGCAGGACAAAGAAATGAGTCAGTGATGTGTAAACATAAAGACATCCTGGTCATTGCCTTCCACACCCTCACTGTCCAGAAGGGAAAAGATGTTACAGGGAAAAGGTATTTTCAGATGTATCCAACTTTATAAAACAGGCGTAAACCTAGAAAGTTCTCCATGTAAAAATCAGAACTGAGTCATAGAGAAGCAAGATGGAAATTTGTTTTCTAAGGAATCTTATAAATGATTTTATAGTGTGAAGAGACATTTCATGAAGCCATCTGTGATCTGTGATTCATCTCCTTGGCCGCACAGTCGTATCACCTGGGAAGCTTTGAAAACACATGAGGCCCAGACCATACCCAGAGCAATTACAGCAGGAGGTCTGGGAGTGGACCCAGGCATCAGGATTTTTTTTTGACTCCCCCTGTGATTCCAGTGTGCAACCTTTGCAGAGAATCACTGCTTTATCTTTTGTATGCATGGCCCTAAGTGGTCATTGATTAAGTTTACTGAAAGCAGGCATGCCCTTTGAAGTCAGCAGGAAGGTGCCTTCAAGAGCATGAGAAACAGGCATCAGGATGCAGGAACCTGCTCTGTCTGCGCAGAAGCACCCAGCAGAGGAGATATCTGGGTATTTGGAGACATATGGGCTTCCTATAGCCATGCAATGGAATACTATACAGCAATTAAAAGGAACAAACTTCTCATACATGTAACAACAAGGAATGAGTCTCAGATGCCTTATGTTAAGTAAAAAGAGTCAGACTCCAAAGGCTATGTAGGCTGCCAGAGCCTGGGAATGGGGAAGGGGGTCACCTGTAAAAGGGCACAAAGGAACATTTTTGGTGATGGAAAAGTTCTATATCATAGTTGTAGTGATAGTTGCCATAGCTGAGTGTGTTTGTCAAAACACTGGAACTATACAGTAAAAACAGAGGGTGTTACTGAATGTAAACTATATCCCAATTAAAAAGATTTCTTTTTGTTTACAAAAAACCCACTTCCTTATTAATGATGAAGAGATAAGCAGAATGTGGTATATCCATACAATAGAACATCACGCAGCCATAAGAAGGAATGGAATTCTGTACAGGCTACAATATGAAGGAACCTTGAAATCATGATGCATAGTGAAGGAAGCCAGGCACAAAGGCCACACATTATATGATTTCATTCATATGAAATATCTAGAATTGGCAAATCCACAGAGACAGAAGGCAGACTTGTGGTTGCCACAAGTCTAGGGGAGGAAAGAATGGAGAGTGACTCTCAAATGAGTTTCTGGTTCGAGTGATTAAAAAGTTCTGGGACTAGATAGTGGTGGTGATGGTTGCATGACACCATGCATGAACTTGTAACACTGAATTTTAAACTTTAAAGTGGTTAAAGTGGTAAATAAATAAACACAAAGTTATGTGTGGATCACCACCATAAAAAAAAGAAAGAAAACCCACTTCCGTTAACATGCCTGGCACGTACCCACTGGTACAGTGGGTGCTTGGTAAAGGCTGACTCGGCATTTGCCCCTTTTAGAGAAAGGGGGCTTGGGCTTTCTAAGAGGGGAGGGGTGTCTCCCTTTAAGGTGGAGGGAGGGGTATGTTTTCCAAAAGCTTATCCTTGAGAACTTGAGGATATTCTGTGATCGGGAGGAATCTACTGGCATTTTCTGCCCTCCTGTTGCCTGTCATGGAAACTTCCGCCAGCTTCCTGACTTCGGTTGGTCCTCAGGCATCAGGTTCGTGCAGATAACATGCCCAGTGGCTCAGTCTTGGGAACTGCTGGGGAGGGGAGGGGTGTGCACGTCTTTATACTTAGAGAAGAGATCTGCTGAGTTTCATGTTTGAAAGGAAAACCTTCCTCAATCACGGGTCTTCAGCAGATGCAGCTGAATAAATAAAAATGTGTGCATAAAACGGCAGGGGGACCATGCGGGGCAGCTTCTTCGGCATTTCGGGGAGACATTTATGTTTGGGAACCTAGTGACCAAAACACAGGGCTGCCTCGAGAGGAGAAAAACCGGGGGAGGAGGTCACCTGGAGGCAGAGCTCGGCCGTGGCCCAGGGCCGAGGGCAGTGAATCGAGCAGTTGAAGCGTCCAGCTCTGCGTGGGCCTTGGAAGGCCCGAACAAGAATCTTATTGAGATTTGTCAGGCCGTGAGCAGACAACTCTGAACTTTAACAGAGCCGGGATGGAAAGCCGGCACAAGGGCCTATAGTTTCCACAATGAACAGCACACTTATTTTTCCCTCCCTCCACTGGAGGACGAGGAAGAGACCAAAATGAGGGGGGGGGTGCTGGGAGGTGGGGGAAGACTGAGTCCTTCCAGAGCCTCAATGAAATGGCCACATTCCTCCCAGGGGCGGCCTGGCCCTCCCGGCTCTGAGGGCTGAAAAATGTCACCGGGGTTGGCGCAGGCTGGGGCCTTGCTTTTCCTGATTGTTATTTTCCGAGGTCCTGAGCTCTCGGTTTCCCCTGCTTTTCCAAAGTTCACTTTACATCGTGTCCTCTTGATGGAAGACTTACGCTAAAACCTGCTTTCTCTAACTGAAAGAAATCCATCCGAACAGGGTTTTCATTCTTTAAAAAAAAAAAAAAAAAGGATGATTGCTGTTTCACTTCTGTCTTTTCGGCTTATAAGAGTTTTCATAGGAACGCCCTACTTTCGGGTAGCGGGGCCTCCTGTAGCTGGGGCCCAGAGGGTGTGATCACAGGAGCATCACCATTCCTGCTGCTGCGCGTAGCGCCTGGTCACAGCCCAGACCTACAGAGGCTGGCCCTTGACCAGTAAGGGCTCGTGCCTAGCCCGGAACGTGGACCCGGCACAAACTGAGATGACCTCGAGCTACTGACTTTGACAGTGAGGAATCTAGGGAGGCAGAGCTGGCCAGACAGCTGGGTGCCGCTGGCCATGGGCGGCTTTGTGGAGAGGGACCTGGAGAGACCCTGAAGGATGACGTGGCTCCAGAGAGGAAGGGAGATGACCTCCTGGCTTCACGACTCCCTCCGGTTCCGGTCCTGCGTTTCTTCAACCCTGGTGCTCACCCTTCACCCAGCTCGCTGTTTCAGAGGGAAAGGAGGGGTCTGCTTTCACAGCGCTCCCTACCTGCCCATCTCTCCCATCTGCCAGGCCCATCAGCTTCCCAGCAGCAGGGACCACAGCTGCCCAGTTGACTGCAGTGTCCTCAGACCTGCAGGTCTGATGGCATTCCACATCTCTCCGCCAGCATCTTCTCTTATAGTTTCTACATCTGATGGAATCATCACCAAGTTCCATTGCCACTACCTGTCATGTCTCAAGTCCAACCCCCTCCTCCGCATCCCCTCCCTACCTTGCAAAGTGTGGCAGAACAGGAAGCAGAGGCCATGGTCAACCTCCCTGACTTCCCCGGGATGGTTGACAGACAGCAAGTACCTGGACTTGTTCACACTTGGACTTGAGCCCCAGTGCCACTGCTAAGGGTGGATGTGACTGAGTTAGGTTGCAATCCAGCCTCCAGGGCCCATCCCCACGCTGTGCACTTGCAAAGTGTGTGGGAGAACTGGAGGTGGTAGCGGTGCAGTGCCCCACATGGCCCTAGCCGCTCTGATTAGGCCACACCCTCGTCTTTCTCACTGTGCTAATGCAGTCATCTGACTGGCCCCCCTCCCTCCCCTCCCGGTCCCCTGGTCCCCTCGGCCCCTTCCATTGTCCTCCCCGCTGTTCGCAGTTACTCTATCTCTAGCCTGCTTGAAGGAAAGTATTACGGCTTTTCTACTGCATTTCCTAGAGGCCCTGCATAAGGCACTAACCTCTTAGCAAAGCAAATAAAGCCCTTAAGATCTGTCTGCATGATCTAATTCTGCAGTTCTGGCCACAGAGCTCACCTTCTCCCCTTTGAGGCCCGCTCATCCTGCCTTCACACTCCGGGTGCCCCGATATTTAGAGCTCCTTGTGGTTTCTCAGGCACCCTGTGTGCTTTCAGCATCTGAGTCTTCTGAGCATCTCATTCCCTTTTCCTGAAATGCCTGTTTCTTTCCTACAAACTCCTATTCATTTTCAATGACCAGCTTATAAATTTTTCCCCCAATAACCCCAGAGTTTGCCTCTTTCTTCAGTGCATTCCTGGTCCAGGGAGATATCCCTGAATCACTTCTGTTCCACCCCGTGTATGCACCGCACACTCCCCACCCCCACCAGGCACGGGCCCTTGGAAATGCAAGGGACTCCATCTGGGTCACCTTTGTCTCCCTGGAAGCAGGCACAACACTTTTCATCCTTTGGCTTGGGACATGCTTGCTCACATAAAAATAAACAAAGGCCGTTTTCCAGGAATCAGGCAGCTTTTGGGAATAGCTGAGGATGTGGAAGTAAGAGACTTCGAGTTCTTGTGTTTTTTTGTTGTTGTTAGCGGGAGCAGCAGCAGTAACAGCCCGGCGGAGCTCAGAAGCTCAGGAAAAGTGCAGCTTGAGCTCCTAATTGTTTTGCAAGGCGCTTTCACTTTCCTCATCCACTGTGGCTGAGTTCAAAGCTCAGTGTCATTTTCCTCGTCTTTATCCTTTGTCTTCCCGAGTTGGACTTCTTTAAGCTCACTGCTTTTTAGCCTGTTGAGTTGCTGCAGCCAACAGGAAACTCATGAATAGCTGTTCGAAACCAAAGAAAACACAAGCTAAGGCCTCAGTCTACTGCTGCCTCTTCCCGGAAACCTCCCAGCCTTAGGCCTCTTGTCTGATCTCCTGTCACAGGAGTTGATATCACTTGCTTGACTCTTGAATTCTTGCTGGTGTGCCTTGGTCTGTTAATCATGTCACCTGTGCTGGTCTTGCCCCACCAGTGAGCTTGCAAAGGGCAGGAACCACGCCGTCCTGATCTCCTTTTCAATTTCCTAGTAAGTTTAGGCTGAGGGCTGAGTGCTGGGCACACTGGGCGGGGGGTGTCTTACATGGTATTAACTGGTTCGGTGGGGCTCTGGGAGCTCTTGCTTGATGCACTTTCCAAATTCACTCTGTTGAGAGTTTGATTATTTTTTAGTAAACTGGGAAAAAGCCGCTGGCCTCCTGGAGACTCCGTGGGATATTCTTCCCAATTAGAAATAGTAAGAAATAACTAGTTTGGAGAAGGCAGTCAGGGAAGGCTGCTCTGAGGAGGTGACCTTCCTTCCCTTCCTCTCCCTTATGTGGTACGGTAGGCAGTGTTACAGTGCAAGTTTCTGTTTTTTTCTCGAAAGGGGAGCTTAGAGACGAATGCTACCGGTGGAGAATAGAAATAACTGGAGATGCCCCAGGCTGGGAGGAGGAGGTGACGACCAAGCTCTTTGTGTGGTTAGCGTAGCATTTCACGGGTGCTGTTGTGAAGAGCGTCACAGATTTTGTGTTTTACACCAACCTTGTGAGATGGTCAGGGCCCACGCAGTCTTCTCCACTTTATAGGTGAGGGAAGGAGCTTGGAGAGATTGTATGGCTGCTCAGAGTTCCAGCAGCAGGAGATGGAGGGCAAGTCTGGACGTCCTGGCTGCCGGCTTTGGGAGCAGGGCCCTCAGGTGTGACCCCTGGCATTGCATTTAGACCCGTGCCTCTTGGTGCTGGCTGTGTGTTGAAATCACCTGAGGAGTTTTAAGAACTACTGACTCCTGGCTTTCACTCCCAGAGATTCTGGTATCATCCATCTGGGTGTGGCTTGGGCGTCAGGAGTTTTAAAAGCTCACCCGGTGATCCCCAGACAGCCTGGAAGGCACTGCTTAGACCCTCAAGGAGCTACTGCCATTAATGAGCATGTCCTGGAGAGAGCCAGCTGGGCAGGGGAGCCAGGATGAGGACCCTACAGCAAAGGCAGCATCCTGTTCTTAATAGAGGTTCAGATCATTAACTGTAACAGCAATAATGGTGAATGCCCTGCACCTAGTCTGTTGCCCTCTGCACTAGCATTTGTGCAGGGTGCTTCCAGCTAGAAATTGGCAAGTGGGGGCCCTTGGGAGAGAGGAGTATGTGACCTCTGGGTCTGTAGTGCCAGAGCCCTTAACCAGCTTGGGGGTGATGCTGGGCTCATGGCAGTTGAGGTGGCTCAGTCACTGAAGAATCTAGGGAAGGTTTTGTTTGTCCAGTGTGGCTTCTGGTGGGTTGTCCACATTTCTGTGGAGACAGAGTAATCACTGTTTCATTTCCCTGGAGGGACTGACCCTCTGTTTCCCCATCCTTGGGGAAAGAATTAACAACTGGGTCAACCACAGCGTTTCTTTTGATGGTTGTGGGTTTGAGCTGTGTTCAAGTTCCCCAGACCCTGAGCTGTTCTGATTGACCTTTACTGAGGAAGAATATCCTGTTTCCAGGCTCTCATGACCTGACGGGCTTGCCTGGACCACCCTGGCCAGTCGCTCCAGCAGACGGTAGACCTGCAGCTGTGGCCGAGGTTTTCCATCACAAAGCCAAGGGCCTGTTTTCCTCTCCCCGAGACCCTGGCACTGGGAATCGCACCTTTGGGTTAGGTCCCCCACGTGCTGCCTGGCCTCACCCCAGGCCTCTCCCTCTGGGACCAGAGAGCCCATCCTGAGATGCTGTGGGATCCAGGGGTGTATCTGAGCCGAGCCTTCGGGGAGGGGGCAGCCGCTGTAAAGGCTTCTTCTGTTTCCTCTCCCTAGCCCTGGAGCAGCTGCTGACAGAGCTGGATGACTTCCTGAAGATTCTTGACCAGGAGAACCTGAGCAGCACAGCTGTGGTGAAGAAGAGCGGCCTGGCCGAGCTCCTCCGGCTCTATACCAAAAGCAGCAGTGAGTGTGGCCCAGGGCCTTAGGAAAGGGGTCCCCGGGGAAACAACCGGAAGGTGTCCTGGCTGCCATGAGAACGCCCCACAGACTGGCTTAAGCAGTGGAACTTAGATTTCTCGCAGTCTGGAGGCTGGAAATCTGAGGTCAAGGTGTAGACAGTTGGTTCCTTCCGAGGCCTCTCTCCTTGAAGAGAGACGGTCTAGATGGTCGCCTTCTCCCTGCGTCTTTGCAATGTCTTTCCTCTGGATGTCTGTGTCCAAATCTCCTCTTATATGGACACCATTCATATGGGATCAGGGCCCACCTCAGTGCCTCATTTAACATTAATTATCTCTTTAAAGACCTCTCTTCCAAATACAGTCACATTTTGAGGTATTCGGGGTCAGGACTTAATTTATGAATTTTGAGCGGGACACAGCTCAGCCCAAAACAGTAGTGCAGGAGTTGGGACGTGAACGGGAACCCAGAAATCTCTCAACACTCAACACAGTAGCCCATGAATGAGGTTTCAGGCAAAGCGTTTTCAAAGCACTTCTCCTTATGGTTGACAGTAGGGAGGTGAAAATAAACTGGTATCATAACAGCCAACACTGCAGTGCACGTGTATTAATGAGCTTCATGTTCAAGACACCCCAGCGAGGCTGGTGCTGTGGTTACAGATGAGGCCTGTAGAGTTTAAATAACTTGCCCAGTGACACACAGCCCAAGGGAAAACAGGAAAACTTCGTTTTAAGACTTTGTACATCATAGAACCCTGAGTTCACTGTTTTTTCTGTCTTTTTAATTGAGCTAGATTTTATACCCAGCCAGGTGCTCAGATCTTAAGCTCAGATCTTAAGTTAATTCAGTGAATTTTGACAGCTGTCCACACCTGTGTACCCACCGCCGAAAATAAGACAGAACATTTCTGTTGTCCCAGGAAGTTCTTTCTCGCCCCTTCCCAGGGCAAGAGTTCCTCCGTACCCCCACCCCAAGGCAGCCACTGTTCCGATTTCTCCCACCACAGATTAGCATTGCTCAGCCTAGAGCTTCATGTAAATGGAATCATACGGTTTGTGCTTTCTGTCTGGCCGCTACCAGGAGGTTTTTCCATCTTGTGGATCGTACCAGGAGTTCCTTTTATTGCTGAAATGTATTCCATTCTGCAAGGAGACCGCAGTCTGCTTCTCCATCTACTTGCTGATGGGCATTGGGGTTGTTTGCAGATCTGGGCTATTATGAATAATAAGGTTGCTTTGCACATCCTTGTATAAGACTCCTTGTGGACATATGGCTTCATTTCTAGCCCAAACTTTGTTTTTTTTTTTTTTTAAAAGAAAAGCCTTCTTGTGAAGTCGTAACAGTTTAGGAGAGTTTATTTTTATATCGGATGTTTGAGGATTCAAAATGATATTTTGGGACAGTAGGGACCCTAAGAGGGCATCTCGCCCAGCTGCCTCGCAGTAGGAACAGCCCAAACCCGTGCCAGGAGAAGGAAGTGCACCTGCTTTGGCCATCACGGTCAGGAAATCCCCCTGCTGACCAACCTGCATCTCCTGGGCTGCATTTCAAAGTCCCTTTTCCTTTTCTTTGTCCCATGTAGAATTAGTCTCTATTGTCTGATTATCAGAGAAGTCATAAAGCTGGAGCGTGTTGCTTTATGCCCAGTGGCCTTCAGTTCGGGCAGAATAATCCAGCCCCCTTAGCCTTTCATCAGAGGCGGTTTCCCTGAGCCCCTTCGTTGCCTTTGCGGCTCCCCAGGCCCCTCCCTGGTTCCCAGGCTCCTCCTGGCTTTGTAGTGAGTGTCTGCTGCCCTGCCCTGAGTGCTGGTCAGCAGCACATCAAAGGTGGGAAGGGCACGTGGGAAATCCACATCACAGGGCAGGTAGGTGAGGGAGGGATGAATCACTCCACAGAAGGATTCATCGGTGGAATCCTTTCAAAAGCACACTCCCAGACCATTTAGATGTGCTCCGACTTGAAAATGTTTAATGATAAAGAGCTCCTCTGTTGGAAATTAAAAAAAGCACCCCTGTGATCGGTCTGACCCGTTGTCCTCGGTTCTCACCACTGCATCAGAGCCACCTGTGTGGGGTCCCCTTTTTGGTCTAGCTCTAGCTTGCTACAGGATGACCTTTGTTTCACCCCTGGTCTTGGTATGTTCCGCTTTTATAAAGGCAGACCTTTCCCACCCTTGGCCTCTGCAGTTTGTAGGGCTGTGGGAGCTGCTGAGAGCCGGTCAGGGGGCTCCACAGTGTGAATCGCCCCCCAGGGCGCACCCAGACCACTGATGATTGTGCACAGCCGTGCGGAGGCCATCGGCTGTCACTTCTGCCCTCCAGGTTGAGGCCCGGGGGGATCAGCCACCGTGTGAGGACTCCCCTCTCTGGCCCCCTTGGCCTCTCTTCGATGGCAGAGTGCTGGTAACAGCAGCTGGCCTTTTTCGTGCACTTAGCACTTCCCCGCCCGTCCTGGTGTATGAAATGGCTTGGACTGTGTCACCTCACCCACATGCCGAGGTCGTGGGGGAGTTACTGTTTTCCCCATCACCAGCAAGGGAACTGAGGCTCGGAAAGTCACCTGTTCAAGGCACGTGGCCGGGAGCGGCAGAGCCCAGGGGACCTAACCCTTCTAACTCCCCTCATCTCTCCAGGTTCCAGGTTAGTCTGCGCCAGGTTAATCACTATGCTGCACCGGATACAAGCCAAAGCCCCTAAAATTTAACCTCCCAGGCCTACCTCACTGTGTATCGTCCAGAAAATTAACTCAGCCTGACTGGACTTGTAGGGGGAGGCAGGCTGATCATTTTGAGATAGGCTTGGTCTCCACTGGCTGGGCCGCTGTTTGCTCCCACACATTTGGGGTAGAGTATGAATGTGTATGTGTGACTGTGTATGTGAGACTGTGTGTGTGTGCGTGACTGTGTGTGTGCGCGTGTGTACTTTTCAAATGCAATTGTCCATTTTCTGATCTTTGTTGTATTGCTGAATCTTCTCCTCTCTTGGCCTTCCGTCTAGACGGTGAAGTTGAGGCACAGATTGAGGTCTGTTTATTGGAGGCCTACTATTTGTTTCTGTCTTAACCCCGAGGGCCCCCCATCCCCTGCTCAGAGACTCTGGGAACATTTCTGGGGCTGCCCCTGTGATAGGAAACGCTTCAAATGTTCTGTCTATCCAACGTGTCCCTCCCCCGTGCCCCTCACCACCAGCCTCTTCAGACACGGGGTCGTTCCCCCAGGATCCACACACTCGCTCAGAGCACAAGGAGCTCCCCTTCCTACCACACCTGTGCAACCACCCCATCCATGTCTGCCTACCCCCCTCCCCCAACACGGTGGGTTCATGAAGGCAGAGACCACGTCTGTTTTGTTCTCTGCTGTATCCCCAGCGCCTAGCACAGTGCTGGTGCTTACTGCACTTCTGAAAATGAATCAGGGAACGATAGAAAGTTCTCCCACCCAAGGCTGCTGCTTCCTAGACATGAGACAGCTCATCAGCCTCCCCTTTCCAGGGCCAAGTTCACAGGATTACAGTCCTGGGAGCCTCTTACTTACCAGCTGGATGGTAGTGGATTAGCAACACTGAGAATCGAGACCTAGTCAAGCAGAGCCTGTAGAGTGTCCGAGGAGGGAGGCGTGGCCTCGGAACCCGCCAGAGCCAGTTTTCTCTGCAATTTACAAATCGCCGTCTTGGGGAGGAAGCACCTGCTCAGAATCTAACAGTTAAAACAGTAACAGCAATATGTTGCCTTTTTTCCCTTTTGCACCGAAGTGTAGGTTTAGTCAATAATATGAAGAAAGAAATGAACACTGAACACTATTTACGTTTCTTCAATTCCTTTTTTGATCTTTATTTGTCATCAGAATATTTTCATGTACCTGTGGTTTGTTTGCCTCTGTATTCTGCTTTGCATTATTTTTACATTGAGAATTACTACCTGTGCACATTTCCATGTGTTGACAGTTCACATGCTTTTTTTTTTGCTTTTTTGAAACATGATCCTTAAAACTGTAAGTTTTAGATATTTCTGTAAAACAGCAGACGTAGAGCTACTTTGTTATTTTTCACAGTTGGATAGTGTTCACTGATGAATGAACACTAATGCTCAACTAACCCCCTATTATTAGTGGGCATTTAAGTTTTGTTCTTTACAAAAAAACCCTCAAAATATTACAGTTAAACATCCTCAAAGAAAATTTTGTTTGCCTGCTGGAGTTTATCTTCAGGGTAGTTTTCTGGCAGGGGAAATGCTAGGTTAAAGAATATGAACACTTTAAAATGAAACTATCCTCCAAAATCACTTCCAAAATAGTTGTGCCAATTTACACACTACAGTAGTCGTTTATTTTTAAAGTCGACCTGTCACCCACGTTGATGGGCCATGGTGTATGTATTTCACCATTTTCCTACTATTGAGCCTCTGAGTTGCTTCCCATGTTTTAGGCTGTCATTTTCAAACTTTGCTAGTTATAAGACCACCTTACTTTTCCAAATTCCCTAATATTTGAGTTTTACATCATCAAAAATTTCAATTAGGTAGAAATAGGCACTGTTTCATCACAGTTATTTTGTATTCTGTGCAGACAAGGAAACCAAGGCATGTGGCTTAGGTGTTTTGCTCATAATTACTGTTAACAGCAGAGCTTGGCTGAGACCCCCTCCACCCCCCACCCCATCTCCCGCCTCCCTCTGCAGAGTGCGTTCTCCCCCCACCCCGTGCCATGCTCTGGAGAAGGTGCTGATCCAGGCCCTCTGGGCCCCAGTCAGTGGATGAATACAAGCTGCAGCTAACTGGCTAACTATGTTTAGACCTCACATTCCCTTCCTCTAAGCGGCTGCAGCCTTTGGTAAAGGGGTGACATTGCTGACAGGTCCTGGCAGGGCTGCGCACTGGGGCAGCGATCTCACAGGCTGATGGAGGAAGATCCACCCAGCCGTATCCTCCTCCTGTTCCTCTGGGCCCTCGCGGCTCCCTTGATGCAGGCCTCTTGGCCAGAGTCTGGGCGGTCTGTGGTGTGGAACTGACTAGTGCTGAACTGCCTCCTTCGCCAGGAGTTTGAATTGGGCTCCTTGGCTGGGTAACACCGACTCCAGCCACTGGAATTGATCAGCCGCAAGTTTCTAGGAAATGCAAATTAAGGACCTCAGAAGAAGTACAGGAGGATTTCTAAGAGGAGAAGCACTAGGAAGCACTAGTTTGTCTGCAGGCTTCTGAAGAAAGGGTCCTTGGGGCATTTGGAGCCGTGTTAGAAAGGCTAGTCAGACCAGCTTTTCTCTGCCTAGACATGCACAGGAAAGTGACAACCTGTACAGAAATGTTTTTAAAGGAGAGGAAGGGCTGGGCTGCTACAGGGTAGAGCAGGTAGCTGCTGGTGCTCCAGGTGCAATTCCCAGCACACTTACCCCTCCAAACCAGAGCTCAGGCCTGCACAGTGGCACTCCACCTAGAGGACTGGGAGCTAAACTTCCAGATCCTCAACGTGACCTGTCTTATGTAGCCATCACTCTGATTAGCCCATGCAGGTAATTCAGACTAGGGTGAGAATGACTGATAGAAGTGTTTTACAATTTAAATGAAATGCTAGGAAAACCCAGAGAAATCTCTGCTTGGTGAAATATGAGGCAGCTCTTTGAGGTATGGGTGCTTTTCCACTTAAGACTTTTATTCCTAAGTTATTCTTCTGTACCCTCTCCTACCCTCCCCTCCCCCCAGGCTAGAAAACTAACAGTCAGAAACTTGACATTTCTTATTTTGGACATCTGTTAGTTCTTTCTACAGTGACTCAATGAAGTCTAAATATTGTATGCCTTTACAGGAATCCCAGTGGATGACAATGTCTCTGAGGGGCGGGGGAACACTGTTTCTCTCCAGAAGCCCTTTCCCTTCATGAAATCACGTGAAGCCTGTGTTTTCCATCTTCCTTCTGTAGGTTCTGATGAGGAGTACATTTATATGAACAAAGTGACCGTCCACAAGCAACAGGATGCCGAGTCCCAAGACAAAGGTACAGGGCTACTGCTGAGGGCATGGCCAGCGCCCGGGTTGGGGGGCAGGTATAAGCCTTGGTCCCATCCCACCCCTCCTTGCTCCCAGCCAGCACCACAGACAGGCCTGGTGGAGTTATTTTTGGAAGTCATATTTTGGTTGATGGTATTTTGGGGTTGATGTATTTTGGGATGTTTCATCAGGCCTCCTCCTTGCCTCTTAAAGGTCTCCCGTTCCCTTCATGGATAAGGAATCTGTCCCTAAAATCTCTCAGCATTTCCCAGCATCATCCCAGGAATAGGAAGTTATAATTCAGATGTACTAAGAAAGCAGCTATATATGGTGCTGATTCCACAGCCCCAGCTTTATGTCTTTTTGATAGAAGTCTGGATTTTATGTGTAGTGGCGGGGCGGGGAGGGGGGGTGGTATAGAGGTGATGGGGAGGAAATGGTGATGTCAACAGCTGCCTTAACATTCAAAGGTTTTGTTCAAAGGTGATCTCTTGGCAGAACATTTTATCTTCCATTGGAAGAACATACTGTCTTTCATGGTGTCTTCTGTCGTGTTCTGCTTTCCTCTGAAAAGCCCTCGGGAGTAGGTTTAGCAGGACCTCAGGGAGGCCCAGAGGTTTGTGAGCTGCCCAGTTGCAGAGAAGAGGGGGTTAGAAGCCCCCTCTCCTAGCTCTCAAGCCTGCGACTCAAATGCAGAGGCTTAGTGAGAGGTGGGAACACAGCGCTCCAAGGCTTTCAGTCCTGTTAAAGGTTTCACAACGTCAGCCACTGAAGCTCCAAGGCCAGATCTGCCCAAGCCTGCCTGTCGCGGGCTGTTTAGGCCACGGGCTGAAGTGGTCAGGCTCAGAAGAGCCTTTGGTGCCTTTTCCTTAACAGCACACGGAGGGTCAGTGGCCAAGTTCCCTTTGTGGCTCTTCCACCTCCTGCCCCGCCACCAAGCCTGGACCCAGCAGAAGTCCCCCTGCAGGAAAGCAGCCACTGTGCCCGAGGTTGTTTGCCTTCCGGGGAAACTGTGGGGTGGACAGAGGTAATCACAGGGTCGGTCCTGAGAGCAGCTCAATATAGTGACCCCGGGCAGCTCCTCTGCTCGCTCAAGCTCTGTGGCTAGATCGTTTTGGACACAGGGCAGGTGGAGGAGAGGGTGTGGAGCCTGCCAGAAACCTCAAACCAGTTCCTTTGGAGGAATCTGCCTGTGGCAGGTCTACCCTATTCTTGGAGGAAAAAACAGCACTGGCCGCAGGGACGGCCTGCCTGGGTAATTAACACCTGCTGAAATAGAAACACCAGGCTCGGTGACCTGGCATTCCTGGATAATGAGCCTCTGCCGTGAGGCTGGGCGCCCCTCACTGAAGCCTTCTCCTGCTTGCTGCCCACAGCACCCGAGGAGCAGAACCCACTGACCAACGGGGAGCCCGGCCAGCACTCCTTGGCCCCTCAAAAGAGCCTTCCAGACCTCCCGCCACCCAAGATGGTAAGTGTGAGTCCAGGAAACCCCTCATTTCCCTGATGTGGGCCCTCTGCACTTCCATTTGTCCCCACAGATGTCAGCCCACCAGGCTTCTAGCATTTCCAGAGCACCTCCTGTGTGGGGGACCTGGGGCAAGGCACCGGGAGGGACAGAGACAAGTAAGCCTGCCTGCAGGCGACATCATTTGCTCAGTGCAAAGAGGAGTGGCCGTGGGAGATGAGGGGCCTCCTTTATCAAGTGCCACCATGTGTCCAAGGCTATGCCATGCTCTCCCAGCACCCTGTGAGTAGGGTCCTGTACAGCTGTGGTCACCAGCTCAGGCCATAGTATCTTTCCAATATGTAAATCACATCACCCTGCACTTCCTGCCTGAAACCCACCAAGAGCTCTCACTGAACGTGGGGGAAAACATTCAGAGTCCTTCACGGGGCCCCAGGTCCTACACAGTCCAGCCCAGCTGCATCTCCAGCCTCATCGCATCTGCTCGTTACTGACCTCCCTTCTGTCCCTGGATTGTGCCACACGGGCAGTCCTGCCTCAGGGCCTTTGCACTTCCTGGGCCCTGGGTTTTCAATGGCTGCTGCCTCCTCATCTCTCAGACATCCTTAGACAGACTTTCCCTGGCCTGCCCTTGTGAGGGATCCCACCTCTGTGCCTGCCCCAGATACTGTCGGCCCCACTGCCCGGTTACCCCCTCTAGGTTTATTATCTGCCTCCTGGATCAGATGTAAGCTTCCTGGAGCAGGGATTGTGTCTCTCGTTTGCTGCTTCCTGTCCTGTATCTGCACATAGTAGGCCACACACACATATATGTTCATGGACAGCTGGATGGGATTATGGAATCCTGCAGACCTGGGTTCAGATCCCAGCTCTGCCAGGTACTAGCTCCTTTGTCACCTTGAGCAAGTTATTTAGGGTGTCTGGCCTTTTGTTTCCTGGTGTGAAAGGAACGTGAGCATCTGTCTCCTACGATCGATTGTCTTGTTCAGTGGACCGAGGCTGGGCGTGGCAGGCTATGTTAAGTATTCAGGGAGGTGAGGGGTAGCATTTACATTTTATGGGTGAGGATCTGGGAATCAGCAGGTTTACAATGTCCCGGTGTCACACAACCTTGAAGTGGCAGAGGCAGAATTTGAAACCAAGTTCTTTCCACTATCAGATCTGGCTGGGGAGGCTTCTTAGAAAAGGTGTGAGGCAGGAGCTGGGAAGGGTTTCTAGAAGGACAGTGGGACCATAGGACTCCATGGTCACTGAGCTCATACCAAGCCATCCTTCACCAGACCCCACACCGGCCCCTTCACTCATGCCTTCCTGGGAGCAGCAGGGTTCTTCACAGCTGGCAGGGCAGGTCTGGGGTGCCTGGGCATCCCACCACGGGAGGCCCCTCGAGTGGGCGACAGCTGGGGAGCACCCTTTATCTCAGGCTGAGTCAGATCTGACGGACTGAGCCTGAGTCCCTGTGTACCCATTATGCCGGTGACTGCCAGGCTCTGCCCACCCCGTGCACACAAACACGGTCCTCCCACCACCTGTCACGTGCTATGTCTTTTGTCAGTTTTTTTTCATATGAAGACACAGAGGCTCAGAGAGTTAGAACAATTGGCCAAGGTGCCACCACTGGGTGGTAGCAGGGCCAGGATTCATAAGCAGCTTTTTGGTTTCCAGGCTGCTCTGCAGCCTCCCAGACTTCAGCTTGTCTTTTTAGCAGAGTAAAGGTACAAGTTTGTCCCTTCTAGCTGCAGACTCCCCTCCCCTTCAGCACTAGGACTTGGGGGAGGGGGCACGGCCCCTCAGCTCCCATCCGACTGCAGCCGGTGTTCAGCTGGTGGGAGGTGCTGTGTCTTCAGCACCACTCACTGGGTGGCTGGGGAGGGAAGGTGGCTGCTCTGAGCCAGGGCTGGAACTTCCTTATCTTGAATTCAGTGTCTGGTTCTGACCAAGGTGCCTTTGGCTTTGGTGCAGTGGGAATGACACTGCCCGCCCCACCTGGGGCAGCTGCTTACGGGTCACACCTGGCAGAGGGGCATTCACCAGGCAGAGTCTCCCAGGCACTGACTTGCTTTGGATGTCGGGGTTTTACAAACGTGGGTGGTGGACTGGGGGGGCCTGGGGCCTGGGGCCGGGTTGTGGTTGTAGACTGATCAGGTCACAAAGTCCTGGAAGCCCCGGGACTCTGGCTGGCTCTTACTGCTCCCTCGCCAGGCTCCTGTGAACTGGGTACAGAGGCCCCAAGGGATCCGGTATGTGAGACGCAGGGCACGTGAGGGCAGGGCTGTCCCCGAGGGCGGACTCCCCGTGTCAGCTGTGTCTGCTGGCCGTCGGGGCCTGGAGAGGCTTGAGAGGAACCTGGTGCTGGAACTGGGTAAGTACCACCCAGGAACCCCACAGTCCTGGGGCGGCCTCGCAGATGTGTGGTGATGGTTCCTGTGGACACACTCCAGGCCCTGGGGAGACTCCAGCAGAGCGAGCGGACTTTGTGGTCTCCCTTCCTGGTGGAATTTCTCTGCTGAGAAGGACCTTCTCTAGGTCCCTCCTAGTTCTGTCCCGGGCGCCTACCCTCAGCCCAGGGGCCTTCCAGATGTGGAGTGAGGAAGGGAGGCGCGTATCCCGGGGTGCTCCCCTCCCTGCCCACATGCACACGCATCTGCTCCCCCTCGGGCCTCCTCTCTGGTCAAGTCTGGCCGAAGCAGCTGTAGCTCTTAGTCCAAGACCCCTAGAGGAGTGACGTCAGGGCAGAGGGGGAACCAGCTGTGTCATCTGGCTCTTTCCAGGAGGAGAACCAGAGCAGCAAATAGTTTGGCGGGGAGGGAGGGAGCATGGCAGCCTGAGGTGACCCTGTGACCTTTCTCCCTCAGACAGAGACCCGTATCCCTTCCCACCCTGACCCCAGAGCTTCAGGGCACCACTGTGGCTCATCACTGAACGCCTGGCCCGAGGCTTGCTGGTGGCTGTGGCAGAGCTGGGTGCCTGCCTGGGGTCCTCAGTGCCCAGGGCTAGGCCAAGAGTGTGGCCTCTGTCCCAGGCTCAGTCCTGTCCAGCACGGGAAGGGGCAGCCAGGGGTCAGGAGCAACCTCATGGGTGTGGCCAGTGACTCAGGCAGCTGAGGCCCTTCCAGACTGCGGTCTGCACAGCCAGGTGCTGTGGTCGCCATAGGGAAACAGATGCTTGCTGGCAGCATTCTGCTGCTGGCTCACACAGCCGTCTCCACCCCATCTCCCCTTTGAGGCCTGAACACGCGCTGGGCTTCAGTGAGCTGATCTAGGGGAAAGCAGCTGACTCCACCGAAGACAGTTACCCTGGTGGGTCTGGGGAGCCGGGGCTGGATCCACTAACCCCCTCCAGGGACCTTCTACGGTGCACTCTGGGGTGGGTTGTTCAGTACTGCAAGGATGCCTCAGGTCACCTTGCCACCCGTCATCCCCAGCTCTCACGTCTAATCGGAATCAGAATTGGCAAGCACCGCCCCTGACCGAATCTCTGCACCACCTGCTTTTGCAAATAACGTTTTGTTGGAATACTGTCAAGCTTGTTCACTTGTGTGTTATTTATAGGTGCTTTTGCACGGCAACAGCAGGGCTGAGATCAGAGACGTCAAATCCTCAAATGGTCTGCAAATCCCTAAGTACTGACTCTTGGCTCTTTACAGAGAATTTGCTGACCTCTGGCAAATCATGCTGAGCAGGGTGGCTTTCTCCCCTGCCCCTTCCTGTGAACCCTCAGAACATGATTTCCGGTTTTGAAGTCCCATCTCTTCCGCATCTTCATTGAACGTGTACCACCTTCATCATCACAACGATGCTGCTAATGAAAATAATAGTCTTTTCTTCTGAATCTCGAGAGTTTAGAATTGCTTGCTCCTTTGACCTCTGATAACAGGCCATTGTGTCTGTGTAATTACGTGTTTCTCCTCTAACCTTGAATCCTCAAAATAGCCCCAGTGCTGTTCCTATTTCACAGAGAGGGAAAGTGAGGCCCAGAAAGGCTATCACCTACCCATGGCTAAGTCTGTGCATCCCTAAAGCCCAGATTCAGACGTAGCTACATCCTCTCTAAAAGCCAGATAAGTGGATCTAGACGCCAGGCCACAGAAGGCATGGCTGTGGGGAGCCTGGTTTTGGTGAAGCCCTGCAGATTATTCTGCCCTGAGGGCAGCTGGGAGTAGACACCCGTGTGGCCCTTGCTGAGTACTGACTGTCCCATGGGGACCCGAACCCAGGCTGACTGCCTCCCACCATCTCCTGGGCCAGGACCAGGGAAGCTCCCTCGGTCACAGGTTCCCCAGATAAGCTCATACTCAAGGCAAAGGTTTCTAGATCCCTCCCCTTCTCCTGTCCATCTTCCTGGTAGGGTAGGGAATCCCCAGCCGCCCAGGGGTCTGTCTGAGCCAAGGGCCTTGCCTCTTCTATGCTTGGCGCTCCCTGGGGAGGCCCAGGCCTGCTTCTGTGCGACATCCAGCACGACGACTTCTCAGAACCCGGAGTGGGAATGCACATCAGCTTTTACCGTTTCTGTTCTCAACTCACTAGGAACATTCTCCTGGGCCTCCTTAGGGGCTTCCTGATGCAGAAGGACATGGGAGACCTGCGAGGATGGCTGCTTCCACATTTATGCCCTATGTATCGTCATATTCATGCCACAGTTGACCTCTTTTTTCTCCCTTGCTATTGCTTATAAGATGACCTTCAGAATCTAGCGCCCATTTTACAGGCAGAATTAGGGAGGAGAACGATTTCATGCTCCGTGCTTCTCTGTGGTTGCCCGTGGGCTTTTTTTCATTCTACTCAAATTGTGCTCACTCACCCTCCTAAGAAACCTAAGAAGCTCCAGGTTGTCTTTGAGACTCAGCTCAAAGATCCTGTCCCCTGAGCATCTTTCCTTGAACCAGAATGTTCCTCACACCCTCCGGGTGTGTGGGGTCTGGACCTCGTCCGTTACAGTGCCATCCACAACGCCCTCTCTCAGGAGCTGTGAGTTTCACTGCCTGGTTAAGTCTCTCTCAGGACTGACTCTTGACCACTTGAAGGTTTCCCTCAGCCTGTCCATGGGAGCCATCCAGTATCTGCCTAACAAATGATTGAACTTATTATAGGAGAAGTTTGGAATTTAGAAATCTGGTCCTCTTTCTCTGTGTGCCTCTGATTAGCCCTTGTCTTTGTAGAAAGGATATTCTCTTTAGAAGCCATAATGGCCACCATGACAGCCTGACACCCCCTCAACTTTTAAGTGCGTTACGTTATATGTACAACAATATTGTGTGTGTGTGTGGAGTCTGAGCCTCATTTTGTGGAGGAGGAAGCTGACGCTCGGTGAGGTTAAGCAACGCACCCACAGGCCTTCAGCTGGATGCAAACCAAACAGCGGATGGGGTGGCTGATGGAGTCATGGTAACCTGTGTTCTCCCTCCCGGCTTGCTTGAGGTCCAAGCTGGGTATTTTTGTCTTCTGTTTCCTTCTCTTCCCACCCAAAGGGTTAATTCCAAGTTGTTCCCAGTATATCACATCTGAAAATGTTTGTTTTATTTGTTCATACCGCAGATTCCAGAGCGGAAACAGCTTTCCATCCCAAGGATCGAGTCTCCAGAGGGTTACTATGAAGAGGCTGAACCCTATGACACATCTCTCAATGGTACATCCTGGGGCGGGGCTTGGAGGGGTCTAACCCCGTCCTGCGCTGATGCCGGCGCCAGGCCCTCTGCTGGTGACTGGCACGCTTACCCTGGCTGGAGACATGGGGCAGTCTGGGCTGCCCTTACCAGAGAGTGTGGCCCGAATTGAGAACCAGCACAGAGCATTTGGCCTCTGTCTGATGGGGAGCTGATGGGGTACTGCAGACCCAGCCCACCTGCAAGGAGGGGCTCCGGCTGGTCCAAGGTGCGCTGGTTTACTGTGTCTGATGCTTTCTGTGGTCCCGCCTGGATGTTGCTGGATTCAGCACAGAAATGTGACAGAGGAGAGGTGTGTTGGCCCAGAGGCACGAGGCCTCGGAAGCAATGCAAACGTGGACAGGCTGAGCCAAAGCCCAGCTTCCCGGTTCTTTCACTGGACTAATGGTCAGTGTGCTCCCAAGCACGCTTCTAGGAGTCAGGAACTCGGCAGTGCTGAGGAGTCAGCGGGACTCGGTGGTCACAGCACTCAGATTCGGTGAGAGAAGACAGACGAGAATTAAGTGTAGGATGTGTTGGGTGGTGACAAGTGTTAGGATGGAAAGCCGCAGGGGCCGGGTTGGGGTGGGCTGGGGGTGTTATTTTAGATTGGTGGGGGTGCCTCTCTGGCAACGCGACCTTGGGTGGATTCCTGAATGAAGAGGGAAGTGAGTGGGGCCGATACCTATGGGAAGAACTTTCCAGACAGAGAGCACAGTACATTCAAGAGCCCTGAGGCAGGCGAGCCCTTGGCATGATTAGGGGCCAGTGTGGCAGGAGCAGGTGGGGTTGGCGGGGAGAGAGAGGAGATGGGGGCATAGGAGGCAGCTGCAGGCCTTGGTGGGGACTTCGGCTTTTCTCTGAACAGACCTTTTTCCAACCTTTGGAGGGTTACCTAGTGACCGACCTAACTTAGGTATTAAAAAGATGGCCTGTGCTATGGGGGCAGGGCTCACACTGGAGCTGTCTGTTCTCTGCCTGGTGACGTTGGAAATGCTCTTGCCGTGGGGATTCCATAGCACAGAAAGGCCTCGCAGGTTCTGGAAGAAAGAGTTGGTTGCGACGCTGCTCTCCCGGGCAGCTAGACTCTGGTCCTCTCCCTCTTTCTTACCTCCTTCTCTTTCCTTCGTTCGTAAGGGAAAGGTCTTTGACAGTATAAGGCAATTTGCAGATGTAAGCGGTAAGGGTCCCTGGTGGTGGGAATGAACTTGGCTGAAGGGGGCCTTGCTGGCTCCATAAAGAACTGGACCAGGGATAAGATGGGACCAGTCACTTGGAGTCACACGGGATTCTTGTCCTCTTTCTTCACACTTGACCTACAGTCTGTGGTCCCAGGAGCTGTGTGGGAGGTGAGGGCCTCTTGGTCTGCGGGTATTTTATTCTAAGAGGCTGGCTTTGCGGGCAGACGTCGGCTTGCTTGTGAGGTGTTGCCCGGTCACCGACTGGACTGATTTCAGACCAGAACTGAGAGCGAGGTGGGGTTGTCTGGGTGCGTCTGGAAGGTGGGAGCACTGACTCACCCCAACGAGCACCTCCATGCACCTTAAGCCCACCGCTCTGGGGTGTGGCCCGTGCCCGCCGGGGCCTGCCTCCCAGACGCTCCCAGGGGCCAGTTTGTGGGGCAGACACTTCAGCTCGACACAAACAAGTGGTCACAAGGATCCTGGTGTTTGTCTCTCAACTGTGAGCGCAAATGAATTTTATCCAAGACTGAGAGGTCATCACAAGGTCATGTGGCAAGGCGGGTGGGAAGATGCCCAGTTGCCTTTTCTCTCCTGCCAGTGCCGAGGATGAACTAGGGGGAGCTGGCCACATTTGCCACAAAGAGGGGGCTTCCCCCGCAGTCCAAGCTGGCCTGCCTTCGGTTCCCGTCGCCCCCCCACGCACCAGAAGGAATGACCGTTGGGTTCCTGCCCCTTCCTCTGGTTCTTTGACCAACAGCGACTTTGCTGACTTCCTGGAAAAGACCAGTTGCTTGACTTCTTGGCCTATTTTCTCAGCACTGTCCCCACACTGCTCCAGTGGGTCAGGGTCCCCTCTCTGAACAAAAGTGTAGTAAGTGCCCTGACGGCCTGCGCAGGGGATAGTAGGTGCAGCCAGTCATTGATGAAGTCTCCTGCTGGGGTACAGCCCGCTTCCGGTTCATAGTCACCCAGCGCACGTCTGTTTCTCACTCACAGAGTGTTCAGCGGGCGTTACTGGTCCGCAGGTAGTTGAGATACCCAGGCTCCTTCCAGCCTGGGCTCAGCCACCCTCCTAGGCCACAGCATCCTCTGTAATGAGAGAGTAGAGAAGCCTCCTCGTGCTTCTTAAAGGTACCAGCCAGAGTGATGCCCAGTGCCTCTACCCACATTCCACTGGTGATAGGAGGTCACACCTCTGGATGGGAAGGGGCTGAGAATCATGTCCTTGGCCAGGCGGGGACCTCCCCTGACAGCCCCCCACCTCTGATGGGAAAGCACGAACTTCGGGTGGGCAGGCAGCCACGCCGGCACGTCTCTCGGTGTCTCTGCTTCTGGGTCTGTCCCTCTCTTCATCTTGTCTCTCTTCCTCTTGCCTTTATGCTTCTGGATACCACACAGGTCATTCTGGCCGATTTCCCCGCAGTGGAGTCCCCCGATGGGTGCAGGTGCCTGAAGGAGTCATTTACGCCACGATCACCTTGGGTACTGCTCGTCCCAGAGCTGGGATGCCAGTGATGCTGTGCTGCTGCCTGGCACTCAGGGGCAGGGCCTATGTCCCGGGGGTGGCTGCCACCCGCTTCCCTCCCCTGTGCATGGGACCTGCACGTGCACGCCGTGTGTCATCCTTCCACAGACCCCCGCCTGTGGCAGCCGAACAGACAGCTAAAGGATGCAGAGCGTGGTGTGGCTGTGCTCTCTTCCTGAGGACATACCCCAGGACACAGTGGGTGCTGTTCCCCCTTGTGGGGGCAGCACAAAGGGGGATGGGATTATCTGAGCCTCCTGCCTGTCACTCCTGTTCATCCTGCGACCTCTAGAAGCCAAGTGTCTGTTTAAGAATATTCTACACTTATGGGTGTGCTGTGATGCCTCACAGAGATCAAATCGTTGGTACATTTGCCCTAAATTTTCTCCACGCTGCTTCAGGTAGCTGGAGGTACTGTGATTTGCTGTTTCTTCTCAGCTTCCCCATCCCCCTGGAGGCAGATGGATAGAAGTTAGAATTCTCCGTGGAGCATGTGGGGCAACCCCAGAAGCACAAAACAGCAGGGGGATTTGGCCAGCTCATCACACGAAACTCGGCAGCCTCGCCCGTCAGTCTTTGTTACTGAAGGGTTTATCCCAACGATTTTGCATCATTCTTACTTCACTTACCGTACAGCTAATGCAGTGCTGACAAGGAGGACTTTTTTTTCACAAAATCACCCTGATCCTACTGCCAAGCAAATCAACTATTTTTTTTTTTGAGTTTTCCCTGTGGCCTTTCGATACTGATCTATTTGCATGTATAATTGAAATTGTGCTTTCTCGCTTACTGTCCTAGCTTTAGGAGTTTCCCGAGTTGCAGGCTAATCCTCAGAGCTTTCATTGATTGTGGTTGCATGATTCGCTGGATGAAATCATACTTTGCCTCGCCTCCTTCTGCTGACTGCTCAATAGCATTTGAATGAACATCTTCATGCATGCAACCTTCCCTCCTTCCTTCCTTTTTAAAAAACTAGTTTCCTCGAATCAACTCCCAGGACTAAGATTGTTGGGTCAAAGGGTATGGATGTTTTTGTGGTTCGAGAAACAACAGGCTGACAGATTGTTTCCTGAGGGGCTTGTGTTAATTTATGTTGCCACCAGCAGTAGGAGTTCAGGGTCCAGCACTGGTTAGCCCCGTTATTTTCAATCTTTGCTCATTTTAATAGGTATAAAATTGTGAACTGTGCAACTTTCTTATTAAGGTAGGAAGGGGAGTCGTTACTACACTGCTTTTAAAGGAAACTGAGATTAAAACGTTCAAAGGGTTGTTTTTAGAAATATTAAAACAAGATAAAATACATTTTTATTGGCGTTATAGCTAGAATAACTGTAGCAGTGGTCTCTGTTTTCTTTTATTTCTAATTTAAATGCGATTCTGTTTTCTTAGTGTGCAGGAGCCTAGCTATGCAGATAGTCTAAGCTTCTGGAGAAGAGAAGACTGGGAGCCCATGGGCTCTTTTCTGATGGGTAATGTGGAGAGGGAAGAGAGGCTTCATTCACTCTGACTCAAGGGGACAGATCCCATGTGTAGAAATCACAGGGAAACAGATGGTGGCCCCACTTTCTAATGGTTCGAGCTGCCCAGTAATGGAAGGAATTGTCTAGCAATCATGAGGTAGTGAGCTCCCCGTCCACAGGAGAATTCAAGCAGAGGCTGGAGCAGGGTTACGAGAGACAGGATTCCTGTGCTGAGCCGGGGGTTGGACCTGCATCCTGAGGTTCTCCTTTCTCCATGTCCTGCACTTAGGGGTTTTAATGATTTAATTTTTTTCTTCACCTGGTTTTTTAATTGGTCTTGAATAGGGCAGTGAGACCTGGAGAATAGAGCAATTATTGCAGGGTGGTGGGAACAGAAACCAAGGTGTGTGGAGCTGGCGTAAGACTGGGCTCAATTTGTTCTTGGCAAGTTTGAGGATTTTTTTAAAAAACAGAATAAAAATGTGAGTTGGACTCATTGCTGGAGGCGGAGGGAAGGTGGAGATGGGTAGAAAGAGCTAAGTTTGTGCTGGGAGGTATTCTGGGGGGCAGAAAAAAGGACAGAGTCGGTGGAGGGTGAGAGTGGATTTTCAGAAAGGGCCGTGACTCTGAGTCTGACTCTGACTCTGACTCTGAGGAGCGCGGTTGGGAATGGGACGGTGGCTGCCTTCCCCGGAGCCATCTCCTGCCGTGGTCCATTTCACTTTTTATGTCCAAGGAGCCACCACTTCTCGTGGCTTCCAGGACAGGACCAGGGACAGAGCAGGCCAGCTGTTGGAGGGCAGGAGCAGCCAGTGGCCCCCGGATGTTGGAGACTGTCCCAGCTCTGGGCTCAGATGGCGACCCCCTCCTCCTGGGCCCTTGGAATGACAGACTGACCCACCCGGAAGACCCAGGAAAGACCCCGCCCCACTGCTTCAGCCTTCGGTTGAGGAGACGGAGGCCCCTAGCAGGCGCACTGGACTTCTCAAGGGCAGATGCTGTGGGCAGCGTCTTGTCAGAGGTTTCTGTGGAGTCTGAGGTGACGAGATTTGAGGAGGGAAGGGGAGAAACTCCTGGTTTTCTGTTATTTGTGTCTGTGGCCCAAGGCAGCATCCAAGACGCTTTGCTCAGGGGTTTAGGGGCTGGGAAGTCTGCCTGGGTCTGTGGTTGGTGGCTGTGGGCTGGTTCAAGGCCATGGAGAGGAAGAGGCGTGGCTTGACGGCCACTGGCTGCTCCTGCCTGTTTCGGGGCATCTCCTGCCCGGCGGGACTGTGACGGAGGGGTCTCCCCTGCAGAGGACGGTGAGGCCGTGAGCAGCTCCTACGAGTCTTACGATGAGGAGGAGAGCAGCAGGGGCAGGGCGGCCCCCCACCAGTGGCCCTCGCCCGAGGCCAGCATCGAGCTGATGCGTGACGCCCGCATCTGCGCCTTCCTGTGGCGCAAGAAGTGGCTGGGCCAGTGGGCCAAGCAGCTCTGCGTCATCAAGGACACGAGGCTCCTGGTCAGTCTCCTCCCTTCCCCCCATCCCGGGTGCGGGGCGTGGGGATGCTCCCCAATACCAGGCATTTAGAGCCTTTTACATCAGGAGGTTTTGCTTCTCCCCGGCCTGGAATTGCATGTAGAGCTCTGTGCAGGGATGGGCATGGTTTTTCTTAACTAGAAAGGGCTAGTTCTTTCCATCAGACTCTCAGTGGGGTCTGTGAGGACCATCCCTTTCTGTCTGGTCCCATCTGATGGATATTTTTCCCAGGGGTCTCTTTGTCCCCTGGGCTGTGGGCTCATTCTTCCTCACATCCCAGCCACTGGAGGTTTGGGGCAGAGCCTGCTGCCCACCCAGGGCTCCCCCAGCCCCCACCCCCAATGTGTCTGCTGCCTTCACATGCAGCCGAAGAATCACTGGTATCTCCTTAGAAGTTGGAAAATTCTGAATGACTGATAATGAGACCCATAAGAGAATCAAAAGATAGTATTCTGACCACAGCCCTGTTTCCTGTTATTTTAAATTAAAGTTGAGTTTTATGCCCTGATTTGAAGTTCCATGGAGTCATACACACCCTTTCTTCACTGATTCCAACCTGTCCTGCTGTGTAGAGAGATTTGTCAGGTGATTCTGTTAAGCAGCTCCTTAAGCACCCCCATGTTACAAGGGAGGACCGGAGGGCAGCATATTTCCCTTTCCTTGCTAACGTTATCATCTCCCAACTAAGCGGATGGTCAGCGCAGCCTTTGTCCCCTGAGGACCGCTTCCTGGGGAGGATGACCAAGAGCAGAAGCAGCGAGGCTGAGGACCAGGGAAAGCACCTGCCCCCTGGAGAGGTGGGAGGTGCCCACAGAGGACGGGTTTGAGGAGCCAGCCCGGGTCTGCAGTGAGATGAGCTCAGCTGGAGAAGCAGGGCCTGGGGGCACCTCTGGCCGGGAGAGGGAGCTAAGCTGCCTGGTCACTCTGCTGAGAACAGGCGTGGCCAATATTTGAGGTTACAGCTCTGCACTTGAAGGGTGTCCGGCCTTCCAGTGTTTCTGGGCGGGGCCCGGCTCTCGGGGTCCCGTGCTGCCCAGGGGCCCCCTCGCCTGCAGAACCCGGACCCCTGGCCAAGCAGCGGCTCGCCTCTCCTCCTTCCAGTGTTACAAATCCTCCAAGGACCACAGCCCCCAGCTGGACGTGAGCTTGCTGGGCAGCAGCGTCGTGCACAAGGAGAAGCAGGTGCGGAAGAAGGAGCACAAGCTGAAGATCACGCCGCTGAACGCCGACGTGATCGTGCTGGGCCTACAGAGCAAGGACCAAGCCGAGCAGTGGCTCCGGGTGAGGGAGGCGCCAGCTGTCTGGGGAAGCAGGCTGCTCCCCTCTGGGACTGGGAGCTCCTGCGGCTCTGCCCACCCCCCACCCCCTGCTTCCTCCAAAGGGGATAGGTGTCATCAAGGGTAAAGGGCCTGCGGTCCTTCAAGTTCGCAGGGCTTCCTGGTAGCGCTCTGTCTGCAGGAAGTGGGTCAGAGCGCCCTGTGGCTGGGTCTGGTCCCCTCAGTCCCCTGGGCGTGGGCACTAGTGGAAATCCATTTACCTGCTGGCCTCCAGTGAGGCATCGTCAGTCAGTTAAAAGGCTCCTCCCTTCAGGAGGTGGGTGGCCCGTGGCAGGCAAGGCTGGGAGCCCGAGTGGGACCAGGGCAGCGGGGAGGCACTCCACAGTGAGCCAGGGGGCCATCTGGCAAACGCAGTTCTCCCTCCAGGACTGAATAGCCATCCCCGCCCAGGATGGGGCCAGAGGGGGCGCACGGAGCTGAGGGCTGGCTACTCTGGCCGTGTTCGGGCTTTGCTGCAAAGCCCACCCTCCCTTCCCCAGCACACCCCAGAACACCTGGGGGCCTGCAGCTGAAGGGGCCTCAGGAACAAGCCCCACCCGGCTGGACACCGAGGCCACACGTGGGCGTGGTGGGGGGGAGGGGTGCTCTGCTCCTGGGAAATCTCAAGTCCCCTCTCCCACCCCCACCCGCTCCCCTGACCCAGAGGGGCTTCTGGCCATGAGTGCCGGCCTGAAGGGCCTTCCTTTTCCTGCAGGTCATCCAGGAGGTAAGCGGCCTGCCTTCCGAAGGAGCGTGCGAGGGAAACCAGTACGTTGCAGACACCCAGCGCCTGAGCAGTCCGAAAGTAAGCCTCTGCCCTGCCCGGAAGAGCTCAGGTCCAGTTTTTGGTAAAAATTAAAGGTGTAAAGTTGGGAGCTTTGCTTTCGCACTACAGCCCAGTTCATAAGAAGCACCCGTCCTGGGCGGCAGGCTTAGCTGGGAAACAGATGAAGAGAATACAAACCTGCGGTACTGTCTTGCTTGGGGGAAGCGTTATTGGGATGAAAGGCACCTGGGCAGGGAGATCTCTTTTTCAAGCCTCTTCCTTCCCACCCACTCCCCAGTAGAGCTTCCGGGGCTGGGGGAGCCGTCTGTTGACCCCAAAGCATTCTAGTGCTCATCCGCTTGGGGCAGTGGGGACTGGCTTCAGGGTCGATGTCGGGGCATGGGGCTGGGGGCTGGCCAAGGGGAGGACCCTCACCCACGGAGTCACAGTCCACGTTCCCAGGTGGGAGCCCAGAAGCCTGGTAGGCACAGAGCAGAGGGTCCCTATGTCTCACCTTGGGGTCCCCACCACCGGCAGGCAGGTGGGCAGAGGCCGCGAGCAGGGAGGAGGCCCCCTGCTCCACGGGGAGGTAGCGGCCACCCTTCATGGAGAAAAACCCACAGCCCTTCTAGAGGGACCCAAGAGGGGCCAGTATGTTCGTTGTTGTATTCATTCCTTGGTCATTGACAAGAAAACAAAGTCAACTTGGGATTTCTTCACTTTGGGGTGAGAAACAAGAGCTCCCCCTAAGGACCTGGCACGCAGATTCCCCGGCCAGATACTGCTGTTGCTGGTCCCTGGCAAAGCCCTGTTGGTTGGGAGTCCCTGGGCCTGTTTCCCATAGGTCTGGGTCTGTGGTTATAGTAGAAGCTTGATGGGCATATTCTGAGTGTCTCACCTTCCACAACAGCAGCTACTGACCCCTCAGGGACTGTCTCTGGTCCCCCAGCAGCCCTGGGAACGCAGGCAGGCATGTCATCCCTATTTTATACACATGCGGAGTGGGGCTTAGAGAGGCGTATAATGAGAGAATGTTCTAGGTGGGATTCGAATCAGGGTCTGACTCTGTGGACAAGCCAACCCTTCTCCAAAGCCTGTGTGTTGGTAACATGTTGATTCTCAAGAGACGACCTTGTGCCCCTGCTGTGGGTGATTCCCAGCCTGACAGCTTTAGGTGCGATGCTGACTCTAACGCGCCCCTGGGGCTGGTTCCCTGCCCTGCCCGCTGGCAATGGGGCTGCTATCACGTCTGGTTGAACAGTCATCTGGAGAACTCGTGAACAGGGATGCGTGGTGGCCTGAAGAAGGGGGGCAGGGAACCTTAGAAAGGAGGGCAAAGGCAGGTCCTCCAGGGAGCCCCAGGAGAACCTGGGAAGGTCCCACCAGTGACTTGGACTCCAAGGCGACCCCAGGCCTGCACCCAAGAGTCCTCCGTTATTTTCCCTTAAGTTGAGGTCTCCGAGGTAACCATCCCCAGACAAGGTCACCCACTGGTCTCTCTCTTCCACAGCCAGATATAAGCGAGAAGTACCTGTCAGCCTCGGAGTGTGGAAGCTCTACAGATGGCCACCCTGAGGTCCCAGAGACCAGAGACGGTATTGATGCTGTGGCGCTCGCCTTGGGGTGGGAGCGGGGCGGCATCCCAGGCTGCGAGGCTCAGCTGTCTGGCTCAACCCTAATGGGCTCTTACAGCCCGTTCCACATGCCTCCAGTTTATAAACTGCTGGGGAAAACTGCAGCGGGTAGACGCCGGCAAGCGGGCGTGGGGATCAAGCCTGAGTGAAGGTTCATAACTTGCCAGGGGCGGGGTGTTCTTTCATCTCTTCTCGTTCGCTGAGCCTGGTTCAGAGCTCTGAGTCTGTGAAGGCTCCCCAGCACTGACGTGGAAAAGCCATCAGCGCTGCACACAGATGGCCGACGTGCCCTCGTGAAAGACAGGAAAAACCCAGCAGCCCTGTCCCCATCCCGTCGGCACTGGGGAATCTTGACTCGGCTTTTTCTCTCCTCTTGATAGTCAAGAAGAAATGTTCTGCTGGCCTCAAGCTGAGCAACCTGATGAACCTGGGCAGGAAGAAGTCTACCTCGCTGGAGCCTCCGGACCGGTCCTTCGAAACATCCAGTAAGACCCGCAGCCACCCCGGGCCAGAGCCTGCCGCCAGGAAGGCAGCTCGGACGGCAGAGGCACGCGCCTGGGGCCTGGCTTTACCGCCTCTGGGGCTGCTGAGCCCACGGCGCACGGCTTCTGTTGGTCTCCACTGCACTGCAGGGAGCTATTGAAGCCTCACCAGACCTCTTGCTGCAGTGCTGGCTCCCTTGTGAAAAGGGTAATCGGTTGCTGTTCTCCTAACTGTCTTTATAGTTATGTTCATTGATCAGTATCCATGGAACATTATGGGCACCATGTTAGGCAAAGGGGACCCGGCAGGGGGAGGACACAGTCCAGAGAGCTTCCAGCTCAAGAAAGATGATGGCTTTATACCCGTAACCACGTACGGTGCCGCGTCAGTAGCTCCACGGTGTCAGGGACAGAAATGACTTTTCTTGCTCTGTGGACCTGCGCCTTGAAGGATGGGGTAGGAGCTGAATGGGCTGGGATGCAAGACTCTGAGAGGGAGACAGGTGAGAGCCATTAAGCGGACAAGAACATTCCATGTTCTGGTGGAGGGCGTGTGTGGGCCCGGGGAGGCCCTCTGCTGCCCTACTCAGCCTTGAGGACACTGAGGCCAGTAGGAGACAGAGACCTTGCCCAGAAAATATCCTGGTTTCCAACTTGGAGCTTATTGCTGTAGGTCCCACCAGGCCCTGAAGGCCACTACTGCCCATCGTTGGGCCTCTCCATCCTCGTGGAGCCCACGTCCCACCCTGGGCTCCTCTCCTGAGTCCCAGTTCAGCTCTGTGTCTTGCCGCCGGCAGGGTGGCAGGCGGATTGGGAAGGCGGCAGATGGGCTGTACAGCCTCCTGCTTCTCCGGCCAGGGTGCCAGCTAGCAGCTCAGCTCCGCCAGCCCCTGCGGCCTCAGGGGGCACGGCGTTGGGCATGGGAGGCTGGCCAGTGAGTCACTCTGGGAGATGTGGCTGGGTTATTGCTGGCAGTTACTCAGCAGCGAAGCATGCTCCTGTCCCCTGTGGCTGGGGAAAGGCCAGAGAGAACACACTCTCCTTCCCAGGAGTTGGCATCTGAGCTCCCCGCCCCTCTTAACCCAGAGTTCTCTTTGGTCCAGAGAATTGTGATGGGCGAATGGGGTGCCTGCCTGAATGAGCCAGTTCCTAGGTCCTGGGCTCATAGTCTTCCACTCTGCTACTGTGACATGATATTCCTGTGGCTCTGAAGTTCATGATCCCACTGTGTGGCCAGCACCGGGCTGGACGCAAAGGTGGCTGTGCACTTTGACCTGCTATATGGGCCTCGTTCATCTCAGCCAAGGTTCAGAGCGGTTGCCAATCCCTTAGGATGGAGAAGGCACCCACTTGGTAAGCCAGTGCCTCTGGGAAGGTGAGCAGCACAGGCAGATGTCAATCTCCTGCAAAGGGTCCTGGGTTTCTACTCATCTTTGTAGCCCTAGGGACAAGGCTCCGCTTGGCACAGGGTGTCAGCTCTGGAAATGTTCAGCTAAGTTGGGGTGGGGAGGGGAGAAAGCTTGTCCTCTCCTTGGGAAGCTGAACCCAACATTGACAATCATTTAAAAACAGGAAGGGACTGTACAACGGGCACATCCCAGGGCTGACAGCCCCTGTGTGCAGCAGGGAGAGAAGGGCTCCCTGCTGGGGAGGCCACAGGGCACAGACCCGAGCACTGGAGATGAAGGTGGCAAGTTCTTGCCCTGACAAGCTGTGTCCGGGTGGAAGGCAGCCAGGGAAGCAGAGTTTCACTGTTCCAGGATTCAGGTGTCTGAAGGCCAGCGGAATAGGGAGGGCAGGAGCCAGGCAGGGCCAAGGCCAGATGTTTCTGGGAAGATGAGGAGGAATTGACCATGGGGAGGACTTTGCAGGCTGAGACTGAGTGACCCAGGGATGGCACGGCTGTCCAGGGAGCTGAGGAAGCTAAGGCTGTGGAGGTAAGGGGACTGCACCTGCAGCGAGGAGACCACGGCTGGGGTGAGCTGCCTGCACATGGCTGGCAGAGGTGGGGAGGCGGGGTGCTGCAGGACAGGCATGTCCTACACACACCCCCCCCACCCCCTTCCTGGTCTGGCCCAAGACACAGCTCACTTTCCCCTGGACACACCTTTTTCAAAATCCAGCAGGGCCAGGGAACCTGCCTGCAAAGGGTCTAGCTGCTAATGCAAAAGAACAAAGAATATGAGATTCACAGCCTCTGAGGGGTCAGGAGTTCTCAGGTGAAGCACGACACGTCTTGGAACTGAGATTCCAGAGGAGCCTCTCTGGAGGCCAGGGCAGGGGCAGCCCTGGGCACCCTCGGCCGCCCACACCCACCCACATCCACGTCCCTCCCCGCAGGTTACCTAAACGTGCTGGTGAACAGCCAGTGGAAGTCGCGCTGGTGCTCCGTTAGGGACAGTCACCTGTACTTCTACCAGGACCGGAACCGGAGCAAGGCAGCCCAGCAGCCCCTCAGCCTGGTGGGCTGTGAGGTGGTTCCGGACCCGAGCCCCGACCACCTCTACTCCTTCCGCATCCTGCACAACGGCGAGGAGCTGGCCAAGCTCGAGGTACCACGTTGGCCAGGTGGGGGCAGGCAGGCACAGCCAGGGCGCGTGGGTCACAGCTGCCTGCCTCGAGTCCTGGGGCCTGCAGTCCCACAATGTGAGATTCAACATAGCTGCGCTTTATTTTTTTACTTCCTTTGCCTGAGATTGTTTGCATTTAAAAAAAATTTCCATTCCCTTTCTGACCTCAGGGTGGTTGTGTTACAGGAGCGGGGACAATGAGCTATTTCCTGTACTTAGGGCAGGAGTATTTATAACTCCCCCAGCTGCTGGAAAAACTTTCTGGGGATTCAAAGTGGGTTTGTGATTTCGTTTGTGTATCACCAGATGGGGCCCAGTACATAAAAATGCTGAGTGTTAGGGCTTATCTGGGGGGACAATAAGCTTTGTGATACAGTTATTCCCACTCCTCACCCTCTGTTTGAGGTTATGTTACATTTATGACAATAGAAGTGACGTAATGCTTTGCAGTGAGCTGGGCAGGCCTGAGCCAGAGGGCTTTACATGCACCGAAGCACACACCATGGTTCACTTCTGCTCACCTAGTCCTGCCTGCATCCAGGGGTCTTCATCCAAATTTTGCTCCAGTACTGCCCTCTGGTGGCTAAAAGATCCACATCCCAATTGCTTCCCAGGGGCAAGCTTCTATCCATACACCCATCTGCCCTGTTTACAGATACCTACTGGATACAATATATGAACAAGACAGATCTGCTCCCTGTTATGAAACTTACATTTTAATACAAGAGTGATGTGTTTTTCAGTTAACTTCCCAATTGATTGCTTAGGTACAGTTGCTGGAAAGCAGTGGGGCCGGTGCTGTATGTGCAAAAGTGCACGTGGTAGGGGCTGGAGGAGCGAGAGCCTGTGTGACAAGGGGAGGGAAGAGGGGTCGATTCTAAGAGCAGCGGGAGACCCCGAAGGGTTTCAGAGGTTCCGATTTTGCTTTCAAGATGCTCCCTCCACCGGCTGGGTTGGGGACAGGAAGGGATAAAATGAGACCTGCTAGGAAGCTGTTCTCATTGCCTCGGGCAAAGATGGTGGTAGCAGGAACTAGGGGAGGCCCGTGAAAAGCTGCATTGAGAAATGCACTTGAAAATGAATGGGGAAAGGAAGCCAGCTAAATGTCAGACTCCCCTCTAAGCTGCCCCTCTGACTATGAAAATGGAACACTGAGGTGTAGAGCTGTGTTGTGTGATTATTTAGAGACTGCCCAGTTCTTTCTCATTATAAAGCCAAGAAACACTGTTGGAATTTTAATAGAAATACCCAATGTACGTATTTAATTAAAATGTGTTGTCCCCTAGGGAAAATCCAGGCATCAACTTTACTGGGATTTGGTTCATGATCTATCAGAGCTAGCTGACCTGGTGTAAGGTGTTTAAGACATCTTGACTATTGAAACCATGAACAAAAATAAATTTGAATTTTGTTATTTCTTAGCAGGGATCCAGGCAGTTTTGTATATGTGGATTAAGGTGATAAACTAAAATGTGATCATTCATAAAATAGAGGCATCAACCCAAAACACAAATTCTAACAATTCTCTCCTGGTCCATGAGCCTTCTAGAAATGTTTATGAATCACATGTGATACCTGGGACAAATGTCACAGTGTCACTGAGGTGGCACCAGGGTATGAACAGCAGGAAATGTTATTTGGGGTCCCTAGGTGATGGAATATGCTAGTGAAAATAAGGAATGTGGCCCCAGGGTGGGCATCAGGGCAGGGGTGCTGTTCAGGCTCAGCAGGGAGGGGCTGGGCCCCAGGCAGCACGCTCCAGCCCTGCTCATGTCCCTCTCGACCTCCTCCCAGGCCAAGACTTCCGAGGAAATGGGCCACTGGCTAGGCCTTCTGCTCTCTGAGTCGGGCTCCAAGACAGACCCAGAAGAATTCACCTACGACTATGTGGACGCCGACAGGGTTTCCTGTATCGTGAGTGCCGCGAAAACCTCTCTGCTGTGAGTATCAGGGGCTTCCTTCCCGCTTTGCAGCCTCCCACTCCAAGCCGGGCCTCGGGACCCAGCCCCTGACTGGCCTCTGGTGGTCAGTCGCACAGCACGGCAGTTGGGAACTCAGGGTGAGCCCTGTTCTGCCAGCAGCAGAAGGCCAGGGCCAGGAGCAGCCCTCAGGGAGCTGAGCCAGGCCTCTGGCCCGGGGGCAGCCATGGTGTCCCTGGCTCTGATTAGATGCTGTCCAGCCCCTTAAGGCAGAGGCAGTGCCTCTCCTGACCTTCCGCTCTCCCTGCTGTCCACGTAGCCCTTTCCCAGGGACCCTCGCTGGGTCCCAGCACAGCCGGGACTAAGCAGGGCAGGGTGCTGCTTCTGCTCCCTGGATGAGCAAACCGGGACTCGGGAGAAGCGGTCCTGGGCTGGGGGGCAGAGGCAGCACTGGTGGAAGCTGGCTGAGCCTCTGAAACTTTACCTTTCTTAAGGGGAAAATACCCGGTCTGTGCTGCCCCAAGTGTACTGTGAACATGAAATGAGGAAGGATTTTGTCGTTGTTGGAAGGAGATCCTGAAAGGGAGGAATCAGGGTAGGAAGAGACAAAAGGATCCTAGGAGGAGAGGTACAGACAGAGGAAGTTTGTTCTTCTAGAAGAGAAATTTGGGACCAGGAGTTCTAGTAAGAACGCCCTGGAGAGAGAGGAAAGAGATACCCCTAAACAATTGGGTTTGTTTTAAAATGAGGTCAGTGCTGGTCCCCGTCTCCTGCACAGCCCACGGGTTTCACTGCACCTCTCCCTGTTGTGAATCCTTTAAAACTGGTAGCTTTTACCATCCTGCCCTGAATCCTCTCTCGCTATGTCTTCCAGACTGATGCAGAGGAAGTTCTCAGAGCCGAACACTTACATTGATGGCCTGCCCAGCCAGGATCGTCAGGAGCTGCTATATGACGACGTGGAGATGTCAGAGCTGATGGCAGCGGTAGGATGCTGGCTGGGCAGCAACCTGGGGGCTGTTTGGTGGTCCCTGAGATGCATGGCTTCCAAGTCACCTGCAGGGCCACCAGTGCAGAAACTGAGGTGCAGCGAGGTCATCTTTTGTACAGTGGGGCTGTGCCGTCCGCCTGGCTTGGGGACTCAGCTTGATAAAACAGCTGGTTAACCACTCTGGTCAGTTCTAAGGGTGGAGGATGTGGTATGAGAATTGGGAGCGGCGATACTATTAGCCTTTTTAAAAACTGAAGTGTAGCTGACTTGCAATATTAGTTTCAGGTTATAGCATAGTGATTCAGTATTTCTATAAATTATAGGCCCTTAAATTACAAAATAATGGCTATAATTCCAATATGTCCTTGTTGCTTCTGTTTTATACAGTATGTCTTAATCCCATCCCCCTATCTTGTCCCAATCCTCCTTCCCTCTCCTCACTGGTAATCACTAGTTACCAGTTCTCTGTGAGTCTGTTTCTGTTCTGCTGTGTATTCATTTGTATTATTTTTTAGATTCTGTATATGTGATATCATACAGTATTTCTTTCTCTGTCTGACTTATTTCACTAAGCATAGTATTCTCTAGGTCCATCCATTTTGCTGCAAATGGCAGAATGTCATTCTTTCTCACAGCTGTGTAATATTCCAGTGTGTGCGCGCCTATGTGTGTATCTTCTTCATTCATCTTTTGATGGACACTGGGTTGCTTCAGTATCTTGGCTATGTAAATAGTGCTGCTACAAATGTTGAGGTGCACGTATCTTTTCAAATTGTTTTTCACTTTTTTCTGGTTCTATACCAAGGTTGCTGAATCACAGGGTAGTTCTATTTTCAGTTTTCCAAGGAACCTCCATACTGTTTTCCATAAGTGGCTGCACCAGTTTACACCCCACCAGCAGCGAACTAGCATTCCCTCTTCTCCACGTTCTCATCATTTGTTAGTTGTAGACTTTTTGAAGACAGACACTCTGAGAGGTGTGAGGTAGTCTCTCTTTGTGGTTTTGGTTTGCATTTCTCTAATAATTAGTGATGATCGATCAGCATCTTTTTACATGCCTGTGAGCCATCTGTTTGTCTTTGGAAAAACATTCAAGACTTATGCCCATTTAAAAAATGTTTTTTTGATATGGAGTTGTATGAGCTGTTTATATATCTTGGCTGTTAACCCCCTGTCAGTCATATCATTTGCAAACCTTTTCTCCCATTCTGTAGGTGGCTTTTTCTTTTTGTCAGTGGTTTCCTTTGCTGTGCAAAAGTTTCTCAGTTTAATTAAATACCGTCTGTTTACTTCTGCTTTTATGTCACAGAGCATTCTGCCTCTGTTCCCTTCTAGGAGGTTTATGGTTTGAGGTCTTTCGTCCATGTTGAGTTGCTTTCTGTATAGGGTGTGAGGAAATGTTCTAATCTCCTTCTTGTACATGTAGCTGTCCAGACACCATTAGTCTCTGAGGCTCAAGCTGACAGCCGAGGTAGGATCGTCACACTGACAGCAGGTCCCACTAACTGGGCGTGGGACTCTGGGCTGTGCTGAGGGCGTCTGTGGGTTATCTCATTTCATCCCAGCTGCCTTAGAGAGAGGCACTACTAGTCTCTCCTCTACAGATGAGGAAATAAGGGTCCGGAAAATGAAGTACCATCTCCTGTGTCTCCCACCTCCCAGGATGTGACCCCCGGACCTTCCAACTCGGCAGGGGGCTCCCCAGGAGGAAGGTCCTGCGAACTCTGGCACGAGGAAGGGACTGGAGCTCTGCAGCAGGGCTCGTGTCCCCTGCAGGGCCCAGGGGGGAGCAGAGGCAATGTTCAAAGCCATCTGACCCTTTCCTGTGCAGGTGGAAACCCCAGAGGAAGCTGCCCCTGTGACAGATGCTCCAAGCCAGCCTGAGCTCGACCGGGTGTACCTGGACCTCACACCAGTCAAGTCCTTCCTGCACGGCGCTGGCGGGGCCCAGGCCCAGGACCCCCTCTCCACGCCACCCCACCAGGACCCTCCAGCTGAGGCCCTTCCTGCAGACCCTGCCCCTGCCCCAGCCCTTGAGGAGTCCCTCGTGAAGCCTCCAGAGAACCCTGAGTTGGAGGTACAGGCTGTCCCCCAGCAGATGAGCCGGTGTCACCTTCCCGGCCCCTCAGCCAGCTGAGTGGTGCCTGCTTTATTTCAAAGCAGATGCAGCAGGAGAGTCTGGAACCCGAGGAGCCTTCCCTGAGACTCGCAGCAGTCAAGATCCAGACTGAACAGCAGAAAACCTCCTCACCAAGCTGCCCTGATGCTGCAGCCATCACGCCAGCTGGGGCCAGCCCCCCTGTGAAGGACAGGCTGAAGGCAACCAGTGCAGGTAGGTGTCTGTCCTAGATAAGAGTTGGATGTTTGGGAAATGGTTTAGAGAAGTTAGCCTGATCCCCTCCCTTTCAGGTGAGGAAACAAAGGATCAGAGAGGTGAAGGGACTTGCTAAATGTCACACAGCAAAGAAAAGGCCCAGTCTCCTTTTCTGTCCCTGCTTGGCTGGCCTGGTGTCCAGCTCTAATCTACTGCCAAGCCCTGGGTTCTGTCTGAGCCCACAGCGTGGGTGGGGACAGCCCTTGTGCCAGCCTGGCTGACCTAAGGGGCGCCCCTCTCTGCTCCTATAGAGATCAAACTGGGCAAGAACAGGACAGAAGCTGAGGTGAAACGGTACACAGAGGAGAAGGAGAGGCTGGAGAAGCAGAAGGAAGAAATCCGGGGGCACCTGGCTCAGCTCCGGAAGGAGAAACGAGAGCTGAAGGAGACCCTGCTCAAATGCACGGGTAAGGGGCCTCGGCTTTCTGTGGGAAGCACCCAGATCTGCGCACGCGGCCTGCAGCCCCTCCCGTCAGCGTCTGGCACAGGTGGTGCTTCCTGCAGTCCCTCCCCTCCATCCTGTCTGAAAGGCTGCTGTCCTGGACTAGGATGGAATTTAAAAAGCTGGTTAAAGGAGAAAATCTCTAAAAATGTGTTTAGACCTTCAGTGTTTGATTTTCACTTGAAACAAATGTGTATTTCTTGGCCCATCTTCTGACCAACCTGAGACCTCTGGGGTGAGAAGGAAGCACGCGACAAGGCTGAGATGGTGCCGGCGTGCAGGGCCACTGCTCCATGAGGCCCAGGGAAGCACCCCGTGCCAGAAGGGTTGGGGGAACTGTGTGGGGCAGCTTGAAACAGCCCAGCCATCCTCCAAGGGTCATTAATAGAGCTTTTCTATCCCTTTGGGGTCACTGTCACAATAGCAGGTATCAAAACGACCGAGCCTCCAAGAACCTACCAGAAGGGCCTGGGACCCCAGACTTAGGCCCTCTTGTGGATGCAGAGCTCGTCCTCCAGGGCCTCCCAGGATGCGGATACGGGACCTGGGCTTGGAGTTGCCCACCACAGACACAGGCCCATCCCAGCTCTGAGTGTTGGAGCCACAGCTGTGGTCCATGGCCATGCAGGGTCCTACTCTGGAGTGGGGAGTGTATAAATCCCACCTCCCCCCAAGCAGGGCATCTGGCTGGAAAGGCTGTTCCCTGCAGCTGACTTAATCTTTGCAGACAAGGCCATGGTGGCCAACTTGGAGCAGAAGCTGAAGGAGATTGACGAGGAGTGCAGGACGGAGGAGCGCAGGCGTGTGGACCTGGAGCTCAGCATTGTGGAGGTGAAGGACAACCTGAAGAAGGCCGAGGCAGGGCCCGTGACGCTGGGCACCACCGTGGACACCACCCACCTGGAGAACGCGAGCCCCCGAGTGAGTCTGGGAGCCATGGTCCTCTGAGCTGCTGGCAGGGCCTCCTGGACTGGGGCTAGGTGGGGCTGGGTCCCACCTCCCTCTCCTTAACTCTGTGCCCTGGCTCTCTCCCATCACCACAGCCCAAAGCTGCCACCCTAGCTCCTGTCCCCGACTGCACCCCAGTCAACTCCGCAACTGCGCTCAAGAATAGGCCTCTGTCAGTCATGGTCACAGGCAAAGGCACTGTCCTCCAGAAAGCCAAGGTAAGTGGTCCCTCCCGGCCTCTTTCAGGGCTGCTGGTAGACAGCAGAACTGTCTCTACGGCGGGGCTCCCTCCTGACCCGGGGGGGGGGGCACTGCTCTCAGCAGAAGAGAGGCAGGGGCTAGGGCTTCGCTGTGCCTTCAGCAGAGACCAGCCAGAAAGGTGCCTGCGCTCAATTTGGTGACCTGACGCGTCAGCCTGAGGGTATCTGAATCCATGCACCACCACGTGGTTATCAGTAATTCCAGGGGGACAGCTGCAGTTCAGAGACAGACTTGGGCTGGAGAGTTTTTCCAATAACTTGAAAAAAAAAAAAAAAACAAACCAAACCTCAGTGACTAAAGGACTTCTACCAGGAAAACTAAAGCAGCAGATTCAGACAGGTGACGTGATTTGCCTAAAGTGGCCCAGCCAGCTGGTGGCAAAGGCTCAGTAAGTGGTAAACAAGGAGCAGATGCCAACTGGGTTTTTCCCTGAGGGCTGGATGAAAAGTGTTATGAATCCTTTACTCGTTTGTACAGTAAAGAACATGCCTAGAGCTGCCTGTGTTTTTGGCAGACTCTGCTCCTTGTTTCTGTCCTGCTTACCTGCTGGAGACAGTCATTGGTGCAGGTGCTTAAAATAAGCATTAAATCCACACAAACACATGAAACACTGCCGTGGCCGAAATCCTTGCCCCACCCTCTGCTGCGCCATGGCCTCAGCCATCTCTTAATCAAGCGGTGGGGAACACACAGGGCTGAACCTCAGTTGCTGTCCCTACTCGTAGCTGCTTCTGCTTAGAGGTAGGTTGCTACAGAGGATAACTAACTTTCTTCTTTGTTGGGGGATGCTGGTGTTTGACTGGTACCCTAGGAATGGGAGAAGAAAGGAACGAGTTAGGAAACAAGCTTCGTCTAAAGACCCTCCCGTCGATACGGACCTTGGTGACAATCCTGCTGTGTTACCGTCTTCATTAAAGCAGCAACTCTGTGAAAGGGTGAGTCTGTTTACAAGCAAAAGGAAGCGCTGGGGTTCTGTGGATGGAAAGCTTCAGCTAAGAGGAGGCTCTGTCCCTTTGGAGAGCCAAAGGAAGTAAGACAACAGATCTCCAAAAAAGCCTTTTTGTTACTTAGTCTATTCGTTGTAAACAAGACATTGCTGTGTTTAGGGGTATTTTGTGTTTCTTCCTTGAAGTTTTCATCAATTGCTTGATCAAGCTTTTTTAAGTGAAAAGCTTCTGATGTTGACACTTCTGTGGAAGAGAAATCAAGGTAGCAGGGCCCGGTCCCACTGATCACATGGCTTTGGTGATCAAGAAGATCTAAGCTCCTGACTGGCATCTCCTATCCAATTCTTAGCAGTGTCTGGGGTTAAACTGTCCTTTTCTTCCACTATGTAAACCATCTGTGGTTTTTTGAAAAATGGTGATGGGGGAAATATTTGGGACCAAGCTGAGGCACAGTTCCCAATAAATTAAGGACTTTTTTTTTCAGCCTTAAACAGGCCTGAATCAATTGGTTTTAAATAAAATTTTGTGATGCTGTATTATATAGAAGAAAATGTTTAAAATCTTGTAATTTAGAACAGTCAAAAGTGTCTTTGCAGATTTAACTGACTTTTTACATTACCATAGAAACAAGATTACCCTGTGTTTACAGATTCAGTCCTGTGGCGAGGTCATTTTTAAGGGAAGAGTTATTTAATATAATGCTCTCTTAGTCCCGGTTTTTTAAGTTGTGCGTAATGTCCAGGCCCTTCCCAAGGAAAAAGGGGTGAATTTTGTTTTCGGTGGTTGCTTTCTTCTCTCAAAATTGGAGTGCTGTCTGTCCTGTGTGCTGCCGGTTCTCTTCCGATGGCACTGTTAACACAGGCTGAAACATTTCAACTAGCATCTCTGCCTCATTTCTGGGGGCTCCAAACCAGCGTTCTCTAACCCTGGTTCCTGAGAACTAAAGGTCTTTTTGTCTTTCTAATCCCAGGGCATTTCTTTCCTTTGTCATAAATACTTGGTGTCCCAAGTGGTGAGTGAGATTTTTTTTTTTAATAAAATGTTAATTGTATTTTGGGTTTTCTTGTCTTTCATGGAGAGACTTGGGACAACAGCCTGCAAGGGGAAACATCATGGTTACTTACACACTGAACTTCAAACTATGTGCAGTGAAAACTGCTAGAACGACAAGGTGGGATCTTAGCAGGAGACTTTAAACCTCCTTAAAAGGCTGAAAGAAAATTTTAATAGTGTAACCCGTAAGTAACATCTTCAGAAGCTGATCATACCTAATTGAAAAATCAGTACTCCTAGAAGTTAAATACACTCCTAAATAATTCCTGGGGGAAAGAAACATACCAATACTTGGAAAGTTGCCCGAGTAGTAATAATTAAGAAAGTTCATAGCATAAACATGCTTGTTTTAAAAAATGACAAAACCAAATTTCTCACTCATTGAAAAGACTAAAACAATAAAAAGATGGCCTAAGGCAATTTTGAATGGCAGAAATGAAAAGGAAGCCTGAAGTTCAGATACTGATAAGACAGACTTTTTACCTTGTAAGAAAATGCTATGAATATAGCAGATTGAAGGTTTGAGGACTATGTATTTTCCATTTGAGAAAGGTCGCAAAGCTCTCACACCAAAATTCCAACACATCCTGTGGGAGAAAACCTAAATCTCATTCTTGGACATAGATGAAAAAAAGCTTTAAAAATATTGGCAAATGAAATTCAGCAGTGTTTAAAGAATTAAGTATCATGGCCAGATAGCATTTATCCAAGAAATCAACGGTGGTTCAACAACTGAAAATATACTAATGGGTAATTTGTCATATTAACAGATTACATGTGGTGGAGGGGGAATCATCTCAAAGAAAGCAGAAAAGCAAACCACAAGTCTCAACACTTCTAATAAAACACTCCTTGTAATCCAGCAATAGAAGTAAGCTTTGCCTATCAAGTAATCCACAGGAAGTAACATACTGATGAAAAAGTCCCTTCAAGTCAGGGACCAGATACATGCTGTTGCCACTACTTTTTCTTGTCTAGGACCTCCAGAATCATGTTTTAAAAAGGAGTATAACATTCCACCAAGAGACAAAACTGTCATCACGTGTAAACGATATCTTTGTAGAAAAGCAAGAGAATCAAATAATCAACTATTAGAACTAGAACATTTAGCAAGTTGGCCGGAATCAGGGTCATTCAGAGAAAATCTTACTTTATGACCTACCTGCAATGTTTTTCCAAGGAGAGCAAATTTATATATTACATGTATGATTAAAAGCTAGTTTCTTTGAAAAGAAAAAGGGTTGGCTGGGGAAAAAAAAATGGCTTAAGGCTATCTTGTTAGGAATTCCCTTTGATGCACCAGGGACACTGAAAGGGTTGACCTCTTTAGTGGCACCTTCACTTGAAAAGGTAAAACAAAACAGTTCAAGGGCTGCGACCTAAAAATAGAAACAGTATATCCTTTAACATGTAAGCCCAGGGCCCACAGTTTTAGTTTTTTTTTTAAGTCCAGTTCAAATGGGACATCCAAATATCAGCTCTGAACCAGACCAAGAGTCTACACTACGAAACGATTACATTGCTGTTAAAGACAATGGATTCATGTAAATTCTTTGACATCAGCTGTTGGCACCTGCCAAGGTGGACATGTGACCCTGCTCTGATGTCGCCGTCTGTCAAGGCAAGAGTAATAATAGGAATGAAAATATCCCTTGAATGCAAATGACTGTCATGCACAGTGCTTGGCACACCGGACTCATTTTTAACATCTAACAAAAACCACGGTGATAACCTTTCGAGAACTTCTCTAGCACCAGAAATCCTGAAGTTCTCAAAGCCAAGCGGTATTTAAATCAAGGTAGCCTTGAATGTTTGCATATAAAACATCACATTAAAGTATTTCTATGAAAAACTATCTGGTTTCAAATTTACAAAAGCTTCTACTGAAAATCCAGCTACCCAGGGGGGAAATTGATCCCTAAATGCTGCGGGGGTGAGCACGTGCCTAGCTCACCAGACAATATTCCAGCTAAGCCTTTTTGCCATTTAGATACAAATAATCCTGTGAAACAGTCAACATCATTCTTTGAAACAGTCCTTTAAAAACGAGGCATAAAAGCAAAATAAAACCAAAATCTAGACAACATGAGATTTATGCCTAAAAAAGCAAAAGTCCCCTAACTTTCTTTATTCTGTATTGAGTTTAAGAATTTTCCTTTTTGTTCCCAAAAGGCAGAGTAAGACAAGGACTCAGAAACACCCCACAATTAACCCTCCTAAGTAAACTCTAAGAAGCCCCCGGGAGGGAGTGCTGCTCAGTGCCCAGGCCAAGCTCATGTGTCCCCTGGAGACCCGGGCTGTCTGCATACTTAGCCCACCCCTCACAAGCAATCGCTCACCTTCCAGTCTGGCCGTTCCAACTCCCCCCACAACACACGCACACACATCCAGTCCCAGAATAAGGCACAAATGCCACTCAAGCACCTTGTCAAACTAAGAATGAATGCACCCAGGACATCTCAGGGGAAAGATGTGTGAGAAGGTCCACGCCGGGTCCATCCTGAAACGCCACGGCGGCAGTGCTCTGAATGACACCCGCATCGCTGCCGTCTGTTGGGCATGACTGTCCCAACAGCATTCTATTTAGCATTTGTCGTGGGCAAAGTGAGCTTCCAACAGGCCATCAGAAGTCTCCAGGTTCCTCTGTTCCTCCTCAGGGGAAAGGTGGCAGATGACACCAGCTCGGCCGGGCACAACCAGGTCCAGCCCAGAAAGTACTTACTTTTCACGTGAAGAGTTTTCAACATCGTTGTTAGCGGGTGAAATCCACTGCCACCACGTCCCTAAGCAGGGTCGTCTCCAGCCGAGCCCTCTCTTCTCCTCTTAGTCGGGAAGCGGGGCAGGAGGATTCCGGACACAGCCAGAGGCAGACACTCAAAGGGCCCCACGAGACAGGACGCTCCGCTGAGGGCAGGCCCCCCTCAGCGCCCAGGGGGCCCGGGCCTTCTCGGTAGCAGCTGGGAGGGCGGCTATTGGTCTCCTGCAGGCTCTGGGCTGGAGCCACGTATCCCGGGGGAATCTCCCCTCAAGGTCCCTGGGAAAGAAGTGCACACTGACGGAGGAGTGTCTGAGTCCTCTTCTCAACCAACCAGCAGCCTAACGGGCCCCATCACGTCTCGCTCTTACTCTGTACGCCCAGCAGAAGGGGCCCCTCACGTCACTCCCGGCCCTCGGAAGCCCGCCTCTGCCAGTGCCTGGAGACCCTGGGCTCCAGCGGGAATCGTCTTCTAGCTGCTGCTGGCTGTTCTCACTTTAAATCCAGGAACTGTGGCCACCAGTGGGCCCGGGATGCTGCCCGACACTCGTTCTCTGTGTCTTTCCCCTGGACGGTGATTCTCCTCTCTCCTCAAACCGCCAGAACTTCCTCCCCATCCTCTCTCTTAGCTGATGGACGGTCCCATCTCACTGAGCAGACGAACACTCAAAAAAGAACTGCCTTCCCCACCACTTGCACATCTACGCACCCACCCGGATCCGGGCCTGCAGTCTGCGCCCTGGATCCGCTCTGCTCCTGCCCGAGGCCACCCTGGGAAGCCTTCCTCCCAGTCACCGTACATTTTCTTTAAGTAGACTGTGCTTGGCACCACCTAATACACTACACGTGGCACTTATTTGCTGCCTCCCTCCCTGACTGGAGTGGAAGCTCCATGAGGGCAGAGGTTCCTACTGTCTCGTTTCCTGCTCTGTTCCCAGCACCTAGAACGGCACCTGGGAGGCCGGAGGCACCCACTAAATGTTTGAAGCACTAGTGAACAAAAGAGTGATTCCTTCCATCAATGCCCGAGAACCTCCCTCGGCTCGGTCCTGGGGCCTAGGAGGATGCACACCCCCCGCCCCCACCCAGCTCCAGTGAGCGAGCAGGAGCCCCACTTACGGCGCTCACAGTGGGGGCCCTCCCCGCCGGCACGGCACTCGCAGCGGTAGCTCCCGTCGTGCAGGACGCAGGTGCCCTTGTTCAGGCACGGGCTGGGTCTGCAGAGGTTAACTGGCCGCTTGGCTTCTGCAAGGGAGGACGAGCCAGCAGGCCCGCCTGGGTCAGCCCCAGAGACCCTCCTCCCAGGCAGCCCAGACAGAGGCGAAGCCCCTGGAGTAGAGTCTTATACATGTTGGCGTCTCCATGGGCCCTTGGGCAACAGGTTAGCACACGGCTGGACCCTAAACTGCACAGCTAGTCAGAGACCCAGTCTCCACCCAACTTTCCCACAGGTGTTTGGAGACTCTCTGGTGAGCTGTGCACACGGCAGTGCTTACTATTATCATTAGGGCCACAGACTTTTAAAAACATGGAAAGGATGTCACTGCCAACAGGGAGCCTCGGAGTCAGGCTGGCCTGGCTGTCTGCTGCTAACAAGGTCAGTGCCAGCGTGGGGTCCTGTGGGCATCCTAACAAAGTCTTCTGTTTAAGTGGGGTGCATTCATTCTCAAGTCTGGGAAGAGGTGCCTGTGTTAAATTGTCTGCCAAATGGGGACAGCTGGGCACACGTTCCCTGCGGGGTTTCATGTGAGCGTGGGATTCAGCACAGAGCCCGGCACGCAGGAGGCCCCGGCAGCTGGGAGGAGCTGCTTTCCTGGAATGGTGTACGTGAAGGCTCGGGCCTCTTCCTGGAGGCAGCCACTCACCTCGGCATATCCACTCCATGAGCATGTCCTGGTGGTGCCTCAGGTCTTCGTAAGCTGCCATGTGGATCAGGGAGTCCCGGGGACCTGCGAGCCTCCGCAGTGCCTCCGTCAGGACAGGCCCCACGCCCACCACCAAGACAGAGACGCCGTTGTCCCTCAGCTTCTGGGCAGGGACAGCCGCATCCTCTGCCCCACTCCCACCCGTGACCACCACCACAGCCTTGGGGACACCAGGCCGGGCACCCTTGTGGACCACCATCACCTTGTCGTAGATGTGCAGCAAGGCCATGCCTGTCGAGCCCACCCCACCCAGGTAGGGGGCCTGGCTCATGGCCCGCAACACCGCAGCGTGGGTGAGGTGGGTATCCAGCCCGAAGGCAGTCTGGACCCGGCCGCCATACACCACCAGGCCAATCTGCGTCACGTCTGGGTTCACGTCAAACTGGAGGGCGCAGCTTCTCGCGAAGCTCTGCATCTGGGCGAAGTTCTCAGGCCCCACTGAGGCTGAAGCATCCAACATGAAGACCAGGTCCAGCGACTGGGCCTGGCAGCCTGCAGAAAAAGCAAGCAGAGTGGATCTCTGGGGGCAGCAAAGTGAGGACTGCACTGCAGTAAGCAGAGCCCAGGTCAGCCAGTCTGCTGTCTGGCCACTGCATATCTGTCCTCCACCCTCTCCTAGAATATCAGCAGGACACATGAATGCCCAGCTAGACCACATTCCTAGCTTCCCTGGCAGCTAAGTGTGGCCACGTGACCAGTTCTATCTGATGGGATGTGACTGAAAGTAATTGTGCAATTTCCAAGTTATGTCCTCAAAAGGAACCTGCTTGCCTTCCACTCCCCCATTGCCCTCTTCATGCTGTCTGAGAAACTGACCTTGGAGTTAGAGGTGAAACCATAACACAGCCTAGCCACCCTGCTACCCAGGCTGCTCACCTCTGAACTGTGACATGAGAGGAATACACACCTGCACCTTGGACACCACTGAGCTCTGGGACTTCACCTGTTCCATTATGTAAAGGATGGAGTAAGAGGCTCTCATTTATTGGTTTTTAAAAAACCACCCCATCACAAGGAAAGTCTGAGAAACTGTCACAGCCAAGAGGAGCCTAAGAAGACAAGGTGACTCAATGTAATGTGTCCTGGATGGGATCCTCGGAACAGAAAAAGGACATTATGTGACAACTAAGGAGGTCTGAATAAAGTATAGACTTTAATAAATAATAATGTGTCTACAGATGGCTAAGAGGCACATGAAAAAATGCTCAATATCACTAATCATCAGAGAAATGCAAATCAAAACTACAACGAGGTGTCACCTCACACTAGTCAGAATGGCCATCATTCAGAAGTCCATGAATAAATGCTGAAGAGGGTGTGGAGAAAAGGTCACTCTCCTACACTGCTGGTGGGAATGTAGCTTGGTGCAGCCACTGTGGAAAACAGTATGGCGATTCCTCAGAAAACTAAAAACAGACCTACAGCAATCCCACTTCTGGGTGTATATTCAGAGGGAACTCTAATTTGAAAAAATACATGCACCCAATGTTCATAGCAGCACTATATACAATAGCCAAGACACAGAAGCAACCTAAATGTCTATCAACAGATAACTAGATAAAGAAGTTGTGGTATATTTATACAATGGAACACTGCTCATCCATAAAAAAGACTAAAATAATGCCATTTGCAGCAACATGGATGGACCTAGAGATCGTCATTCTAAGTGAAGCAAGCCAGAAAGGGAAAGAAAAATACCATATGATATAATTCATATGTGGAATCTTAGAAAAAAAAAAAGGACACTATGAACTCGTCTACAGAACAGAAACAGACTCGCAGACATGGTAAACAATCTTATGGTTACCAGGGAAAGGGGGTGGGAAGGGATAAATTTGGGAATTTGAAATTTACAAATGTTAGCTCGTATACATATAAATAGATTTTTTAAAGTTTCTTCTGTATAGCACAGGAAACTATGTTCGATATGTTGTAATAACCCTTAATGAAAAAAAAATGAAAACAAATATATGTACGTATATGCATGACTTGACATTGTACTGTACACGAGAAGTTGACACACTAATTGACTGTACTTCAATAAATAAATAAATAAATAATAATGTGTCAATATTGGTTCATTAATTGTGACAACTGTACATGGTTAAAATCTTGTAAGAGGGACACTGGATGTGGAGTACATGGGGACTCCACTGTTGTCACTATTTTTTTTAAAAAAACCCTCTGGCTGCCAAGGGGAGATGAGACTGGAGGGGCACCCTGGAAGTGGGCAGGCAGACCCCTGTCCCTTCCCTGCAGAAGGGAAGGTCTCACCTCTGGTGAGAGTGACATCGGGGGCTGAGAAGCTGAATTCCACATGCAGCTCCCTGCTGCTGACCGCTCTAGAGGAGAAATCGGGGCTCCCCATGGAGGATCTGTTTCAGCTACTATGTCTCTGACCATGGACCAGGCCCCTGCTCCCTAGGTGGAAATGTCTCCTCCCCAGGGCAGTGTTCTCCAGAGTACCCTGCCATGGTGGGTCTCAACATCAATATGGGTCATAAAACTGAACAGAATTACGGTCAGAACGCATCCCCAGTTTCAGAAAGGACAAGTATTTCACGAAAGGTTTGTTCCAGGTGTGTGTGCCAGTGCAGGCGAGTGGGGGTGCTAGGAAGGCATTTCTTTCTCTGATTTGCCAAAAAGAAACTGGGAAGCTGCTCTTGTATGGCACATTTACTAAGTTCAGAGCTCCTTATCAACAATAACAATAAACAACCACGAATAATAATAAACATCAATACCTACCACTCGGAGTGCACTTACTGAGTGAGCTTACTCGGTACTAAGTGTGTTAAGCTGCTTGTCTTACTTAATCTTACAAAAGCCCCTCGGGGGTGCTACTCTTAGTCCCATTTTACTGACCAGTATACCGACAAAGTTAATCATGACAGGGCTAGTATATAAAAGAATGAGGCTGTGGTTCCAGCCCCCAGCACGGACCCTGATGAAATCGTTACCAAAAGGAGAAAGCCTGCCACTGCCCAGCTGGCCCCCAGTCCGGTGAAGCCGGTCTGCGGCTGGCACCAGAGCAGGCACCGGTCCTTACCTGGGCGCTGCCGGCTGCACAGCTTCCCGTGCAGCTTTGGGATTTGGCTGAACAGGTCCTGCGGGCCGGGGTAGACCATGACGCGCTCCGGGCTGCCCGTGATCTCCTCCAGCTCCGCCCGCACGGCCTCGCTGCCCACGCCCAGCAGGAGCAGCTCCCGGGCCCTCGCGAATCGCGCCGGGCCGGCCACCTCGTCCTGGGAGCGCGCCTCGGTCATCAGGACCACCGCCCGGCGGGGCCGGTCCTGGCCCGTCCTGGCCGCGCTCCCGAAGCCGCGCTCCGCCGCCTGCCGCAAGGCACTGCCCGTCAGGGTGGCGCCGCCGCCGCCGAAGGGCACGGCGTCCAGGCTCCGGACCAGGTCGGGCACGTCCTGGTACTCGCCCACCGGCACGGCCAGCGCCAGCTCGGCGGCGTAGCGGGCCACGCCGACGCGCGCCCGGGAGTCCTCGCCCAGCGCCGCCTGCGCGAACCGCTTCACGAAGGCCTTGGCCCGCAGGAAGCCCTCCGGGGTGGTGCCCGCCGAGCCAGCCAGCAGGAAGAGGACGTCGACGCGGCACTCCAGGCTCAGCTTCGGGGCTGCCGGGTTCACAGTGGCCGTCACGCCGCGGAGCACGCAGACCCCCGTCCCACCCGGGGCACCCAACCGCCACACGGGGCAGGAGGGGGCCGAGACACTGAAGCTACGAGGCCTGATGCCCAGGGCACATGTCGCAGAGTTAGGGCCGGACACACAGCTCCCTGGCTCCCACCAAACGTCTCCATCTCACTATTTCAAACGAAAAATATAATCTATAACTTTTCCCATGACGGGTAGTGCACCTTGTGTCCTGCTGGAGAACTCTGTCTACCCCAAGAGCATGAAGATACACTCCTGTGTTTTCTTCCAGAAGCTGCACGACTTTGCTTTTTACATTTAAATCTATTCTCCATCTGGAACTGATGTTTAGCTTAGGAGGTCGGGAGTCAAGATTTCTTTCTTTCCCCGTAAGACTCCAACTGACTCAGCACTCCAGTTTTTTAAGTTAATATTTCACACGTCCTGTTCTCTGTAAAGTCAAGCATTGTGCTAAGCACTTTATGTACATAATCTTATTTCAAACTCTCATAACCGTAGAGGGAAAAGCCAATTATGAGCTTAATATTTTGGTTTTAAAACCGAAAGTGGTTGAGGCTCTGCCCAGAACCAGAACCCAGTTGGGCTGGCTCCAGCCTGAAAGATGCTCGGAGATCAAGCAACAGCCATTCTAAAGCTAGGAAGCCAGGAGCCGTGTCCGACCCAGCCCTCCACCACCTGAGGTACTTTAGTGTATCACTTGAGCAGCAGGTGGCACTAACTCAAGGGCCAGCTCCTACCTAGTAGCTAAAAGGGTGGCAGATGAGAAGCAGGAGCCTGGGCTCCCCTGCCCCTGGACGGTCAGAGTCTGGGAGGTTCCATGCACACGTACCGCAGTCAGCCTCCCCTCCGAAGGCTGGCGGGCAGAGGCAGTGGTACCTGTCCAGTCCTTCTGGAACACATGTGCCTCCATTCTGGCAGGGCTGGGAGTCACAGGGGCCTGTCAAAGAGATGTCCATTAACAGCCTGGCACATAAGCCCAGAGGCATGCAGGGGTTTGGCCACCCTGTCCCATCAGGCCCCTCGTTTCCCCAGATGCACAGGAAATTAGTCTCAACACCTGTAGCGAAGTGGGAAAGAAAAGCAAGTGAACTTCGTAAGGCAGGGGCAGTGTGGGGGTGGTAACGGACACTCAGCGGTGGGCTCACTAAGGCCCCCTGTGTGAGTTACAGGCTCACTCAGGGATATGCCAGTGGGATCTGGCTCCTGGCTCTGATACTGGGGTCATGTGTTATGGATGTCCCCTGCCCCCAATTTATATGTAGGAGTCCAAACCCTCAATACCTTAAAAATGTTAATATATTATTACTTGGTGGTCACATCATTGTAATTAAAGTGTTGTACTTTTTGAAGGCAGGAATTACTGAGGCTAACTCTGGGCACCTAGGCCTGTGGTTCTGTTAGCTGGAGTTCCATAGAAACAACTGGGGGCTCGTTAACAGCACCAACGGGCCTTCACTGAGCAGCTACTCTGGGCCACGTACTGTGCAAAGCGCTCCACACACACGATCTCACTTCACTGATAAACCGGATGAGGCAGATACTTCCTCACAGACGAGGAAGGTGAAACTCAGTGAACAGAAGTCACGTGCTGACCTGTAGGTCAGAGACTTGGGAAGGGGCAGAGCTGGGGGTTCCAATTCTGGTTCCAAAACTGTAAGTCCTGGAGCTTTCATTTCTGAGCAGAAACAGTCCCACTTTCTGTTCCTCCTATGGGTCAGAGGCCAGCAGTGCTGCAACTTTAAAATGAGATGCCAGGAGGATCACCAAACCCTGGGTCAGAAGCACCGTCCTACCTGCACGTGAAGTCTTTGGCTCTGCTTTCAGGGCTCGGGCTACCCACCTCCTCCAGAGTAGCACACCCACAGAAAGAAGCACTGATGCCAACACACTCCAGTGCGATTTCTGGGCTCCTGGGTCAGTGGGACACACTAGACCCGTGGTGGGGGCAGCAGTGAGGGCCCGCTGGGGAGCCAGGCTGAAGGATCTTAAGGGTGTTGAAAGGCTTCTTGTTTGCTTGGGACTTTGCAGCTGATGAAGCACTTTGGTGGGCATTACCCACCGAATCTTCACCAGGATCCCATGTGTGATACCCCCCATCATCCAGAGCAAGGAAATGGGGGTTCCAGACATGGGGCAAACGTTACCCCCATTTTACAGAGGAGGAAAGTGAGGCTTGGGTATCTTGCCCTGGGTTCAGTGCTGGAGGTAAGGCTTTCTGTCTGCAAAGCTGGTGCTTGGAGCACGCCCCTCTCTGCCTTTTGTCAGTGCAAGGGGCTCTGGTTAAGGAAGAAATTCCAAAGCCTTCACTCCTCCTCAGTGAAGAAATACCACTGAACAAGGGAGGCATGAGTATGGTGTGAGCATGTCCCTCTGCCCGGGAGCTGGGTCCAACCCCAGTCTCTGCCCTAGGAGTGTAAATGCCCCTTTGGGAGCCAGTCCCAGGGCCAGAAAGAAAAGAAGAATCCAAGAGGCAGGCTGTACCTGGACAAATGGTCCTGTGGCAGGTAGCAGGGTGGGTTAAGAACACTCTCTTCCAGCTACAATCCAAGGAGACAAATGGTAGAGATCAAAGGTTGAACAGGAGAGGCTATTTAAAACACAAAAAGCTCCAATATATAGAAAATAGATAAACAAGTTTATGCTGTATAGCACAGGGAACCATATTCAGTATCTTGTAGTAACTTATGGTGAAAAAGAATATGAAAACGAATATATGTTCCTATATGACTGAGGTATTGTGCTGTACACCAGAAATTAACATAATATCAACTGACTATACTCCAATAAAAATATAAAAAAAAACCCCACTAAAAGCTGACAGAAGATGCCAATGCAGAAGAAGCAAGTCAAGACTTGTTTTCTTCCTTGATTCCACCCCAACTTTTATATGCATAGAGTATGAAATGTTTCAAACTCCTCAAGGATAATTTTTTTTAAAAAAGGATAATGTAAGTTGGCTATCATGTCAGAAGTCAGAGCGATCTGTGTTCAGTGCTCTGAATTACGGGAAAGCTTTCTATTACAAGTCACTTTCTGGGGCCAGCACAAGGTAGGAGGGGGTAGAAAATCTTGGGATCAAGCAACTGGATTCTGGCTATGTGGCCCCAGGCAAGTTACCTTCCCTCTCTGGTCTTCAGTTCCCTCTTTTATACAGTAACTCGATCTGTCGTTTTCAACTGCGTTCCTTGGAGCCTCCGTGGAGAGGGAAAGGGACCATGTGTCCAGAGCCCCCCAGTGCCACAGCCCCGCCCCTCCCCCGAAAGGTGCTAGTTCCAGCCTGCACCGCAAGTGTTCCTACGAGGCTCTTCAGCTCAGGAGGATTTGCAAACCACGGGTCTCCGTGACCTCTGAGGTCTGTTTGAGTGCTAACATTCAGTGACAACACAGGGGCCACCGTTCCTGTGCTGGCTTCCAGGCTCCAGGTGTCCCCACCATTACCTCAAGTCCACAGCTACCTGGAGAGACAATAATCTCCTCTTCCAGATGGAAAAATGGGTTCAGAGGGCTGAATTCAGTTGCCCGAAGTCACATGGTTATCGGAGCACTGCAGATCTGGGATCCAAACTCCACCGTCTGAGTCCAAAGCCCACACATTCTGCCCCCTGGCCTCCCCTCCCCACTCTCCTGAGTCTGGGGGACGACGGGCCGGCCGCAGCATGAGGGGCTCCCCATCCCTCAGGCGGAAAGCCCTCCTCTTGGCTGGCAGCAGCTCCAGGGGTGGCCTCATCTAAAGAGATCCTCTTGGGGCCTTGACAACAAAGCTCTCTAAAACTTTCCAAAGAGGGCTTCTCCCAGCGAGATCCAGCCCAAGGCCGCCCGCCTGCGGGGCGCGCTAACTGGGCTCACCTCTAGGGCATGGTCTTTCCTGAGGCAAAACATCCCCTTGGGAGAAAAGCCAAGTCAATTACAAACCAAGAAGTTGCTGAAATCAAAACTCTGCCTAGCTGCCAGCTCCTTAAAGAGAAATCTCCCTGTCCTTGTCTACTCCTAGTGACCTCATAAAATCACAGGTCCCAGCCCAGAAAGCACCACTGGCCCTGCCCCTTGGCGCCTGGGTCTGCTCTGGGGGCTGGCGTTGTTGAGCAGACCCTGTCCACAGGCCTTCACCTGGACCTATCCTTGCCTCATCCCTCCCCCGCCTCAGGTCCAGACTCGGATGCCACATTCTCTGCAAGGCCTTCCCTGCCCACCCTAATTAAAACTACAACCCCGCCCCAACCACTACTCACCCCGCCCTGTCCCACCCCCACGGTCTCCCCGCATAGCACTTTCCACCCCCAATAGTTCACTTAGGCATTGTGTTTACTGCCGCCTCCTGCTCACGAGGGCACATGTTTCTAAGATGCTCATGCCGATTCCCCAGGACCTGGGACAGTGCTGGGAGCTTAGGAGAGCCTCTGAGAGTTATTTCTTGAACGAGGGGGTAGATGACAAGCCTACTGTACGCATTATTCTAGGGTCCTGCAAATAGCAGTATTTCTACATGTTAACTCGCTGTGTGCTCCTGAACTCCTCTCGGGCAGGTCCTGTTACCACCTGCCGCCCCTTTCCGAATGTAGAAGCAGACAGTGGGAGGTTCCCAGCTCATTAGTGGTGATGCCTCCAGAGTCTGAGCACGAGGCCCAGGAGGTGTACTCCCTACCCACCAGCCATTCCCGGGGCTCCCGGGTCTGAATGCCTCTGCCTACCGCCACCCGGTTCCTGCATCTTTCAAGACTGTCCAATCGGCTCCTTCTCCATGACCTGCGGGGAGGACAGGCCCCACCCCAGCACCTGGGAGGCTCTCTCTGGACCATGAGCTTTTTGTGGGCAGCCACCTTCTTACGGCACACTGCCTGGCTCAGAGTGGTCACGTAGACATGGTCCCTGGGGAATGAGGAACCTGCCTCCTTTCACTTGAAAGCTCGGGTTTCAGAAGAGAGCCTCCAGTGGCCTCTGACACGGCACGAGGCCCCACTTCCTCTGATCCACGTGCAGGGCGCAGCCCTTCCTGCCAAGATGGCATCTGGACTCTGTCATCGGCCCAGCACGGCCCTCGTGGCTTCTCGGCCAATCCATCTCATGGCTGTGTGAATGCTCTGACCTCATCGCTGAGGCCAGGCCAAGGGGCTAAGATGTAGCTGGTTCAAATACTACCCTGGCTCTCCAGAAAGCACGAGAGGGCGAGCACACAAGTTGCTGACCAGGTGTAAAATGGAAAGTGGTCCAGATAAAGTGCCGAGGGTCAGTGTGGGGATTTGCAAGGGAGTGGCTGACAGCAGGGCAGCAGGTGCCCTCGCATGCCTGAGCTCCAGTCCTGAAGAACCCAGCATCCCCCAGGGCTTCCACAAGTGGAATTTGGCCTCTTGCCACACTCAGCCTCCATAAATGTGGAAACTGGTTCTCAGAGGAACCAGAGTACCTGACCACTATCCCAAGTCCAGACCACTGCCCAACTGGATCAGTTCTTGGCTGACTTACTAGGCTTCCAGAATGGCTGGGACCCCGCCCCCCCACCCCGGGCACGTGGGCCGTATGTCTACAAGACTCTGACACTGGGTAGCTGTGATCCTGCCTGTGTCCCCAGAGCTCTGTCCCTGGCTCCCTCTCAGGTCTCCTCCAATCCCTGTCGCACGCTCCACCGTCAAGGCTCCAGAGAGCTGTTCTCCCTGCAGCTAGTGAGCGCTCAGACACGCCCTCCCAGGCTGTGCCCTTAGGCTCTGATCCCAGACCTTACGGACAAACCTGGAGAAGGGACACAGCGCAGCCAGCACGGCGTCGGTCCCCCGAGATCCTCTCCAGCATGGGGCGTGGCCGACAAGCTCCTTGACTGTCTCCAGTGTCTTGCGCCGACAAGGGTGAGGCTGGACCTTGCAGTCTGTGTCCACAGTGCAGAACCGACGGGGAAGGCAGGCTTACACCTCCTTCCGCAGCCGTAGTTCCACCACCCTCAGCCCTGGCTCTTTTGGGGCACAGCACACTGGGGCAGCCAGGCTCAGAGCATCTCTTCTGCACAGCCCCCACCCACACAGCTCTTCCATCCTGTGCACAGATAATACACTGCACTCCAGCTCCAGGATGGACCCTGACAAAGTCTACGAATACAAGGATCTCACCCCCAAATGAAGCTTCCCTGTGCTGACCATGGCAGGGGAGCTGGCTCTTCCTCCCGAGCAGGGGACAAGCATGAGGGCCCTGCCAGATCTGGGTCCCAAGCCCTGAGCCTCTCTACCCAGCAACAAGCTCAGAATTCCCAGCCAAAAAACCCACAAGGGCCCAGCCCAGCAAGGCTGAAGAGAGCAAAGTGCCCCAGGGCCGAAGCTCCTGGGCCCCATTCCTTGTGCCCTCCCTCCCTAGGGAGCCTCCTGAGTCCTGACCCCAGGCCTCCGGGAACCCTCCCCAGCCCACACCCAACTTCCATATGGGCAAGGCCACTCCTTCCCAGACAGGAAGGCCTTACTTACCTGGAGAGGTGATGGTGCAGATGGCAGAGCCACTGAGGGTGCTGAAGAGGCCGTTGGCAGCATCCTCCACCTGCTCGGCCATCAGTATGTGCTGCTCCCATGGCTCACTGGCCAGTGTGTGCAGCTCCTCCCACCTGTGCCCCGGCCCCCAGCAGAGAAGTTACAATGACTGGTCACTCCGCACCCAACCTCCTCCTGCCCACCAGTCTCCTGGACCCTGGGCTCCTGGTGGACAGCACCACCACCCACTGACGCAGGAGCCACTTCGCTGCAACCTCAACCATCTAGGATGCATGTAAGGTGCAGAAGTAACCCAGAGAAAGACCTCAGTAATGCTCAGCTGTGGGTCAGAATGTGCATGTGCTACAGTCCATGAACTTCCTCAGAGGGAGTTATCCTGACAGAGTCAGTCATCTGGTTTTGTAACCCGTAACTGATGAGAAAAATGTAAGAAAGAAAATGAAGGAAAGTGGTTCTGGGTGACAGCAACAGAAGAGCAAACAGGTATAGCTAGTAACAGGGGAAAAAAATGCTAAAGAATTATAAACAGTGGCCATGAGAATTCACAGGCCAGCAATGTGAGGCTGTGTACTTAGACAGCCAGAGGGCAATGTTAGTGCCCAGAACAGAAATGATGTGTGGGATCATGACCCTAGGGCATGAACAAAGAGTTATATGACGTTGGCAAACCTGTTTTAAGAAGACAAGGTAGTCAGTAGCGCATTTAGAATTCTGCCCATCAAGAATTCATCAAAACAGACCAAGATCTGGCAACATGGCAAAAACCTCATTTATCTCAAACCTCACTTAAGTAAAACTCTCCATTTTCCTCTGAAGCCACAGAAACCAGACATTTCCCCCAGTACCTAGGAGAGCGCCTGGCACACAGAAGGGGCTTCTCAGTTCTGGCCTCACATCAGCATTGAGTGAGCAGCTCTGCGGGGGCCCACCCTTAGTTCCCCCAGCCCCCAAACAGACCTTAAAAGCTCCCTCGGTAATTTAGGTGCTCAGCCAGAGCTGAAAGTCATCAGAGAAGGAGCGCCATCTACAGGACAAGGGGGGAAGAGTCTGAAGCAGCATCCGTCCTTCATCTCACACAGAGCCTCGCGCCGCCCACAGCAGCGGTTCTCAGACTTTGGCGGGCATCAGAATCACCGAGGGCCAGAAAAACCACAGATTCTGGCTCCTTGCCCCAGAGTTTTGGATTCAATGGGGTGGGGCCCGAGTTTGTACGTTTCTAACAAGCTCCCAGGGGATCTGACACTGCCAGTCCAGGAAACACACCTGGAGAACCGCTGTCAACAGTGAGCCAGTCTTTTGCTAGGCGTTGGGGGTGGGGGTCTGGTGGGCCTAGGAGCCTGGCAGGCTTCCTCAGAGGTTTCCTGTGTCTGCAGCTTAGGCCTTCAGATCTGAGTAACGCCCCCTCTCCTGGCAATGGCTTCTTGACTTCTCTAAGCCAGAGATACTCAACGTATGGTCTGTGGGTCATTACAGGTCTCCAAACTGTTTCACCCTGGTCCAGATTCCAATAAACACAGACACCAAGCATTTAGAAACTTAACTGTACGGCAACTTGACAGTCATTTTTTGTCTGTTGGGTCAAGTAATAAGCATCTGAACTCCTATTCTGTCTTTGTTTTTATTTCATTTTTCTAGCAATTCATTTTTATTGTATTTTTGTTAAGTATCAGTCTATGATGGACTAGAAAACAAAACAAACTGGACCTTCACCACAGATGGTTTGAGAAGCGCTACTCCAGCGAGCAGCTGAAGAAGCCAGCCCGGGACGGGCCAGTATTTACACCCTGTGGGAGACCCCATCCTCAGTGACCAACCTTTGGGCAACTACTATGGGCAAGGTTCTCTATTCGGCATTGCCTGGGGACAAGGGCTGTCAGGGAACCAGGAGGTCACATCCCCTCTCCTCTCTCAAGGGGTTTACGTTCCTTGTATCTGAGGACACAAAAAGAGCCAACGACAAGGCAGCTTGTGTGAAAACACCAGCTTATTGGCCAGGACAACGATGATGGTGGTGGCAGCGGTCATCATCGCCACCAGGAGACGGCACAATCCAGGGCAGCCCCAGGTACCTGCAACCTGTCTCCGTCTTTCTTTTCCCTCTTTCTGACCTGCACACACGCAGGTCCTCGGTCATCCTCTCACTCTGCGTTCACGCTCTAGGTCATCTTACTTAGGTTTTAAGTACCATCCTCGATCTGAATCTTGACGCCTGTCCTCTCTCCTAGGCTCCAGACTCTTACATGCAGCTCTCTACTTAGCTTCTCCACTTACATGACCCACAAGCCTCTCAGCCTCGACCTGCCTGAAACAGAACTCAATTTCCCTTCTTCCTTTCCCAGTCTTTCCCATTTCAGCAAATAGCACCTCCATTCACGACGGGGCTCAGGCCAGAATCCTGGATTCTTCTCTCACACCCCCACATCCAATGCACCAGTCACTCCGCTGCTCTGCCTTCAAAGTGTATCCTAAGTCCAGTTACTCCTCAGCAGGGCCACAGTTGCTTCCCTACTGCAAACCACCGTTACTTTGCATGTGAGCTGTTCTGAAGGCTTCCTAACTAAATCCCCCACTTCCCCTGTTATTACTTCTCCCTCTGGCCCACCCACCGTTCAGGGTGATCTTCTAAAAATGTAGGCCAATTCATGTAATTTTCCTGCTCAAAACCCTCCAAAGACTTCCCAGACTACTCATAACAAACTTCAAAGTCTTTATACTAACCCACAAAGTCTCCAGGCCTGACTCTTGCCCATCTCTTCTGCCTCATTTCTTGTAATTCACCCCTTGCTTGCCGGGCTCCAGCCCCTCCCTGACTGTCTTGATGTTTCTATACCACACTACACTAGCTACTGCCTCAGGGCCTTTGCACTTGCCATCTGCTTGTCTTGCCTTCTCTTTTCCTTGATATTTGGAAGGCTTGTTCCTCACTTCACTCAAGTTTCTGCTCAGAAAATCAACTTAGAGGAGCCTTGCCAAATCCAAAACAGCTATCCTCTTCTGTAACCTCTTACCTACTTTATTTTTCTCCTTTGCATTTTATTTCCACCTGAAATTGTATAACTTTTGTTCATTCACTTGTTTATTATCTAGTTCCTTTCTTAGAATGGAAGCTCCATGAAAGCAGGGACTTTGTATTGTTGTCTCCACATCCTGAGAACCTAGAATAGTTTGGCACAAGGAAGACAACCTACATCTATTGATTGAGAGAATGAATAAAGTACAGTCGGCCTTCCATATCCATAGGTTCCTCAGCCACACACTCAACCAACTGCAGATCTTGTGCTATGTTTATGATCCGTGGATATGGGACGGCTGAGTAAAGGACTTGAGCATTTGTGGATTTTGATATCCTGGGAGGGAGGTTCTGGGACCAATCCCCCATGAATACTGAGGGGTGACTGTACTAAAATTAAGGAGGAGATTTCTATGTATAGGCACAGTGCCCAAAGTCATTTTACTTGACACCCATAAGAACTGGAGGTCCATAGAGATCATCTCCATATTTACGGCTGAGATCACTGGGGACCTGTGCCCTCCCCTTCTTGGAAGGCACATTCTACCATCTAGAGAAACGTGGTTGGAGGAGGCAGCCAGGCCCAGACACCCACTCTCCTGGATTCAGGAGCGAACCTGTGACTCAGGCTAGTCAGAACCCTTTTTTGGATCATTCAACTTGAAACGAGAAATGAGTCTTTTCCCTCCAGGTGGGGCTGGGAAGATGTGAACTGGGGCGCTGCCCACATCCACCATCCCAGCTTCCGGAGAGAACCAGGCTAAGCGAACAGCAGAGATGATCGGACCCTGGGACGTCAAGAATCTTACTGGCACTGAAGCCTCTGACCCACCCAGTGCAGTCAGGGGAGTCCATGAATTTCAGTTTCTGCATGAATAAATTTAAGGCACATTTCCAGCACTTGAAACCAAGTGTTCAGACTAAATAAAAGACGAAGCAAACACGCTCAGACTTCCAAAGACTTGGAGATCCCCATGTGCCGACAACAGTACCTCAAAGTGAGGAAAAGACAGATCCCAGAAGGGCCAGGATGGTTTCCCCAGCTCCCCTCCTTTCCCATGGCTGTGAAGTCCCCAGGCTGATCGAGAGAGTGACCCAGGGTGGCGAAATCTCTTACCTCGGGAAGCGGACCCCCACGGCAAACACAGCGATGCCCCTCTGCTTCAGCTGCTTGGCTGGCAGGGCCACGTGCCCTTGGGACCTCCCGTCAGTGACGATGACCAGGACCTGGGGCACAGAGGCATTTCTGCCCCCAGGGAACCCTTTGCGCAGGAGGTATTTCAAAGCGTGGCCTGTCTCTGTGCGCCCTCCTCTGAACTCACCCAGAAGGAAAAGAGAAAGAAAAAGTCAGCGACCCAGAGGTGAAGCTGAAATGAGAGCTTTCTCCCAGCAGAGGCTCAAAGGGACAATTCTAGCATGAGATATACACGTCCTCACTATCTAAAACCACAACCATGATGAAGAGGAATAACCTCCCTGGACTTAGTATTTATTAACCCATTTCTGTTACGTTGTATAATGTCATTCTTCGTTGTTTATGCGTTCACTTTCTCTTCCCACTGATGGCTCTGGGGACAATTCTCACTGTTTGTCTAACACCCACCTCCCATCTCTACCAGGCCCTTCTTGTTACGCCTCAACGTCTCCTTGGGGTGGAAAAGCAGACAACAGAGGTTAGTAAGAATCCGTGAGCATAAAGGACGGAGCTCTGATGCCAGGATCTGATGAGGATCGATTCCATGATCAGGCCTTTCCGGCCCACTTCCAAGTTCAGCATTGAGCACTGGAAGACTGAATCCTCTGACTACTTTCAGATCAGGGCAGGTTACAAACATCCCACGTCATCAGGACGCTAAGATTCTCTAATCCTCACAGCCCAGTTGTGGAATCCCAGCTCAGAATCCCTACTAAATCTCCCCAGAGGAGGCTCGTGTACACGTCCTCAGAAGGTGGACTGCCAGCTCCGAGCATCAACTGGGCAGAAAGTAATGACTCACTAAAATACACATCTTAGGTAAAACCTTTTGGTGGATGGTAATAGATGAGGAATCCCCTGCTCAGAGACCAGTGATACTAACTGCTAACATTTACTGTGCACTTACCACGTGCGGGGTGTCACTGTGCTAAGCGTGTGTGTGTGTGTGAAGGCGCTTGCTCATACAATTCTCACCACGGCTCTGAGATCGGGGAGTTCAGAAAAAGGCCTTATCTCAGGTCACACAGCTCACAGGTGGTGGAGGCAGAACTTGAACCCTGGATCCTTCCAGAGCCCAAGTTCTTAACCATCAGGTTAAATAACCAGTCAAGTCACCTGCCTCTCACCTGGCTAGCAGAGCTCAAAACTGGAGTTTAAAACCAGTCAGGCTAATCCCAAAGCCAATGGTCACTCCTCTCCAGGGATTGGCAAATTACAGCCTGTGGCCAAATGGGCATGGAAAACGGGCACCCGTGCATTTGTGTGCTATCTGTGCAGAGCCCACGTGGCCGGCAAAGCTGAAAATATTTACTCTATGGCTCTTTACTGAAAAGGTCTGCTGATTCCTACTTTGTACTGTTCTGCCTAAATGGTCACAAAACTTCTCCCCCAAAGCCAGGAGCTCCCTGTGCCCTCCCCCTGGCAATGCTCCCCTCGAGCCTCTGGCTGTGGCCCTGCATCCTTAGTTTCTCAGCCAGACTGCTTTCTCTCCTCAAAACACAGCCCACCCCCTCTGCCATCTGATCATCACTTCTTTTCCTGTACCCTCAAAGCTTCAGGACTGGGGTGGGGGGGAGAAGCACTTCTCTGAAATTCTGTTCTCATTTTGCAAATAAGTCCTGGGCCCTGCTCTTCATAGCCCACCAGCCTGTGGTTGGAGATTAATTAAATTTCAAGGACACAAGAGCCCAGGCCACAGCTCCACTGGCCTGCAGGGCGTCCATGCTCCACATGGCTCAGCACACAAATGCATGTGCCGTCCACCCTCTCCACCTAACCTGCTGGCTTCTGACTCAGCCGACCAAGCTCAGCGGAGATTCCTGACAGCTTCTGAACCCTGGGAAATGAGAAGAAACGCTGCTACCTCCACTCATCCCGTGGAATATTTCTAGGTGAGTCTGTTCTGACCTCAGCATCTGGCTCCAGACTAGGAGGTCTGGGGCCAGAGTCTAAGATTTTTCTCATTTCTCTCCAATAGGACTGAACTAGGTAGAAAGAGGTTCACAGATGGATGGCTGTTTACGATAGCAGTGCATGGACTGATTAAGGAAAGGGGCACAGATATGAGGCCCGTGATACACTGGGCAGCTGAGCTTGGCAAAGTTATCTAACCTGAGACTCTGTTTCCTTCCCTGTTAAAGTTGGGAAAATAACAGTATTATTTGAGGATTAAATTTGTGCCCAGTGCGCGCTCCATCAGTGGTAGTTATAATGAACCAACTAGCAGCTTATTCTAAGTTCATCTTTTGAATTAGTCTCAAGTTCTAGTTATAAAAATCCCTCAAGAGACTTAATAATGTGGATTCTTAGATTCCATCCTTCCAGAGTCCCAGTTGGTAGATGTGTGACCAGACTTGAGAATCTACAGTTTAAACCCACCTCCTCTTCCCCTACCCTCAGTGATTCTGATGCAGGCAGTGCAGGCAACAGACTTTGAAAAATAATTCCTAAGAAAGCTCACTGCGGGTTCAGGGATGCTGATGACAGGAGTTTTTGTTGGTAGTGGTTTTGGCAATGGACAGAAATCCTGGAATCAACCTAAATGCGTCCTTTTAGGGGATGATTTAATATATGGTGATAGCTCAATTCATTTGGATTATTACATAACCATTAAAAAGGATCAACATGCAACATAATGCAGCTTTTATGAAAAATACATACTAAATAATATTAAGTTAAAGACAGCAAAGTGCTTTGTAATTTTAACTATTCTAAAAGCTATTTTTAAATGTTACTATGGTTTTAAAGAGGCCAGAGATGGCTATAAAAGGCTCTGTGCTAATGTAAAGCAGTAACCTATTTCTGTACAGCTATCTAAATACAGTACAATTCTGATAAAGCTACAGGCAGGGTCCAAAACCTTCAATCCCAGAAAGCTCAAGAGTTGTGCTGTTGTGAAGTTAATGAGATGATGGAACCAGCTTGCACAGCCCCCTGGCCAAGGTTCTAGGCATTTGGGAGTCAATGGCTGACCATGTTTGATCTGATTTTATGTTATCGTGGGGTGCAAGACTGGAAGGGTTGGTTGTAATATTCTTTACATTTATTACAATGTAGCAATATCGTGATTGTCACGGTGGTTTCTTAGCCATTTTAAAACACGCTTTTGGGGGACTGCCTTGGTCTGGAAAGGCAAGTGTTCTGGGTTTTGGACAGAGCTGTGCTAATCAGTCCAGAATTTAAAATTACACTGAAGGCAAAGGGCAAAGAGTCCTGGGGAGGTCAACACTCCCATTTGGCCAACATTCCTCTGTTCTGGATAATAAGGATGTCTTAACGCTCAGTGTCCTCAGTGACCCTGCAACCGTGGCCAGAAAACCAGTTACTGCCTCCTTGCTTTGTCTGCTGTCTCTTACAATCACCCTGGGATACACAAGTGGTCGCCATTCACATCCCCAAGGAAGAGCTGACCTTGTTCAGACACATAAAGAGGCGTCTTTCTACATCCCCAGTGTCCTCATCCGGCACGATCTCAATGCATCTCTGCATTTCATAGGTCATGAATACTACTCTCCAGCCCTTAGCTGTGACTTTCAACCCAGCTGAGAAGGGGCTCAACTAATTACTTCGGGGGTGAGGGTGGGGAGAGTGGGACAGGACAGTCCCACGGGGTCTAATGGATGAGCACTGTGACCCTGTGGTTTTGGCCAAGTCACCTGCTCCTTCTCAACCTCGGTATCCCCCTCCATGAAATAAGGGGTTGGAAGAGATACTAGGTGATTTCCAAAGTGCCTGTTAGTACCAATTCACTGCTACTGGCTTAGTTTTTCACATGAGAGGAGGGTTGAGTTATCTGAGTCAAAATCTTCCAGTTTTTGACTTTCAGTCTTAAATTTAAGCCAGTAGGTTACTTTCTCTCCTGCAAATGTTTGTGTGCATATAATGGTTTTTTCTTTAACAATAAATCAATGATATAATTCATATACCATAAAATTCAACATTTTAAAGTATACAATTCAGTGGGTTTTAGTATAATTTGGTTGTACAACCATCACCACTAAGTCCAAAATATTTTCATCACCCCAAAAAGAAGCCGTTAGCAGTCACTCCCCATATCCTCCGGCAATGACTAATCTACTTTGTCTCCACAGATTTGCCTATTCCAGTCTATTTCGTAGAAACAAAAATCATACGGTATGTGGGCTTTTGTCTGGTTTCTTTCACTTAGCATGTTTTCAAGGTCTATCCATGTTGTAACATGAATCATATCATTATTCCTTTTCATGGCTGAATAATAGCCCACTGCATGGATATATCATATTTTATTTAAATCCCTATTTCAAAAGATTGAATATATTTGACATATACCATTGTGTAAATCTGAGGTGTACAATGTGTTACTTTTACATCTTTATCTACCATAATATTGCCATTAGCAATTGCCTTTAGCAATCGCCATTGTAGCAATATTTATCACATTACATTTTTTTTGTTATTGCTTCCATGAATTCTTCATATATTTTGGATATTAGCCCCTTACTTAATATATGGTTTACAAAAATTTTCAGTTCTGCAGGCTGCCTTTTCATTTTGTTGTTTCTTTCGCTGTGCATGACTTTTGAGTGTGATGCAGTCTTATCTGTGTATTTTTGCTTTGATGGATAAATTACATTTTGTTGACCCATTCATCCACTGGGCTTTTAGTTTCCATTTTTTGGCTATTATAAATAACGCTACTGTGAACATGAGTGTACAAGGTTTTGTGGGGGTATATGTCTTCAATCCTCTTGGCGTGAAGCTGCTAGGACATGTGATAACTCTAACATGTTGAGGAACTGCCCAACTGTTTCCCAAAGTGGCTGCACCATTTTACAATCCTACCAACAGTATACGAGGGCTCAAATTTCTCCACATCCCTGCCAACACTCATTACTGTCTGTCTCTCATTTTAGCCTTCTTAGTGTGTGTGAAATGGTATCTCATTATGGTTTTGATCTGCCTTTCCTTAATGGCTAATGATGTTGAGCATCTTCTCATGTGCTTATTGGCCACTTATACATGTTGTCTGAGTAAAAGTCTATTCACCAGATTTCTTATTAGATGATGAAAAAGTTCTAAAATTAGATTATGGTAACAGTTGCATAACCCTGAAAATGTACTCAAAACCATTGAATTGTACAGTTTAAATGTGGGAATTTTACGGTATTTAAATTATATCTCAATAAAGCTGCTTTAAAAAAATGAGTGTATATGACACTCTGAGGGCAGGGAGGCAGTGGGGAGAGACCTTTCAAAAGTGCAGATTCTTGGTATCACTGCCCAGGGTGATCCAGCAGCCGTCGGAGGCAGCCCAGGCACCTGCACTTTGACATACTCCCTAGGCAATTCCGACCCAGACCATCACTGAGGACCTCACTTTGACAAGTACTGCTCTGTGTGTCTGGGCCCCAGAAATGGCAGCGAGGCCACCTCTGTTCTCTACAGGAAACATTCCTGGAGGCCCCAAGGTTAGAAGGCTCCAAGGGGACACAGGAAGGTCAGTGTACACTAACACCATTTAAAAAAAAATTAATGTCCTTTTCCCTTTGAACTTTCTTGTATTTGACTTGCCTCTTATTCTGTTTACGGTACTCAAGGGCAGAGGAAAGGGCTGGGATAAACAGCCTAAGATTAAAGTCATTGCGGGGGGGGGGGGTCTCTGGAACGTGGGGGCCCGCAAAGTTCCTGCTGTGTCCAGTGTGGGGATTCAGGCTTATTGAGAGCACTGGGGGCTTACAGAGGCCTGAGTCTGATAAAAGACCTCAGAGCTTAAGGGCATTTGCAAGTAGAAGTGACAGCTGTAAATGGCTGGGACCATGGACTTGAGTGGGACTTCAGCAGACACTAGGGGAAGGGAAAGCAGAGATCAAAGAGGATCTGGAGATCAGAGCGGCAAGTGGCAAGTAAAGGCATTCTTCTGTGAGCGCTTGTGAAGAACACTGTGTATGTGCGGGTGTGTATATACATATATAGGGACGTGTATAACTCATTCATATCCATACAGCTGTAAATGTAATACATATATAAAATATTTATTCACAAAATACATGTATACACATATATATATGTGCATGTACACACATCAGCTGACTTGTGATGTGAGTAAAATTTTGACCCACCATGTACATATATTTATAGGATGTGTATGTGCACGAGCAAATAAACAGCTATTTATCATTCTGAAAGCACTCTCAGTAACAGAGGAGCACTGACTCTTTTTAGATCACAAAAATGAGGCTTGGAGAAGTGTGGTGAACCACCCTGGCTGCGCGGTCACCGGGGACAGTGCTGGGAGAAGGACCCAGTGTTCTCCCTTCCACCCACTCATGCTCTTAACCTGTCTCCACCCTCACTAGCCCTTTCTCCCAGGTAACTGACACAATAACAGCAATTTAAAAAAAACCTGCATTTAAGTTCCCACCTGGGACATTGTCATGTAAATGATAAGGGGCAGCCTTGAGAAGGGAATTCACGTTACCCACAGCCCTCTCTCCTTCTCTGAGGTCAAGAGCCGGGCCAACCCTTCAAGGGCGATTCTGAGAGAAGCTAGCTTCATCCTAACCATGGCAGCATCTGGTCACACTTACTTGAAAACCATCCCCTTGATTTTGGCCTTCACTTCCTGTTGGGTTGAAAATGCATCCAAGGGGAATTCCAGACGAGGAGCAGAACTGAACTGGACAGCTCCCACCCTGACCTGCGAGGGGAGACAGAGGGCCCAGGGGCCAAGAGCAGGGTCAAGTCACAAACATCCCTAAGAGGAAAGAAGGGACGAGAAAGGTTAAGGCCCCTGCTTCCTGCCCACTCCCAAACACCAGTGCTGGAGCCTTCTCTCATGTCCCGAAAAGAAGGTTCCAGAGACTCAGTGGAGAATCTGGAAGGGGACTGTCACATCTGCCTGTATTCTGCACTGACTACCACCAACTCCACCACCATCCTGACAGCTCTCTGGGCTGAGCTGTGAGTGCTTTAGGGGTCTCTGCTCACACTTACTGCCTGCCTCCCCGGTGTAGGCACTGTTTTAAGCCATCTCAACAATTATCTCATTTAATCCACAGAGCACTCTTCATACCCACATTACTGCTGGAGAAAGTAAAACAGAGGCTACAGACCCGGCCCAGGGCTAGTAAGGAAGGGACTTGGTGGCTGGGATCCTCACTAAGGCTCAGTGATGCTGCTTCCCTTCTCAGCAGGCCTTCAGCAAACCACCCGCTCCCACCCTCCCCGGGATGCCACAGACACTAACCACAGCCACCATCACTGGTGGCTCATCACCTGCCGCAGCCACCACACACCCACCCTTCGTTGAGGGGATCAGCCCTTCCAGGCCTGCTCCTGCCAAGCTAGGGAAGGACCCGATCTCCAGACCGGAGTCAGACTGGGGGACAAGCAGCACCCTCATCTGAGACAAGCAACACTGGAGCTGGAGTTCCTCGGCAGTGGAGAGAATAAGAGCCACCAGTGGTCCCAGGTCTTGCATCTTAATGCATGAGACCACGTGAGAAAACCCAGTGCCTTGCAAAACTGGAGAAGGGAGATGGAGTCAGGTCACTCTCTGGACCCTTAAGATTGGCATGTGTCAAGCAGAGAAGGGTTGAAACATTAAAGTTTCCTCTCGAGGACCTAACCCCTGCACCTCGTCACTGGCTCTCAGAACTCCTGGAGAAACTACACTCTTAGTTACTATTCTCATAACCAACCCCAGTTCTGGCCAAGATTGCAAAAGGGCCAAGGGATTCATATTTAAACAATGATGCAGACTTTTGCTACGTGAATTCCTTCTCTGCTGATCCCTTAACGGGCCTGGTGGTTGATCAACACACACCACCTCACCAGGCTGGCTGCATCTGCTCCCAGTGAGCACAGCCCATCAGACTTTCCTCCCGCGGGAGATTCCTAGGAGGGGCCTCTGGGCATCTTAAGGAAGAAAATGAAGTTTTAGGTGGGCACGTCGGGGAGAGGGACACTGAAAAGCAGAATAGTAGAGAACCTCAAGAAAGAGTTTCTGAGAAGCGACCTCTGTAAAATCTCCCTCAAATTTAGCATGTTGCTAAAGGGTGATCTCAGATCAGTGGGGAAAAGACGGTCTAGTCAGTAAGTGATACTGGGACACCTGGAGAGCCCTCTGCAAAAGAATTAAGGGTAAACTGCAAACGGATTCCAGATTTAAACATGGAAAATGTGACCATAAAAGTTCTGGAAGAAAACTTGAAAGAATTCCTTTGTAACTTCAAAGTAGAAAAGACCCTACTAGGACTTGCAATCCAGAAGTCAGAAATGAAAATCGATAAATCTAACGAAAAAAACTTCCACAGGGCAAAACATACCATAAGGCAACCAAAACAGGAAGATAACATGAAAAGTTGCCGACTCATGTCGGAGATAAAAGGTTAGTTTCCCCAATATATAAAGAGTATCTAAGAATTGATATGTAAAAGGTCAACAGTCCAACAGAAAAATGGGCAAAGGATATGAACAGAGATCACAGGAAAGGAAATGCAAACGGTTCCTTAGTAAGAAGAGATGCTTGACTGTGTCACCCTGAGATGTAGCAAAAAGCCAGATACGTTTACAGGGGGAAATAGCATCCTCGAACACTGCTGGTTAAGAACATAAATGTCACAGCATCCATAGAGAGCAATTTGTCAAGGTTTACTGAAAATAACAAATGTGTGGGGCTACTGGGAACTTATCATACAGCTGTACTTCCACAGGTGTGAAATGACGTATTTACAAGCTCACAATGTATCTGTAATAACGGATGTCTATCAACAGGGAGTTGGAGAACTAAACCTTCACAAATCCTTACGACGGGAGCATTAATCAGCAATGAAAAATGATATATGGCTCTATTAATACCTATACTACCTACCTATCTAGACATGGAAAGACTCCCAAGACAATGTGAAGAGAAAAAGGTAATGTGTAAACAGTATGTACTGCGTGGTACCCTTTGTGTAAAAAGGGCAAAAATAAGAGCATATATTCACATTGCTTGTATTTGCATGAAGTGATTCTGCAAGGATGCTCACAAGACAGCAGGCGGGGGACTGGGCAAATATAAAACGTGTGGGTGAAAGGGATGCTTTTCATTGAATGTCTTTTTTTTTAATCATGTGAATGAATCACTTAGTTTAAAAACTCCCTTGAGACCAACAGCTGGGTGTGTTTAATTGAGTTAAACAGGAAGGAGCCAACTTCAAAACAGAAGATGGAAACAGCCTGAGTCAGTAGTTAAGGCATTTAATTTAATTGGTGGTTTGGGAGCAAAATAGTTACCTTTTATCTTCAGTTTATTGTATGCTCAGAAGCCAGCCCGCCCAGACTTCTCAGCACACTGTAATCAGTCCGCTCCGCTCATTATATTAGAAGCCACGAAGTGAACTTCTCAGCTTCAGTGTTAAGAGGAAGACTTCAAACACCTTACATCCACCTCAGTAACAAAGCCCCCATAAAAAGCCTGCATTTACAGCTACTTGAAAATTTCCGCCTGGAACGTAAAATAAGGTGCACATCAAATCTCCTTTGTGGGGAGATAACAAGACGGTGACACCAAAATGCAGCAGCAAAAACATAAAACCTGAAGCCGCAGATCAGACTGAACCGTCTGAAGTCACCCTAATGCAAAGAGCCTTCGCCACCAGTCCCAGCAAGTCTGAGCAGCTTGGAGGTGGAGGCGTTCACTTGCTCACGAAACAGACACCCAATTCCTCTGCTCCACAAGTCTTGCTTTAAGAAAGTTTTCTTGGGACAAACCCAAATACAAAACTCCCTGAAACCCCAGATTCCATCTTCTCAATAAAACAGAGCCACTAGGCACTCTCCTACTCATGAAAATGATAATCAAGTTCCCTCGAATGGGAATGTCCAGGCCTCTCACTGCTCTGTTTCCCTGTTGTGGCCACTGTCCCGTTTGCCAATATCTAACCTAAAAATGCCACATTCTAGATATGGTTCAGCAACATCGAGACTAAATTCCCTAAGCTCTGGGGCCTTGTGGGTTGGGATAGCTGCTCCCAACAGCACCACCCATGAAGTTTTTTTTGTTATAGTTTTCTTATCCTCTCTTCGAGGATGCTGAATTCCATCAGCACCTCCCACTTCCACATACACAGATACACACACACCCACCATGTCGCCAGCTGTCCACTTGCTATGTGATTGGGACAGCAGAATGTGAAGTGCTGGGCTGAGAGTCAAGAGGCCCAGTTCTTTCATGCTTAGTTCTTTTCGAAGATTGCTGTGTGACCTAAGGCAGTCACTTAGCCTCTCTGAATCCATTTATTCATCTATAAAACATTCTCTAATATTCCATACAGCTCTTCTCTTCCAACTTGCTATCCACTGGGGTCTCCAGGCCACTCATTTCAGGACATATTGCATCCCTGCTAAGGTCAACAGTGTTTGATCTTTATGGCTCCTCCTCTATGAAAAACTAGTGAAATATCATAAAGAATCACTTCCTTTTAAAAGCAGGGCAGTATGTGGAGGAGGGTAGAGATTCAGCAAGCCTCGGCCCTGACCCTCTCGGGGTCTGTGATGGGTTGACTTCATGGCTGGAACTTCCGCGTTCATGGAATGACGTCAGCTATAACTGAGCTAGACAGCCTGAGGGCAATGGGCTCCCTCCCCAGACGACATGCCATTCTGGAGAAAATCTGGCCCTCATTAACAGCCACTTTGTCCTAAATCCTAAAGGGTTTTCTAGGATTAACCCAGGAATGTCATTTTGGAACACCATTTCCTTCCTCAGTCTGTATGTGACTAGTCCCTAATTCAAGTAATTATGGCTTTCCAGACCAAAATGCCCTTCCTAAATTTTTATCTGATTTTTGAGTCAGTTCACACGGTTCAAAATCCATAAAGTATAATGAAGTTTACACCCATGAGTCTCCCCCTGGACTCATGCCCCAACTACTCAGTTCCCATCTTCTCCGTCAACTGGAAATCAGTGCTCTTATCCTCTCACAAATCCCTCCAGGGTTTCTTGATGCATATACAAACGAATACAAATACAGACTTTTTTCATCTCTGTTTTTCATAAAAAATAATATATTATAAATACCATTTGCACCTTTCTTTTTACACTCAATTTATTTTGGTGTCTCTCGATATCAGAGAATTTCCTCATTCGCTTTCTGCAGCTGCCCTGTGTTTCATTATACGAATGCACCATAATGGATGTACCTGTCCCCTGTGAGCGGGCATTTGGGTTGCCTGAAATCTTTACAAACAACACTGCAATGAAAAATTTTGCACATGCATTATTTTGCACCTGTGGGAGTATCTGCAGAATACATTATGGGGTCAGAGTCCAAGCCTTTGTCATTTTGATGGACATTATTAGATTCTCTTATAGAGAGGCTGCCCATGCCCACCAGCAGTGCATGAGAACACCAGTCTCCTACAGGCTTGCCAAAGGAGCACGGCACCAAATTTTGGATTTGCTGCTAATCCAGTTAAGTGGAAAATGGTATCGCAGCTGGAGATTTGCTATTACATTGAGTGAGGCTGGGGATCTCTTCCTATGTCAAAGGGCCGTCTGTGTTTCATTTTCTGAGAACTGTGTTCATTGACCGTTTTTCTAATGAGCTGTTCCAAAATACCTCTTTCAGCAACAAGAGCTGCAGCTAGCACACTCTGCTGGTATCTGCTGACTTGCTATCTAGAACCATGAAGAACAAGAAATGCAGATACTGGTTGGATTCATCAGGCAGGAGCTGTTCCTTTCAAGTAAACAGAGGGGAGGAGCTGTGATTCATAGTAAGACTCTAATCTTCAGAGGTAGTTACAGTCTTTGTCTGCCAGCATGCTTTCCCTTTCCCACTATTCTGCAAACACCACCTCCCTTTCTAGCGGGACATCCAGTGTTCATCCACACCCCAAGAATGTGGGTGAAATGACTCAAGTCTGGCTGGACAATCTCTTCCCTCTGACTTCTGTGATAGGTCAAGGGATTGTCATGTGACCCATGCCTGCCCAATCAGAGCCCTCCTCAGGGACTTCTACCAGTTTCACACAGAAAGAAGTCCATTCTCTTTTTCCTGGTGTGACGAGCTCGAAGGACAATGCAGGGCAACTTTGCTATGAAAGGAAAACCCGCCTGGGAAGGATGCCAACCAAGGAAAGCAAAATGCAGAGGAAAAGGAAAAAGAGAGGGACTGAGTCTTCGGATCCCATTACATCTGGAACCAGGATTTACCCCCTTGTTCTTCCTGGTTCCACAGGCCAGTAAATGCCCTCTTTTGCTTAAGATGGAATTTCTGTCACTTGCAACCAAAGATGTTCTAATACAAAGACAAGACTTGAACTCACCTTCCTGAGGTTGATGTCCAGAGCCTCACAGACCGTGATGGCAAAGCGCTTGGACCTTTCAAAGCTCCCTTTCCCGACGCTGTGAGAGCCGTCTATCAGAAACAGGATGTCCACCGCAGCCGAGCACCACATCACTAGGGGAGAGTGGGATAGAAAATGTGTGACAACCAGCTTCCCTGCTCTGATCCCAAGAGGACCTTACTACCAAATATGAGTGAAGGGGAAACAACCTTGTGGTGGTCCCAGCTCCTCTTAGCACAATGGTGGAAATAACACTGGGCAAAGTCCGGGCCAGAGGCAGCCCTCCCCTGCAGCAGAGAACATGCATCTACCACGGGCAGAACGCGCACAAACAGGCCCTTCCATGAAAATCTGTGTAATAAGGAAAGAGTCTAATTCAATAACACTAACTGAGTTGCATGAGAGGAGTGGCTACTGGGCCAGTGAGGAACACCCAACAGCCTTGGTTCCTGCCCTCAGGGGTCACAACCTAGTCTGGGACACAGCCAGGCACCCTGGTACGTAAGGTCGCATTACCCAAGAGGCTAAGTAATGGTAACCAGCACTGACTGCACCTTTCCTGTAAACCAGGTGCTACCTTAAACACTTTATACTTATTAATTTATTTAATTCTCATAACCACCTTGAGATTGATTACTATTTTTTAAATTTTTTCAACAGTTATATTGAGATACCATTCACAGATAAGTCACCCATTTACAATTCAACGGTTTTTAGTACATTCACAGATACAGCCTACCACCATCACAACCAGCTTTAGAACACTTTCCATCTCCTCGAAAAGAAACCCTGTACCCTTTAGCAATTAGCAACCCAGCCCCCCACCGCCACCCTTAGGCAGATTTACAGTGTGTCTTTCTGTTGGAGAGATGAGGAGAGCAGGGTACTGGGCAATTCGGTACCTTCCCTAAGGCCAAAGTACCAGGAAGTGGGGAAGCCAGGAATCGAAGCCAGGCCATCTGGCTCGAGTCCACACTCATCCGCTCGCCACAAAGATGCAAGAGAGGAAGTCAGAGAAGCACCAATGAGAAGGCGCCACCAGGAGCAGCGAGCTGGGGGGATGTAAGCAGAGAGGGAGGGAGGGACGTGCAGGGCGGGTCTGGCTTGGGCACTTTGAGGGGATGCCAAACAGGGCGGGCAGAAGAAGGAACATGGTGGCAGACAAGGCTGGCTGGGTAGATGGTGGTCACCTGACACAAGACCTTGAAGCAAGGACCAAGAAATTCAGCAACAAGGATTTACCTAGGGTTCTTACCCAGGAGAGGAACTTGGCCAGGCCCCTGTTTGGGGACAATGACTCTGACCACAGCATGAAAAAAAGACAGGAGTGGGGCAGAAACTGTCTGGAGTAACCTGGCTTCTCTTGGGTCTGTCACACGGAGGCCGAAGATGGCATATGAAGGGTGGAGTAAAACGTGGGCTTACTTTTGCTGGCGGCTGAAATCTTCCCAATGGTCTCCTGGCTTACGTGGACTTCCTGCAGAGGGAGGGATGGGGGCGCTAGGAGAGAAGACAGCAGAAGCAGTCACAACAAGGCAGAGAGGAGGGGAGTCGCCATCGCCACGCTGTGTGACCAGAACCAACGGGGAATAAGAGAGAAAACAGGAAGGTCGAGGAGTTTAATGACATTGTATCTTAAAAATTACCAGATGGACAACACAAACACCCCCCACCTTCCCAGACTTCTATCAAGGATCTTTACATTTAAGTTTTTTCTTTCTTTTTTTTTTTTTAGGGGGTGGGGTATTGGAGATTAGACCGGGCCCTCATGCATGCTAAGCACATGCTCTACCACTGAGCTATACACCCACCCCCAAGTATCTCTGCATTTAAATTTGAGTTTTTTGAAGAGAAAAATTAAAAATACATACGGAGGGAATATAGACAGCCAGTGATTCTGATGAGTTTGGGGGTTTGTTTTTTACAATTCAGTGACACTTTTCCTTGCTTTAAAATATTTTCTTCTTTTGTCTTTTTCTGCTTTTGAAGCAAGCTCTCAATTACAAAACATCAAACTACTCTTGAAAATGCCAGCCACCGGCACAGGATGGAGAAGCCCACAAGCAAGGACAGAGAGCGGCAGGTGGCAAGAGGTGGGAAGTGATTCAAGCAGTGGTTACAAACGTTCACAGGAAGCTAAAGCTCTCCGGCTGGTTGGGCCCTAACGTTAGCACAGGTTAGACTGGCCACTACCTCGGCGAGCGGCTTCAGTGTGTTCGGGTTCAGAGTCTACACGCCAATACAACTTCTTCCAGTTACGAGCTCTTGGCTTGCACTGATCACAGGATGGCCAGAGGACACCAGACCAGTTTGTCAGTTTTTCAAAATGCTGTCACAGACCCAGGAGATGTACTGGGAGACTTCAGGAGCTCCACACTTCAGTGACAGCGTGTGACTGGGATTTCCTGGCTGGATACGTAGTTCGGCCAAAATCCAAATGCCATTAGTGAGCTTCAGGGATTGGTACGGCACGTCCTGCCCTTCCACGTTCCTCTCGGCAATAGTATAAACATTGTTGTTTTGCAACTTGCTGGAAACAGCGTCAGCATTTAAACGACATTCCTTTATCTGAAACTTTGTCCCTGGTGAGGCGTAAGAACTTGGGTGCCCCTCTGGGGTACAGTTTCTTGCCATACAAATTAACCTTGGATGTGAACAGACAATTTATAGAAGAAAGAGAATTCGCAGAAACGCACAAGGGTAATTTTTCAAACAGGTGACAAAACACTTTGATTCAAACAGTGGGATACTCTGTTAAATATGAAATTTAGATGATCAAGCTATAAATTTAAATGCAACTGGGGAAAGATTAAATTAGGAGAAACTTTTCCAGCAGTGGCACTGTATTGGTACATACACCCTTTTGGAAAACAACATGGCCAAATGAAGTAAGAGTCATAAAAAGGCTTATATCCTTAGACCTTGCAGTATCACACCCGGGAATTGATCCAAAGGAAAAACAACTTTAGAGACGGGAAAAGGCACATTGAGACACTCCCTTCGGTGTTATCTGTCTGAGGAATGCTGGTGATAACAAGTATCTGAAGAGACAGGACTATGAGTAAACACTGATATATTCCTTCAAAGCAATGAGTATGAACAAGGGCTGAAAAGTTTTGGGGTACGAAGTGCGTGAATACATTTTTTGTTCTTCTATACAGAACCCAGTAAAACTGTAATAATGGCCTGTGAGCAGTCAATAACTGTTTACAAAATAAACTTTCAGAACAGGTAATGCGTCCGGATTGCTGAACAGTGAGCCAACCGTGATGGAAGTCCTGAAGACAATGAGGGTGCCACTTGGAAGGATTATCTGAAAAGCCAACTGTGCGTGGTCGATGTCAGAAGTAAACGTGCAGATGCTCTAAAAATGTCAATGTCCAGGGGAGGGTACAGCTCAAGTCGTAGAATGCGTGCTTAGCATGCATGAGGTCTCAAGCTCAATCCTCAGTACCTCCTCTAAAAATCAATACACCTAATTACCTCCACCGCAAAATAAAAAAAAAATAATTCAGTAATAAAAATCTCAATGTCCTATGGGTAAGCGCAGAGGACACACAGTGAGGGTGGGCAGAGCCCAGGAGCAGGACAGCCCAGGAAGGGGGGCAGATGAAGGAATGTGAAATGGGGGGCTGCTGGGAGGTAAACGTGGGGGTGCAGGAGGCGGTGAGGGAGGGAGGTATCATACCACACAGGGAAGTTGGGTTCAATAGGACTTGCACCTGCCAGGACAGTGGGAGTGGTCCCAGCTCCACCCTGGTTTCTCTCCATTCATTAGTCTTCTTAATAGCAAACTAAACCAGTTCCTAGTTCTCCTCGGACCAAATTTTTGAGTTTGCCCACCTGACATGTCCTCCCCTCAATCTCTACTCACAGGGAAGATGGTTCAAGGCTAAAATGCTGAACCAGCAATTAGCTCCCCAGTCAAAAGCTATCAGACAAAAAATAAATCAGACCTTCTTTCATGAGGTCTGCGAGAACCTGCTACTGCCGTTTTGCCACCAGAGGCAAAAACAAGACGTAAACTACAATACGATAGTAGACTGAATTATAGGGAAAAAAAAGAAAACCAAAAACCTCCACTTCCATAAAACATGGCTGATGTTAGGACAGAGGCTGTGGCAACACCTCACCCCCAAAAAACCCAAACAAAAGAACACAAAAGTCACTCAATAACTCAGCAAATTGGTCTCCCAGAAAACTAGCTTTCTACATCACTGCATTCAGACATCACCAACATCTTGCCAACCTGGGGGGCCCCCACTGCAGCCCATCCCATAATGCGGTGCTGCTCCCATGAGCCCTGCTCCCCCAGAGGCTCCCCGAGGGCAGGAACACTTCCCCCTTCTACCTTCCTCCACAGAGCCCAGCCCAGCTCTCTGCACAGTTTGGCCAAATGAATTAAGAGCTATAAAAATGCTCACACCCTTTGACCCTGTATTCAAAGCAGGTAGGCACTAAGCTTTCCTGAACGTGCCTACAAAACACTGGCAAACAGCCCAGGAGCTGAGGAATCCCTAACGTCCTGTAGGGAGACACTGTTCCTTTAAAAATGTCTTACCAGCAAGTTCTCCAGCTGGAAACTGGCCAGCCACTGCCCTGGACGGGAGGGTGGGCTCTGTGACTGCAGATCACTCACTCCAGATGTGGCTCGGCTAATGTAACTCTGTACCACGTGCTTGGCTGTTATGGCAAGTGAGTGGGTACCTGGGGGACATCTTCACTTCTTCCCTGTGTAACCACCTCCGGATTCTGCAGAAGCTCCCCCTGAACAGGGAGCTGATGAATGTGTGGCTGCTGCTTCCTCTTCAAACCAAGTCAGCCCACCCCTCTGAGGACCACCTACCTGGGCTCCAGAACCTGAATCTGCTGGGGGGGACAGGCGGTGCTAAGGAGCTAGCAGGGTTGAGAATCACTAATCTAGTCAAACCCTCGCACTCTACAGGTAAGAGCACAGGCTTAGAGAGAGAACGCCTGTCCATTCCTGTCCGGGAAGGGTGGGCAGCCTGGGAGGGAGGAGACTCAGGTTTCCATCCCAGCTCACCTACTGATAGCTGTGTGATGCCAGGCAAGTCACACAGCCTCTCTGGGCCTCCCCTGCCCCATCTGTACAACCTAGGGGTGGCCAGATCAAGTGCTCTGTAAACTGAACAGACTACAGAGAGTGAAGTTCACAATGAGCTGAAACAGAACTGGGCCTGTGTCTGGGCCTCCAGGGACCACATTCAGGCCCTGTCCCCAAACAAGTCTCATTCCTCCCCAATCCCTTGGTCATGAAGCTGCTGTGTTACACTGTCCACCCACGGGACTTCAAGAGAGGGGAGAGGTGGGCTGAGCAACCACACCCTTCTTCCAGCCTCTCTCATCTCCGAGGCCCCGGAGAACAGGCAGGTGGTGACAGCAGCCAACCCCGCAGGGCGCGCACACCTGCTCGCGGAAACAAACCAGGCAGGAACCGCAGCCGAGCCTCAGGGACCACAGGACGATCCTGAGCCAGCCTCGGACAGCCGGCCACCCAGCCCGCTCATTCTTACTTGTCAGACAACAATCCACAGAACACACCCATTCCTTTCTACCATCTCTTATTTCAGAGAGGCTAGAACCCAGGAGGGCCAAAACGGCAAGTAAAAAGAACACTGATTTGCCCCATTATTCCTTCATGAATCTACTTCTTGAGCACCGAATGTGTGCCAAGCCCCAGCTGGGTGCCAAGGTTACACAGCATGCAGTGAATAAAGAGCAGGCAGGGTCTGTTCATCATGGAGCTTATGTCCATCTGGTGGAGAAGATGGACACTAATTTTTTTTAATTTGCACAGAAATAAATTCATATCTATGTTAAATGCTACACAGCAGAGGGACACAGGGCTACAGGAGGTTTCAGTAAAGGGATCTGTCCTGATCTGGGGGTCCAGGAGGAAGGGTGCTAGGGGATGAGCAGGAGTTCACCAGAGCAGCAGTGTTCGGGTGAGGCAGTGATCCAGGCAGAGGGGCTAACTGAGAACCCCTAGGGTGGCAGGGAGCAAGGGTGCTGAGCAGGCCTGGAGGGAATGTGGGCTGCAGCACAAAGGATGGAGGGAGGGGGCTCCAGAGGGGACACCAGGTGGCAGAGGGTCAGATCAGGCAGGGCTTCTTAAGAGTCATGGGACATTACTTTAAAATTTCAGGTAGGTGATGGGAGTGGAGAGGGGTCCAGACATGATGAGATTTGCATTTTGAAGTGGCTGGTATGTGAAGAACAGGATGGAGGGGGACCAGGTGAACCCAGGGAGACCGTTTGGGGGCTACTGCAGTGGTCCAAGCACCAGATGATGCGGCTTCAACAGGGCAGGTGGCCATGGAGTGGAGAAACACTGATGCACTCAAGAGACCCTTAGAAGTTAAAATCAACACAATGTGAGACAAACCAAATCAATACTTCACCCCTCCCACAAAGAAAACTTACCTCCAGCAAACAGGAAAAGGCAGAGGACTTCCAGCAACAGGAAAGAGGGCATCTTGACATAACTATAGGGTCAGGACAAGGGGAAAAAAAAAAGCAGCAGTAATCAGCTCTGTGAGCTCCCCAAGTCACAGCCCCAAACAAGATGGCAATGGCTCAGCCTTTCCTGGGGCACAAATGTGACCCTGGAGGCTGGTCCTCGCCATGATAACCACAGCAGCCTGGAGAAGCCTCAAGTTCCCCCAAAGCCATGGAAGATTCTGCTCCAGTGTTTTTTTGTTTTTGTTTTTTTAACTTTTTTTTTTGTTTGTTTTCACTGCAAAGCTTTTTGTTGTCGTTATTTATTTATTCTTTATCGCAGTATAGTCAGTTTACAGTACTGTGTTAATTCCAGTGTATGGCATAATGATTCATATATATATATATTCCTTTTCATATTCTTTTTCATTATAGGCTATTACAAGGTACTGAATATAGTTCCCCAGTACTATACAGTAGGCCCTTGTTGTTTATCTGTTTTATATATAGTAATTAGTATCTGCAAATCCTGAACTCCCAATTTATCCCTCCACCCACTGCCTTCCCCTCTGGTAACCACAAATTTGTTTTCTATGTCTGTGAGTCTGTTTCTGTTTTATAAATAAGCTCATTTGTATCATTAAAAAAAAAGATTCCACATATAAGTAATATCATATGGTATTTTTCTCTTTTTTGGCTTACTTCACTTAGTAGGACAACCCCAGGTCCATCCATTTTGCTGCAAATGGTATTATTTTATTCCTTTTTATGGCTGAGTAATATTCCATTACACAAATATTCCACAACCTCTTTATCCAGTCATATGTCAATGGACATTAAGGCTGTCTCCATGTCTTGGCTATTGTATATAGTCCTGCTATGAACACTGGGATGCATGTATCTTTTCAAAGCAGAGTTCCCTCTGGATATATACCCAGGAGTGGGATTGCTGGATTCCATGGTGAGTCTATTTTCAGTCTTTTGAGAAATCTCCATACTGTTTTCCATAACAGCTGCAACAAACTACAATCCCACCAACAGTGTAGGAGGGCTCCCTTTTCTCCAGCCTCTCCAGCATTTATCATTTGTGGACTTTTAATGATGGCCATTCTGCCTGGTGTGAGGTGATACCTCATAGTTTTGATTTGCATTTCTCTGATACTTAGCAATATTGAGCATTTCTTCATATGCCTATTAACCATTTGTATGTCTTCACTGGAGAAATGTTTGTTTAGGTCTTTTGTCCATTTTTTGACTGGGTTGTTAATCCAATGACTTTGATTTTAAAGAACAGCCTAACATCTTCCCCAGACACCCACTCTCAAAACCCCAGCTCCTTCACAGGCTCTGGCAAGGTGCACTGTGTCCAGACTTAAGAGACCTGAGTCCCAGCTCATCATGGGTCTTGACCAGCCAGGTGACCCTGAGGAAAGACCTTCCTTCTCAGTGGCTCCACTTCTTCACAAGGAGTTAGATTCTGACTGGCTGAAGATTTCAAAGTCTTCATTTTCTGAAACCCAACAAGGTCACCCAGCCTGCACTTTCCAAATTACTGAGAAACAGTCACGTGGCTAAGGAAGAAACAAAAGTATTCTTGTAAAACTTTTTATTGCTTAATAATGCTTGTAGTATGGGTAAAATTCAGTTCCATAGGGTCTGATTACTTTTCGATTTTTGAGACAGATATTAAGGATGGCAAACAAGAGCTTTTCATAAGAAATTACAGACCATAACTTTGATTCCATGAGGGCACATGTCTGAAGTTTACTTCTAATTTTAGCTGCAAGCCCAGAAACACATTATCATTCCAATCACAAAGATATGACGCACAATTCAGACAGACTTGTATTTTGGTGAATGTACATGCAGTATAGAAACTGACAGGGATCAGAGAGGCGAAATTTAGACTTTTTCCCCCCAGAATAACTTGGCAGGAAAAAAATCTAAAAATGTCTTCATAGGTTCTAGAAATTCTGTCTTTCGTCTTTTGGGATCCAATACATTCAAGATCTCATCCTACAGTTTTTCTGCATTAAACCTGTCTTTTAAGAAATGACTTAGAAGAACAAGGAAACACACATTTCTTTCTGCTAAACAGATAACACTGATGCTCAATCAGGAGATAGTTCTGAAGAGGAAATCCTGAGCAGAGATACGGAGAGGGAAATACTACAGGATTCCAGGGGATGTACCAATGAGCTTATTTACATCCCTCTAGAGATGAGGGATGAGAGAGGAGGTCAGTCTCTGCAGGTGGTATATAAGCATGCAGCACGCAGTGGGGAAACTCACTCCAACCTGATGCGCTGAGAAAGTCCCTTTAACATCGTAGATAAAGGCCACCCTCCTGCACCTAAGAATAGGGATAGCAAGGCAGAAGCCCCGAGTTTTCATTTACCGATCTTGGTCCTTCAGACCCATCTGACTCCCCACCCCCGCCAACCTCCACTGGGGAGGCCAGTTCTCCAAAACAGCCACCAGGAGTCTCCTAGTCCTCTTCAGCCACTCACCTAAGTGCCTTTAACTTAACCTTCACTCAGATGAACTGTCTTATGTGTCTGATGCAATTCCACTACCTTTGCCTGGACAATGAAAACACACCTCCCAGCTGCGGAAACCAAATAGAACGCGACTCTGAATTCACAGAATTTGCTGACAGGGCTGAGAGCAATGGCTACCTTGAAAATCAAAGTCAAAACAGGAAATACAGATTCTTCTGATTTGCAGAAAAGTTAAAAATGACCCAGCTTGTGTTCATCAAGGTGCTATGGCCAGACCTCACTCGGAAATGCAGGAAACAGGAACAACCAGTGGTGTGAGTGTGCTTTCGTGGACAATGCTCATCCCCTGGGTCTGTGCTCCGAGCCTCAGGAGGCACGCTATGGTGTGAAAGTCAGGAGGAGACTCAGGGAATGAGCCGTGTACACCTCAGAGATGATGGGAAGGGGTCATTGAGGCTCACAAGGGGAGGAGTCCTGGGTGATAACAAGGCTGAAATCTCCAGCTCCTGATCCAGCACACTTTCCTCTAACCATGCTACTCGTGGAGCCGAGGTCAGCTCAGGGCCCTCGAGCCACCCCCTGAACTCTGTCTACACTGAGCTGGCACACGGTGACTCCCCGACAGGTAGGAGCCACCCCTGCCCCATGGTGGCAGACAGCCTGCACCCTGGATCCAGGGACCCCCTCCTTCTCATCTCATGCCATGTGATCCTGAGAGGGGTCGTGGCTCCTCCCCCTGCAAAATGAGGAGGTTGGACCAGTTGCTGCCAAGGCGTTTTCTGGTTTTAAAAGAACCCCCCTTGCTCTCCCCTCCATCATGGACCCACGATGGGCAGACCTTACCCTACTGTTTATTCAGCTCGTTGGTTTTCAAAACATTTCTGAAGCAAACTAAATCCAATGTCCCAACCAGCTGAGAGTCTCTGGGCTTCAAATAACTCAGTGGATTCACATCCTCACCAAATCTAAGTGAAAACTGAAGACTCGATCTTGCAAGAGTTTCCTAGACATAATCAAAGGGAGAAAGAGGGATAGAGAGGACACTGGCTGGTGGAGGGGCTTCCACTGAGCCTTTCAAGACAGCAAGACAGACTTTCCTCTTCCCCAAGGACATGTTTTCTTTCCTTACTCCACACAAGACCTGCGGGACAAGTTCCCACCTGCCGCCTGGGAGCCAGGGAGGGGCGAGGCCTGGGGACGAGGGCCAGGGCAGGGCAAAGGCAGAGCGCTCCTCAGTGCTGTCTAGCCCTGCATTTCAGGACGAATTGCTGGGATCACAGCTTCTAACCTTGGGCACAGGCAGGACTCTGAGGCTCAGGCCTGTTAATTTTTCACAAAGCCAGGACAAGGTAAAAGGGAGGGTGCCTGCCGCAGAGCAAGACGCTCAGTGAATGCAGGCCCCTCTCTCTGCCAGGTGACAAACCTAAGCAGACCCATTTTGCTCTGTCACATGTCTCTGCTCGCCCAGATGAATGTTTTTCCAGAGCCTCCTAAGTTTCTGCTCATTAAAATGAAGTTTATGTTGGCAATGTGCAAATCCATGTAAGAAATCAGATGCCCCTTCGTAAGTGCCTGGGTCGTCCGGTGCTGACTAGGAACCTCAGCAGCTCCCTGTCCCCTCCAACACAATCCCCGCTGTCACACAGCCCACACTGAAACTGTCTGCTGAGTCACCTGTCCTGCCTGCCAGGTGGCAAATGCCCCAGGGACCAGAGACTGCATCTCAGTCTCTGCTGGAGCCCCAGCAAGCTGCTCGGACCTGGCACAGAGCAAGTGAGCATCATCTCAGCTCCAACAGCGGGGCTGGAGGGAAGATACAACGTCCTGATGAATCTTTGTGCTTGCCGCACTCATCAAGTTCTTTTTTACACCAAAATAAATGAAACAAATGTGATTTTGACGCTGGTGAAGGGTTAGTAGCACTCTTTGCTATCTATCCCTACCCAGTCAGCTCAAATATTCAGTGTGCTTCCCCCTCTTCGCATGGCAAAACTTTCTGCAAGACCGATTCAACATTCTAAATACAACTCTACATCTGAAAACTCTCTAAAAGGATGAATTTCACAGTAAAAACCGAGAGCTGCTATCACCTAGCAAGCACTTACTCACTAAAGTGCCCAGTACTGGGCTCTGTACTTACGGGGCTTCTCTCTCCTAATCCACACAGCCTGCCTGTGAGAGTGTACTGCCCCCATTTTACAGACGAGAAAACTGAGACACGGAGAAGTGATGAGTTTTTGCCCCAGGTTAGACAGCTAAGAAGTAGATCAGACTCCCTTCTGGCCTCCCAGTGATGTGTTCAATCGTCACTTTCTTGATTCCGAGGAGTCAGGATCGAGGAACAAAGGTATAATTAAAAATCTGCCACCCTGAATCCCGCCCCTCGGCCGTCTTCCACCTGCTAATACCTGTCAGCAACTCCCACGCTCCAGCACCTAATGAGAAGATTTCCAGAACCCTCTGCATTCTTGTGCAAGGCAGTCGGGAGTGGTCCGCAACCCAGAGACAGAAACAGATCCTTCACCCCCAGGTACACCTTGTCAAGCCTCTTCCATTACCAAACGCCTAGCTCATCACATTTGTTCCTTTCTGTTCCATTACTCAAACTAATCCCACACATTATTCCTGGCCTCTCTGGTTCTTACACATGGCCCGAGATGCTCCCCATCCCCCACCCCCTTATTTGACTGTTATCTTCAAATCCTGGTTCCACGAAGCACCTGGGGTAGCAGATGAGTGAAGTCTGCTGCAGGGCACGGCAAAAAAGTCACACTCTGCGCTGCCCAGGGATTACATTTCCCATGAGACAGGAAGAAAGGCAGGCCAAATGAGACTACTTTTGAAAAACAAGGGCCAAAGGAGTGACAGCTGAAGGCAGTTTAGCAGGACAATGCCCACCTCCTCCTCTATAACTGGAAACAAAATGAGAGCAGGCTGAAAAAGGAAACCACTGCCACCTCCTTACAAAATGCAATTCCAGCCCCGAATATTAGATTAGTCCTTGGCAGCCTCCTCTCAATCCATGGGATAGAAATCTGAACCCTTTACAAGAACAGTCAACACCTGAACAGGAAGACCTTAAAATCAGAGGTGAAAGTCCCCAGCCAGGAAGCCCTTGGTCTTTTGCTGTAACAAGTATCTTCCTTGTCTGTTTGGCAAAATACTCGGCTCTCACCCAGACAGCCAAGGGAAGTGGACATGTTTCTAGTTTGATAAGGCAAGAAGAGCATTTTAAAAGTTGCTCTGGGCAATTATGCTCCCTTTAAGAGAATCACAAATTTTCAGAACCCAAGAGTCTGGTAACCAGAAATCAGCACCAAGGGACCAACAATTTGCCCTTTGACTCCCTGGATGGTTGGGGAGAAAGCTGGGCAGATGGACATAAATCACAGGCTCCCCACACTCACTGTACTGGCTAAGAGGCATTTTTAGCCAGAAAAGATTTTGATGTTTGTTTTGCTGGTATTTGAAAACCCTTTATTGAAGCTGTACAGGACCCAAGTTCACTGCTAGGGGACTCTGGAAAGCACACACACAGGACTGGAAGTCCAGAGAAAAGAGTTCCAGACTAGCTCTGCTTCTAACCAGGTGACTCTGAAAGCAACAACTTCCCCCACCCCCACCTCACTTCAGTCATCTGTCAAATGGGGTGACTCTTGTTTTACAAACAGTGTTGTAAAGATCCAGTGAAACAAAGCTCCCCTGAAAATAAAAGACTTTCTAAAAGTATAATAATTTCTAAATGTAAAAGATTATCATTGCATTAAATAACTTAACTATATTTATACCCTATAGAGCAGACATGATCATTTCCACTTTTATACATGTGGAAAGAGTCTTGGAGAAGCTGGGGCCCACGGTCGAAGAGCTGGCAGATCACAAGTTTAGAGTCAGGGCCAGGTCTTCTCGCAGGCAGCCCGGAGGAGACAAGAAGCGTGCAGCAGACAGCTGGAGTGCAGAGCATCAGTCTGACATCCGGAGACCTGAGCATGAACCTCTCAGGTAAACTCCTTCACTTAAGTCAATTTCCTCCTTTCAAAAATGGCGGTGACATTACCCGTCCCAATGACCTGGAAAAGTTGTTGCCAGTATCACATGAGACTTACTGAGCCAAAGTCCCCTGGGCAAGGGCAAAGTGGCCTCAGTGGAGATCAGGGAAATCCAGTTAAGAGAAGGGATGCAGGATCAGGAAAGGAAGGAAGGGGAGGAGGACTGTAACCATACTCAGGGAAGCCCAGCAGGTAGCTGTGTAGGTGGAAGAGTAGGCGGACTGGAGCTGTTTGGAAGATGAAGGGGTGAACCAAAGGAAGGGACTTCACGTGTGCTCAGTTGTCCCAGCTTGCAGGCCTGGGGAGACGCTGAAGCAGGATGTCGCACAGGGTAGCCCGTCCCTTGTACAGAGTCCCCAAGAGACCTGACAGCCTTGAAGATGTTGGGAAGGGTGTGTCTTACTTTTTTAAAAAAATCCTTGTGGGATAAAATTTACAATCAGCCATTCTGTGACAGTGTTCCCAACTAAAAGTTTTCGTTTTTTGTTTTTTGTTTTTTTTACTGATGTGCTAAGCACCTGTGTGAGGACCCCTACTCTAAATGCCTCATAGTGTGGCTGACCCTTCCACTGGTATAATTGTATGAAATTTAACTTTGTCAATAAAAACTATTAAGCACCTGCCCTGTGCCCGGCATCCTCCCGGGTGTCAGGGATGCAGTGAAAATACTGCATAAGATGCACACCTGGTGGGCACACTCTTAATAAAAAACTTTTGCAGTTTCACCAGCAGCTTATAATCAACGTCATCACTTGCCAATTAACAGCCATGCTGTTAAGGAAGCTCATTAAAAACCCAGGAGTCAGGGTTCCCGGCAGGCTCTCCTGTTCTCCCACTGGCAGTTTTCTACCCTCTCTGGCTGTTTCCTCATCTGTTAAAACATGAGCAGCTGACTACAATTCATTCCAGGAATCCGAGCCTGTTTAGGGGGAGGGAAAACGGGGAAGCTCTGGATGATAGACCAAAAGCCAGATTTAAAGAAAATTTAAAACCAGGCTTAAAGTTCTTGATGGGTGTTCAAACAGACAGGTATGATGTAGAAAGGAAGGAATCCCCCTGGCCCTCAGGATGTGCCTGGGGACCTAGTCTGGGAAATTCTTACACATTAAGAGATGGCTCTGAGCTGGGTTTCTACAAAAGAAGAGCAAGGGCCAGTTCCCACACAAAGAACAGCCTAGTGGAGTTCTGTACCCTATCAGCCATAGGAAAAGAATGGCTGCAGGCTACTAAAAGCCAGCAGCATTTATAAATTAACTCCCAAGACCTTTGCCAACTGCAGCGATCTCTCGAGTTTTCTGTTTCCTTCTCTTCTCCAGATTCTTTTCTCAACAAACAAACATTTCTTAATATAATCTCACAGTGGAAGCAAAAGCAGACCTCGAATTTTTAGACTTCAATTTATAAAACACTTAGAAGTTCTAGGAGGGTTGTTTTTAAAGGACCACATCATTTGAAAATTGTCCAGGTTCTGATTATTCAGTCCAAGACACCAAACACAATGCATGGTGTCCCCGTGGAAAGACCCCTCTCAGTTCGACAGCCACTGATTCCACAATGAGAGGACAGCAAGGTGCCCTCCTCCCTTCCCTTCTGCCTGGGTGGCCACCCTGGCAAGTTTCTAAAGTGCAATTCTGAGCCTCTTCCCTTTCTCATCCCAAGAGCCAGGCTCCGAGCTGGAGAAGTGCAGGAAGCAGGGCCGGGCTAGCTGGCCAGTGTGGGGTTAGGGGGGGCCCAACAGGTGAAATCACCATGGAGGATACATCCCTTGGCCTTCCCATAGACCAAGGGCAAGTTTCTCAGGGCAGCGGGCCCTTCTCAGGCTCTGCACGCAGAGACCTGGATGAGGGCACTCGGCTGCTTGGTTAAACGGCGCGGGAGTGACTCTAACACCTGCATATGCGGTGTAAAATGGGAGGAGGGAGGCTTGGGCACGTCCCCAAAGCCTTTATTCAAAAGGCGAGCCAGGTTAGGGGCTCCAAGACCGCGCTGAGCAGGGCCGCTGTAATAGTGGTTCCCTCCACCCACAGACACCGAGCCCCTGTCCCCTTACCTGCGGTCCGCGCCCCGCGACTCTGCGCTCTGGTGCCGGGGACCCATGGGAGGGGCTGCTCCCCGGCTCCCTAGACGCCCCCGCCGGCTCGCCCGGGGCTGGACCGCGGGGATCCCGGAGAGCGCGCGCGCTAGGTGCGCCCTGCCTCGGGACGCCGACTTCCCGGAGAGGCGCGCGGGCGCGCTCAGGTGGAGCGCAGACAAAGCGGAACCCACCCCGCCGCGCCGACGCCGCGTCCACGCGGGGCCGCACGGTCTCGGCACGCCGGGCCGGCGCGCCTGGGGGCGGGGCTCTCCGCCCCCGCCAGCGCGAGGAGGGAAGCGGCGCCCCCCCCAGGCCGAGAGCCGGGCCGCCGCGCGCAGACCCCTCGGGGCTGGGCTCACCCGGACCCGCGCGGCGAAGAGCGCGCCGCAGGACCCGGCTCGGGCCAGGGGGCGCTGCGAGCCCGGGGAAGGGGCGGCCGGGGCGGGAGCCACGTGGGACACCTGTGTTCCTTCTCGAGGGGAGGCGGGGAGCGCGGCGCCGGCCGACCCCCTTGGGGTCGCTTTCCCAAGGAGGGCGCATCGCGCTTTTGGAAACCCGGCTCGCAGCGCCTCTTTCTTTTATAAACAATGGGCTGGCCAAGGTCGGCAAATAAACAAAGGTGCTTACTTCTGCTCTGGTCTCCCAGCCTCCGAGCGGTGCAGCAAGGAACACTAAGCCATCTGCTCTAGACTCCGCAGGATTTATTGCTGCGACCCGTGCGAAAATGTTGACTTTGGCATCGTTTCTATTTGTCATGGCAATTGCCGTTTGTTTACCTGTCTGTCCTGTTATTGCCGTTGGGCGGTAATAAGCGGGCCTATTTGGCCAGCATCCTCGTTTAAGTTTGGAAGGTGCTCTGATTTTTTTAAATCAACCACCGCAGAGCAAAGTAGCACAATGTCTTTTGCATAGTAAGCACTCAGTAAACGTTGGCTACTATTGATTGCATCATCTGTAGTTCCCAAACGCCATCCAAAGTGTCATTACATGATGTGGGATCATTACAAAAAAAAAAAAAAAAAAGTGCCAAGAAGCAAACCACACCTACTCCACTACCCAGAGATAATCGCTGTTGAAACTATGCTGTTAGTTCTCCCAGCGTCATCCTCCACATGAAAAAATTTTTAGTTCATTCCATGCAGTGTCATAACCAGCTTTTCTATTTCCCTTCTTGAACATCTTTCTGTGCTTTTAGCTACACTTACTGTTCTAGTGTACTTAACCTATCCACCTATCTGCTTTTTTTAATTGAAAAAGTTTACTACAAGATATTGAATATAGTTCCCTGCTATACAGAGGAACTTGTTTATCTATTTAACATATAGTAGTTAATATTTGCAAATCTGGAACTCCCAGTTTATCCCTTTCCACCCCCTTTCCCCTGTAAGTTAGATATTTGTGCTTTTGTCCAATTAATCCCTTGCAAGAAAGAGCTGTAGGGCGTGTGTGTGTAATTAAGGCTTTTGCTGTGTATTGTCAAACTGCCCCAGGAAGACTGACCTGTTTCCTCTTTTCCATGTCCCTTTCCCATTATTCTTGTATTCTTGTAAATATCAATCTGATAGACTAATAACAATTTTGTTTTTACACCTTTCCTTTTCAAAAAATCCTAAAAACATCACATTTCCCTTGGTGGTTCTCAATTAGTTTCCAACCTTCCCCATATGGACAGCTTCCAACAAAAGTGGCCCCGGCTAATATAAAGTTGCAAACTTCACCAAAGAAGAGAAAAAGAGGCTTCAATTTTTCACCTCATTCGTTCCTCCCAATAACATTTACTGAGCACCCAAATGTAAAAACACAGCTGCACCCGAACAGCAGACGTTAACTCATGAGCACCTGTGCAGAGGAACTTGACTGCAGGTCTAAATGCTCCTTGGGGAGAGAGGGGGAGGGTCTCTGCCTCTAGATGGACATTGTCCCAGGCAGGTGATGCAATGCAATGCAAGCCACAGGTGATTTTAAAGATTCTAGTAGCCACATTAACTTGAAAAGGAACATGTGAACTTAATTTAATTACCCAGTAGCTCCCAAATATTATCTCAATATGTAATCAATGTAAGAGCTATTTTAAGCTAAGTCTTTGGAGTTCTGTTGCACTTCACATTTTCAGCACAGCTCCATTTGGACTAGCCACATTTTAAGTGTTCAGTAGCCACAAGTCGGGGTGGCCTGTGCCACTCTAGACAGAGCAGAGGTTTGAGAAGAGCAGACCAAGCCCTGGTAAAAGTGGGCGTTTCACAGCTGACAGCCCTCTCCCCTACCTGTTCGGATTGGTTGGTAACATTTACCAGCACGCCTTTGCCTAAGCAGGTTTACCTTAGAGAAGCCCCATTTAAATGCTGGATGTTCCTGACAGTTTTAAATCTTTAGTTGGGGGTGTTTCACATTTTCATTCCATGAATGAAAAGTAAAAAGGCTGAAACTATACAATACTGGTGGAGACATCAGTTTCTTTGAACTTCTTCACGTCAAAGTTTAGTCAGTGTGTCTTTCTATCAGGTGTGGGTGTGGGGAGGCGGAAAAGCAGGTGGCCCAGGCCCTGGAGGGTGCTGAGTGAGACAGAGACGAACAGTAGACGCTTTTAATACAGAGAAGCTGGACTATTGCTTTTGTCACCCTGGCAATGCCTCCTTTGCAAAGACCTGTGGAAATTTGAAAAATAGTTACCACGAAGGACCTTCATCCCAAAGGGCTTGCGAGCCTCTTGCTTCCAAGGACTTGCCTTATTCGTCTTAGTGGCTCTGATGCTTGATAACTCTCCATAGTAAGTGACCTTTAAAAACGTGAACTAACTCGTGAATTACCCTGTACAGCACGTCTCAGTGGTAAACACACAAGGCACGAAGACAACTTTGAATTCCACGCAGAGAGAAATGGAGACTCCAGCGCTCAGCAGTGTGCAGCGGGAGACGCCCGGGGCAGTGGAGCAAGCACTGCTTTGGAGGTAAGGTTTTGGGTTCCCATTCCAGCTCTCCTCCCTACTGGCTTTCTGCCAGAGAAAAGATGCATAATTTTTGATTGAATGTTCAGTTCCCTGGCCTATAAAATTAGAAGTTGGTGGGTAGACTGTTTCCCTAATTTATGGGAGCCCAATTCAAATTCTTTGCATCCAGTCCCCCAAATGATAAAGCAAGGTGAAGCTCACATTAAAAAAAAAAAAAAAACCCAAAGGAGGATGCATAATAGAGCCACAAAAGTTGTGGATTTCCCAGAACCCACAGAGCAGCTAGAACCCTCTTGTTGAGAAGTGAAAGAACAGGAAACAAAGCATATTAAATGGCAAAGAAACCATCTTAGAGCAAACAAAGGGCCTGATTCTGAAGTGCTCCACAGGCAGCAAATTAAGCCAGAGCAAAAACTGGAGCTAAGGGCAGTGCGAGAAAACAAAGTGTGGCAGAGGGACATGAGGAACAGAAATACTGCCATCTTGAAGCCAAAGACCCTTAGGTTTGGGGCAGGGAGCAACTGGTCTAAGGATTAAAGCGTCTCGACTCCGTAAAAAGAATTATGCACAGGGTTTTACTGGATTTACTTTTGGAAAATGTGATGCTTTCTGGCTGCATCAAGTAAACATGGAATAGACGTCTACAAAGGCAAAGGGCTGAGTAACATTTAGTCATTCAACCAACATCCCAAACTGCATAAGCACTCTACTTCAAAACTGTCAGTATTCCCAAATTGTGTATCTTTAGTTTTCAGATGCACGGGCAGGCCTTAAAAGAAGTACTCACTGAATGCATTTTGAGAGGAATCTGGGTGCACCCCTGGAGGCAGCAGAGCAGGCTCTGCCTGCCTTTTATCAACCTCATGGTCCATCTCACTTCCTGGAAGGCTCGTTTTACAGGTGAGCATGTGCTCATCAAAAGGGTATCAGGACAAGGTTTTAAAAACAGCACCATCTCAGGGTCTCAAGGTAAAAGGAAAGCACAGGAAAATGGCTGAGATTGGGCATGAAACCAAAGTTGTTATCTGAAAGCTACTGACAAGATTAAAGAACTTTCCGAGGGAGGTCAGACTGCAGTGCCTGAACAGTAATCTGAACAATGTTCAGGCACAGAAAAGGTGTCAGCGGTTCCTGGGGGAGCCCTCTGCCACTCTCGCCCCGTGCATACGGACAGAAGGCTTACTGCATCTGAACCTCCCTTTAATTCCGGCAGGAAAAACCATCCTCCAACTCTTAACTGTATGTGTGGAAACACCATCTGCCCTCCAACTTCTTTTATTTGGAAAAACAAATGGCACCTTTGAGAACCTTCTGTGTTTAACGAGTAAGAACCGCTTGGATGTGGATCTGGCTACAGAACACCCGCACTAGCGAGTAGCCCAGGGTCACTCGGGCTCATCCCAGAAGAGCTCAATCTGCCAGATCCAGGCGGCAGTCGTGCTGGTGATGGTTGGTCACATTAATGCTTTATTGCTTTGGGCTGGCGGCCTCAGAACAGCGGGGCGCACAGCGACCTTATTCCTCCCCTAGAACCTGGCAGTTTTAGGGCCCTGCTGATAAGGATCCTCACATACCAGTTTTCTAGAACATTTATTATACATCAAGAGAGCTTGAGTTCAGGCTGTATTTTCACCCTCATTCAAAATTTTGAAACTTTTACATTTTTGGCAGCCCTAGTGAAAAAAATTCTACCAAAAGGCCTATCAAATCCATCTTCCCCCACTTCCCAGTTCATTGCTTAATCCATGTTGTTAAGAATCTCTTCCTTTGCAAAATGGATGTGATTTGCCTCAGTATTTACATGGCCTCTGCCAAGGAATAAACTATCACGATGTCAGTTCTGGTGTACTCGTCTGTGACTGAACTCTGCATCGGGAGGGAGCCTTGGGGCTGGGGCTGGGACGGGCCCCACGTGGCCCTACTGAGCAGTAAATACAGCGCCTACCTCAGCGTCAGGCACACGGCTTGGGCTCAACAAATATTAATGATTGATTAATTAATCACTAAATATTAATGCTCAAGTAGGAAATTTCTTTAACCTACTCAAAAATAAGATCTGGTGGTCCAGTGTGAGAGTATGTAGAATTAATCCAGGAGACACTTAACCTATATCTCTACTTGTGAGTCTAGCACTTTAGATTTAGTCTGTCTCTGGGAACAAGGCAAATAGCTCAACAATGAAATAATATTAAACCCCATTCCACGTGTTTCTCTTCAAATTTCCGGCATCTACCATATGATAAAACCTTGGAATCTGATGAACTTCGACTTGAGATTTTTTTTTATGTGTTCTTTGACTTGCTTCCCTTAATTTTCCTTAATAACAAGGCCAATTCTGTGATTGCACAGTTTTCATTTGCATTTTCATTGTGGCTGGAATTGAACAGGGTATAAACGAACTAAGTGTCCAGTGCTCCTAGTACGTGCCAGTAAGGAAAGGAAGTTAGTAAAAATGCTGCTGGCAGTAAGAACACATGGGAAATCTGGCTGTGAAGTTCAAAGAATGTTACTGGGCAGAGCAGCTTGAAGTTTTATCTAATAGAAGCACATCAATGTTTGAACAACTTTTTACATGAGGAAAAACTCCATTTAATCTAACTGGTACATATTATCTCAGTAAAAGAAAAAAAAAGTCAAGTTTCTTCTTTGAGCTGGTGATATCTTCTTAGGTTGTTGTCACAGTCTGATACTTAAATCATGGGAAAATTCCCTAACAGAAACTTAGGGGCTGGCCGGAAAGTCAGCTGGCCCTAAGTTCTGCACATGTGAGTTTAGAGTTTAAGATGACTATGCACTTCAAGAAAAATATATACTCAGCTTTTATATAACTTAGCTTTTTAGCTTAAATTGTTAACCTTATTTGTGCTTCAGAAAATGTAAATTCTATCTACACTAAAAATCTAGTGGCTACAGATCTGGAAAGGCACCTCTGCGTGGCAGGAGCAGAAAGAGAAGGTGCCTTCCGGGGTCACGCGCTGCGAGCCCAAGGGCCGAAGGACAAGTGACCCATGTCAGGATGGAGAGAAAGAGGCTGATGACCCCGGAGACTCAGGAAAAGATGAGCAGAGATCGAAGCAACGACAAACCAGAGAACATTTATTATGTGAAAGAGGCCGACTGTGATAGGGAGAAGACACATTTTATTATGAAATACATCAAACATACATAAAGTCCAAAAAATAACACTCATGTACCAATTAGACTGATCCAGTACTGACGTGGAGCCATATTTTCTTCAGAAACTTTAAGTAATAAAAAGTTATATATACACTGGAAAAGCTCCTATGCATGCCTTCCCGATACTCCCAGGCATTTGGTATCAATCTTTCATGCACGACTTCCTTGGGAGGAAGAAATTACAGGGGGAAAAATACAACTACCCAACCTAAATAGAAGAGTGGTAAGCAAACAGAAATGAAGGCGTAAAAGGCCATTAAGTTCCCACTAAACAAAAACACGAGATGCTGTACTTTCTCTCCTAAGTCTAGCCTTCGCTGTTTCCTTTCTCGTAAGTGTTTTATCTCCAAGAGACTGTTTCTGCAAGAGAAAAATCAACTATCATTACGCCTTATATAAAAACTCAGTCACTACAGTTCTTAACTTCTATCTTAAGTACAAGCAAATCAAATGTTCACTTTGAACTGAAATTACAGATTTAAGTCAGATCTGCCAGTTAAAAAAATTCACCGTCATTACAGCGTTTAATACAGCTGTTTGCACGCACTTTAAACATAAACAGCCATTTGGTCTCCGCCTAATGTTTTATATTACCTGTATGCTGAACACTTTTGAGTGATAGTTTTATGTCCTCATCAACACACAGCTTCCTACTTCTGCAATTTTACAATTAAATTACTAACAAATTAAAACAAATTTCTCCAGAGATGATGAAACACTAAAACTTCAAGTATATTTTCTCTGTCTCTAGGAAGGATAATTTAAATGACTAAATACTCAACAATATTCTCACCACAATGAAGTATGCTTAAGCAACCATGTTATGTGACTTTTTTCCTAATAATAAAACCCCTTAGTTTCATGCCCTTCAAAACGGATCTAATCTAAAATGGTATTGTAGCACAGCATCCAGGTAAGCAGCGAAGGGCAGGACAGAGAGCTCAGCTTTGGGTTATAAGACCCGCTTTCCAGTCTGCGTGTGAGATTTTGGGGCAGCCATTTAACCTCCTTGAGCCTTTGCTTCCTCCTCTAGGAAATGAGGTCTACCTTCTTTTAATCTGCAGGGTACTGTGAAGATTAAATATGTAACTAGATGCGAAAGTGTTTTTTAAATAAGGCACTCCCCAAATACAGGGTATTATACTGTATTCAAAGGTAGACAAAATATGTATTTATTCCCACAATAGGGGAAAAGCCAGTGCAACTACTATGTTTTCAATCAAGTTTTTTTTTAAGTAATGCCTTCAATCTATTTACAAACAATAGAAAATACAGGTTTCATCTGAAGTTGTATATGCAAGCACTCTCAATATTTTTGTGGGGGAAAAAAGCTTATGGCCCAAATAAAAAATAAAAGCACATCAAATTAATCAACTTGATTAAAAATATGATGATCTGGTTCTAGGACTATATTTCAGAAGCTCATGTCACTGTGTGTTCCTCAATCTATGAAATTAAACCTATCATAAAATTTAAGATTTTAAACTTTACACAAAACAGCAGTCAGTTTAAAAACTTAATGTATTAGAAAGGACTGGAAGTTGTCACCGCAATTGTAATTCAGCATTTATTAAAAATAAACCAAAACTTGTGAAGTAAAAGAAATAAATTATCTCCAAATAAATCATGAGACTCAAACTGTTGATTTTGCATGAATGACATTTAGCTCAGAACTTAGCTGTACTTCCTTAGAAGCAGAAATAGAACAACTGTCTGTTACCATGTGGAGAACAGTCTGGCCCAGCAGGTACATCCTTGAGAGCAGCCAGCCTGCAGGGCCCCAGGGAGCAGAAGGGCCCCGGGAGCTATCTGCAAGTGGTGGGATCTAAGCTGCACTTCAGCCCACAGGAGTGCACGCCTTAAATAAGTCATAGATCCCTTGCTTTTGGCAAGGACAATTTCATTTTGGTCAGAAGTTCTAATTGGCTAGTGATCACAAAGTAATTTCTGGGGGCCATCTTAGAACAAAGGATCCCAGACAGCAAAAAAGTGGGGGAGTCACTATGCAAAACTCACTCACGTTATCTTTAACTCCTACAGTCACCACAGACAAAAGAGGAAGAGAATGCTTTGTTCTGAAATGAAATTTTGTATCAGTGAAGCCCATTTTCCATTCTTGGCCCCTTAGGACCTCTTCACAAAAAGTGCTGTTTTTACAGATGTGCACACCGGGGAGAGTTAATTTCACTCCAGAAACAAGGAATTTCAGGTTAAGCTTCATCTCACAACAATCTTACAAGTCCCTGCACCCACCATCATGAGCTCTCTCTAGGTCAAACCACAGTAAGGGAAGGAGGCTGCAACCCGGAGGGCCCTGGACTCAGCCCCAATAGTAGGGTCAACGTGAGGTTAGCAAACAAAACCTAGGAAGGCAGCAAAAACGTTACAGCCAGACCTTGCGATCATTAGATCACAAAATAAAGTACAGCCTCAAAATGTGCTTCACCCTATTAGCTCTGTCCTGACATGATTAGAGATGTCCTGTTGGTGGTTACAGAAGTGATAAAAAACATAAATTTAACTTAACTTACTTAACTTTTTAACAATTTTTTCATTTCAATAAATTTATTTTGATTGGTTGGATTGTTTAAGAGGAAGAGAAGAATCTGCTCATGTTTTTCAACCTGAGGGTGAAAAATAAATAGTGTTACTTCATTCCTAAAAATGCTGAGTATAATTTCACTTAAAGGAAATTTTACCCACTTGTTTCTGTAACTCTGTGCAGCAGCAATTCACCCTGTTCATCTTTTCTAAAAGCAAATACAAAAAGCCATTATCAGACAACACACATTATAAATAACAGGAAAAAAATAACCCCTGGAGGCTGAATATAAACAGATCTCAGGGCAGATCCTTTCGGACTACAGAGGACTTGAATGATTAACTTTCCATTTGGGCTTTAACGTTATCTATATTGTGTCCTGGGTTATCCCAAATGAGCACCCTCACCGCCAAGGTTTTAGGTCTTTGTTTGTCATACACGAGATCTCTCCTTTAAGGGCAGACCTGCCAAATCATCATCATATGAAAGAACCAGTAGATCCATTCTCAAAAATACAAGTTCCTCTCACTCTGATCAGGATCAAAAGGAGGCTGCAAGTGAGTTCTGAGTGCTTGACATTTCTACAGCTCTCAGCATCGACGCTGTATCAACATGATGCTGCTGAGCCTCATCTAAGAAAAACCCAGACTGCAAGGCCCGCTTCCCTTCAGGCAGCTCCTCAGAGGTGGCACCGTGAGTGAACACAGTGCCACTGGATTTACAGAGGAGGACAAATGGGATGTGGCCGTGGAGAATAAGGAAAGATCAGGTCAACTAAATTGATTACATCTGTTCTTGGTTACACTTATAAGTAATTAAGCCTGAAAAACATACCTTTATTTAAAGCACTTTGGTTTTTCGATGTGATGTTTTTTGCCAGACCGTACATCACCAGCTTATCAGCTATATTGACAGTACCCTTCTCAGAACACTTCTCAACCAAAACTATGTGGACATTCTTGATAATTCCTTTTACAGAAAGCATTACATTCTGATCCAACATGAAATTTTTTAGTAGTTCTATCATTAATTGAGAACAGCTTCCATTCAATTCCATTAGTCCTGGAAAAAAAAACTGAATGTTAGAGTCAATCTTCAAGTCCCTTAAAGCTAATATTTAGATAAATTACCTAAGGATAATAAGCAAAAGGCTCACTGATTTCAGCTAGGTTTAGGTATGCTTTGACGCACTATTGCTGTTGCATTCAAAAAAATCAAACGTAATACATATTCATCAATCCCTCCTACGTGTGAAGCACTAATTTAGATCTAGAGGGCTAAAAACAAATATCCACCTTCATGGACATATATTCTAATGGGAGAAGCAACAATAATAAAGATAATTTTGCAAGTCTGAGTCAAAACCAAAGCGGACTGTGAGGCATTCAGTGTGTTACCATCTGCTGGGAACCTCTGGGTAGAGAAATCGGGAGTAAAAATAAAAAGCTACTTGAGCATTTTAGTTTACTTTATTCAAATTCCCACTAAAGGGCTGAATAAACATGCAGATATAATACAAACAGGAAGGTAGCCCAAAATGGTGTCATTTGAATGTCTCTAGTCTCTGTGACAAAGCAGAGACCTCCATGCGAGCGGTCAGATGACTGACCCCAGGTCATCCTGGCCCTGTCACGTACTAGCCTTGCAACCTAGCACAAATCACAATCTCTGAACCTTGATTCTCAGAAGCTGATCTGTAAAACAAATATAGAACAATCGAATGCAATTTTTGTAAGGTTGAAAGAAAGAATAATTAAATGATACGAGATTCTTTTGGTAAGCTCTGCTTGATATTTGGAAATCTGGGCAGTTGCTTAAAATACCCTCTTGTTTCAGACTTTGGGCTACAAAAGGAAGAAAAAAAAATCCCACAGTCACCCAAGTTGGAAAGTGACTTAACTGTCTACCTTCGAAAGAACATTTAATAATTTGGAAAGGAAGCTGCAGGTGGCTGGCAGGGATTGGCTGCACTCTGCAGAGAGGCAGAGTTTCAATGTTTCCATAGTCTGCGTAGAGCACTTTCACATCAGCATCCGATGTCCCCAGAACAACGGCACGGTACCAGAAGTCATCTTCTGAAAACACAACGGAATCTCAGGTAAGAAGTTACGTTCAGTGATGTCCTCCGCCCTTAGGATGGCTCTTTACAGTTACATTTGTATCACTTAGATATTCACACCAAGATTTCTGATTTCATGCCAAGAAGTTTAGATTAAATACAACCATAACCTCTACTCTACTCCTTCCATATTCTACTTAAAAGAGAGTTACAGAATTAAACAGAAAAAAGCCTAAAACCACAAGGATAGAGAACAAGAGAGAAGACAGTATGACACTGGAAGCTGGAAAGCAGATGCATGAATGGAAATGATAGAGCAGAGCTCAACTAAAGCTGGCTGTAAGGAAGCCAAGAAGCACCCTGTTTGTGTCTCAAATCCCCAAGCAACCAAGGTCAATATTTGGTGCTACTCATACAACAGTAGGAGTAAAGATGGAGCTGAAAATGGGGACTGGGTAACAGAAGCAGAGTTACTTCCTCAGACATATAGACTTTAGTTTATAAATACACTTACACATAATACCTATTTTTAAAGTTGCTAAAGAGAAAGATGAGTTTTATGTTTACATGTTTTAACAGAGCTTAGAAAATTCCCCCTTTTCCGGGCAGCTGCTCCTACCCACGGACAGAAGACTGGTTTCTTCCCCACGCAGACTGTAGACTGGGGAACATGATGCAGAACAAACAGAGACGTTTACAAGATGACTGTCAGGCAAGCTACGGACTCCAGGCAGGAGACAACCATCTCAAGCAAAAGCACTTCAAGACACCAGCGTCAGGAGTCCCCAGTGAAACGGCAGAGCCGGGCCACCCTGCAGCGACACCCACCAAGTGGACGAGCTCTGCCCACGCACAGAGAAACTCCCAGTTAGCTTCTTAGTGCACCATTTAAAATAAGTGAACAGCAAAGGTTGACCAAGTAGTAAAACGAAGCCTCCAACATAAAAGACGAAGGCCAAAACAGGAACTCAAGGAAAGAGAGACCAAGGATGGAGAAGACCACGGAAATGAAAAGAATGATATAAAAATCCTCAGAAAAATGGCCTTTCCTCCTTGAAATGAGTACCAAGACAGTATTAAAAACACACATTTGAGAAAACAAAAAAGCTACTGAAACCAGAAAAGTGATATTAAAAATGAAGACAAGTTGGAAGATAAAATTGAGGAAATCTCTTGAAAAACAGAACAAAGGAAATACAGCAGAAAAGTGTAAGTCCAACATCAGAATATTTTCAGTTCATAAACCAGCAGAATATGAAAGAAGGGAATGAGTGAATTCAAAAAAAATTTCTCAAAACCGACGCTCATGAATTTCTGGACTAAAGGCCCCCCCACTGAGTGCTCAGGACAAACGTGAAAAGAAAACCAATCACAAAACCAAGTCACATCATAAAATTCAAAACTGGGGATGAGGAGATTACCAAAAGCTCCAGAAAGGAGGAAAAAAAACTATGTACAAAGTATGGAGAATCTGAATAACGTCTTGACTAGCCACACAAACAGCTAAAAGACAATATAAAAACAATGTCTTCAGTATTTTGAGGGAAAGATGATTTCCAACCTAGAATTCCATACATGGGTAAGCTATCAAGTAACAGGGGAGAATAAAGGCTTTTTCAGTCATGGAAGATAACAGAAAACTTACCTTACATGTACCTTTTCCCAGCTTCCAGAGGATGGGATATTCCCAAATATGAAGAGTAAGTCAAAAGAAAGGGATCCAGAAAACAAGGTGAGACAAGGCAGGGGAAATCTAGCCAACAAGGTGGGGTGGGAGAGAAATCCAAGGAGCAAACGGGGCTGGCGTTGAAACAATCCCCAGCACTGAGGGTAAAAGAAAAATTCCGGACAACAGCTCAGGTCTGGAGGACAAGCGATGTAGACAGGAGAGCAAACCAGAAGGCTGGAGATGCCTACAGCATGGTAAAAGCTGACCAAGGTCACAAAGTGTTCATGGAGAGAATTTACACCCATGCAGAGAACTGGAGATTACTAGTAAAATGATAGAACATTAGTAACAAAAAAAGCTGCTGCGAAAGGAAAACGTAATTACAGTAACTACGTGGCTAGGCTGTGAATAGTGTTCGTGCAATCTAATAAAGTAGTACTTACCTAACCAAAAATTATGACACATTTCTACTGAGAAGAAAGAGAGGGAAACTGTGCATCCAGTTGCCATACAAAAGAAAAATAAAACTAAATAAATTTTTTAACTGGAAATCTAAATTTTAAAATGAACACTCTTTAGGCAGCAGATCAAAGCCACTTTTAATCCACTGCTGGTAAGAGGGTGACGAAACTGGCCCCTCACAAACTTATGGCACATGTGGCACATACGACCAACATGCTTCCAGAACTTACAAAACAGGCTACATCCTTTGACTCAGGAATTCTAGCCCCGAAAATTCACCCTAAAGTATTTACGGCTACCAAAATGTCGGCCCAAGAATATTCACTGTAAGTGTTATCTATACAAGCCAAAGGAATTTGTTAACAATGAAATATTAAACAGAGGAGAATGGTTAAAGAATACCCCATTCAGTGAGTCTGGCCTTCCTAAGGCATTTCATTTTTTTAGGACATTCAGAGTTCTACAAATTACTTGCAGTCCCTCCATTTATAATGTTGTTGATCAATGTAAGACATATACAGTTACCTAGAAGTACCGACAGACTTACAGCTATTTACCCACATCCTAGTGGAAATATACGCTGTAGCTGTGGAACAGGGAAGGTGAATAACCCCACCATACGGATTAAACCAACAACCTTGCCTTTCTTAATTTCTCTGCCTATCCAAGTGAAATCCACATCTAAAACGACAAAGCCCACATACTCTCTTATAAAAGAAAACAGACAAATATCTTCCCTTTAATATTTGACCAAAAAGACTCTTACTTGTGTATTTGGCACAGCACGCATCTCCAATTTTTGGTCTATAGGCCGATCTACTTTTCTGAGCATTGCAAAATTCTAACAATTCAGCTGTCAATACACACAGTTTTTCCTGTTCTAAAATATATAAACAACAGTAATTTGTGAAGAAATTTTCAAGGCTACTATTCATAAAAGTATATAAAAAGGAACGTCTAATCTAATCACTCAACAAAGAACCCATGTATATTAAAATATACATTACATTTTAAAAACAGATAAAACCACTATTGGTCACCTTGTGGGGAAGGGATGCAATACTGGGAGGGAGCAAGAAGGAAGCCACTGGTGGGCTAATTTGTTGATCAGGTGGCTCTTCTAGCGTGTTCACTCTATGAAAACTTGTTAAGCTGTAGTTTTACAATATTGTTCAGTATACTTTTCAGGAAGTGTGTTACAGTTAATAAAATGAAACAGTATTTCACCATATTGTATGTTCTTGTCAGGATGGATAATCCTAAACCCCTGCTTTTTATTATACAGATTAAAGATTATTAGTCATACTGAAGATACATTTACTAGCAGTGATTGCATCACCACAATTATTGGTTTTGACCATTTGGAAAAAAAAAAGGTCATTTTTTTCAGGCTTCAAGTTCCTACAAATTATTTTGAACAGCCAACTTGTACTAACTCACCTTCTGATACTACAAGAATAAACTTAAGTACACTGAAGAGATGCATTAATTGTAAACTTTCATGAAACTGAAAAGGAAAATTAAAGTCAACACTATACACTACTCTTACTCATGATTCAGTCCAGTGTAAAACATTTCCCTCAGTCTCCAAGATACAGTAACACTGTGATTATAGACTGACTACAAAATACTCTTTCAATATATCTAAAACAGTTTTGCTTCAAATTCTCTTAAATGGCTTAATAAATACAATTCAGTACAGATAGTACCTATGGAAATCATACAGTAATTAAAGATGCCGTCCTGTTATAAAGACCTGTAGATTATCAAGACCAGTGGAACAGGCGCTGAATGCAGGGCATTCCCCTCACATTCACATCTGTGTTTTTACAATTAAATTTTCATTAAATGATGTTATGATCAATTAAAACATTGAGTGAAACAGAAACCATCACCCTTCTCTTTTTCCCCTCACTTACTAAGGAGTTCAGATAAGTTCATTCTAGGGTTTAAAAGATCAGCATAAATATGTCTCAAACTTTGGTTTCTTACCTGCCACTTCACTTGGTAGAGCATAAAACAAGTTTGGGTTTACGATTTCTAATACGCTTGCTTGTACAGTTTTATTTATTGGCAATTCAATTGTCCTCCATTGCTCAGCTGAAGAGATGGCTGCAACACAGGTCCCACATGAAAAAGATGAATTAACATCCTACTGATCATCAACGTGCCCACATTCCCAAAATTAAAACTTTTATTTTCACAAAAGAATATGTTTAATTTGAGAGATTTCCGTCAGTATTACAAAAAAGTTCAATTTATAATGAGAAGCTTTAAACTACTACATTCCTATAGCATATTTCAGTAGTGTGTTTCCTTTTCTGTAGTATGTTTAATGTAATTCTTAAAACATATTAAAACTTGAAGGGATACATAGTTGTATGATGCATGTTTACCTGATGAGTTACTACATTAAAGATGAGTATAGTGCTAATTTATAAAACCATGTTTCAATAAATACTAAACTAACTTTAAATGATCTATTACTCATCTATTTCCACAAAGCATGTTTATATAGGAAAATCATGTCACTTAGAATATAAAAATTTTCATAGCCTATAAAAGCAAAGGATAACATAAATTTAAATAATAAATGGTTTTAAAATGTTACCTTGAAGGCCTGGGGCATCGATTTGAAGATCATGTTTATTAACAGGTATATTGTTTGCTAAATCTTTATGTGGTGAACTAGCTTTTAACGCCAAATGTTCATCAATCAGAACATCATCAATTATTCTGGGATAAGAAGTGGAAAGATCGGTGAGTTCAATTCCCACTCCATTTTCACTGATTTCAACCACTCGGGCTTGGAGTTTTTTCCCTGCAACACACGCCTGGAATCTTGCTATGGCTTCTTTCGTCCAATGTCTGTTTCTAGGCTGTGTAACTGACAAACAAGAACAGCATTAAAAAGAATCCTGTGCCCCAAAGCTGCACTTGTGCCTCAAGAGTAACCAGGACTGGACCTTTGCCAAGTTTACCATTCAGGTCAGCGATTTTGAGTTATCTTTTTTCAATAATCAATTACACATTTCATCCTCCATGCCTGGGTTACAGATAATGCGTCTGCAAATACACTCCTAGGGTTTTAGGAGATTCAAGATCTGTCCTTACTTCCCCCTCTAACACATCTTCACCACGCATTTTCCCCAACAGGCAAAAATAGAATTATTATTTCTTTTAGAAGCCATCATTGTTACATACACAGTGATACGTTAGTTACCAATTATTCTAGCAAAAGATGTTAAACATCCACTTTCACCTTTGTGGACAGCTGTCCAACAATAATTTCAAAATGTCATTTTAAAATTACTTAACCAAAAATTATTTTTCTTAGGTAACTTTGGGTCATACCCTTATTTTCATAACAGTGATTTCTAAACTTGGGTATGCATTTGAATTACCTAGAGGGCTTGTGGAAACAGATTTTGAAGTCCTAGCCTAGAGTTTCCAATTTACTAGTAGGTCTTGGGTGAGGACTGAGAGTCTGCATTTTTAACAAGTTCTCATGTTGATACTGGCTGAGGTAGGATCACATTTTAAGAAGCACTGACATAATAAAACATGGTAATTAAAAACAATGATCCCAAACATACTTAGTGTAAAATAAGTGGAAAGAAAACGAACAGGCAAGAGGAAAAATAAAAAGCATCTAATGCTTTCAGACATGATCACCGTTAACATTTTGGTACCCAACCCTCCACAGCCTTCACATGCACACAGAAATATACACATGCACATATGTACTCATAATTCTTTTATAAAGAAATGTTTACAATAAAAAACAACTATTATGGGTAGGTACAGGAGCAGTAATGGCCAGGCTTTATATTTTGTACCTCTTTTATTCCTAGCACCTCTTTGAGGATGGCACCGTTATTTCCCAGGTAAGGGAAAGGAGATGCAGAGAGTTTAAACAGTTTACATTAAGGTCGCAGAGTTAGTAGGCAGCAGAGCTGGCTGTAGTCTGTCCTCTCAATCACAATGCCACCTGGTGTCCCTATTATAACTTGCTTCCTTCACTTAAATCATGAACTATTCTTCGTATCAATAACACACATTTAACATCACTTTAATGACTGTGTAATAAGAGCAAACACAACATCCTGAGTGCCAGGCCCTGATCTAAACATTCACTTACTCCCCACCATAGCCCTGTGAAACAGGTACTACCACCTCCCATTGTATAGCTCCTCACTCAACCAACCCTCTGTTATTGGCTATTGAGGTTGTGTTGCTATTATTAACAGCAGTGTAATGAATTTCCATGGAGGTGAACTTTGTGAAATGACAAGATTAGTATTTCTTTGGGATAAATTATTACAAGCAAAAATGCTAAGATAAAAAGTAGGACTATTTGAGGCTCTTAAGGAATCCTGCAAAATGCCTTCAAAAGAAGGCATCGGTTTTGACCCCCCATCACACGTATAGCAGCTGCTTCCCTACACGGACATCAACACTGGACATTCTGACCAGCTTACTAAGCCACGTTTCTAAATTTCATAATATGAAACAGGATCTACTAACTTAACACAAAACATTAAAATTACATAAACACTGAGAAGTTTATGTACCGTAAATATCAGAAGACAGTTGAGAAAATTTCTTACTCTGCACCGTACCTGCTAGCCAGCACTGTACCCCTTGAAACGGAAGCTCTAAAAATTCTGATGGGATCATCTGGAGTTCGTCTGCAGCAACCTCTTCAGTGTTTCCATAATCCACAAAACGTACTTTAATGTTTCCAGTTGGTAGGATTTCCTTGACTAAAGCACGATACCAGTTACCGTCACCTAGATTAAACACAAAGTTTGTAACATGGAATATTTCTCTTCAATTAAGACTTAAGAATTTTATCTTCAAAAAGACCATCTTTTGTCTGAAGTAGCTAATAAATGTGCCCTCTTCCCAGATGACACTTTGTTTTCCATTCAGAAGTCCCTACAAGAATTCTCCAAATTCATTCTTAGAATACCTCCAAAGTTTTTACAGCATCATGTTTTTACATTTACTATAACTTAAAAGACTTCATTCCAATAACCTATCCAATAAGCAGAATATGAAGAGGAGGTAAGACTTAATAAACTTGAACATATTTGTCAAAGTGGAAGACATAACACTCTCACCACTAATGAAAGTGTTTTACTTGTTACTTGGTAAATAACACAAAAATAAATAAGAAAAACCTGCAATGAAATTAAGGTGTTTCATCAAATGTATTTTCAAAATAAACATGCACAGGGCGACCAGAATAAACAATGAATCTGTAGTGAACAGGTCTCCCGTTCTGTAGCTCTTAACGTTATCAAAAATTCTGGAAAGAAAAGCATTTGGCAAAGTCTAGGTAAGAAAAGTATCATTTGGAGGCTCCCTGTTACAAAGACAGAAGGAAAAGGCGTATCTTAAGCATTCATTTAATTCCGATTATGAAAAATATCTGCTTAAACATCAGGAATACACACTGAAAATGAGGGTTCAATGTCAAGAAATAGAAGATTCTACTGTAGTCAAGACTGCACAACTGCAACTTACCTACAAAAAAAGCACAACAAGGTTGCCCTATTTCTGCCTTAAAATCATTAGGCAACTTCTGCTGGCAATAATCTGCTAGCAATTTGTTCAAATCATTGAGTTTCTTCAGAGCTGAAAACATAACACAACACAGCATTTAATATTCTAAAACCATTCAGAGTAACAGATTTTCCTTTAAAATTGGAAAATGTTTTGATTGTAAAAACTCAGGTACATCCCCAAACAACCATAAAGTACACCAAACACCTTTCTCTTTTCCTCATTTAAAAATAAGTTGGGCAAGTAAGTCACTGTTCAGTTAATACTCGCGATAAACCCCATACCAACAATTTCCTGGACGCAGTGACGTGGCAATGGCATTGCTGTCGGTACTACAGAGTGAGCTTTGCACGTGGACCAGGAAACAGTGCACAGGCCTGCACAGAAATAAAGTTTACACAAGCTGTCCTGAAGAAGTATATGTAACCACCAAGTAGATGGCACAGATAGTGTCTGCTAAGGAGATTCAGAGAGGTGAGCTCTGTGTGCTAAAGGTTTCGTAGAGAAATCTGAAGTATGCCTCGTTTGCTAGGAATGGAGACGGCATTCCAGAAGAAATAAACAGCTCTGAGGCAAAGTACCAAACCAAGCGGCCAGGCGACACTCGGTGGGAGCAGCGAGGAGCGGAAGGTAAACCATCAAAGACCACCACCAGAGATGTGCTTGGAAAAAACACCACAGAGGGGTTTTAAATGCCAAGTAAAGGGATGTGAACACTACAAAAGAAAAATATCTTTGAAATCTGTGGCAAAGGTCCACTGACAGAAATGGAAATTAAATTCTATCGGGTTACAACTGTCACCTTTCAAATTAGCCAAAATGAGAAAGTTTAAGGACACGCCGCTGGCAACAGTGCGGGCAAGGGCTTTCATGCACTGCTGGTGGGAGTTAGCTTGGCCCACCTCTTGAGGGCGCTCTCTCTCAAGAGCACAAGCACACATATCCTCTGACATACGCCAGTTTTAGCAGTTTGTCCCATGGATATGCTCTCAGAATAAAATCACAGAGTACAAGGATTGTTTTAGTAATAGATGCTTGGAAACACTAATCCTTCAGCTGTCCACACCTGGGTTAAATTAGGATCAAGCCACACAGTGGAATACCATGTGACCGTGAAAAAGAATAGGTACAAAACGGCTACGTGGCATCCTGGAATGGAACCCGAACAGCAAAAGGCCACCACTGGAGAAGGACATCTCGCAAACTCCAACTGAAGTCTGGTGTTCGGTTCACAGAAGTTTACCAATGTTGGTCTCTTAATTGTAAGAAACACACCACAACTACGTAAGACGTTAACTCTAGAGGAAGCTAGGTGAAGGGTATACAGGAACTCTTTGTACCATCTTTGCAACTTTTCCGCAAATCTGAAATTATTCCAAAATTTAAAAAGTGTATTTTAAAAAGAATGGAGGAAACACTATGTGAACTGATATCTAGGATATACTGGGAGAAAAAAGTCAAAGTGCAAAAATTATTTACAATGTCTTATCATTTATGCCTACATGAAAAGGAAGGAATATATACACTCATACAAGCATGTGTATAGCATACTTCTGAAAAGATGCTAAGAAAATTGAGAAAATGAATTGGAAGGATATTTAGAAATTGAGAAGAGGAACTGGGAAGCTTACTTTCCATATATATACTCTTCTGTAACTTTTAAATTCTGTACCATATGCTTGTATAATCACTTGTGAAAATTAAAACATAATTTAAATATTTTAAAATTTTATCCTATATGAAACAGCAGCCTATCTACCAGACAACTCCAAACAAAGGGATGACAAATCTCAGAAACTGAGAGAAACTTAGTTATCTAGCTTAAGGTCCTCAATTAACAGAGAGAAAACCCCAAATTTAGAGAAGTTGAAAATCAACAATGCTCACCAGAATGGCTCAGGAGAGCAAGATGGAAAATACAAAGTGTTTTGTGAGGATGTGGAGCAACCAGAACTCTCAAACTGACAACCGTTCTGATCATTTTGGAAAAGTTTTGGCATTCATTGATTAAAGCTGAAAATATACATATTCTTTAAGATTTGGCCAGTAACTTCATTCCCAGGTATATGGTTCAATGGCAATGCATGCACACGTGTGATAAATTTGTATGAGAATGTTCATACCAACATCACTTTATAGCTCAGAACTAGAAGCAACCCAAATATCCAACAGTGGAAAGGAACAATCAGTCGCAGTACATTCATACAATAATGCACGTTGCTCACTATGCAGTAGCAACAACAAAAAAACCAAGCTACAGCCACGTGTAAAAATGGACGAAACTCACAAACAGCATGAAAAAAAGCAACAAGGCACAGAAGAGTAATACTGAATGATTCCATTCATATAAAGTTCAAAAATGGGAAAAATAATCTATGCTATTATCAGAAGGCAAGGTAGTATTTACTTTTGAAAGAAAGACATGGTAGTGATTGCAGGAGACAAGAAGGAAACTTCTGAGTTACTGGTAATGTTTTATTTCTTGACCTAGATGTTGGTTACACAAGCGTTTTAACTTTGAGCTCATTTGTTACGCTGTACTCTTATTTATGCACTTTTATCTATACGAATGTTACATTTCAATGAAATCAACAATTAAGATTTTTCAAAAGTGAATTTAGAGGACATTCTGTGAAATCTAAAGGGGTTTAAAAACAGAACTGTTGAAAAACAAAAACTGTTGAAAACAGAAATAATGGCTTTGCATGGAATAAAAGGCCACCAAGTACAGCCCAATCTTTCTTGGAAGTACAAACGCTCACCTGGCCTTCACCACCCAGCATCTTGCCTTATCTATGCCAATGTATTTTGTAAAGAGAGACTTAAAATGAGAAGACGCAACTTACCATCCTCTTTAAGCACATGGCAGTAAAACTCTCCAGGACTATACATCATACAGACAACAACATCTACTGTTTCATCAACAGCAAGTTCAACCCATGTCCACTCCAACGAACTCACTTTTGCTTCTACACCCAAGGGAACTGTGAAAATAAATGAACATTTTGCAAAACAAATAGCCAGAGTGGGGAGTGGGAGGTGAGGCTGCTGAAGGATCTGTTTTTGAAGAACTGAATTTCCAGTTACTTTCTTAGTGACTTTACAGGAAAGATAATCAGTCTTAGAATTAACCATCACTACCTCACTAAATCTCAAATTTTCAGATTCACATTTCTGATCGATCTTCAGCTGACTCAAATGCACTCTTCTGATGGATGCTTGATTTAAAAAGACAGAAGGCACTCATCAATTCTTTTTGAAAGTACGAGAACCCACATGTTCACAAAGCCATCTGAACTCCAGCATCACGTCATCTGGTAGACAATTTACTTACCATCAGTTTCCTTCACGTCACTGGGCTTATCTGCCACCACCTCCTTGTTCCCCACAGCAAAGCCTGTGTTGATGAGTAGTTTGGTGACACTGATGTGTGGTGTCACGGACCGATCTATCAGCTCCACCAGGGAACTGTTTTCCAGCTTGTCCACCACTTTCACTGTCATCATTTTGTTCTGTACAATATTTTTCATCAGACAAATAGCTTCTGGAGTCCAAATTCCTAATGATGGCTTTACTCCTAACAAAGAATTTTTAAAAGAACATTAAAATATGTCTTATCACAAGCATTTAGAAATTTAGCTCCTAATTTCCACAAAGTTAAACAAGGAATCTATGACAAACACTGGAACCAGAAAGTCCCATCTGAGAAGGATTTTCTAAACATGAAAATGAAAGCAAAATTACACAGAAAAAGTCTGTGAAAAGCTTCTATACTTCTATGCAAACAAACCATCATAAATCCATGGATGTGAAATGTCCAGAGGTTAGTGGCAGAGGCAGCCTGGAATGCTAGGATTAACCACAAATGGGCACAAGAGATCTCAGCGGGTGATAAAAATGTTCCAAAACTGGATTATGGTGATGGCTGTACAACTTACCACATTTACCAAAAATCACTGAATGGCATGGCTAAAAACAGTGATTTTTATGATATATAAATTATATCTCAGTAAGGTTGTTAAGAAAAGCATAAACAGAAGTATGAAACAATCCAGGAAGAAACACCGGTCCCTTACGCTGACACTGACATATGAAACATCTGCAGTATCTACTGAAGGGGCACTTACAAGTGGGCATTTAGGAATCAACAACCCCCAAGTTATGCCTGGTCATTTCACAAAATTAAGAGCCAAGTTAACTTACAAAAAAATGTCCAGTCTCACAGGTAATGAAGCAAATTAAAACGATTTAGTTTTTAGGTGATCAAAATTGGCCAAGGTGAAATAATACGGAAATACCTATTTGGCGCACCGTGTGAAGGACGTGACTCCCTCCTGCATTTCTGGTAGGTGTGGGAACTAGTTCTACCCCTTCTAGAGAACAGGCATAATACGTACCACAAACATGAAAAGGAGCGTCCCCACTGGCGCCTGTCCTAAGGCATCTGACACCTGATACCCGCTGACACCAATCTTCTTTAAAAAATTGATTTAAAAAAATTGAAGTATATTCAGTTTATCTTAGTGTCAGGTGTGCACCATAGTGATCCAGTATTTTTTATAATTATACTTCACTTCAAGTTACTATAAAATACTGGCTATTTTCCCTATGCTGTACTACATAGTCTTACAGCTTATTTATTTTATACAGAGTAATCTGCAGCTCTTTCTAAGGAAATGACATTGGATAGGTTGTGAAATGTAGTTAAAAGAACACTGACAGTAGAAAAAATTGGAAATATCCTTGATAACTGAATATTAAACTATGGTACATCTGAATGAAAGTTGTAGAAACCAATCTTTTAAGATGGAAAGAAATGCCTGCTCCCAGTGGAACATGTAACATATACAATAAGTTCTAAGCATAAGATCATAATGTTCTTATTGTTTTTAAAAGCAGGTTTCCCCCTACTTCATGCAATTAAGAGGCTTCTGAGATATTTACTGATAATGCAGAATCTATAAATAACAAAAAGAATATTCCGTTTCATACACATAGGCACATCCTATTTTATTACAGATAGCCAGTCACTTGTATGTCCTAAAAGTTCTACTAAGGGTTGTTCTTACACTAAGGTTAAGTTTACATCTAAACACATTCCTTGATCTACTCACTAATTTTGATTCTAATGCTGCTCCTTGAGGTTTCAGTATTTTAATATGGGAACCATAAAAATCACATACCTGCCAGCACACACTTGATAGCTTGCATTGGCAACTCCAACAACTTTGGAGTTATGGGACAAAGTCTTGTCAAACTGAGGATTTCGAAGTTTCCATAGTCTACATATCCGATCAGCACAGACTCTTCAGAAGCATAGGCCAGGACAGACGCACGGTACCACTGTCCGTCCTCTAAAAAGGGACAGACTGAATCTCAGACGATCTTCCAAGGAAGATATAAACACACACTTTTCCTCCCCAGTTTAGATGGTCATTTGGAGACACTACTTTAATGTAACATCGAGCTTTACTGAACAATGTACACTTATTCAACACTGTGACTTATCAGAAGGCTTCAACTCCTAAAATGTCACCTTTACTCATCCATTACTAGATGACTCATGCTGTATGCTGTCATTATTTATTTACGTGCTTTGTCTCCCTAGTAGACAGACAGACATTCATTAGGATAGAGAACACAATCTGGTCACTTCAATGGATCAATTTTAGAATTGTCCCTGGCAGGAACAGTCAACCAGACTCCACCAACCAAGCAATCGATTTACCAGAGGCCTACTTGTAGCTCCCCTTCTGCGAGGCCACCGGACCTCCCTTCAGCAGAGAACTGAGCCCAGTCATCAGAGGGCCATCATCTGTGCAGGTACAGCAGCCACGACAACTCTGTGCCTCCAGGCCCTCGTGTTATTCCAAAGAAAACTGGCCAAGACATGACCCTGGGAGGATCCGGATTCACATCCTGATGTGAAATCACTGCTGGTGCACTTCACTACTCAAACTTCAAATGCAGCCATCCAATGTAAACTGAAGATTGTTTCACCTGCTGTTACTTAATTATAGGTAAGAAATTCATTAACACTCTCCTTCCTTACCTGAGAACTGAGCACAGCAGACATCACCAATGGTCGGATAAAAATCTGACCGTGGAGACGCCTGACCACAGTACTCGCTAAGTGATGCCTGAAGTTCAGCCAGCTTATCTGTAGATAAAGATCACATCTTAAACAAAAGGAATACAAGTCTACACAGTATCTGCATTTTTGTATGCTGAATCTCTCACAGTATGTTACCCTGATAGCACAGATCAAGATTTACTTACGCCCACTTTGTAGCTGTTGACAGAAGAAGTCTTCTGGAGTCTGAATGTGGGCAACCACACCACAGAACTCATCACCTACATTCAAAGTCAGCACTTTGGGAATTAGGTCACTTCTGTCTACAACAATTTTGTTTTCAGCTGTCATTTTCCCAACATCTTCGAGATCACCTTATCAGAAAACAGAAAAATAAACCATTTTGGTTTCATTAACCCAACTTTCCAGTTTTTCAGCTGCTCTTTCAAACCTCCTGGCCTTCATACATGCTGTTCCTTTTTTCCTGGAACCTGTTTCCAATCCCCCAACAACCTGAGTGCTTTCTGCTCGGTATGGGGTCACTGGGAAACACTCCTCTCCCCGTCTGGGTCAGGTGCCCTTCCCAGGGACCCCCGCACTCTGCACTCCTGCTGTCAAGCATTGTATAATCTCTTCTCTAGGTGTCTGCACTGCCCACAGAGCACCCTCTCCGATGGCACCTCCATAGCCCTGGTGAAGCAGAGACGGCTGGGTGGATTCGTTCCTTCCACCAACCCCTCTGCAGCATCTGCTACTGCTGACGACTTCCAGAACACTTACTCTTCTGTTATCCTGGCAGCACTATCCCCGTCCTTTTTCCACCTCTCTGATCACAGCTTCTCACTTGACATCATGGGTCCCAGGTTCACCTCCCTCACTTTTTCCTCACTTCACACTCTCCCTAAGACACCACCATTATCGATGGTTTCAACCATGACTACTTTTAGACCAGAAAGTACTGGGTTTTCCCCTCCAGATGGCAAAACACTACTGAGAGCTTTTCAGCAGAACTATCACACTAAGATTTCTGTTTTAGGGATTTCACATAGGCAGTACTGTAAGAATACAGACAGGACACCAGAGATACATTGGAAGGGTTTTGCAATTACCCATGAATGATAAGGATTCCTGAACCAGAAAAATGGTAGGAAAAAATTTATTTTAAAGGAAGGAAAAAAAATGCTACTTAGGAAGGAGAATCAATAAAGACCTGGCAATCAATTAGACAGGGTAAGGGATGGAAGCTGAGGAATCAGGAAGATTTAAGGATGACTCAAGTCTGTTTATGCGACAGGATGTGACCATTCACACCACTATTAACCTGGCAATCACCTCTGAACGAATGAGCCAAAGACAATGAAGTATATCTACACCTAAAGTAATTGGCAAAAAGCAAAGGGGAAAGCAGACTGCAAAAAACAACATCACAAGATTAAGCAAACAGACAATAACATGCCGATAGCAAAACTTCTTGGTTCTCTTGTTAGACCAAATGAAAAACTACTAAATAAGAAAAAACTTAAGAAACACCATCCTACCAGAACGGAATGTTATAACCCTATTTTTTCAATTGCTGGAATATGAGGGAAGAGGGAAAAACAAATCAAACTAAGGAAATGATAACCAAAAATCCCTCAACCCAAAGTGTTTTGATATTCAGTACTTTATGATCTCTGATAATTATCAAGTCAAGGATTAATCAGGAAGACAGGGAAGGAAGACAAGCAGGGAAGGTAGATTAAAAATAATATACTCCCAAATTTAAAAGTATCATCCTCCTTACACAAAGTTTATGAACAGTGTGATAGTTGTGTCTTTTTTGTTTTGTAGAGAGATATAATATATTCTTTTTTGTTTCGTAGACAATATACTATACCATTCAATATTAATCTGTATACTCACTTGAATCTGCACTTTGCTTCTTAGAATTTTGTCCCTTGGGTTTCAAGCCATATCCCATTTCTATGAGCACGTGATCTAACAGTTTTCCTAAAAGTGATTAAGAAAACACAGTTCCACTGAGATATTTATTATACCAAGTATTGGAGGAAAAGCATAAACATAAAATAAATGAGTCATAATCACATGATTAAGAGATTACAGCTATTAATATCCTGGCATATTCCTTACTAGCTCAGTTTCTATGTGCAAAATATAGTTAGTTAATGCTCAGTTTTAAAAATTGAGGCAAAATTACCATCATCACTAGACAGAAAACTAAATAAAAAATTTTACTTAAAAATTCTGAATAAAATAACATGAAAGATTTAGTTACCACCTCACTGGCATGCTTAGAATGAGCACGAGTTACAAGAAAGAGTAAATTTAAGACCTGAGACTACTTCATCTCAGATGTAAAGGATGGCTGACCCAAGGGTGAACCAACAGCCACGTAAACTCCAGGTTCCGTGAAACAGCATCCAAAGCTCCAGTCACATCGTGGAACACAACCAGCAAAGAAACAAAAGATAAGAGACTGTATACTTAATTTCACACCAGGATTAACTGCATTTTCTACCAAGTCACCAACCAGTGATGGGTCTTAGAAAGCAGAAGAGTAATAACACCTTGGAAACCAAGAGGCAATTATAAGCACACTGGAAGAGGTCACTTTTCAAATACGCTTAAAGCTAGAAAGGAAGAACTGATTCCAAACTGTTTCCATTTCCACAAACTAAATACTATGTGCCTGTGGTCTTAAGGCTAACCAAGTGCAGGTCTGCGAAGGCTGTTCAAAGAAAAAGCACCGATGATGAGGACAGACAAATTCACAGAGAAATTCCTGAGTTTTCCCCATAAATGAGTAGAAATCAGGACTAGGTCCTATAATGGCTATGTTAAAAGCGTGATGCAATTTCCCCACACTAAGTCTCACTGTAGCCTTTCAATCTACCAATTCTACAAACTTGACCTGGTCTCTGACGAATTACCAATTGCCAAGAGCAGAGCCACGGCCATATTCTCAGTCACAATCTGAGTGACTCCACAGCACAGCTGACCTGGTCTCACTCCATGTTTCTGTTTCTTCTCTGAGTAACTGATGCGGACTAAGGAACATATTAAGTGTTCCAGACTCAGATCTTACCTGAACTTGTCAGCATCACATCCACAGCAAAGGTAACCACTTCCTCGCCGAAGATGTCCACAATCTTTACAGAGCAGAACTGCTCCATTAACAGTGACTTAATAGTTGTGATACAATCATTGCTCCAACTCCCCTCTGCTGGGATAACACTGGCCACAAAGCATTTTATGGCCTGAAAGATTTTACACAAGTTACTAAAAAAATTAGTGTTTGAAAATGACTTTTTTCTAATTAACTATGTAAAGATTTTTTAAAGATAATATATTTCATGCTGAAAATTATCAAGCACTAACCAAATAAATAATTTTATCAATAATTATTTGCCTTCCTTGATACTTCATCCACAATGCTTTTCCTTTTGGGACTTAAAGCCTGAGAAATTCATGAAAGGATAGTAATTATCCCTCAAACATAAACTGAAGTTGCTTCCAAGTAACGTAACAAATATAGAAACAATTGTTTTTAAAGAGCAGATTGATAAAATGTCCCTAAAAGTGCTCAGTTTCTCACCTGAGGCGGCACATAACCAAATAAGGCCTAATAAAATGGCACCAAGAAAGCCCATAGTGTTTCTCTGCGTTGTAAAAGATGTAATAGGTACTTTTCCATAAAAACCATGGCAATAGAACACACAAATATTGTGTGCATCAAAACATTAAAAACAGCTCCTTTGGGACATTACTAGGAATTTACAAAGTAAAAGAGACTTACACAAGGAGGAAACAAATCAATGTTTCTGTTTAGCTGGTGAATGCTGCTTACTGGAATTACTTCCTCATTTCCATAATCAATATACAAGACCTGTGCCTTCTTCTGCAGCACATCAACGTCCTGTATTAATACTCTGTTCCAGGTCTGCAAGTGAAACAGAACAGAATTCTGCTTCCAAACAGCATTTCACAATCTTAGGCTTAAAAACTCTCAACTAATCTACAGAACATGCGAAGGACATCTACTGTTCTGTTCTGAGGTACTCAGTGAACAAGTTAACTTACTTTCTTAAGAATCTGGCTAAGAGACCCCTGGATGTGCCTATTTTGGGGTCCTTTACTATGCACACCTATCCCCAGGTTGGTGTAGCCCAGGAGATGCTGGGACACACTGATCCCTCAGCCACACAAATAAACACAAACTCCAGTCAGTGTCCCAGCACTGAGGAGCTACAGAAACAGCCGGAGAGGGGCGGGGCAGGGAGCGAGTAACCGGGAGGACCTTCCCAGGTCTGACTGAGAAGAGACAGAGGAGAGTGGCCAGAGCCTCATTTCAGGTCACTAACGCATCATTAAAAAAAAAGCTCTGGTGTCAAGTTGGTAGGACCAAAGTAAATTAAAACGTCTTATTAAATAATTCATTTCATTAGGGGCTACCTGATCAACGGTGTACTTGGCAACACAAACTTCCCCCTTCACAGGGATATAATCTTCTTCATGCACCTTATTTGCATATGTTTCCTTTAAGCTCGTGGAGAGTTGGTTCATGCATTCTAAAACTTCTGAAGAATATAACTGCACATAAAAGTCACTTGGGTGTTTGAATTCAGTAACCGCACCCTTTCAAAGACAGAAAAGTTGTAATAATTTGCTTAGAACACAGCAAATATGAATTACTTACAGCTTTATAACAGCATACAAAAACTGCTGTAGACTGTTTTTGCAATCTTCATCAATTTCAGTTATATTCTGTACCTATCTTATAAACTCAAATTAAACACAAGAAACAAGGAAATAAAAATCTATGGTTCTTTGGATCCCTATCTACAGAAAGTAAACAACGAATACCTTTATTTCCATGGTTTTCCTGAGTTGTAGGCTTCTCAAATCAGAAAACATTATTTTATCAGCACCAAGGGCTTTTTCTTTAGTAACTCCAAGAGGACAGTCTCTCTGGTTCAAAAAAAAACCACATAAGTGAGTTACTGACAAGCATGTGTTTAAATGATACTGTGGCCACTATTTGCTAGAATCGAGGCCAAAACAGCCTGATTCTCAGGCTTGAGTAAGAGTATAGAGAAACAGTGTACATCTTCAAGAGTCACTAAAACTTACTGTCCATAGGCAGTGTGCACAGAACTGGAGTCACTCAAGAATTACGCCATAATGGTGATGACAATGTTGTTTATTTAAAAAAAAAAAAAGGAGGGAGGGAGAGTAGTGTTTTAAGTTTGGACTTACTAATGCATACATACATTTTTATGGGAATGGATTTTCTTTTGAACGTAGAAGCCTGGACCAAGGCTAAAATTCTTTTATAAATATGAGTTGGAGATAATCGATGTTTTTCAGGTTATGAATGACTCTGCCCACATAGTTATCTAGATGACAGAAAGGTATTATGCTCCTTAGATGGCAGGCCCTGGTAGAATCCAGTACACAACGCTGGAGAACATGTGCATGCAGGGACTAGGAAGAAGGGACTCCATCAGCAGTGCACCTACACGGAGACACGGTCATCTCAAGTCCTTTCTGGAAAAAGGCTGGGCATAAGCAACTCTCATAAACCTCCCAACAGTCACCAAATCAATCACTAAGGTGTAGAGATTTACTCAACAGGAAACTTTGGTTTTTAAATAAACACTGGTGCAAGGCAGAAACAAGCCATAAATATTTTATTTAGCTTAAGTCCTCTTAATTCAAAATAAAGGGAGTCATTAAAAATTTGCCCTGAAGGCAAAGAAAGAGTAAATATATCATACCTCGTCTTTCACGTCCACATTCTTCGTTTCAAAAGGTGATTTATTATCCTCAAGTTTGTGGAAACTGAAATAAAGCAACTGATTAAAATACTTACAGCACAGAGCCAAGTATGAGCAGGGGTCACAATTACATTAAATTCTCAATCAGCAAAATCCAGGAAGAGTAAAACAGCTTCTTCCAGAGAAAATCACAGTTGTAACAGAGTAAAACAACCCTATGCTGGCCAAGCAATGCTCTGCCACTTCCTAATGAAAGGAACACGGCCATAATCTTCAAGCCTCAATTTCCTCATCTGCAAAATGGAAATATCCCTACATTACCTAAAACAGAGTTCTGAGGACCAAATGAGGCTGCACAAGTGAAACTGCTCTGTAAACTGGTAAGTAGCATGAAAGTAAGATTTGCGTATTTTAAATTCAAAATTCAAGAAGCCTGTGAGAGTTCCACCTTATTAAAATCCCGAGAAGTATACATACAATAGAAATAATGCATTCTAAAGCTCTAATCACTAGAAGGAAAAATCACTTAAGGTTTTAACTCCTAATATGTACTATTTAATAAAATTATATTCATGAAAACTTCTGTTTGTACAGCTGTTCACTTCTGATTTGTATGCTTTGTTATACCTCAATAAGTAAGTAAAAAGTAGCAACTTTTATGTAATTATGGGCTGCTTACCTGATTTGATCCTCATACCACCAAAACAAAAAAGTATTTTAAAATATTCTCTGATGAATTAAAAACAAATCACACTTACTTTTGCTGAACAGGCTTGCACACGATGCTGTGGGCCGACCAGTCTCGCCTCTGGCACGCTATGGAGCAGTAGTATGTCTGCTTGCACTGGGAACACCTCAGAGACCCTACAGAGCACGGCCCACCAGGTCACTGAAGTTTTATTCCAAGTATTTGTTGCCAAGAGCAAGACACTTTCAAAGACCAGATGTATAAACACCATTCTATTAATCATATCAAGGAGATTATTTGAAGAGGATTATGCTGTTTATGATTAGGTGTTAAGATTAAATTTTAAAGCTCTCTTGAAATGCAGAGAAAGGGGAATGCCAAGATGAAAATGAGAGGGAGGACAGACTGGAGACACAACTGGCTTTCCTGAAGCAGAGCCCAGAACGCACATTATAAAGGGAACAATCATCGAAAGAGAAAATCTGTGGTGGTGAAAACAGACGTGTGCAAGCAGACACGGCTTACCTTGTGCCATTTAAAAAGTACAAAACAAAAACCAGTGAAGAGAATCATACCTAGAAAAACTCAGGAAGTTTTTGAAATGAAGTTTAGAAAAATCCCATCAGTATTCAGGCAGAAGAAAACAAGCTGTCTAAAAAACAAAAACAAAAAACACATAAAGAAACAACAAAACTGGGCTGGCCTTGCGTGCCTCTACTCTAAAAGAAATAGAAAAAAGAGAGCTAAATATCCAAACAGCCAGTAAGTACATGGAAACCCTTCAAGATCATTGATCATGAGGGAAATGCAAATTAAAACCACTAAGAAATACCACTACACACTCATGAGAAGGACTAAAATTAGAAGAACTGAAAACACCAAATGTTGACGAAGATGTGGAGCAACCAGAACTCATTACCAGGGGAAATATAAAATGAGACAGCTACGTTGGAAAATGGTTTGGCTTTTTCTTATAAAGTTAACGTATACCTACCTTTTGACTCAGCAATTCTACTCCCAGGTATGTACCCAAAAGAAATGAGAACATCTCCATACAAAAACATGTAATAATGTGTACAGAGCTCTATTCATAATAACCCAAAGCTGGACACAAGCAAAATGTTCAACAACAGAACAGAAAAACAAATTGTGGTACCACCCAATGGGATGCTACCAGCAACAAAGAAAAAAATAATTAGTGTACATGCAGCCACACAGAATAAATTCAGAAATATTCTCTACATAGAAAAAGCTTTACACAAAAGAGTCCACACTGTATGATTCCATTTACAAAAAATTCTGTAACTGGAAAAAATTAATTTACGGTAAAAAAAAAGTGGTTGCCTTTAGGCGGGTCTAGTGCCTGGGAAGGGACATGAGGGAACTTTCTGAGAAGATGGAAATATTCTTTATCTTGATAAGGGTATGAGTCTGTGCATATAAATGCATGTAAGTTTTATCTCAAAAAAAGTATAAAAAATAATCAAGTAACGAAGCAGGAAGAGTGGGAAGATACGGATGAACAAGAATGGCAGGATGCTGGTAGCTGCTAAGCTGAAGAATGGGTATGCGTGTATATATACTCTTCTGTTTATATTTCATATTTTATGTAATAAAAATATTTTTCAAATGTGTAGAGGAGTAATTCAGCAGACATCTGGCAGTAGCAATATGCTTACCAAACAGCCCACAGCAATGGCAGGTTGTCGACCGAAGAGGAGGTCCCACGGAGCTGAAGAATGCTGGACTGCTTATAGACAATGAATTCTCAACCACCTTGTGTACTTTTTTCGATTTTGCAGGAAGAACACTATTGCCATGCTTCTATTATGAAAAGAAAATAGCAATATTAAAACTTGGTAATAAAGCTTTTTTTTTTAAAGTACTAGATTTGGGATTTCCTCTTCTGAGAAGATAAAATAGATGTACTTTTCCTTACTCCTCCCATTAAGTACAAGGGAAAAGCCTGGATTTAGATGTAGAACAGTGGCTCTGAAGGAACGCAGCAGGCAGGCTAGGAACCCTGGGACCCAGAGAAGGACACGGCGATGAGTCTCCAGAGATTTCTTTCTGTCTCATATACCCGAGATGGGGTGCTGGAGAAGCCAGCAATCCAGCAATGCCAAAAGGCTCAGACTAGCCCCAACAAAGAGTCTGCTCTCTCTCTGGCCAGAAGACCAGGCAAGGGGTGGCCCAGCAAGACAGAAAACTTTTATCAGTAACTGCTCTGCTCCAGATAACCATCACAGAAAAAACGATGGCCCCACTCCCACCAGCAAAGGTAGACTGGGATGGCTAGATTTCCACCTTTACCAGGCTACAGCGAGGGACTCTGTCTGTCCCACCCGGGTGGTACTGCGGAAGACCAACAGAGTCAGCAGCCAGCACTTCAGCCTTGTGGGGTCTCCCTGTGGAGACCACATGGGGAGCCTGGATTCCCACCTGGTAGTAACAAATGCTCCTCTTACCCCTGCAGCCACCACCACTGGGGCAGTGCTAAGGAGAAACCTAGCGGACATTCAGGATTTTCCACCACTGTTCAATGATAATGAGTGGGGTGTCTCCAAACCCTCTCACCTCCAACCCTTCCTCCAGCCTGCCCACTCTCCCCACCCCACTGTGTCTAAGTAAAGAGTACATGGTGGGCAAGAAGGACCCTGGGAAGCTGGAACCCCACCCTTGTCCAGCAGACCACATTCTGGGCCATAAAACAAACCTCAACAAACTGAAAAGAATTTAAATCATACAGAGGGTGCTCTTCAGCCACAGTGGACTCACACTAGACATCAGTAACAGAATGATAACAGATATTCTCCAAAAATTTGGAAACTAGACAATACACTTCTAAATAACACATGAGCCAAGGAGGATGTCTCAGGGGAAATAAAGTAATACATACTGAACTAGAAGAAAGTAAAAATACAACACATCCAAATTTGTAGGACACACAGTTAAAGCACTGCCAAGACAAAAATTTACAGCACTCAAGTCACACATAAGAAAAGAGGAAAAGTTTCAAATTAATAATTTAAGTTCTCATCTCAAGAATCTAAACAGTAAGAACAAAACATGCCTGAAGCAAGCAGGGGAAGAAAATGATAAAGATAAAAGCAGAAATCCATGAAATTAAAAACCAAAGCTTAGAGAAAAACAATCAGTGAAAAAGGCCTAGTTCTTTGAAAAGGTCAATAAAATTGACAAACCTCTAGCAAGACAAACAATGAGGAAAATGGAGATGGCAAAAAATCAGCAGCATCAGGAATGAGACAAGGGATGTATCACTACAGACCACGAAGAAGTAAAAATGGTAACGGGATGCCTCAAACAACTCTACACACAGATTTCACCACACAGACAAAATGGACCAATTCCTGAAAAGTCACAAATAATCACAGTATGAAATAGATCATCTGAATAGCCCTATAAATATTAAGGAAATTGAATCAGATTCTTTTAAACTCCCAAAAAAGAAGCCTATACAATTTTCAATCAAGCCTATACAGTTTCTACTACGGGAGAACACTACCAAATATGTTTAAAGAAGTTAATTAACACCCATTCTACACAATCTCTCCTTCGAGCAAAATAATATTCCCTTGATACCCAAACCGTACAAAGGTAATAAAAAAGAGAAAAAATTACAGACCAAGATCTCTCAAGAAAACAGATGTAAAAATCCTTATCAAAACAATACCTGATATAACTCAGCAACATATAAAAATAATTACACACCATGGCCAAGTGGGGTTCATTCCAGGGATGCAAGACTGGTTAAATTAAAAACAAAGGAAAATCAATGCAATCAACCAAATTAACAGGCTAAATGGGGGGGGGGAATCACAAAAATATCAATGGATAAAGAAAAAGTATTTTTAAAATTTCAATAGCTATTCATGATAAAAAAATTATCAGAAAAGTAGGAATAGGAAAAACTTCTTCTACCTGATAAAGATCATCTACAAAAATCCTATAGCTAATATTGTACTTAATAGTAAAAAGACTCAATGCTTCCCCTAAGTTTGAAAACAAAGCAAGATATCCAGTCACCACTTTTGTTGTTGTTGCTCTTGAAGAAAACTGAAACGATACAGAAACTACAAATAAGCGATAATAATCACCTGAAGTCCCACTACCTAGAGGCATTCAAGTGAATACACTTACTGAAATTTCTCTACGCACATGTACCTATAGCCTTCCACTGTCACCACTTTTAATCAACACAGAGCTAGAAGTTCTAGTCAGTGCAATAAACAAGCCAAGAAAGGGCAATTACAAAGCACATATCTTTAAAAGAAGAAATAAATTTGTCTTTTATTTGCAGATGATACAATTATCTATGTAGATAACTCCAAAGAATCTACAAAAAAAAATCTAGGATAAGTAACTTCTGGAAGGTCACAGGATACAAGATAAACATGCAAAAATTTTTATATAGTAGCAATGAATGTGAGGACACATGGAAATAAAAAATACAACAGCATTTACAATCACTCAAAAAAAAAGAACTATTTAGGTGTAAATCTGACAAAACATGCACAGTTTGTAAACTGAAAACCACAAAGTGAAAGAAATCAAAGAAGATCTAAATAAATCGGGAGACAGACTGTGTTAATTAGTAGAGTCAACACAGCAAAGATGTCAGTAAGCCTCAAATTGATATACAGGTTCAATCCAATTCCTATCAAAATTCCAGCACGATTTCTTGTAGATACGAACAAGATTATTCTAAAATGTAGATAAGAAGGCAAAGGAAACTAGATTAGCTAAAACGATTTTGAAAAAAGGAAAAGTGGGAGGAATCATCCTACCCAACCTCCAGGCTGTCTATCATAGCTCCAGTACCATGTGGTATTGGTGAAGCACAGACCCCACATATCAAAGGAAAAGAACAGAGAATACAGGAAAATCCAGACAAATTTGCCCACCTAATTTATGACAAAAGTGCAAAACCAATTCAGTGGAGGAAATATAACATTTTCAATAAATGGTGATGGAGCAACTGGACATCCCTAGTTAAGAATTAACCTCAACCTAAGTCTTACAACTTAAAATTAACTCAAAATGGACCACAAACTTAAATGTAAAACTACAAATTGGGGGAGGGGGTGGAATTCAAAAATTTCTGGATCTAAAGTACCAAAGAGTTCTTAGACTTGACACCCAAAGCATGATCCATAAAAGGAAAAATTGATCAGAACTTAATTAAAAACTTGTTTGTTCTGCTAAACACCCTATTAAGAGAATGAAAAGACAAGTTGGAGACTGGGATAAAATATCTGGAAATCACATATTTGACAAAGGACTAGGATTTGGAATATAGAAAGAACTTTCAAAACTCAGCAGTAAAAAAAAAAAAACCCAAATAATCCAAATTAGAAAACGGACAAAATACAGGAAGAACATTTCACCAAAAAGGATATAGAGATAGCAAATAAGCACATGAAAAGAGTTTATCATTAGCCATTAGGGAAACACAAATTAAAACCATAATGAGCTATCACTATACATCTGTGAGAATGGGGACACTAAAAAAAAAAAAAACCACCACCACTCAACACTGGTGAGGATGCTGAATGCAGAGAAACTGGATCACTCATATGTTCTGGGTGATGGGAGTGTAAAATGGTAATAGCCACTCTGGAAAACACTTTGGCAGCTTCTCAGAAAAATTAAATATTCAACTACTACATGACCCAGAAACTGCACTCCTGGGCATTTATCCTAGAGCAAAAAACAAAACCAAAAAAACCTTATATTCACATAAAACCCTGAACATGAATGTTTATAGCAGTTTTAGTTATAATAGCCAGAAACTGAGAATGATCCAGATGTATTTCAATGGGTCAATGTTTAAATAAGCCATAGAATACTACTCAGCAATAAAAAGCACTGAACTATTGATACATGTAACAATCTACATGAATCTCCAGAGAATTACGCTGAATGAAAAAATCCAATCCCAAAAGGAATATACTTGTATGATCCCATTTATAGAACATCCTTGAAATGACAACATTTTGGAAATATTAATACTAGATGAGCAGTTGCCAGGGGCTAAGAAGAGGGTAGGGGCAGGAGGGAAGTGGATGTGGCCAGAAGGCGGCACAAAAGGGATACCTGGAGTGATGGCAATGTTCTGTGTCTTGACTGTACTGTGTCAGTATCCTGGCTGTGATATTATACTATAGCTCTACAGCATGTTACCATATGGAGACACTGGGTAAAGGCTATAGAGTATCTCCATATTATTTCTTACAACTGTATGTCAATCTACAATTAGCTAGGTAGAAAAAAGTTGATTTTAAAAAATACATATATATACTAGGCTAAAGATAAGGCAGTTTGACCTTGAGTAATGCCTGCAAATTGAGTAACTTTTTAATTTCATTCTTTTTTGGGGGGAGGTAATTAGGTCTGTTTATTTCTTGATGGAGGTTCTAGGATTGAATCCAGGACATCGTGCATGCTAATTAAGCAGGCACTCTACCACTGAGCTATACCCTCCCCTCTAAGAAATTCTTTATTAACACAATACAAAAACAAGTTTAGAATCTTTTATCCAAGACATCACAAAATAGAAAAAAAAAGATATAACTTACACTATTTACTTCTTTGGATGGTGAATTATTTCCAACATTTAATGGTGACACAGGGTTACCTGGGGATGTAAAACATAATGCCTAATAAAAGTCAAATATTACCTTATTCCTGAAAACGTACAGTAATATAGTTAAGTGACATTCAGATAATTAAGCTGTACCATAGTAGCCTTAAAGCTACACTATAAATAAGCAACATCCTACTTTTCCTAATGAAAAATAAGGACTTGTCTGACATTTCCTGGACAACTGCATCTCTCTCACCATGAACTTGTCTCCATTCACGAAGGCAGTTCTCAGGCTCTTTGAACTCTAGACTCATCTCCACCTTTAGAAATTATCCACCTTTAGAAATTATTGAGGACCTCAAAGAGCTTTTGCTTACATGACTTACATCATTAACGTTTAGTATTATCAGAAATTAAAACTAAGTATTAGAAATATCTAATGCTAGTATTAAAAATTTAAATATATTTAAAAATAATAAATGCATTACATGTTGCTATGGTTTAAAAAAAAAACTATGTTCCAAAGCAAAAAAAAAAAAAAAAAGAGTGTTTATCATTTTTGCACATCTCTTTAATGTCTGGCTTAGCCAATGATACTTGCATTTGTGTATCTGCCTTTGCATCCAAGCTGTTGTGATATGTTGTTTTAACTGAAGTATCTGAAGAAAATCCAGCCATACATACACACACACACACACACACACAGTTGCCAGTAGGACTATTATTTAACAGGCTTCTCAGATAATTGTGGATATTTTCCTGTAATTCACACCAAAACTCAAGTGGTAGTTTAAGGGTCAGCTGCGAGGTGGAATCTAAAACCGTATCTTTTCATACTGCTACATTAGAATCCATTGGTTTATCTTGCACTTTGAAAGGATGTTTACCCATGTGTAACGACAAAACGTCATATACTGGTCCTCTGGAAAAGACTGAGAAACTCAAGTTATGCAGATCTTCCAAATGTTGACACAGTTCATCAGACAATATCAAAAAAAATGTGTTAATACATCTCTGTTCTTCTTACCAGAAGAGGTTAAGTATTGGGAAGCTGTCTCTGAGTGGCAGACACAAGTTTCCTGAAATTTTCATTCCTGCTTGAAAGCCTGCATTTTATCATTAGCAACAAAATACTGTCAGCTGTTCTCTTTGAAGTGACAGGCTCACTTTGTTCATTTCTGAGAAAGCGACTGCCAGATATCTAAGTCTAAATAACCACAGTTTGTCATTCTTTTCAAATAAAAATGATGTTCCAAGAAAAAAGTTTCTTTTCAGCTCACAAGTCAAACAACTGCACAGATGCTTTTCATACGTCCGCATGCAGCAAAAGTTAGTGGGAATTCCCATTTTGTTACAAAAAATGCTAAAAATACCTGTACACGAGGGTTAAGATTTGTTAATAACTTGTACTGCGTCATCAAGGATATTCTAAAGTAAAACTGACATTTCTGACTTGTTTTGTCTTAACAAGTGTATGATAATGAAAAGCAATGCTCACCAGCCCAGGCTAATGCCCCAGCTAAAGCTGAGCTAATAAAGGTGCCAGCAGTTTACTCACCTTTGCTTTTACAGCCACCCGCATAAAGTCAGAACGGTGGGAAAGAGCAAATAATGTTTTAATACTATTAGGAAAATAGTTTTGACCCCAGACGCCCAAGGGCCACACTGAAAACTACGTCACCATAACACTAAAAGATCACATCTCATACATTCAGAGGCTACATTCCAAGGCCCCAGCCTCCTCACAAAGCAGATTTTTAGAATGAAGTCTAAAGGAATGATTTTTAAAAATCAAATAAAACAGATTAATGTCTTAAGATATATCTTTGTAAACCATTACATGCATAAAACTTACATTGTATTTTTAGAATATGGCTCATCTTTAGAACACTCATAAAAAGCCAGAGCGTTTCTTTTCTACATTCCCAGCATACTTCTCTGATGTGGGGGGAGCTCATCTGTAGACATTTTCTCCTTGGGAATCCTGTCTGTGAGTAATCTAGCCAAAGGTAGCTACTTAGCATCTGGTTTTTCCTTCTAAATTAGTATTTAAACGGAAATATTGTAAGTTAGCCATTTGGTTGTTTTGTTAATAGCCTGCTGGTGTGTAGTTATACGTACTTCCGATAAGTCAAAGAAACCTTCAGAATCAAGCAGCATTAAGCCTGTAGTTTTTACTCACCTATTGGCAATGTCTTCCTGTCTCCTTTGGGTCCAGCCACTTCTCCATTGATGCTGTTGGCGTTTGAAGACACTGAATTGTCTTCCTGACTAGCCAAATACTGTTTGGTTTGCTCACAAAGCAAAAAATTGTTCTTTTTGTTTCCATTCTCTGGGCTTTTCAACCTAAAATTAGGATGTTTAGGATGTCCTCCGGGACTTCTTAAAAAATCATGTAGTGGAAGCTTGCTTTCCTTTTTCTCAAAGTTAAATGGCTCTGTCATTTTACAGGTAGACACCTCCAAATTATTTCTTGACATCATGTTAAGCGGCAATGTAACACTCACAGAAGTCTAAGGGAAGAAATGTATGTAAAAGGCAACTTTTAATTACAAAAGTAGAAGCACTGTGGGCCCAGGTGACTTCTTTTTATGTCACAGGTTAGTCTCACAAGTGATTCCAAAGCAGACGTAACCCCGTAACCGTGGGATCAAAGCCCGTCTTACAGGCACAAGAAAAGAAAGATTCTCTGTGGGTATGTACAAACTCCAAGGACAACAGACAACAAAAGACTAATTCAAGAGACATCATAAGAGTTATCTCAGGGTTCGACACTATTACTTTAAAAAGCTTTGGAAACAACAAGAATAGAAAATGACATTCATGTTTTAAAATAAGTATTTCCCGCCTAGGGCATACAACTTAACGGTGCAACACAATAAAGGTGGTGTGTAAGTCAGGTCACCACACACCTGTCCAGCCTCTCAGAATCCCTCTACCCTCTCCTACTTTATGCTCTGCTGTGTCCCTGAATGTGCTGAACCCCATACCCAGGATGCCCCGCTCTCTCATCCACCTGGTCAACTCTCTCTAGTCATCCTTCACAATTCACCTCAACTGACCCCTGTTGGGTCTGTTTTTTCCAAAATCCTGTTTCGTAATCTCCAGCTGAGCTTCCATAACTGTAACTTGTATCTACTGCTTTTAAGGATGTGTACCTGTCTGCACACCCTTCTCTGAAAATAAGGTACATTGTTGCAAGGTGCCTCTGAGAAACCTCTACCAGATGTGAGGCTGGTTTATCCTTCTCTCTACTGGTAGAGAATACTAAATGTCCTGCCCAGGGAAGGCAGCAAACGCAGACAAACAACTCTTACTGGTGATGCGGCCGCCTATAGCTTTGTCTAACTGCAGGCAAAACTTCTGCCCATCTTCCCAAAACTGCTCAGAGGACCAAAAAACAAAACAAAACAAAAAATCCCCAAAACCAAAAACCAAAATCCCAAGCGGAACGAAAAACAAACAAACAAAAAAACACGCCACAGACAGAGAGACAGCTGAAATTGGCGTGAGTAATATCTAAATGTTGTTTAACACTGTTTTAAACAGAAGACAAAGAAGATAAAGAGCAGAAGAATCTCCCATCTTGGTGTCCTAAAACTTCCAACTCATTTCCTGCTTTAAATTAGGTCTAACCTCAATCAATGACAACACAGAAGAGATAATGAAATAATTAAAAAAAAAAAAAAGAAAGAACAGGAAAAAAGAAATACACAAGCAGACTTAAAGGTGGGGAACTCTCAGTGGACCAGACCCTGGGAAGATCCCTCAGAGAAGGCCTGCAGATGGGGCAGCTATGGTGGGCGGCCCTGCAGCTGCCAGGGAAAGCACACCTGCAGCAAGAAGCACACAGACTGAGGGAGCACAGTGAGGGCTATAAGGATGAACGCAGTAAGAGGGCAATACTGTGAAATTACAAAAGGAAAACAACTTCTAAGGGAAACCGGATAGGGATATGAATACGGAGTAACTCCAGACTCTACAAGAAATACAAAGAACATGCATTAAGTTATTAGGGCATGAAGCAGCCACTGTGAAAAACAGTACGGAGGTTCCTTGAAAAACTAAAAATAGAGTTACCATATGATCCAGCAGTCCTACTCCTGGGCATCTATCCAGAAAAGATGAAAACTCTAATTCGAAAAGATACAAGCACCTCAGTGTTCATAGTAGCACTATTTACAATAGCCAAGACATGGAAACAGCCCAAATGTCCATTGAAATGAATAGATAAAGAAGTTGTAGTATATATACACACAATGGAATATTACTCAGCAATAAAAAGAATGAAATAATGCCATTGGCAGTAACATGGATGGACCTAGAGATTATCATAAATCAGGAAGAGAAAGGCAAATATCATATGACATCACTTATATGTGGAATCTAAAAAAATGATACAAAGGAACTTACTTATTACAAACCAGAAACAGACTCACAGACATAGAAAACAAACTATGGTTACCAAAAGGGAAAGGGAAGGTGGAGGGATAAATCAGGAATTTGGGATTAACAGATACAAACTACTATATATAACATAGGTAAACAAGGACTTACTGTTACAGCACAGGGAACTCTATTCAATATCCTGTAATAACCTGTAATGGAAAAGAATCTGAAAAAGAATATACATACATATATAACCAAATCATTCTGTTGTGCACCTGAAACAATGTAAATCAACTATACTTTAGTAAAAAAAAAAATCACTAAAAAATTATTAGGGCAACTATCACAAGAATACAAACAACATGTAACTTTAAAATCACAATCCAAGAGAGAAAAAAAATTCAAGTATGGTAAATAGAAAACATCCAATAAGATAGCAGAATCAAGACCAAGTAATCTAAGTATCAATGATTCAGTCTCAGTTAAAAGAGAAAAGGATAGCCCAATGGAGAAAAACATCCAGCTAGATGTTAAGCCCAAAGGGCACACACAAAAACAAAATACATGGTAAGGTTGAAAATAAAAAGACTAAAACATGTGCTATGCGGATAACCAAAATAAAGGTGGAATGCCGGTATTAATAGCAGATAAAATAGAACTCAAGGTAGAAAATATTAGGACAAAGAAATACTATTTTACAGTGATAAAAGAAACCCTCCCAGCAGAGGAAGCAGCCAGGACTCTCTGACTCACAATGACATCACCTTGACATGTATAAAATAAACACTGATTGGAGGAGAAATTCATTCACTATAAGGACACTCCTGCTTTAGCTACTAGTCAACAGACAGAAAACAAGCAGTGCTAAGAAATATTTTACTAACACAATAAACTTGATCTAATAGGGACCAATACAACCAAGAATGTTCATTTTTCCAGCACTGAGCATATACTGGAAGTTCACTTCAACTAACTCAAAAAAACAAAAACAAAAACTATACCAACCAGATCATGTTCACTCATCACACTACACAAACCTCCATCTCAGATTTTGTTTCCCAGATAATCAGTGTGCAACAAACACACTGGTGGGTGGGGGGTTGAAGGGTTTTGACTTTTAGTTTAAAAGTGGTAAAGTATCAAAAAGGGAATGACAGCAAGCATGACTATATGAACAACTCAAAACTTGTTTTTAAAAAAAAGTAGTAAAGAGGTCAAGAAATAAGTATTAACACAAAGACGTGTGACAAATGTCATACCTTTGAAAAAGTGGAGTAAATAATAAAAAGACCCACATACCATACCGGACAGTGTGGGTGACTGACCCAAACCCCACCTTCTCCGATTGGCCAACTTGAGTTAGAGACAACACTGACCATAATCAGAGTTCTCCTAAGTGGAGCTTCTCCGAAAGTTCTGTGCTTTCCTGATGAACAGGGACAGATTTGGCTAGCAGGGTCTTTCAGCCCTTTCGTCCTGCAACCTAAAGCCTGAAGATAAATCACTCATGCTGCATCAGGAAGCAATAAGCATAAGAAAGCAGCACACTCTCAGGACGGTGGAGTGGAAAATGCAGTCTGGTGTCAGGGCAGTGTCCTAGACTGCTCGCAGCAGCCCTGGTGGGCCTATGCACAGACCTACTGTGCCATCAGACAAATAAACCTATGGGTTTTCTGTTCTGTATACCCTGATGCCAACAAAATAAATGAGCAAAAGGCACGAACAGAATGTACAAAGGATAAAGATTAGTTGACAAACGTAAGGGGGAAAACAGTCAACTTCATTTGTCATTTAAAAATTCAAATTGAAATAGCTATATATTATTTTCTAAATAGCATGGTGCAATTAAAAAGGACACATTACTGAAGGGAATATAAATTAAAATGCTCTTTCTGAGAAATATTTTCTGGGAATAATCTGAAGATACATATGTGTGTGTGTGTGTACACATATATACACATAAAATATATTCTTTGAAATGTTCCTGGTCACTCACCTGACAAGCCTATTTCTAGAAATCATCCCACTGACACAATCCTAAATATCAAAAAATATGGCATGTATAAATGTCCATTTAAAACAGCAAAAGAAAAACAGGAAAAAGAAAGTTGTGACGCCTCTAGTAAACAGAATATGACATTACCATTTAGAATCCTAGTTCTCAAAACCACTGTAAAATGTCTGTTAGAACAGCAAATGGAAAATCAGAAAAACACTATATTGTCAATATAATAACTGCAAAAAAGAACAAAACTCCATGTAAAAAAGATGAATGAAATACATTAAAATTTAAATAACAAAGAGTATTCTGGGGTAGGTAGGTTGATAATGAAATATCTTTCACTGCCTTTTTCATTTTCTAAATTATACTTAAGGATGAATTACTCTTATAGAAAACAGCATTTTAAATATTAAAATATCATTGTATATTCAATTCAACCTTTTTTCCTAAAGTGTGGTTAATTCTAAACAAAGTAAAAGATCACAATAACATTTAAACCACCAAACTAGACACCTTCTCACCATTGGGACCCTCAATACACTGCCTTTAACTCCTGAAACAGCCTTCCTAACTTTGTCCTTATTTAGCAAGGCTGACGGTCAATCCCTAGATCCTCACTACCCTGTATTACAGTTACCTGTAGGCAGTTATTTTAAGTTGCCTGAGGGCAGGCACCATATCTTATCAAAAAAAAATTAACAAAAAAAACCCCTCTCATTCCTTACAGCACCAACCATGGTGTTTTGTACAACCAGGCGTTCAAAAGATACTCATATGATGAAACTATTTAAAATGCACGACTGCACTGTTTTCGTGACAACCTGGACAGGGAAAATTAAACTCCTGGTCTGAAATTACACCTGGCGGTCTAAAATGGAGACTTACATCATGCTGGGAGGTTTACTGAAATTTCACAGCAATACTTCACATCTTACCTCATACTCTTCCAAAGTCCAAAAATAACTATATTTGACTTTAGGAATGACAACAGACTCAGTCTTGGAGGTAATGTAAAGTGTAAGCAGCAAATAAAAAGCATGTCAGCTTACAAGAAGCTTCACCTTGGGTGGAATATTAGACTAGAATTTAGTTTACCTCACTGGCCTCACCCTATTCAGGAATTTTCATTACAAGGACCAGGACAAAGAGACAGCTTGACCTGTCTTATAGCTAGAAGCTTCTAATGTCCTTTAATTTTGGACAGCCAATGGTACTGCATAGTTCTTAATAAAAATGGTTCTCTTCCCAACCGACTAACTCCTGTTGCTGCCCTGTGACCACAACCTTTCAAGCATCTGAAATGGCCACTTTCCTCCAGGTCCTTCACCAGCTGATGTAACACACTGCAGACGTCTCACAACTCAGCATTTTCTCTAGTTCATCAGAAACCCTCATACAGACAGGACTCTCCGAACTGAGCAGAGGGTATCCCTGCCTCCGAACAATACTTCCACCTATGCACTAGCTTTTTGAGGGCAGCTGGGACTATTCTGAGCACACAGAAACCTGCAGTCATCTAAAATCTTTCAGAATTTTATTTTTTTTAAATATGTATTTATCCTACCATAATTTTTCCCCCTTTGGTTTACAGTTCTACGAATTTTAACACATGTATAGATTTATGTAACTACCACAACTGGGGTACAGAACAGGCTTTTAAGGCTGAATTTCAACATTAAAAAAAAATCACTGTAAGAATCTGCATTTATCCTTACTTGGCTTCATCCTGTGTCAATCACTGGGTCAATCACTGTCAACATTTGAATCCGGAGCGGGCAGGCCCCATCTCATAATACTGGGTTTCCCAACCTTGGGTTGCAGACTTCTGGTATACAGGTACAGGTATAGGGGTGTGACAGATGTTGCTTCGGGGGTCATAACACTTCACAGGCTACACTCTACCCAATTTTAAAACAAGAAGATCCCCTATATACAATGTTCTATTTTTTACACGCTAAGAGTGATTAATAAAATGTATTTATAATCATCCTCAAATCCACAGTAGCTATGTGTTTCCTTAAGCAAACACAAGAAGTTAATGGGGGGGGGGTCCCCAAATCTCTCTTGAGAATCACTGATGTAAAAAAAAGAGCAGTGGAATGAAAGTAACTAACTTCTGCAGTTCTGCAGACCAAAAGGTCGTCTTGGTTTTGTGTTGTCCTTTTGTTCTGTGCTTCACGAATTGGCCCCAGGAAGACTTCAAGCTCCCCCAGGGGCAAGACCCTTCTTTTACTCCCTTAGAACTTTGCAACCTTCCTCTCTGAAGTCAGGAGCATCCCAGGATACACTATAAACAGTTATGTAAGACCTCTCTTTCTTTCCAGGAGACCACAGCCTAGAGGCTAAAGTAAACCCACATTCACTTAATTTCTTTCATACCAAAAGTACACGCAGAAGATACTTAATGGTAATTTTTTTTTTCTTCTCTGTTTGCTTTTGTCTTCCTGGTAACCTCACATATTCAGAGAATGGCTATTCAAAGGAAACACTCAGTTTTAAAGCTATGAAACTCAGTGATACATGAACTTTAAAGTCGGTCGACTCAAGTCTGAGCAATCTTATCTTCCTCACTTAGCTACGCTAGCTCGGGCAACTCACTTCATCTTTCTAGGATTCAATGACCATAAAATGAGGCCAGCAGTAGTAACTTCCTCATAACACCTAGTCATGAGGATTAAATGTGAGACTATATGTAAACTACCTAGCACAGAGGCAGGTGCTGACTAAATCCTTGTAAGACAGCTGTTATTTCTGTTTCACTTCTATACCACTCCCACACGCAAGGAACTTCTTCCACTTATGTGGAACTGGTTTGCATGCTGAAAACGGAAATAATTTGAGATTAAAAGTATTCCTATTTCTTCTTACTCCCACAGATAAGGAAGAAAGCCCTGAGAAGGAGAAGTAACTTGCCAAACTCACAAGGACCAGTGCCCTTACACAGCTGAGATGAAAATCCAGGGCGTCTTCTTTCACCGTGCAATTGTGCATTCAACGCCCTCGTGGCTCAGTAAGGGAACTAGAAGAATGCTCTTTAACTCCAGTGGCCAACATGGCAAGCATATTTATAGCACGGCCTGAGTGTCAAGAAAAGCGACCGGCACACAACAGACACGCTACGAATACCTGTTTAACGAACCAGTGCTTACCTATATCTAAGCGAATGCTGCGGTGCACCTTCCTTACTACAGGAGGCAAGAAATAGGGGGAAAAAAAGCCTAAAAAGTATTCATATTGTTTGCACCGTAGCTTTTAGTTAAACGAAGGCTCTGAATCCACAAACCAGATTCTTTTAGAGTGAAGAGTAAAGAGGCCCCCGAACGGAAAGCAGGTGGATGGCCACACTTTGGAGAGCCATGCCTGGAAGACCTAACTACTTTCCAAACCTACTGCAAGGTCCCGCTTGCCCACAGCTCAACTCCTACGCCCTTCGCCCCTCCCCCCAATACAGAATCCTCCCCCACGCAAACCTCCAATCCTAGACCTTCCCTTCCCAGGCCAAGGGTCCCAGGGCTTCTCTAACCTTCCATACGCTCTCCACTTCCTGGACCCTGGTACCCGCTCAACGCCTGACCTCAACGCCCGACCTCAACGTCCGGCACCGAACGTCCGGCCCCCAACGACCAAAGCTCCCGTAGCCCTCACTCAGTCCTTTCCCCTCCCCTCAGGTGCCTCGGAACCCCCGACCTGGAAAGAGGCAAAAGGGCAGCCTACCTCGACCTGTCTCTGAAGCCTGGCCGTGGTGGCGTCCCCCGCTGCCCGGGAGCCCTGCAACCAAGCCCCGCTGCGCTCGCTGCGCCCACTCCCAGAGCCCAGCCGCCAGCGCGGCGCCTGCGCAGTGCGCGCCCACGTGCGTCCTCCGCGTGCGTCGAGGAGCCGCGCTCTGGCCCGCGTGGCGCGTCCTTGCGCTCCAGCGCTGTACAAAAGCTGCGGGCTGCAGGCGGTGCCCTGCAAAACCGTAAGATAGCGGTTGTTCTAGCTTCTTCTAGAAAGCAGTTCCTGGGAGCTCCAAGGGCAAAGATGCAGACCTTGTCTCCACGGAGGTAACTTGGGTCCTGTTAACCACCTAAAGTGTTAAAAAGGTTTTTCAAATTAATTCACTGCTTCTGCCTGCTCTTGGAAACTAAGTGGGATCACTTTTCTCCTGAAAGCATGTAATTATAGGTTGATATTGTTTAAATTTAAAATTTTTTAAAACTTTTTTTGAATTATGATCTTTAAAAAAATTCAGAAGAAAAATGGTATTCCTAGGTACCCATCACCCAGTTTCAACATTATCAAATTATGGTCAATCTTGTCTGCATCTGTACCCCACATACTCCCCCCCCATTGTTTTGAAGCAGGTTCTAACTTGTATATTTTTTTCTTTTTAAATAGATTTTATTTTCAGGACAGTTTTAGATAGAATAGATTGAGAAGGCACACCCAGTTTTCCCTATTTCTGAGCCAGGATCCCATTCAGGATAACACACTTTATTTAGTTGTGATGCTGAGATAGGAGAGAAGGGGGCAGGGCACAACCACTGAAGGAATGACACAGCAATAGAGAACAGGACAAACTGGTTAGCACGGAGATCGGGAAAGATTTGACTTCCAGTAGACCTTGAGCCTCATGGCAAACACACAGGAGCCATGACAGTTCCTAGGCTGACCATAAACAGTCAAAAAGTGGGTGGGGGAAAGGGGACAATTCCTAGAAATCCCCACCTCTTCCCCAAAATAGTTGGAATAATGCTGGCATATGAAATTACTGAGCCTGTGAAAACTAACAACCTCTCACCTTGGGGTTGCTTGCTCTCTTGCCTTGGGAGACTGCCTGCTCTTTGTCTCTCAACTGTGTATCTCTCTAAATAAACTTGTTTTCACTTTACTATGCCTGCTCTTGAATTTTTATGAGCAAGACAGGAACCTGTTCTCTGGCAACAATGTCTCCTTTGGCTCCTCTTGGCTGTGGTAGGTTTTCAGGCTTTCCTTAGTCTGATGACTTTCACGGTTTCTAGGAATATTGGTGAGGCATTATCGTAAGATACCCCATTGATGGAATTTGTCTAGTGTTTTTCTCATGATAAAACTGTAGTTATGGGTTATTAGAAGGAAGACTACAGAAGTAACATGTTATTTGTATGGCATCATATGAAGTGTACATTCTCCAAACATGATTTGTGACAGTTGATATTTTCCATGATTGGCTAGCATTTGTCAGGTTCCTCTACTAAAAAGTTATTCTTTTTTCCGCCTCCCTTTATAGTACACACTTTGGAAGAAGTCATTATTTCCAGTCCACTCCTAAGGAAGGGGAGTTATGCTTCCCTTCCTTAAGGGTGGAGTACCTACAGAAATTATTTAGGATTCTTTTGCATGTAAGATTAGTCTCTCCTATTTATTAACATATTCAATCATCTCTATGTATCAGTAGGGACTCAGATATTTTATACTTCGGGTTGTAATCCAACACCTTTATTTCCTTGTTCCAACTTTGGGAGTGCTTCCTTTCAGTTCTTTTTTGTTCTCCTTTTGTACACAGATAGGTTAGGGGGTCCCCATTGTAAGAGAAGCGGGAATGGCTCTCTTGACATAAGAGAAGCCATTTTGGCCTAAGCCATTGTGTGATCTAAGCCTTGATACAATGCTTGCCCTTGAACAGATCTCAGTAATTTATGATCTTAAGGGAACAAAGGAATGCAGAAACAGAAAAGGCAGTCAAACAACAGTGCAATTGAGACAGGCTGGGACCTGGAACCCTTTGCTGACATGCTTGCACCTGGACAAATGTCTCCTGGAACAATAGAAAACAGAAACTATAAGGAACTAAAATTAACTGCAGGCACTCACAGTTGGGACAAATATTGATCAGCAAGATACAAAAAGACCAAAAACCCAGCTGCTACTTCTGAGGTGTCCTGAGCAAAAGCAGGGTACTGGGCATGATCCATGCACACAGCACCACCAAGGGGGTGGCAGACCACTTAAGCCACCCTTATGGCCCAACCCACTAATCTGCCCCAACCTTCACTCCAGTTAAGGAACCAGCCTACCCCTCCCACTCAGGGAATGAGCAAGAGAACCTGTTACTTGTTTTTGCTGCCAGCACAAATCCCAATAAACTCTTGCCTGAATTTCTCATCTGACCTTTGTCAATTTCTATTGACCAAGGAATCCAAGAACCCTGGCGGGTAACATAGTAAAGCAGAACCCTAGTTCCTCCTCAAGGGATATACATAATATCTCTTTGAGTTCCGCAAGAGCTAAGACCTAGGTGGAGCATAGAACGATGATGTTGACCCTCCTGACTTCAATCAACTAAAGCTTAAACTGTGTTGGCTTTTGCCCCAGTTCTGTGCTGAATTCTCTGCTCAAGCCCCTTCATGAATATACATATACTCTTAGCTTAAAATCTCCCCAGTTTTGCTGTTTGGGGAGATGCTGCTTTGGGAAGGATCCCTGGTGTTCTCCTTACTTGCTGCAAGTAATCATAAATCCTTCCTTCTCCCTGCTTTGTCTTGGTTGTGTCTTTTGACTCGGCGCTCACCAAGAGGCAAACCCAGTTTTCCAGTAACACTTTGATATGTTCTTATCAATGCGGGGGTGTTTTTATTATTATTTTTTGAGCACATTCTTACATTCTGGGATATTGTAATTTTAAAATTCATGTATACTTAAGTTTCTGTCTTTAAAAGAGTATGACTTTTTAAAAAATCACCAAAATTTATCCCACCTTTAAAAATAATTTCTTAATATCACAAAGTTAGTATTTAAAATTTCCAGATAATCTCAAGTGATGTTTAACAGTTGGTATGGTCAAATCAGATCCTACATTTGGGTTCAGTGATGTATTTTAAGAAGAGATTTCTCTTTTAATCTTTCCATTTTCTTACAACTTATATATTGAAGTAACTGCAGTTTTTCTCACAAGCAGTTTTATTAATTACTTCTTCCCTGGCAAAAATGTTTCACAGGTGGTGGTGTGTTCCTCTATTGCTCCACATCAGAAGGCACTTGATACCTACTTGTTTCTCTTTGAGGAATATTAGAATTAACTTAGCAGGTTCTAGTGTTGTCAGCCCCACCTATGCACTGGAAAGTTTTCCATCAGCTTTTTAGCTAATGGTTCTGAGTTTACTGATGATCATTACCTAGATCCATTATTTCATTATGGTTTCCAAAATGGTGATAGTCTGTCTTTTCCTCTGCATTTATTACTTGAAATTCTGTGAAGAACTTTCCCACATCAAGTATTTGATCGAGGTTCAGTTTGCAATACAAGAGGTAGGATGGTTGATTCATTTATCAGTTTGCAGAATGTGATGATTCCTTGACATTCTCAAAGGTGACCAAAGGACATTTTAAAAAATCAACGCACTCATTGATTTTTAACATAGTAGATGTGTCTCAATTGCTGTTCTTCTTGGACACTAAAATTGTCCTGTCTTTGACCAGTGGGAACACCTTTGAATTTACTCCTCAGTCTTTTTGACACAACTCCTATTATCTTTGCTTTTTTTTTTTTCTTTCTGGTATAACCAATATGTCCTAGGCTATCTTGTACATTTCTTACCCCAGATGTAGATTCAGCCCTTGGGCTCCAAGAGGAGTCCAGGTGGCTTTTAGTGGGAAATTATATTTAGAGATGATAGGGGAATAGGGGTGTGCTTGGGTTGATCATTGTTCCAGGCCTTTTCAGTGGACCGACTTTTTTAATGGAAAAAAATGCACTTTGAGTTCATACTGATATTCCTAAATTCAAATTTAAGATTGCAATGTTTTTACTTAATTTCTTTGGTTTTTATATTTGTGTTTCCTTTTGGCAATACTGAAAATCTTGGTTCTCGAAGACATGTATACTTTATACTAATACGATATATATTTCAGAAATAACACCGAATGTTATTACTAGCAATATGCATACTGAAAAAGCCTAAGTTCTTTTTTTGTTTTTCCCCTTGGATAACATCTCAATAGGAATGTTTTGTCAACTGTTTTAAAGTCATCTCTTTACTGTCACACTTTAACTGCATAATGTGTTTTGATCAGTATCTTTATTTAAGGACGGAGGTGCCATTTCCTGTTGAAAAGGAAAGAGGAACAGTTACACAATGTTGACTTTTAAGTGTTTTGTTTGTTTGTTTTTGGTTTTGGTGGGTTTTTATTTTTTGCCAGCAGTTTGTATGAAAGAAGCTTAACAGAATGGGAAGAAGTTTTGCTTTATAAACTCTTGAATTAACGACTTGTCAGAATTAACTATATTCACTCATGAGTTGCGTATCAGAAGTCCCAAATCAAAGAACAGCACTTCACTGGGCAGAGTAGATTAGCAAAAACCTCCACAGACTGAAACTGCTCACCTTCTCCAGACGCGATTAGGTAACTGTATCAGATACACCTTTTCCCAATACACTTTTGATTTATTTTTGATAATTATTGAGCAGCTCTTACGTGTCAAACCCCATGCTGAGTGCTGGGATACCCAGCTGGGAGAGGACCACAGCCGGGTACCAGAGACAAGGCACCAAGTTTATTAAACAATGGCAGTACGTGCCACGCGGTGGACACGAACGCAGTGTTATGGAAACCCTCAGAGCCCCCTCCAGAGATGAACTGTCACACGGGCAGGTAGGGTGTTCCTGCTGACGCCCACGTCAAGTGCAAGATTTACGCATCAGAGCTGGGAAGTCACAATTTCAAATTCTCTTTTATTACTTTATGCCTCTGACTAATTAGGAGTAAGGGCCAAAGGGTAAAGAGCGATTCTCTCCAAGGAGCGCGTCCTACAGGAGGCAATAACTAGCTCGGGTCGGGGAGGGGCGTGACAGGTAGGACGGCAATACAGTCTGGAGAGCCGGCTGGCCGGATACGCCCGTGCGTGGGCGCCCAGCGAGTCTAAGCGCAGGGCCTAGCGCTCCGGGGGCAGGAGAAGGCGCGGCGCCGGCCCCGCCCACTGCAGGCAGGTTACCCTGGCCTCAAGGTGCGTTGCGTCACACCGCCCGCACCGCGCTGATTGGCTCCTCCAGGGAGCCCCGCCCCCTCAGCTGTAGCGGGGCCGGCTTCAGCGTCGCCGCCATCTTTGTTGATGTGTCAGCTCCGCGGGGGTTTGGGAAGCCGCGGCGGAGGGAGCGCGGTGTCGGCCCAGTTCCCCGCCGCCGTCTCCTGGCCCTTCCTGGTCTGCGGGACCCCGCTATGGAGAAGTTGGCTCCTGAACCCGAGTTCCAGCGGCCTCGTTAGGGGTGTGGCCTGAGGCTCGGAGAAGTGGGGTAAGTGCTTGAGGGGCGCCCGGGGCGGACCGGGGAGTCTCGTTGGCGGCGCGGCGGGCTGCCCACCTCCCCGCGCCGTCCCGCTGCCTCCGGGGCGGATCCCCACCTCGCTTTCCGGGGGCGCGAGGCGAGCGCTGGGGCATGGAGTTCTGGGTCTCCTCCTCTCCCTCCCTCTCTCAGTCCCAGGCCTCTAGGAGAGGAGGAGGCCGAGGGGTGGCCGGGGGTCGTGGGGGCCGCGCCTGCAGAGCGGTGCCTGGAGAGTAGCAGCATTTGGGCCGCTTGCCTGGTCTCCCCAGGCAGCTAAGCCCCACCTGCTCGCCGGTCCTTCCTAGACTTAATCGCCTGTTTCTCTTTTCGTCTCCAAGTTGACTGTGTTCGTGTTTTATGTTTACTGTTAACTACTTTTTACCCTCTTCCAAATACTTCTATTACTGTGATTTTTAGGTAATTTAGAGACGATTCTTTGGGATTGTGGATACTAGAGAAATTGTTCTTTGTGTTTATGTTGTCTTTCTTCCAAGGACATCAAGGCATTTGATAAACCTTGGTTAGTAGGGAACATATTTCAAATTTGGGTCTCTATCAAACTTGTAACCCCTTCTACATGTTCCTTAGTAGCGATATTGGGGAACAGTGCAGGTGTAGTTATTGCTCAACTGTTAACAATTTAGTAACTTTAGCTAATATTTACATCTTGATTTTGTTTAGAGAGAAGAGGCCTGTATTTGGAGTTGGAACATCTGGATTATTTTTGATTCGATAATCTTGTTACCGAGGAGAATTGCATAGTATAGAAATGCCATGCAACCCCAGGCATTTGGCAGCTAAGCAGCTGATGCGTAGCTTTTTTAAAAAAATTTCTTTCAAAATGATAGATGGGGAGTTTTCTTAAGGAAAATGTACAGCAAATAAGTGGAAATGTTTCAAGTGTGCTGGTAGTCAAAAAAAAATCAATTGTGTTTAGGTACACTAGTTGTGGGTATACCTTCATGTTTGCAATGTTGATCTTGTGGGAAAGATTAAGGTTCAGGAGATATTGATAGTGAAACTGAACTATCTGCTTGTGTATAAAGTATACTGTTCTCTATACAGCTACTTTCCAATTCTTTATCCATCATTACACAGATAGAAAACAATGATGATTGGCCTAGTTCTTTTTTTTTCTCTCTCCCCTTCCTTGTTATTTTAAATGCAGTGAAGATACTGAGTGATTAATAAATTTTGCAGTGTAAAGAATTAAAATTCCTTATTACATTGTAATGGGGAAGTATATATAATTACTGAAGATTCTACCTGGAAATGCCTAGCTTCTGTTTATATTGGTTTTATTCCCTGGAAATGCATGGATTGTGTTTATTCGGTTTTATTCTTTTTAAAGGACCTTGTCTAATCAGAATACCTGCATATAAACCCAGAGCTTCCTTTAAACAGTGGAGATTCCACAGAGTGTCATTGGTATTTCAGTCTTATTTATTGCTAACAGGAAAGGAATGGTGTAACACAGTAACCACTCTTGAACCTTTTAGTTCCTTCACCCATAAATTAAAGAGTTCTTTGATGTTACACAATGACAGCGTAGCTGATGATGATTGCTTAGTATATTCAATTTAAAACCATCTATTTACAGCTACATGCTGGCATCTGGAGTGAAGGTAAAACAGAGAAGTATACTCTTTAAGAAGAAGTGGTGGGTCAAAGCAACATTATTTATTTAGAGATTTAGAAAAATCATTTTTCCCTTTGAAAAATGACTAATCTGTACTAGTTTTTCAAATTAACCTAACAGTTTCATGTTAAAGTGAGACTCCTTAACCTGAAATTGTTTCTTTTCTTTCAACAAAATTTAGGTTTATCTTTTATCCCTCATCTCTAGTTTTAAATAATTAAAGCTGATTCTTAAATTTCTCGTAAACATGTCACTGGGCTTACAGTGTTGCAGATGCCATTTCAGGGCAACTTTGGGATCATAGATAATTTAAATTTGCAAATAACCCTCTAATCTTATATTATTTCAAACATCACCTTTGAACTTTTATTTCTCAGCTTCTTACTGGGATTTAAAAAATCTGGGCTAAGAAGTAAACAAAAGAAAAAGTATTGGTGTCAAGGGGCAATAGACACAGTGGAAATCAAACCCAGCAAAGGAAAGTATTGATTGGATTGTGAGTGTAGTCTGTCATTAAGACGCATGAACTTTTAGCCTACTTTAGGGATGTAGTAGCTAATGAATAATTTAATTTTTTGGTAAACTATGTCATACCAAATTAACCAAGCCCAGGCCAAAGGTGGCTTCAAAATTTAAACATTAACCAGAACTTAATATAAGGCAGACTTAATACTTTTTTTTTTTTAAGTTATCAGCCTTCCTTTTTGAAAAGAACTATAGGTCAATTATTCCCCTTTTTTCCCCCCAGCTTTGGGGGGGGAAATTAGCTGAAAAACTTTTTTTTAAAAATTTAAGTATAGTTGATTTATAATGTGTTAAATTTCTGGTATACAGGATAGTGATTCAGTTATACATATATATTTATTACTTTTCATATTTTTAAATTATAGGCTATTACAAGGTATTGAACATAGTTCCCTGTACTATACAGTAAGACCTTGTCATTTACCTATTTTATATACAGTAGTTGGTATCTACAAATCCTCAACTCCCAATTTATTCCTCCCCACCCCCTTCCCCTCTGGTAACTGTATTTATTTTCTGTATCTGTGAGTCTGTCTCTGTTTTGTAAATCAGTTCATTTGTGTCCTTGAAAATACTTTTGATGTTTTCTTAGACTCATTAAAATTCTTTGATGAGTTCTATACAAGTAGCTTCAGAATGAGTGAGAGTTCTATATTGATAACTTTCTGCTTTAAAACTTACTAGAGATACTTAAAATTGCATGGATCTAAGATACCAAACTGATAATATGATGTAAAACTTGATAATGTGATATCCATTGATATGTGATAGCCACTTAACCCTCTTTTTTCTGGAATCTTGATAAATCATAATTTCTCCTGTTACTGTATCACAGGATTTATACTATCTTGGAGCACAAATAGTCTTGCTGAGCCTGTTGCCCTGAGTCTTCTCAACATCTTTTTGTGTGTGTGACAGTGCGCAAACTATAAAATTCACAATTTCCTGACCCTTGAGTACACAGCTAAGCAAACCCCTACAGGGATAATTGACCTTGGCTTCATATAATGTACTTTTTAGACTGGTGACTAAAGGCAACTTTTAAGATCTAGTGATACATTTCACATAAAGGAAACACAATATATTAAAATTAAAATTTACCCAAAAGCTTAGTTAAAATGTGGCTACAAATATGTCTTCCTTTTGATACAGTTAAGCTAGAATTCTTGGAAATAGCCAGCTGAGTTTTTAATCTTTTAAAAGTAGAATTTGATTTGCACAAATTCACCTTGTATGAACTTCAGTGTCAGATATTTTCACTATGTGAAACAAAGTTTTCATGTTTCTTAACATGGATTCTTTTCTGTTCTATTTATTTTATTATGTTTTAAAAAATTTTTATCCAAGAAAGTGTGTGTATTTTAAAGTTTAATATCTCTCAGAAATCAGATATTTGGGGTTTGTCATCAGATTGTGTTGGACTATGGATGATTTTTAAAATTTTATTTATTGCTTCTAACTTTAATTGCTATATCAGAACCTTGTTAGAACTGGTCAGTAAGATAAGTTATTTTGTTTATACTGTTTTCAAAGTGTATTTGGGGAATGTGTAAAAGACCTTTGGAAGTACATACTTTTCCTTCAGAGGACAGTAAACCATTATATTAGGAACAGTAGTCTTTCACAGGCTCATCCTGGTTATCTTAATGGACATTATTTGGGACGTGTACAGCTGGTACTATTTGAGACTCATGGTACAATTTGTAATTTTAAAAATTTGTGGTTGTAAATAATACTTATGATGAACTGAGTGAGATGTTTCTGTTGCACTTAAACACACATTCATATCTTATATGACTTCTGATGAAATGCTGACAGACCTTCCAATTAAAATACTGTAAACACAAAGAATAAAAGATTTAACATAGACTTTTGTATGTTGATCAACTACATCAGAATGTATACTCTGTAAGAGATGTCTGTTTTATTCACTGCCATGTTCCCAGCACATAGTACAGTGACTGCACATAATACATGTTCAGTGTATGTTTGGTGAATGAATGAATTAATAATCTAGTTTAGAAATGTATTTCTGACTTGGTACTTTTGTATGAAGCTTGTGTGTTTGATAATCTGTTACCAAATATCTGTGGATTGGATCCATTTGTATTTACATTTATTGAGTAAGCTTAAGTTCTTTTGTTGTTGTTTATATTGCTAATTTCTGGGAAACAAGAAATAGTACCAAAAGCTGTTGAAGACATTGTTTTCATTTATAAGGCTCTTGTATGGAAATAATTTTGTAAAATTGTGAGTTCTTTGAAAAGAAATAAAATGCAAGGTGGATAATGGTTAGTTTTAAGGCAAATAAAAAGTGTTTCTTGACCAGTTGCCTACAGCTGATGAGCTCCAGTAAGAGCGAAACCACTTCTCACTCGATTGAAACAATTTTGAAGTGTGAATTGGTCCTGTAGTACTGTGTCAGAAAAAGAAACAACTCTGGGAAAAAACTAAGTGCTTGAATTAAGAGGAATTTTGTGACTGTGTTAACTTTAAATACAGTATTCTCTCTAATGAGTAAGAGTTGCTAAAAGTCAAATAACCTGTGTTACTTTTTTCCTCAAAAAGCTAACAGATATTGTAGTCTGTAATTGTAATTACTGTATATGTGAGTGTGAATTTAATTTGTACAAGCACTTCTTAATTAATTAAAACAATCTTGTAAACAAATGTCTAGTTTTACATTCCCCCCTTTAATCTACTCCTAGGCTATTCCATTCTCAGTAGCTTTATGACAACTACCCCTTTTACCCCCACCCCCAAGAAAAACCTTGGACAGCAGCCAGATTAGCCTACATCAGCATTGCCAACTGGAAACCCACAAGAGGACTCAGCTATTTTTTCCCCCTGGTTAATCGTGGACATAATCAAGTTCATCATGGCTCCCCTCCCCCCACCATTCTTACACAGTTGTTTACTCTTTGGTGATGGCTTTTTACATATATACACATAGATCTTCTTTAAATCCTTTCCTTTTTCTTTCATCTCCAATCAGTATTCTTTTTAGCATGAAAACAAAGTTTGCCAGTTTATGTGAAGACTTACAAAGGTGATGGGCATGTTAATGAGCAAAACTATAGGAAGTACTTGTCTTAAGCCTTCTTTAATTTACAGGAAGATAATATGTAAAACAGAATTTAAGCCAAGGTAATTATAAAAGCAGGTTTTTTTTTTTTTAACCCAGATTAGTATCCAGCAGAATGAGACTTTTTTGTTGTTCTGTACTGTCTTGTACATTACAGGTCTTCTTACAACCTGGTTCCCACCCTCTCAATGCTGTTCAGTCCCTGGCTTATTGTGTAAAGCCAGTGAGCCTCATCCTCACTGAGAACCTCTGAACAGCCTTTGCAGGAATGACTATAAATGTAGTAGAGAGTGTATTTGTTAGATTTACATACTATTTATTATTACCATATTGCTTGCGATTTAAGAAGTTTGATTCAGGCCACGGTGAGGTTCCTCTTCCTTGCAAGTAGAGATCACTCAAAAGGCTATTGAGAAATGTGATTGCATTTCTGAACCTGCAGGGAACATCCATAGTTGAATGTAGGGCTGCAACTGTGTACTTGATGATGTATGAATGCAGTGTGTTTTCATTTACATGAGAGATTATTTTTGTGCTTTTGATGAGGGAAGATTGGGAGGAAGATGCGGCGGTAGAATCCATCCTTTAAATATAATTAGGGTCTGCATAGGCTGAAGGGAAGGACAATGCAGATGAGAGCAAAGCCATGCAGATGTTAATGTGCACATTATTTGGAGGGATCTTTAGCAGACTGGTCAGGAAAGGTGAAGTACTAGGATTTTAGGAATGTATGGAGAGAGAAGATTGGAAAAGCAGTACAACTAGTATATGGAGGAATTGCAACTCTGAGGTGTAGATAGGGAATGGTTTTATTTTTTCCTTAATGGATCACCAGACATACTGTGTAAAACGCTTCCCTCTGAAGTGCAGTCCTTTAATAATGTCTTGGTTTGATGTCATAATTTTTCTGCCACTTTTGATTGCTAGAGAAAACTTACTCCAGAATTAAGACAGGTTTCAATCATTTATAAAACAAAAGAAAGCAACAAAAAATGATAATCATTCTCATTCTCCCTGAAGAAATATTGAAGCTATTAGTTCCCAGCTGCTTAGATTTAAGAAGAGATGTAATTTGGCTCTAAAATACATTCCCTCTCCCTTCTGTAGCTAGCCCTTTTGGTGTTGGGGGAAGAAGATTAGGCAGTGGTGGCAGTTCTCACTGTGTGAAACTTTAAAGAGAGAAGAGATGGCTCTGGCCTTGCTCTGGTTCATATGATTGCATTTGATGGTGGTCTCTGTGGAGGTGGTGTGTGTGGATTTTTTTAGGGGCAGTGTTGTAGCTCCTGGCCCCTTGTGCCATTGAGGACCCACTTCATAGGGCAGCTCCTGTTCCCCTTTGGCTGAACCAATGTAGTATACACTTCAGCCCCTTCTCTGCATTGGATGACACTTGCCCTGGTTCTGTCTCAAGTCACTGCCCTTACATTAATCTCCTTGCTCCTTCACTTGGAGTCGCAGGAAAGAGAACAAGAGGGAGGAATGCAGTGAGAATGAGAAACCAACAATTCAAGTGTTCCAGATAGGAAGTTATCAGGCCTGAGTTGGGTTGCAGGTACGGGACAGTGACAGTAGAAAGGAGGGTGTAATTGTAGGAGACGTGAAATTCGTAAAAGAATATGAGCACAAAGGAAAGGAAGGAGTCATGACTAAGAATAATAATGCCATTGACAGAAATAAAAAAGATTTTCTGGAGGTACTCAATTTGGGGAGCTATAATTATGATTTTGGATTTAGTCATTTTGAGTCTGAACCATTGGGAATGCCTGTATTTGGGTGGAGATTTTATTACAGGTATAGAGCTAAAGTGAAGACAAAGAGATCATTCGTTATCTGTACCTCGAGAGCATGGGGGCTGAAAATAATTAACATGGGCATCGACTGTCAAAATGGACGAATTGTAGGAGAAAAAATTGAGGGCTGAACCCGGGGGAATATGAAAGCTGTATAAGAAGATAACCATTGTTTGTTTAATGCTTTTCTGTTTACAGAGCATGGCACACAGAGCCGTGGAGTTCTCAAGCGGTGATTTCTTCTCATTTGCTCTACCTATGCTGGAGCGTCACAATGCTGTCGAATCACAATGCTGTCATAGACTTATTCTCTTTTATGTGGATTCTTTATCTGCTATCCATTACATTTGGTCTGCTCTGAGTTCAATTTCTGTAGACAAAGCATAGCATTGACTAGTTATGATGTTTGAAACTGCTTTTTAGATTGATTTCTACATTAAGAGAATCAAATTCAGCAGCAGTAGATTCACAAGTTGTTGTTAGTTACTTTGAGGAAAGTAATGGAGGTACCTAGTGCCCCATTTGAGAATTATTTTATTTTATCCTAGATTTGGAATACTGCATACTCACAAGGCCTTTTATTGACTTGCTGCATTTATTTGTATTGCCTAAACCAGACCTTTATTACTAATATTGACTTTGTCTCATTTATAACATATATGCAGCAAGATAACAACGATGATTTGTTTGGTTGTTTGGAAATATGTTACACAGGTAGGTAATTTATAGTATTAAGGCCAATGTCTGTATTAGTCAGTGCCAGAGTATTTATCAAACAAGCTGGTTTTCTTTTCCTTTCTTAGAATTATTCTTCCCCATTTTTGCATCCCTACAATAATATTCCTCAAATCCTAATTTTATCATATTCTGTGCTTTAATTCAACAAGTATTTTGGAACCTATATATTATGTGCTAGAAATTCTATAGTATAATCAAATATACGAGTCTGTCATGACTTGTTATTTTGTTAAGACCTTCTTAACAAAATTCGCTCTTGCATATCAGTCTGAGGATTCTACCTGACCATCTTCTCTTACCCTTTGTCACCATCCTCTGACTGCCACCTTTATCACAGATTAATGTAAACATACATGTTTCTGTTACTCAAATATTAATCTTTCTGTTTTATTTTCCATAAGTGCACCTTCCATCTAGAATTGTTTCTTTCCTGGTTTCTGTCAAAACTGTGATCTACCCACTTTCTTGTCCAGCATCACATGACTCCAGTACTTGCTTTGTTGCTACCTGACAGAAGTTGACAATTTCTCTTTCATCAAGATTACTGGAATATTTTGTGTTTATCTGTCTCAGGATAATTTTTGAAGTTGACTAATTTTCAGAAAATAACTAGATTGGTAACCCTCATAAACAGAATAAATATATATTCTAACATTGAATTAGTTTTGTAAATGTTTCTTTTATGACCCAGGCAGTGCATACAAGGTCCATTGGAGTTGCACTGAACATTGTGTGTTCTTGATGAGAATGTTTGGAAATAAACATAGTACTTCCTTCATCGCTGGATGAAAACTGAATTTGTGTCAGGGATCCTTTACACCCTCACTTTTTTCAGCTCAGTTCTGGGTGTCTGGGCTATAGGTAATGGTGTTTTGCTATGTTTAGTTTTCCTTTTTCAGTAAATATCATTGTTACTGTGCATTGTTTTATTATCTTTATTTGTAATTTCTTAACTAGTGTCTTCATTTATTTCCCCAGTAGTTTCATACAAATTTGTTAGTCTTTCTCCCCTTGTGGAGCTGAAGGAATTCGAAACAATTCTTTGGTACTAATCTTCCTATTACTAGTGTCATTCCATACCCAGCATCTTATCGGAGTGATTGGGGAGTGCCAAATGGCAATTGAAATGAAGCTGTAGGACTGGATAGAAGGAGAAAAGAGAATGAGACTTTGTAGCATCCTACCAGTTGGGCTCACTTGGATCGGCTATTATATATTTTTCCCCCTGCTCAGGGAGGGAATTTTTAAAGAACTATTAGTGGTAAAATGCTTGCCTTAGTTTTTCCACATCATGGAATGTGGGGTCTTGGTTTAAAAAAACTTAAAAAAACTTTTTTATGTTTTGAATTTCTTAGATGTAAAACGAAGATCAGGAACAGATTTGAAGAAATGCAGAGTGAATTGGTGCCAGTCAGCATGTCAGAGACAGAGCATATCGCCTCCATTTCCTCTGATAAAAATACTGAGAAAACATCGGAAATAAAGGAAGACTCATGCAGCTCGTTTTCTGGTGATGAAAGCAGCAACTTAGAAAATGAGTCCAAAGTGTTGTCACTAAATGTTGATGAAACTTTATGTCAGCCTAGTGAGCAAAATAATCAGAGTGAAGCACAGGAAAATTATATTCCAGATCATGGTGGAGGTGAGGATTCTTGTGCTAAAACAGATGCATGCCCAGAAAATTCTGAACAAATAGCTAACTTTCCTGTTGGAGATTTGACAAAGCAAGTTCTGAAAATAAATGAAACCGAACAAACAGTAACACAAATATTGGCAGAATTAAGGTCATCTACATTTACGGAAACAGCTAATCAAAAGACTTATTCAAATAGTCTTTATGATACAGACTGCACCACGAAACTTATTTCAAAAATGAATGTTTCAACATCAGAGGACTTGTTGGAAGAAATAGAATCTGAGCTCTTATCTACAGAGTTTGCAAAAGAACATCGAGTACCAAATGGAATGAATAAGGGAGAAAACGCGTTAGTTATGTTTGAAAAGTGTGTGCAAGATAAGTATTTGCAGCAGGAGCACACCATAAAGAAGTAAGTTTTTTATTCTTTCAGGTTATTTTTTTCTGTGGGGATTAAAGATTGAATTCTTTAAAGGACAGTATCATTTTATCTGTTTTTAATTCCATAGTAGAGCCATGTGCATCGTGGTTGAGTTATTGAGCAAGTGTCAGATTTAATACACAAAGTGTCACATTTAATATACAACTCTTTTTTTTTAAAATGTCGTATTTTATTTTCATTATTTTAGAAATAATAGATAAACATCAGTATTTTTATGTGTTGTAAGTAATATACCTATATCAAATACATTAGCATATATAGAAATGTGTGTGTATGTATGTATAAAATCATTGTTTTGAATGTGATTCAAAATTTCTGTTTTACAGATATGTCTTAACATATAAGAATAAATATTTTATTAAATAGTGTAAGTTCATTAAAGATCTAGAAATACAAAGGCAACTCAAAATTTTTGTTTTGAAAGAATGTAGAGCATAATATTGTCACAACTAAGATGAATTCAAAAGGAGTGAGAAGTCATAAAATTCAAAAAAGTTTTTTAAAATCCCCATTGTAAATTCATTGGTTTAAAAAATTAAGATTTAGAGAACAGAAGAACTGACCTATTATCATTCAGTAAATAAGAACAGTTGTTTTTAGACTTTTCTTGGATTTGTGGAGTTAATTTCTATTTTAATGATAATTTAATTTCATTTTGTCTTTTCCTAGTAGTATTATATCATCCTGTGTTCTTATTCTAGACTTATATATGTAGGTGATGCATATGTTTAGGTACTCTTATAACCATTAAGAAAGGAAAATAAAGCATGCTACCCTCGGCTAAAATACAAACTGATTCTCTTTTTTACCAGAGGAAGATAACAGAAGAAGATACACCGTAATTCAAGTATTGCTGGATATGTAATTGACTTTTAATGCTAGAGTCTTTACTCTCACATTATCAGTGGATCAGTCTTCTGCAGACTTGCTCACCCTTCATTGATTTATCCAATGAATTTTAATCTAAGCACCCAGAGCCCTTCTCTTTTTCTATTTTTTATTTTTATTTTAAATGGTGATAAAATACACAGAACATAAAATTTACCATCTGAACCATTTTTCAGTGTGCAGTTTGGTAGTGTCAAGTATATTCACATTGTTGTGCAACCAGTCTTCATAGCTTTTTCATTTTAAAAATCTAAAACTCTATACCCACTAAAGAACAACTCCCTATTTCCCCCTGCCCCATTCCCTCGTAACCACCATTCAACTTTCTTTTTCTAAGAATTTGACTACTCTTGTTACTTCATATAAATGAAATCATATGGTATTTGCCTTTTTGTGACTGGCTTATTTCACTTGGCAGATGTCCTCAAGGTTCATCCACGTTGTAGCATGTGTCAGAGATCCTTGCTTTTTAAAGTTCAGTAATATTCCATTGTATGTATATATCACATTTTGTTTATCCATCCATTCATCAGTGGACATTTGGGTTGCTTCTGCCTTTTGGCTATTGTGAATTATGTTGCTGTGAACATGAGTGTACAGATATCTCTTGAGACTTGAAAACCTTTCTTTTTTTTACATTTTTTTATTGAGTTATAGTCATTTTACAATGTTGTGTCAAATTCCAGTGTAGAGCACAATTTTTCAGTTATATGTGAACATACGTATATTCATTGTCACATTTTTTTTTCTCTGTGAGCTACCACAAGATCTTGTATATATTTCCCTGTGCTATACATTATAATCTTGTTTATCTATTCTACATGTGCCTGTCTTGAAGACCTTTTCTTAATACTACCCCAAAACTAATGGCAGTGAGTTACTCCTACTCATAACTTGACCAGAGTGGTGCTATTAAGAAAAAGCTATGATTTTATATTGAACCATCAGTGTTTCTGCCATTCTTGCTTTTTGGGGTAACTTCCTTATTTTCCTGCCATCTGTACCTATCTTTTAGACCTTCCCTTTGAGATTATCCCTTCTACATTTTGATTCTTTACTTAGATTTGGAGTCTTACAAGTGACTCTCTTGTAAATTATATTATAGATTTAATAGTAATAGCAGAAAAACTTATGTGCTATTAAATTTTGTGCCTGGCACTTTACATGTACAACTCATGAAATCCTCACAACAGCCATATGTGGTATGCTGAACTATTCTTTTTCCCATTTTACAGATGAGGTATCTCAAGCACATAGAGATTAAATAACTTGCTCAAGGTCGTGTACTAGTAAATGGCAAAGTTAAAATCTGAACCCACTTAGTCTGGTTTCAGTGGATTTTTTTTAATATGGTTATCTGAAATAAACAAGTTATACTTGTTAAAATTTATCTAAAAACATTAAGAATAGAAAGTTAATTCCTCTTTTTTGCTCCATCCTGTCAAAACAGTGGCAGCATGCAGAAAGGGGTAAGCACAGTTCTGCTCAGGAGCAGGGAGTTGAAAGAGTCCCGCTGCCACTTAACCTGCTGTTTCCTTGATTAAATTAACCTCTCTGAGACAGAGGTCTCACCTTTATAAGGGGTACCATGCTTACCTGATGAGGTGGTTTTGAGGACATTAAGACATTATAAAAATGTCAAATTATTGTAATTTAAATCTAAGTTAATTTTTTGTGACCCAGGTTAGCTCTAAAACAGCCCACATTTTTTCTTTTGACTTCATTTTCTGTAAAGAAAACTGCCTTTCAGTTCCTTAGGCTTAAACTTTCATGAATGCATCTGTTTCCAGATGTCTTTGTTTAGACATCCATTCCCCTATTTTCTGACATCAATATTATTGTCCAACGTCCCAACCATAATTCTTAATTAAGAACAGTTATTTGAGTGTGGGAAGTGCGTTTGGCATATAAAAATACAATTTGAGGGCTTGCTGCTGTTCACAGGGAGGGAGCCAGGATTACAGCCAGGGTTCTTGTGTTTCAGGTAGTTTTCTGCAACAAACTGAGTGTATACCCAATTATATAAATTATGTAAGTTAAACCACTGTGCCATGAAAGGCTTGAAGAAACTTGCATGCTACACATTTTTCTCTTTCCTGAACATTTTCGTGGTTTTCCTCCTCACTGCATTCCTGTGCTCCTCAGAGAGGTCTGTCTTGACTACCTTATGTACAGCCACAGCTTGAGCACTCTGTGTCCTCTTGCCCTCCTTGAGTTGTCTTAATAGAACTTAATCACTACTTGGCATTTCATTATCTATTTATTGTTTATTATTTCTCTCTTAGAACGTAGGAATCATGAGGGCAGGGACAGTCTGCTGACCCAACATACAGACTAGTATAGGAACATAGTAGGCACTTAGTAGGCATTTTTTGAGTGAATGAGGGATCTTCAGAGGAGAAGATAGCAAAAAAGTAGACCTGGGCTGCAAATCTCAATTTAACCACTTACTAGCTGTATGACCTGGAATAAGTTCTAGGTTTCAGTTTTATTTTGTTTTCCAAATTCATAAAAACAAGTAATAACTTCATAGACTTATTAGTTTATAGACATAAACGTTAAACAATGTACTTAAAACTTAGTAAATAGTAATTGTGGAATAAGTGAGAAGTAATAGCTGATGCTATTAACAATCCCAAAATATTAGCCTAAGTACCTTATTTTATAGTTCTGATTACTTTTGCTGGTAATTTTTAAGGTTTTTGTATTTTTCTAGGGAACTCAAAATGAAATTTCTACTTAAAATTTTATTATTTTACGTTGACTACTCTTCTGTAACTATTAGAACGTTATTAAAATATTCTTAAAATCTAAAACAAGGTTTCTCTCCCTCATCACTGTTAACATACGGGGGCAGATCATTCTTTGCTGGTAGTGGGGCTGTCCTGTGCATTGTAGGATGTTTAGCAGCATCTCTGCCGTTACCCGCAAGAAGTCAGTAGTAACCCTTACTGCTGTAGTGGCTGCCTAAAATGTCCGCAACAAATGCCTGGAGGGGAAGAATTGCCCCTAGTTGACACTGATCCGAAGGGATTCCAAAGCAGAAGAGATGAAGTACGTAAATCAGATGCCTAAAGACTTAAAAGAGTTGAAAGAGCGTGATTTTCTTTATCTGATTGTATTTCACTTAATTTGAAATACATGAATTTCTAGGAAAAAGTTAATAGCCTGACTGACGAGAGAATGTTTTGTAAAGTATAATGTATCATTATAAAAGGATTACTTAGGAATGTTCATTTATTAATCTGAGTATCTGCACCCCAATCTGCAAACACATTGTATTCCACATCGCCATTTTAAATTATGTTTTGCATATACTGCCCTTTTTATTTTTAGGTTAATTAAAGAAAATAAGAAGCATCAGGAACTCATCTTAGACATTTGTTCAGAAAAAGACAATTTAAGAGAAGAACTAAGAAAAAGAACAGAAACAGAGAAGCAGCATATGAACACAATTAAACAGGTAAAAAAACAAAAATCTTTAAAGACTATACTTCAGTTTATAAAATACATTCCTGAAAATGTGTGTATAAATTGAGGTTCTGGAAAGTAAGTCATATTTTAAATGCAGAAGATTGCTTGTCTGGTCGGTGCAGCATTCTCTTTTATGAACTGGGGATCATAGCCTGATATTTTTTTTTTGTTTAATGTAAATTTGTATTTTTATATGATACATGTGACTGTATTCTATATATAATAGCAATCTGAAGTATAGTTGATTTACAATGTTAGTTTCTGGTGTACAGCATAGTGATTCAGTTATACATATATACTGTTTCATTATAGATTGTTACAAAATATTGAATATAGTTCCCTCTGCTGCACAGTAGGACTTTATTTTATATGTGGTAGTTCGTACCTACTAATCCCAAACTCCTGATTTGTCCCTCCTCAACCTTTCCTCTTTGGTAACCATAAGTTTGTTTTCCATGTCTGAGTGTTTCTGTTCTGTAAATAGGTTCATTTATATCATTTTTTAGATTCTACATATGAGTGGTATCATATGGTATTTGTCTTTGTCTGACTTATTGCACTTAGTATGATAACTTCACCATGTTGCTGTAAATGGCATTGTTTCATTCCTTTTTATGGCTGAGTAGTAGTCCATTGTATGTTTTTGTGTGTGTGTATGTATATGTATACCACATCTTTTTTTTATAGTTTAATATAATCTTTTTTTAACATTTTTTACTGATGTATAATCATTTTACAATGTTGTGTTAAGTTCCAGTGTAGAGCACAATTCTTCAGTTATACATGAACAAACATATATATATATATATATATATATTCATTGTCACATTTTTTTCTCTGTGAGCTACCATAAGATCTTGTGTATATATATCTCTGTGCTATACAGTATGATCTTGTTTATCTATTCTACAATTTTGAAATCCTGTTTATCCCTTCCCACCCTCCGCCCCCTTGGCAACCACAAGTTTGTATTCTATGTCTATCAGTCTGTTTCTGTTTTGTATTTGTGCTTTGTTTGTTTGTTTTTTAGATTCCACATATGTGCGATCTCATATGGTATTTTTCTTTCTCTTTCTGGCTTACTTCACTTACAATGACATTCTCCAGGAGCATCCAGGTTGCTGCAAATGGCATTATGTTGTTGGTTTTTGTTTTTGTTTTTTTTTTTTACATTTTTTATTGATTCATAATCATTTTACAGTGTTGTGTCAAATTCCAGTGTTCAGCACAATTTTTCAGTCATTCATGGACATATACACACTCATTGTCACATTTTTTTCTCTGTGATTTATCATAACATTTTGTGTATATTTCCCTGTGCTATACAGTGTAATCTTGTTTATCTATTCTACAATTTTGAAATCCCAGTCTGTTGGTTTTAATGGCTGAGTAGTATTCCATTGTATAAATATACCACGTCTTCTTTATCCATTCATCTCTATTCACCTGTCGAAGGACATTTAGGTTACTTCCATGTGTTGGCTATGGTAAATAGTACTGCTATGAACATTGGGGTACATGTATCTTTTTGAATTAGAGTTTTCTGTGGATATATGCCCAGGAGAGGGATTGCTGGGTCATGTGGTAACTCTGTTTTTAGTTTTTTAAGGAACGTCCATACTGTTTTCCATAATGGCTGCACCAAATTGTATTCCTACCAACAGTATAGGAGGGTTCCCTTTTCTCCACACCCTTTCCCGTGTTTGTGAACTTTTTAATGATGGCCATTCTAACTGGTGTGAGGTGATACCTCATTATAGTTTTGATTTGCATTTCTCTGATAATTAGCAATGTTGAACATCTTTTCATGAGTATCTTGGCCATCTGTATGTTTTCTTTGGAGAAATGTCTCTTTAGGTCTTCTGCCCATTTCTTGATTGTTGGTATATTTTGGAAGTTAAGCCCTTGTCAGTTGTATGATTCGCAGATATTTTCTGAGTCTGTAGGTTGTCTTTTCATTTTGTTTATGGTTTCCTTTGCTATGCAAAAGCTTACAAGTTTGATTAGATACTGTTTGTTTATGTTTGCTTTTATTTCTATTGCCTTGGGAGCTGACATAGGAAAACATTGCTACGATTTATGTCAGAATGTTTGTTTATTTAAATTCTTATTTTTTATTGAAGTACAGTTGACTTACAATGTTAGTTTCAGGTGTACAGCAAAGTATGTCAGAGAATATTTTGCCTATGTTCTCTTCTAAGATATTTGTGGTGTCCTGTCTTATGTTTAAGTCTTTAAGCCATTTTGAGTTTATTTTTGTGTTTAGTGTGAGGGAGTGTTCTAACTTCATTGATTTACATGCAGCTGTCCAGCTTTCCCAACAGTAATTAGGCTTTTATATTTAGATTCATTTTGAATTAATTTTTTTACATGGTATGATGTAAAGGTCAAACGAACATTCTTTTGTATATGGCTGTCTGGTTGTCCCAGAACGATTTATTGAAAAGACTATTCTTCCTCTGTTGAATGGTCTTGACATCCTTGTTGAAAATCAATTGATACATGGCTTTATTTCTAGACTCAATTATGTTTCATTGAACTATTTGTCTTTTGTTATGCTGATACCACGCTGTCTTGATTTCTGTTGTTTTTTGCAGTAAATTTTGATGTTGGGAAATGTGAGTTCTTGAATTTTGTTCTTTTCCATGATTGGCTATTCTCAGTTTCTTGTATTTCCATATGAATTTTACTATTAGCCTGTCATTCTGCATGAAGACAACTGGGTTTCTGTTAAGTATTGCATTGAATCTGTAGATTGATTTGGGGAGTATTGCCATCTTAACAACAGTAAGTTTTCTGGTTCACAAACATGGAATGTCCTTCTATTTATTTAGATCTTTCTTTCCTTCTAAAGTGTTTGGTAGTTTTCAGAGTAAATTTTGCAATTTGTTTGTTAAGTTTATTCCTAGGTAGTTTTTCTTTTTGATGCTATTGTAAGTGGAATTGCTTTCTTAATTTTATTTTGATTGTTGATCACAAGTGTATAGAAACAAGTAATTTTTTATATTATATTTTGTAACTTTGCTGAATTTGTTTATTCTAAAAATTTTTGGTGAATTTTCTTAGGATTTTCCACATGTAAGAGCATGTCATCAGCAGATAGTTTTACTTCTACATTTCTAATCTAAGTGCCTTTTATTTCATTTCCTGCCTGATTGCCCTCATTACCCTGGCTGGACCTTCCAATATAATGTTGAGTAGAAGTGGCAAGAGTAGATATCCTTCTCTTATTTCTGAAGCATGCAGTCTTTTACCATCATGTACAGTGTTAGTTGTGGGTTTTTCACAGATGCTCTCTATCTGGTTGAAGCTGTTCTTTGTTATTCTTAATTTGTTGAGTGTTTTTATCATGAAAGAGTGTTGAATTTTACCAAATGCTCTTTCTGCATTTGTTGAGATGATCATGTGTTTTTTGTTCTGTTGGTATGGTGTATTACATTAATTCATTTCTGAATATTAAACCAGCCTAGCTTTACTATGATAAATCCCTTTTGGTAATGGTGTATAATTCTTTTCATATATTGCAGAATTGGTTTGCTAGTATTTTGTTGAGACTTTTTCTATCTGTATCCATAAAAGATAATGATCTTGTAGCTTTCTTTTCTTGTGATGTCTTTGGTTTTGGTGTGGGGTAGTTTTGACCTCATAGAATGAGTTGGGACGTGTTCCTTCTTTTTAGGGGGAAGAGTTTGTGAAGAATGGTGTTAATTCTTTAAATGTTTGATAGAATATACCTGTGTTGTCATCTGGACATGAATTTTTCTTAAAGGGTAGTTTTAAATTTTTTTAAGTAATTTAATTTCTTTACTTATTACAGGCATGCCTTTTTTAAAATTATACTTCACTTTATTGCACTTCACAGACATTGTGGTTTTTACAGATTGAAGGTTTGTAGCAACTTGTGTTGTTAGATGATGATTAGCATTTTTTAGCAATGAAGTATTTTTAATTAAGGTATGTATTTTTTTAGGCATAACGCTGTTGTATAATGAGTAAACCACAGTATAGTGTAACATAACTTTAGTATGCACTGGGAAACCACAGAATTTGTGTGACTTGCCTTATTGCAATTTTCGCTTTATTGCAGTGGTCTGGGCTGAACCCACGATATCTCTGAGGTATGCCTATGTAGGTCTATACAGATTTCCTATTTCTTCTTGAGCCAGTTAAGTTTGTGGCTTTCTAGAAATTGTGCATTTCATCTAAGTCAGTTGTTCATAGTATTCATTCATAATTCTTTTTATTTCTATAAGGTCAGTATATCCCTGTTTCATTTTGATACTAGGGATCAGTCTAGCTAAAGGTTTGTCAATTTTGTTGATTCAAAGAAAATTTTTTTTGTTTTGTTGATTTTTCTCTATTTTCCTGTTCCTTATTTGATTAATTTCCTTTCTAATGATATTTCTTCTCGCCAGCTTTAGATTTCATTTGATCTTCTTTTTCCAGTATCTCAAGATGAAAGTTTAAGTTTTGGTTTGAGATCTGTCTTGTTTTTTAACATTGGTGTTTATAGCTACAAATTTCCCTTTAAGCAATGCTTCAGATGCATTCTATAAGTATGTTGTATCTTTATTTTCATTCATCACCCTATTATTTTCTCATTTCTCTTATGGTTTCTCCCTCGGTTATTTGGATATTGTTTAATTTTTACATATTTGTGAATTCTCAGCTTTCTTTGTTACAGAGTTCTTGTATCATTCCATTATGGTTGTTGAAGACGATACCTTATGTGATTTCAATATTTTAAATTTATTGAGATTTGCTTTATGATCTAGCATATATTCCTTCCTGGAGAATATTCTATGTGCACTGTTGCTGGATGGAATGTTGTATAGATGTGTTAGATCTAGTTGTTTCATAGTTGTGTTCAAGTCTCCTCTTTCCTTGTTAATCTTCTGTCTAGTTCTGTCTGTTACTAGAAGTGAGGTATTGAAGTCTCCAACTGTTATTGTTGAATTGTCCATTTCCTTCTTCATTTCTATCAGTTTTCTTGGTGGGAAGGAGGTAATTAGGTTAATTTATTAATTAGTTTATTTTTAATGGAGGTACTGGGGACTGAACCAAGGACCTCATGCGTGCTAAGCACACACTCTACCACTGAGCTATATCCTTCCCACCTTCTGTCAGTTTTTGTTCCGTGTATTTTGGCAATGTGTTATTAGTTGCATGTATATTTATAATCGTCATGTCTTTCTGCTGGATTGACCCTTTTATCATTATGAAATGAATCTAAAGTATCTTTATAAATGACATCTTGTTTTTCTATTCCAGTCTGACAATCTCTCCCTTTTGATTTGATTATTTAATTATTTAACATTCAATGTTATTGTTGACAGTTGGAATATATTTATCATTAAAAAATTTTCTGTAGGTCTATATTTTTTGTATGTCTTTCTTTATGTTAATATTTTGTTTCCTTATTCCTCATTTACTGCTTTCTTTTGCATTCAGTGAATATGTAGTATTTAAATTTCTTTCATGATATTCACTTTATTTTTTGAGTTACTTACTTCATTGGTAATTATGCTAGAGCTTACCATCCATCTTATCAGAATCTGCTTTAGATTGATACTAAATTCTAATGGTATGTAGAAACATTGCTAACATTTACTTATGATTTCTGTGATTGAAGTATATTCATTACATTCTTTATGTTTATTTACTTTGTTTTTATTTATTTGAGGTATTAATGATCTCTTTGTTTTGGATATAAAAATAATCTGGAAGTAATTTTTTTACAGTTAGAATCAAGAATAGAGGAACTTAATAAAGAAATTCAAGCTTCCAAAGATAAAGTAGTAGCTCAAGACATTGCAGCTAAAAATGCAATTCAGCAGTTACACAAAGAGATGTCCCATCGGATGGAACAGGTATTTTTCAAGTATTATCATTATTAACCTTCTGATGATTCTTTGTTTATTAAAGTAAACTAAACTTGTTAGACAATTTTGGATATTAGTGATGTATTAGGAATAGGAAATTTTATTTATATAAAAATTAACCTTTTTAAAAAAATGCTAAAGCAGTAGTACATAAATGCATGCTAACTACAAAAAAACTTCAACCTTTATTTCTGTGGTTCTTTACAGTATGCTGACCCTGAGCATTAGAAATGTTGTATGTTTAAAACTCATAACTATCAGTTTTCAACCTTTTATATTGATTGCAGGGAAATATAGAGGATAAGATGTTAAGAAGTTGTTGATTTTAGTGGACCTAAACATAGTTTCATTAGAATCACCTACTGAACTTTAAAAAAAAATTATTTGGAGATTATATTTAAAAAGTGATATTAAATACGCACAGATAACAGTTCAACAGTAAAACATGTCTTCTTCGAAACATTTTCTCCCATTTTTCCTCCCTTCCCAGAGGCAACCATTGATGTCAATTTCCTGTGTATCCTTCCCAAAATGTTTGTTGCATGGACGAGCATGTATATATTTCCTTTCTTTCTCCCATCCTCTTTCCTTTTTTAAACAAATGGCAATATACTATACAGTCACTGCTATATATCTGTTTCCTCTGTAATGATGAGGAGTGTAGGTGAGGTTAATAATAGTAGCTGTGTGTTGAGTTTTAGCTTCATGCCAACTCATGCTCAAAATGCTTTACAGGTACTAACTTACTTAATATTCACAATATCCCTAAGAGGTGGGTATTGTCATGTAGATTTTAAAGATTGTTCCATTTAATTATTGATGGATATGCTTCATTCCTTTTTCCCCCCTGACTTTTCCTCTCAACCTTTTGATTTGAGAATTTTTAAGCCTATAGAAAAGGTAAAAGAATAATAAAACAAACACTTGTTTACCCTTCACTTAGGGTCACCAAACCTGGTAAGTTTTATTTAGAAATAGATTCCCAGCATGAGTGTGCACATGTTATGCACATTATGTCTACACTCTCCAATTAAAATTTGCAGCTTGAGGTTGCTCCATTTCTCAGAACAGATTTGTAGAATCAGTCTGAATCTCAAATGTACAGGTACAAGAGGGTAGGGTTAGTTATAAATTCTCAGGGACTTTATAACATGTCTCCCTCATCCCCACATGTTCTGGTGTTGGTAAATGAAGGTTTTAGCCCTAGTAAAGCATTCTGGATTCCTGCTTCCTCTTAGATTTTTCTAGCCCTGGGGATTTCCCATACTTTCTTGTGAGTTCAACTGTGCATTAAAAAAATTTTGTTGTTTTTCACAGTTTTTGGTGTTTTGAATGGAGAGGGTTTATCTGCCATACTTGGAGAAGCAGAACTGCTTACACATTTTTATCTTAATTTTAGCTGGCTATTGAATCCTATTGATTATCTTACTCAAAGTTTATCTTCATCCAGGTTAATGATAAACATCTTAAATTAGTCAAATCCAAAGACTTTTATGCTTCCTCCTACTTTATCTGTGCCATAGTGGACTGACTTCCAATAGAAGCTTAAATAATAATTACTATATTATTTCCTTTAATACTCCCAACAATCCTATGAAGTAGGTGCTGCCATTATCTGGGGGAGATGTAGAAATGTGAACTTTTAGCACTCCAGATTGTTCTTTTGCAGCTGATTCAGGGATGACTCTGAGTAACAGGGCATTCTGGTGCACATTCCCTGCTGTAGTCAAGAACCTCATAACACGTTATTTCATCTATTGTAGTTTACCTTTTTCTGTTTTTCAACTTCAGTGAAGCTTCGATGCTACTACCAGTTATCTTATTAAAACACAATGTAATAAAAGGTTCTGATTTATAAGTTGTTCTTTGGGTCCCCATTTCCTATAGGATAAAATCCTAAATCATTAGCGTATCAGGAGAAGTCCTTCTTCCTTTCAGGATCTAATCTCTTTTTCTGTTTTATAAATACTTCCTCCCCACTCCATTCAACACACCAAATTTAAACCCTATGAAATAACTTAATATCCTCAACTATATCATGCTATTTTATACTTTTAGGCATTTGCACATGATAACCACTCTACCTTGAATTCCTTTCCTTGACTAGTCCCTTGTATTCTGCTGAATCCTGCTTAACCTCCAATGACTAACTCAAGTATAGCACCTAGTTCAAGGATAGATGGCATCTGTCACCCTTCATATCGACTCTTCCCAGGGAATACTGGTATTTTTGTATTTTCGAAGGACTTCATACATTCATCCACTAGAAGTTATATTATAATGTTTGTTTGTATGTTGTTCTCACCATACAGTGAGCTCTTTCTGGACTGAAACCACGACCTATTCTTATTGTGTTCCCAAAGCTAATACATTATCTAAGCATTGGTTTCATGAAATTGGACTTTTTTTTAAAGTTGACATTATCCTTAGTTGACTTTTTCTAAGTGCAGTTATTCCATTGTACAAAAATGTAGCTAATTCTGTTAGCCAGTTCCATCAGTTTTGTCAGTCATTTGTCCACAAGCAGATTGTCAGTCAAATCCTCAGAGATCTCTGACATCCCTATTCCAATGTTTTCCTTAATTTCTCTTGAAAATTACTAGGCTGTTTCAATGGGGGAAAAATCCCAATTGGATGATTTTTAAAAGTACTTATTTTGAGTGGTTACTACATGTGTTTATCAGCAATACTGGAACTTGATGAAACTTTTTGTCAGGCACTTTTCATCAGAGCATAGGAGGTTTTCCCACGTTCTCCTAGCACTATACATACTTCAGTTCAGTTACAGTATTGGAGTTTACCACTAGACCCACTGAAAATCCTTACAGTTTAAAGATCTGTCTTCTACAAAATAAGTATGTGCTTCATTATGTTTGCAGACTATGAATTTACCTAAACGAAGGGCTATCTGTTGAAGTTTTTATTGTATGAAATTTCAGAATATGAATTACCAGCTTATACTTACCAGAGAACTTTAAATGAGTATATATATAGATGTTTCTCTCAATCCAATTAGGTGTTTTTTAATTAATATGTGACATACTTTAGAAAGCTTTTCATACATAGGAAATCAGTGATCACTCATTAACTTAATACTTTTTGTGAGGGAGTTAAGATTATAGATTTTAGAAATTGTCAGTTGCAGTCAGTGTCCTGGCAGAAAACAGAAACTGGGGATTTGGGGAGAATCTCATAAAAGGACTCTTTACAAAGGTAGGTATGGGCAAGATTTAGGGAGCCGAGGAAGGGGAAATGCAGGATCCTGGGTCTCTGGTGGAGCCGTTATCACTCTTTGGGTTAAAGGAATGAGGAGAGTGTGCAGGTGGTACAACCCAGAGAAGGTAGTTGTATAGGGAGGGCACCTGGCAGGAGCAGTGGCTTTCAGCCAACTTGTGGTGACTCTGGAGGAGCCAGATCTCTTCTCTGCCTACCCTTCTGATCTTCAGCTTAGTGCCTCCTGTTTGCCAAACCCAGCTGGAAATATTGGGGGAAAGAAACTTGTTGATAAGGTCCCTGATGGGCATTTTCCCCGAGCACAGGGAGGGCTAGGAAAGAGTTGAAAAGTGGATCTGAAGGAGTAAACAGAAAATAGCAACCAGATTAGCTAAAGGAAAAGGAATAGGAAAGGGAAGAAGCAAATATTAGTGATACTAATTTATTTATTCTATCATTTCTCTACTTTAAAATTCCACGACGCATGTCCTGGAAATGTGTAAAAACCAAAAAATACAATGGTAATATTACAGGAAAATATTATTTATTTTAATTTGAAAAAATGTTTTATTAATGCTAGATACTTTTTTCAAAGGCCAACAAGAAATGTGAAGAGGCACGCCAGGAAAAAGAAGCAATGGTCATGAAGTATGTAAGAGGCGAGAAGGAATCTTTAGACCTTCGAAAGGAAAAAGAGATACTTGAAAAAAAACTTAGAGATGCAAATAAAGAAAATGAGAAAAACACTAACAAAATTAAGCAGCTTTCTCAGGAGAAAGGGCGGTTACACCAGCTGTATGAAACAAAGGTATAACTTTTGATTTTGTGTCTTATTTGAAATTTATTCTCTTTGCTTTTTCTTATTTAATCAATTATAACCTGGTTAAACCACTATTAAACATGAAGTTGTTTTTATTAGTTTACTTTCTAAGCATGTGAATGCTCTAGTAATTCCAGTACTATACAATAATACTTGCTGTGAAAAGGTGAGAAACTGATACATGTTTATTAGACAGAACTTTGAAAAAACTTTCTTTTAAAATCTGTATGTTGAAGAAATGACTATTTTTATTTTGGTAAAAGATATACATAGTTGTGTCAAAATGTGAGTAGGTTTTGAGCCAAAAGTTTAATTTGACCAGAATCTTAATGTAACACTTACTCATAGAGTAGAATTTATATTTTTCCTTCAGAAAAGACATTTTCTTCTTAGATGCTGCCTAAGAAGATTTAATTACTGAGCTATTTAGAGCCCTTGATGTTAACTAGCAGCCTCGTGGTGTGATCTTGTTTCCAGTAGATTATCACTTCTTGGTAATGAATGTTATTTTTTATTAATTAAACTTTTAGTTCAGGAGTGTTGTTATTGTTCCCAGGAATTCTGGCAAAACAAATTTAATTCATATTTCACCTTAATGTCAACCAGTTGAGAAGAATCAGAAAGGTAGGCTTATACTCACAGTATACTAGTAGGTTAAAATATAAATACTAATAGTCTTATGTCTATTAATTGGATTTAGGATTTTACTGCCCTCTTATGATTTGAACTTTAAGTTTTATGGCTTGTAGGCCATAATGTGCTAGCCCCTGAGTTATAGTATAATTGCACTGATTTTTTTGAGGTGATATAAAAGATACACAAGTGATTGGTTGATTGTTCAAATGAAAAATATGACGCAGTGATGTTATTTTAGGAAGGTGAAACTACTAGACTCATCAGAGAAATAGACAAATTAAAGGAAGATGTCAACTCTCACATCATTAAAGTAAAGTGGGCACAAAACAAATTAAAAGCAGAAATGGATTCACACAAGGTGAGTACTGTAATAGAGTGGAAAAATTGTTAGAATCAATTTTAAGAGCAAATGCAGTAGTAGTTATTAATGAGGCATAAAGCTTAATTTAATGACTCCTGTAAGATAGTTTGGGCCTGAATATTTGGTGACTGTAAAAAGATTTCCTTATATGATTTATATATTAAATTGAATTGAATATTGTTTTCTTACTCATTGTTTATAACGCCCAAATTGACTATTCTTGTAGCATTTTGGGGTGTACTTTATTTTATATTAAACATTGTCAGAGATTCAGGGGAAAGGGGAGAATGTCTAAGTTATCAAAATTGAAAGTAAACTGGAAATTTTTAAAAATATTAGTGATAAGATTCTTAAAATCAAGAAATATAAATTTTATTTAAATATGAATGTAATAACCTTATCTGTTTATTGTGAATATAATTCCATTGGTATTGTGCATAATGAATATCATATTATTAAAAAATTAACATAATAAAAGGTGATTATAAAGGTGATTATATACCTTATGCCATAATTTTAAGCACTTAACTGAACTGGTATAAGCAGTAATAAAAATCTGAAGATGTTAGAATGTGAAGTAAAAAAACAGCTCTGATACATTATTTAAACAAAAAAACAGTGTTATTTGTAACAGTTTCCAAATTAAAAAAAATGGGCTTGATGATATTATTTAAAACCATAATCATTCGCTGTCTCTTTCAATAATTCTAATTAGGTAGGACTGTTAACCTTTTGATCTTCTATGTATAATATTATCAGAGAAAACTGTAGCGGGTCTGTGTTGATACTGGTCAAAGATAGGTTAGAGAATGGTGGGTTTCCCTCAAGTTCTTTGCTAACTATTGATGACCAAATGAGTGTTGGGAAACTATAGAGGCAGAGAAAGGAGTAGGAACAACAATCCTTGGAGCTCACACAGGGCTACAAACCATTTAAAATTGTATTTGACACATAGGAACTCTCAATTGCTATGTGTTGAATGAATGAAGTGAGTGCTACATGCCAGGCTCTGTTTAGTTAGCACTGTACTTGGACAATCACCACACAAAGTCTAGCCAATCAAGGAGACAGAGAAGGCAGTGATGAAGTGGGAAAAAACAGGAGTATGCTGTCTTGTAGTGGAAGCAGAGGAAGGCTATTCAAAGAGTGAGGGGTGATCAGAACTGGAATAGGGAAATCAAAAATAAGAAATGAGGAAAAGCAATTGGATTTAATGAGAAAGTAGTCCCTACAAACCTTCAGTTGCTATTTTAGGAGAGGGGTTAGGAACAGAAACCAAATTGCAGCATGAATCTGTGAAAAGGTTCTGAATAGATACCAAGGCCATAAACTGAAGAATTGTCTTTTATGTGTGCATACAAAAAACTGCTTAAGCACTTTGCTCTTTTTGTTTTATCAGGTTAGTAATTTCTAGTGCTTTGCTAAAGACTATCAGATTTAACTTTATTTAGTGACTGTCAGTTAACCACATTAGTTTTTTGTCAGAAGCATAAAATGATATTACTGGAATAGCATTTGACTCCTGTGGCAGTGCTAAGACAGGAACTTTCCCTACTCCCTGGTCATTGTTCTCACCGTTCATCACATCACTGTGCCAACTTTATTGTCATCTGTAAAGGAAAAACCCAGTTCTCCCCTATTGTGGGTTTTTTCCCTGTGCCTCTCCTTTATTTTACACAGAACTTCACTTCTGACACTTCTAGTCCCCAATGTGTAGAGGCTTTTCCCCCCAACAAGCAATTCTCTTTGACACCAGTTCAATGGCCTTCAATTTAACACAATTCTGACACTATCTATACAGAGATAGTGTCAGATCCCACAGGTTAAAGGCTCATCCTACAGGACTCCTCCTTCCTCCATCGGCCCTTCTCCCCACTTCAGATGCCAGTCTCAAGCCCAGATTATCACCTGTGCTTCTGACCAACTGGCTGTAGATTGGAGGTTCTAACAACCTCTCCTTTGGGTTCAAAAATTTGCCGTAGTGGCACACAGAATTCAGGGAAACACTTTGCAAGTTTATTAAAGGATATGATAAAGGATATAGATGAAGAAATACATAGGGTGAGGCCTGGGAGGGTCCCAAGTTCAGGAGCTTCTGTCCCTGTGGAGTTAAGGTTCATCACCCTCCCAGTGTAGATGTGTACACCAATCTGGAAGCTCTCTAAACCCCATATTTTGGGTTTTTGTTTGTGTGTTTGTGGAGGCTTGATTACATAGGCATGATTGATCATCTAGGAAATTATGAAGGTTTCAGGAGCTCTGTGTCAGGAATAGAAATCAAAGACCAGTATTAGAACAAGAGATGGCCCTGGTGTTTTTACAACTTAAAAAAATTGCAAGGGTTTTAGGGGCTCTGTGCCAGGAACTGGGGGCAGACCCAATATATATTTTCTGTTTTCTCACATTGTCTTTTTGTCATTGCAGGAAACCAAAGATAAACTCAAAGAGACAACAACAAAATTAACTCAAGCAAAGGAAGAAGCAGATCAGATTCGGAAAAATTGTCAGGATATGATAAAAACATATCAGGTATGCTTAAATTTTTGAATAGATTAGTAACAAATTACGCCAACTATCAGTACTCTTGTTTCATTAAATTTTTGTATCTACAGTATTTGATGTGTAGAATAGATTTTGTAGGGCAGCCAAATAAAATACAGGTTATTTCCTATGTTAAAGTACTTACAGCACTTTAAGTAGAGATCTTATTAGAGACGTTTTTAACCAAATAAGAATACTAGAAAATTTCAGAAGAGTGAAGAGTACAAGCAAATGTATAACTTAAAACCCACTCTGTATTATGTTATATATCTTAAGTGTGCTCTTCTTGTTGGTGCAAAATTGACATAACTAAAAATCTTTCAGTGCAGTCATCAACTTTAGATGCATGAGCTATATATTTCACGGTTAGTAAACTTAATTGCAAAACCCTTTTTCACATTCCAAAGCATAAAACTTTAAAAATTGTCATACTTTTGTCATTTCCTTCCCATTAGGAGTCAGAAGAAATTAAGTCAAATGAACTTGATGCCAAGCTTAGAGTCACAAAAGGAGAACTGGAAAAACAAATGCAGGAAAAGTCTGATCAGCTAGAAGTGAGTAGCTCTATTCTTTGTATATCCTAGATAGTATAATATAGAAGGAAAGAAATAACAAATATGTATTGTCATCTGCTTTTAAGGCCTTTTGAAAGGAGCTGAGAATACATTTTAGGTCTGGTTTAGCATATAATGATTTGTGGTTTGTTTTAAACCTTTTAAAAGATGCATCATGCCAAAATAAAGGAACTAGAAGATCTGAAGAGGACATTTAAGGAGGGCATGGATGAGCTACGAACACTGAGAACGAAGGTAATTCAGTCTTCAGTCATGACTCCAGAGGAAGGATAAGTACCTTTAATTTTGGACTCATTCTGATTTTTAAAATGTAGGTGAAAGAGTATTTATATAGAAGCATTCCAGAATCAAAGAATTCAGAAAAGTAATATATCAATTCCCTAGCAACAAAATTTACTTACAGAATTAAAAATGTCTTCCATTTCAGCCCCTTTAACGTATTTGCCGAACATTCCTGTTTCACAGCACATTGCTCTCCCTATGACTCCTCCTTGGGCCTCTGATCTAAAGGTAGTCTTATTAGCAAGTTAATTGGGAGGATATATGGGCTTTAGAACTGAGAGTGTCAGAAAATAATAGAAAGACTTTACATTTCTCCTGGGTATGCTTAATAGTCTTGTATACAGTTTTAATTTCTAGCAATCTATGAAATCTTTTCCAGTGTTTATAGTCTTTTTTGTAAGAATAGTATCCCTTTTAATATGAATGTGGAATATATTATCATTATCATTCATTTATTTAGAAATAGACTTTTAGGGAACCACCTGGCATTTGCAGTCACTTGATTTTGAAAGTGCCTTTCATGCACCCTTCTCTTTGTTCTTTATGCCAGTTCTTTGAGGTAGGTGGGGAATGTACATACTCTTTTCAGGTGAGGAAATGAAGATTCAACAAAAATGAAGTGACATGCTAGAACTCCCATGACTAAATCATGAGAAATCTGAGACTGAAACACAGGACTATTAACGTCCCATTATATTTTCCTCACATTAATATTGCTTCAGAATTCAGCTTAGATTATTAACATATAACTGCTATCTGAAATAGTTAATAAGGAACAAGAAAATACTGTTTGTAGCTTAACTTGGTTATGATTATTTGATAGGTAAAATGTCTAGAAGATGAACGATTAAGAACAGAAGATGAATTATCAAAATATAAAGAAATTATTAATCGCCAAAAAGCTGAAATTCAGAATTTGTTGGACAAAGTGAAGATTGCAGATCAGCTACAGGAACAGCATCAAAGGTATAAAATGAGCAGCTTCTGTTTGTGCTAATCAACAGGCTTTTTGATTCCATCTCAAGTTTGTTTTTAAATGCAATTATTGCATTAAATAAGAATAATTTTACATTTTACTAGATAGAAAATTTAAATTCCTGTCTTCATTTGAGCTATTTTGGGTTATCTTTAAAGTTCCCATTACAGCTTCTAAAAATCAAAGTTTATATTCCCTAAACGTTGGCAGTAGTAATTTGTAAGACAGAATAGATTATAGTTTTTTTAATCCATTCCTTAGCTTTCAAATTCTGTTATTTACACACAGCACTTAGTTTTTCTTCAAAAGGTAGATATGTATCTGTATCTGTATCTTTGCATGTATGTAGCTAGAGTTCAGGTGGTGACATTATTCCTTGACTTCTCATAAAATCATTTAGCTAACTCTCCTTATGACATTACCTGACAGAGCCTGGATTCAGAGTGGATCCAAACATCATCTTTTTCGTATCCTACCAATATCCAAACTGCTGAGTGCTGCTAAAGAAGGCTGCACTGTCATCCAGATTGATGCTGCTATAAATTCATGGTTAGAACCTCAACTGGGAATACTAATGCACCTCCAGTCCTACCATATGTTCTTAGCCAGAGCCTTCTCCCCCATCTTCTTAGCATCTATTCCAAACCTTACTGCTTTCTTCTCAGTTCTGATCTTCCCTCTCGCTTTGCTATTTACTCTTGACAGGTGATTGCCTCTTAATTCATAGCAAAAGTGGGAGCTGTCAGGTGACAGTTCTCTCAGCCTCTTGCTATCGGTCCTATGAACTTGCGTGCATCTTCAGTCCTGTTATTATGGAAGAAATACTCCTGTTCTTTGTGAGTCAAATTGTGATCCCTACTTCTACTGTGGATTCCATGCTCTTCTGCCTTCTCGGGGCCTTAATTATTGCATTTTTATCCTTTATGTCTTACCTCTTTCTACTGACTTTTTCCTTTCTGCATTTAAATATTATTAGATCTTAAAAACATCAAAACTCCTATAATCTGCTTTCTCCTTTCCTTCACAACCAAATAAATGCCTTTATAGAATCATCCTGTTTATTCATGGTCTTTGTTCTTCTTTTCCTCTCCATCTCATTCTAGCTTCTGCCACATTAATTATGAACTGCTAAAGCATCCTTAAATATAGCAGATACTTCCCAGATGAAGCCTTCCTTGAATTTTCAGTATGAATTCCACTAAGCCCATTATCTTTCTTGACATGCTCTGTTCCTTTGGCTTCATTACATTGTGGTGTTCTGGTGTTCCTCCCCACTTTCTGGCCATTTTTTTCTCAGTCTCCTTGGTAGCCTTCTCTTTCTGTCATAAAGCTGTCTTTTATTCTTATTTTATTATACCCCTGGGTGATCCTAACTATTCCAGTAGTATGTTGCAGGACCTTCAAGTTATTACTGTCAAGCCTTTTCCCTGAGCTCCAGGCGCACAAGTATCAAAGATAACTCGTACTTATATCCAGAACTGATTCATCTGTCGCGCCTTCAAATATGCTTCTCTTACGTTCCTGAGATGAGCTGTGAGTGTGACAGCCACATGATTTTCCAGCCCAGGAATCTGGGAGTTATTCTTGGCTCCTCTGTCCTTTCCCTCACACATCTAACCAGTCACAAAACACTGTTCATGCTAACTCTTTAATATTTTTCAAGGCCATTTGCTTTTTATATCCCCACTGCTGCTACCATTGTCCAAGCCATTATTAACTCTCATCTGGAAAACTGTCACAGCTTCCAAACTGTTTTTCTTTTTTTTAATTGAAATATGATTGGTTTACAATGTTGTGTTAGTTTCTGGTATACAGCATAATGGTTCAGTTACATACACACACACACACACACACATATTCCTTTTCATATTATTTTTCATTATAGGCTATTAAAAGATACTGAATATAGTTCTCTGTACTATACAGAAGAAACTTGTCGTTTATCTATTTTATATATAGTAGTTGGTATCTGCAAATCTCAAACTCCTAATTTATTTCTAAACTTTTTTGTTTTGCCTACTTCCCCTTTAGTTCATTTCCTACACTGTGGTTAGCATAATCTTTTTAAAAAAGGAAATCTGAAAACGTTTCAGTGATTTCCCATTATCTTAAGGATTGCCTAGTGAGTTCTGATGTCGTAACGTGGCTTGGAAGATCGTTAGTAACCTTGCTTCTCCCTCTGTGCCTTCTCCTTTTTCACTCTTGTGTTTCAGCAATAGTTGGTTAACAAATGTCGATAATTGTCTCCTATGTGCTGAGCCCTGTGTTAAGTGTTAGGATATAGTGCAGTCCTTATCCTCATCAGTATTGAGTATCTCTTTGTTAGTACCAACAAGGGGTCATTCTCTTGTTCCCTTCCCAGCTTTGCACGTACTGCTTCCTCTACCTGGAACATACTGTTCTGCCGCTCATGCTTGCTTTTCCCTTAGCTCAGGAATTAGCAAACTGTGGCCCCTGAGCCAAATCCAGCCCACTGTCTCTTCTTGTCGGTAAACTATTTTTTGGAACACAGCCACTGCCATTCCTTTAAGTATTGTCTGTGGCTGCTTTCACACTACAGTGGCAGAGTTATCAGTTGCAAGGAAGGCCATAAGCCCCGGAAGCCTACATTGTTTACTGCCTAGGCCTTTTACAGGAAGTGTTTGTTAACCCTCACTTTAAATATTAGTTTAAGCATCACTTACATTAGCTTAGGTGACCCACTCTGTGCTTTTATCATCAAAAATGTTTTATCACACTTCCTGATGTTTCATCAACAAAAGTGTTTTATCACAGTATGTGATTAAAAGCTCTTTGAAAGCAAGGGCCATGGCAATCTCTCTTACGTATATTCCCAGCTCTTAGTTCCTAGCATATATTAGGCATTCATAATAATCCAAATAAATATTTGGATGAATAAAAAAATAGAAGTACCTTTAGAAATCATTTCATTCAGTGAAAATTCCCAAACCATTAATTTAATGTCTCTTAATAGTTTAACTTTTTTCTTAAATATAAACTTTGTTTTTTAGAGGTAAACAAGAAATTGAAAATTTGAAGGAAGAAGTGGAAAGTCTTAATTCTTTGATTAATGACCTCCAAAAAGACATCGAAGGCAGTAGGAAAAGAGAATCTGAGCTACTACTATTTACAGAAAAGCTCACTAGTAAGAATGCACAACTTCAGTCTGAATCCAATTCTTTGCAGTCACAGTTTGATAAACTTTCCTGTAGTGAAAGTCAGTTACAAAGCCAATGTGAACACATGAAACAGACAAATACTGATTTGGTAAGTATAAATGTATATTTAACTTTTAAAGCAACAGAGCAAGAAGCACAAATTAAATTTCCCTAAAAACATAAACCTAGTGGTAGTTGATTTAAGCTCTTTTTTTTTAATTGCCACTGACTTTTTTATAATTTCAAATACTGTGAGAAAAGTCAGTTTTTTTCCTTTCAGCTTATGTAATTTATAATAAAATTTCTTCCTAACGTCGTTATGAAGAAGGATTTCACTTTTGAAAGTAAGGAAATCAGAATTTTTGTCATTCCTAACTGGAATTACTATAAATTTTTTGAAGGGATTTTAAATTTCTATATTTTTATAGTTTAAAAATGGTTTAGTATTTTCAAGTTATGAGAGTGTCTTCAAGTTACTCATAAAAATAGTTGGAGACTGTAGTCCAAAAATACAGAGTCCTATATTTCATGTTGTTTTGCGTGTATAGAATGGCAGATGTATTAATGTATCCCCTTATGTTACTGTATAAGGACTTTGAGGAACTCAGTAAACAAAACCTGGTAAGGAACGATGATAGAAGAATTTATTACTAAAGAGCTTATATTTTTAAGGTTTTAAACTGTGAGCAATAACAGAAACAGATATTAAAGTTGGTATCTTTTTCTTTATCTTACTTAATATTTAGGAAAGTAGATTGTTAAAAGAGGAAGAACTGCGAAGAGAAGAAGTCCAGGCTCTGCAGGCTGAACTCACTTGTAGACAAACTGAAGTTAAAGCATTGAGGACCCAGGTTGAAGAACTAAAAGATGATTTAGTAACCCAAAGACGTAAACATGCCTCTAGTGTCAAGGATCTTACCAAACAACTTCAGCAGGGTATATATACATTTCTTCTATACTTAGACCTTGAATGCTTTTGTTTCTTTTAATCTTTAAGGAGTTTTAGAAAAAAATATTTTGTCAGTGGCTCCCACAGTGATGAGAGATGTATGTTCTTTTAATGTATCAATGTTCATAAACCAAATAGTTAAACTTGTTACAGTTCCATGAATAATTTATAGCATGTTCTATGCCAGAAGACATTTATTTGCATAACCACAAAATGTAAGAACTGGGGAAATAACCTTACTGAGGCAGTAGTGTCTAGACCTTGTTGATCACATACTGCTGTCAGTAAGAAGTATTTAAGCATTTGTTCTCCAATTTATAGCTATCTATTTGTAAATTTTAAACATGTGTTACTCTATTTTATGCACATGAGAAAAAATGAAAAATACAAATTTTAAAAGATCAGATTAAATATAAGTATAAATAGAAGTTCTAATGTTTTTTCCCTATCTGAATTATTTTATGTAGCATCAAGGTACTTGCACCCATCTGGTAGACATCTGACTTAGAGATCACTGACCCCTAACCTTTAATCTTATGGGAAACTGAGACCCAGAAATGTTATCAACTACCTGAATGCAACAATTAGCAGCTAGAACTGGAACCCAAGTTTCTTTCATTTAAAAATTTATACAATTATTGAAAGTCTGTGCTATGTGCTTGGATGCAAAGATGAATAAGAGATGTATTCTGACGTCCTATTCTCTGCTATTCTCCTTTGTTTTATTTGTGTTAAAATAGAGTGAAATATAGTAATAAAATAAAAGAGACTTAGCATTTACTTAATATGAATATGTTCAGGTATTTGCCATAAGAATTCAGTGTGTTTTAATAGATATAATTGAAGGGAAATTTGGGGAGAAATTTCTGGTACTGAAGAGCTCTTGTAAATCTTTCAGGATCCAAAAGGTTAGGTTCTGTGTACCTAAGTGATGCCAGTGTCAATTGTTAATCATAATGTTGTTTCCATGTATTTTGTATTTGACCTGTACATTTCTAGATGTCATTTGTATGAATGACACTTACAGCCTTCCTGTCTGTGTATTTAAGAAATTTCTTCTGTTGTTTATGCTGTTTTGGCCTAAGTGGTTTTAGTGATTAAAATCAGAGATAGTGGGGGCAAATGGTCATAATAGTTGTCTCAAGTAATCCATTTCATTTTCCTGTAGCAAGAAGAAAGTTAGATCAGGTTGAGAATGGAAGCTATGATAAAGAAGTCAGCAGCATGGGAAGTCGTTCTAGTTCATCAGGTAAAAAACTAATGGTTTTATAATTTTTTGGGGGGATTGATTATAAAAAGAAATAGCATTTTTTGTTTTAAAAAGTATTGATATATTTTTCTTTAATTTTGAATTGTAAAAGGCAGTAGTTGTACATAATTATAAAAAACATATCCAGTTAAGTGTTTCTTAAGTTCTCATTATTACATAAAATTTCAAGTTTGTCATGGGGTTCTGTATCATCTGTCTCCTTAACTCCTTTTTCCTTACCAGCTTCTTTATTTCCTGCAACAATTTCCCTTTCCATTTTTTAATTCAGATTTGTGTTCATCTATGTAGAGAGATTTGGTGTAGTATGGTCCTTTTTTTTCCTTTTATATTACTTTTAACTCCTGAGAGCTAGTGAAATGATCGTGTGTGTATCAGATTTATATATAGATATATATATATATACACACGTATATATTTTTAATCTTTTTGCTTTTCTCATGGTAAATATGTCTGTGGTCTAAAGCAAAAATTAATAGTCTATAAAATTATGATTGATAGCATTGTGAAAATAATTAGCAAAATATCAGCATATGTATCATTTTTGGAATGCCAGGAACCATGCTAAATTCTTCAAACATATCATTCCAGGTATGTTTGAAGGACAGTCATGCGAAGTAATTCCCACTTTACAGATGGGGAAACTTAAGGTTTAGAGTGGTTCCACGACTTGCCCAAAATCCATAGTAGCAGAACTCTCAGACTCTAGCATCTGCATACCACTACACCACACTGCCTCCCAGGAGTTGCACGTTAGGGGGAAAATGTTATCAACTATTAAATAGTGGGAAATTTATGTAGTCGAAAGAACATGTGCTTGAGATTACGCATAGTTATCTAGATCCCAGCTCTGCCATTTATTAGTGTATGACCTTGGATAAGACATATAACTTGTCTTAAATCTACAAAACCGGGTTGGAAAAGCACTTCAGATACATTAATTCATTTAAATGAAGGTATTTGTCTGTAAGGCAAATAATATTATGACTCCCATTTTAAGACGAAGTGACCAGGATGCAGAAAGATAAATAACTTGTCCAAAGTCACACAGCTGGAAAGCAGGAAAATGGGATTTGGATCTGGGGAGGCTGGCTCCAGAGATTAAACCACTGGCTATATTCTGTCTTCTGTCTTTGTCCTTGTCTGTCTCAGTTTAATTTTGGTCTCAGTTCAGACTTGTTTTTCTGACTTTATCTTGAGTTTCTTGTTTCTCTGTTGCCACTTGCTCATCCTGTTTGCTGAGAGACATAATAGACCTTTTTGGTACTTCCATCATCAGTGTATTCAGAAACATGAACTCAGGTCAGGTATGACATGTGTTGCATTCTGTGCCCAACTCTATTAGAGTGAATATTTGAAACAATACTAGAAGAAATAATATATGAAAAATAATATATAGTGATATGTCCAGACTGAGTATAATAAACTGATTTTTTTGTCTTCAGGGTCCCTTAATGCTCGAAGCAGTGCAGAAGATCGATCTCCAGAAAATACAGGGTCGTCAGTAGCTGTGGATAACTTTCCAGAAGTAGACAAGGCCATGCTGATAGAGAGGATAGTAAGGCTGCAGAAGGCACATGCTCGGAAAAATGAAAAGATAGAGTTTATGGAGGATCATATCAAACAATTGGTGGAAGAAATTAGGAAAAAAACAAAGTATGTATTACTATGGTAATGTAACCTGTGTTCAAAATACCATTATTCATGTGGTTAAGTTACTGTGTTCAAAATTAATCATACCAAGAGCCTATCTTTCAAAAAATAATTCTTAAATTTACAGTCATTCAGTTTCCAATCTTTTATTGATCACTTATTTATGTTCTAGGTTTTGGAAATACAGAGATGAAAGAAAACACAGGTTTTTCCTTTAAGATGATATAAAGTCAATAGGTGTTAATTTTTTTTTAAGATATTAAAATAACTTAAAAATAGGTAGTGTTCTACTTAGCTTTTCATTTTCAAGATGGTGGTTCTAAGAGACACTGAGTTTGTAGATTACCATTCCTGTTGGGTAGGACACAGTGAGGTGTTACTGGGCACCTGCCAAACACAAGGCGCTGTGCTGATGGCTTAACAATATCTTACTGATTTCTTACATCTACTCAGGGAGAGAATGAGTTCTCTAATTTGGCAGGTTAGTTAACGGGGGCTCAGGTCAAATTACTAAATGTTCCAGAGTCAACTCATCCTACAGGTGACAGACTTGAGAGCTGGAGATGCAAACCCAGCTCTGTTTGACTCCAGAAGCTGTGCTGGGCCAAATTCCTCTCAAAATACCATATTCATTTAAGTCAGAGGTTTTTTTGGGTTTTTTTTTTTTTTATTGTGGATCTTTACCCATTACTTTTAAAAATTTTGAAATTTAGACATAGAGAAAAGTTTACCCATGACTTTATTAAAAAAAAAAAGTATAAAATATGGTTCTAAGTTTAATGACCGGGAAATTAAAAATATTAACTGAAACTGGAGCACTAAAGAAATTGCTCCTATATTTTGATTTAAAGTAATAAGGAAAAAAATAGAAAAGCAATGTATATACTTTCTTTTTAAAATACCATGCTAGAACAAAAATGAGATTAAGAAACCATCTGAATAAGGAAAATTTCTTTATTGTTAATATAGTTCTGCTATTAACCTAGGAGGCAAATTATTTTATGCTATGATTCATTGATTCTTGCAAATTACAGTGTTTTTTTAAATTCTACAATTACATAACTGATAGTATTTTATTTTGCAGAATAATTCAGAGTTACATTTTACGAGAAGAATCAGGCACACTTTCTTCAGAGGCATCTGATTTTAACAAAGTCCATTTAAGTAGACGGGGTGGCATCATGGCATCTTTATACACATCCCACCCAGCTGATAGTGGATTAACATTGGAACTTTCTTTGGAGATCAACCGAAAATTACAGGCTGTTTTGGAGGATACGTTACTAAAAAATATTACTTTGAAGGTATTTGTATTTCTCATTCATTTACCAACCAATAAACATGGCAAAAATGGTGCCCCTTTCATAGTTTGATTTTAGCGCATGAATGAACTACTTCTAAAATGCAAGGTAGCCATTTTTCCCATAGAGAAAATTTTGTGTTTTTCTCTTTTTGAAAAGTACAGTTTTTTAAATTATCAAGGAAAGAAAGATATAGTTAAAAAAAATCAGTTTAGCTGTTGGATAGACACTAAGCTGAGTTGTTTACTTCGCAGTGGGTGGCCTTTGACACATACTGCAGTTAGTTGTGATTGATTCCTGAGACATTTTTTAGATTGGGGCATTTATTTTCTAATGTATTTTCTAGCTTTATTTTATTTTTCTCAGCTATTATCTGACCCAGCTATTCTATTTGTGCTATTTGGGCCTTTATGGTTAGTAATGAATTTAAAAAACAATTTTTTAATCTAATAATAATTTTATGCACTAAAATTGGCTGTAGCTTCAGTAAAAAGATTAAGTATGACTCTGAAATGTGTGGGGCTACTTTACTGAAAACAGCTGTGTGCCTAGTTTCTCTCACATGGCATATGACTAGTCATCACTCTTTCAGTTCAAAATTTACGCAAAACTAGTTCAAACCGAATCTTTTTACTTATTATACTTAGTAGTTCTGTTTTCTTTTCCCTTTTTCCCAATTGTTAAAGGAAAATCTGCAAACACTTGGAACAGAAATAGAACGTCTTATTAAACACCAGCATGAACTAGAACAGAGAACGAAGAAAACCTAATACAAAGCTCTTGCTCAGTAAACAGAAAAAAGCCACACAAGGAGCAGGTGCCACTGTCTAGTATTGTTGGAAACTTCTCCCTGCTTTGTGTGTCAGCCAGTAAAAAACTTGTTTTGCTTCATCTGTGTAAAAAAGTACCTTTTACAATACAAATGCATTGCTGTTTATACTGTAAAAGTGTAAGCTTTGATGAAATTTGTTTTTGTGTGGTGACAGCCTGTCATTGAATCCGAGCAACTTAATTTGCTCATAATCATATGAAGTGCTGAACATTACTACAAGGGCTTTTGAAAACTTCTTCTCCACATTTCTTCCCTTTAAAATATATAATGTCAAAAATGATTTTGCTTTCTAAAATTATGCATGAAAGGATGGGTGTTAATCATTCAGTAATATGCTGTTTCTCCAACATGAAGAAGACTAGAGAAATGATAAAAACCTTCGTTTTGACATTCTAATACAACATTTCCTTGTGTGTTAGGGATGCTACTGAGTTCTTAAATCTTTTTGTTTTAATGGAAGCTAATAGGAAAGCTAGCTTTTGGTAACTAGCAATGATCAGACATTGTATCTCTATCAAGTTTCCTTATTTGTGCTAGTCACATTTTTTTTTCAGATTCAAATTGAGTTGATAGTGGAGTTTTTAAAAGTCTTACATTACATAAATTATGATTTTTAAATAACCTGCTCATTTAGAAAATTCCTGTGGACTTCAGTTATATTTCGAAATATGAAATGGGTTAGTCATTAGAACAGAGAGATGAATAAGGAATTCTTTGAAACTGAAATACTTTAGTTTTACTGACATCAAGTATAAAGATGAATTTAAGATATTTATGAAGAACCAGTTCCCAAGAGAATCCAGCATATGGCACTGTTAACCATTTCATTTGCCACAATCTTTTACTGTTGGTATAATTATATATCATAGTGGAGTGAACTTACAGTCCCCAGATATGATGATGTTTCAGTATGTTATTTAAAACACAAAATAATTACATCTCCGTAACCAAAGGAATTATAGAGCCAAATTTATCCTGTTGGATTTTTGCAATACTTATTTACGATGTGCGCTCAAATGTTGCCAGTCATAGTTTCAGTATTTCTGTCATTGAATTTTTTTCTTGCCTCTTGTAATTTCTCACCTATTATAGTTTCTGTGTGTGGCTTTTCACATTTCATTATATTCAGATCATTCCTGAATATAATCAGAGATCATTTCTATTATGATACCTTGGCACATACACAGATGTTGCAGCAAGCCATAATTTTCGTTTTGGATTTTGGCATCCTTTTTTCTCCCCTTAAGAGAAGTAAGCTTTGGGGTGTTGGATTAAATGCCTTTAAAGAATTATATGGCTCTAAAAGTTGGGCTGGGCTTATGGTGGCAATGTCCCTTTAATGTGTTTTAACTTTTTTTTAAAATCAACTTAACATTGTTTAAAAAGATCATTTACTAAGGATTAGATGATTCAATGTAGTGTCTTATTTTTTCTGTATATTGAGTTACATATTTTCATCCAAAAACAAAATCTTTTCAGTTCAAAATGGAAATATAAATTCAGAAACATTTTATATTTAAAATAGCTGTAAAAAGTTTTAGTCATACCATAATGTCTTGTTCTTTTTACCAGTAATAATTTATCAAAATAGACTAATAAGAGGGTAAGTGCAATCAAATCTAAATTATTTTCCTAGTTGTTTTTGACATACTGTTGATACTCTTAAAGACTACTTAGAGTAGCCAGCGTAACTAAATTGCTACAGCTTCCTATGTGATTCATGCACTACAGTATTTGTTTTTTTCCTCCAAGACACAAAATGTAGTAATGGAGACCGAATAGTGATCAGATCCATAGTGTCCTATATCTATACACTTAAAAAAAAACGCATTCATTTTTGTATACATATATTACATAAGAAAATGAAACATTCCAAATTAACATTTGTGCTAGCATTCAGAGAAGTTTGATGGTAAAACAATTTGGGAAGAAAGCTATTATAAACCATATTTTGACTTATTGTTGCTTTTCCCCACATAACTGCAAGAAACTATGAAAGACTTTTGAAGAAAATGCTTTATTTTCCTTTTGTTCTTTTACTTTCTACTGTATCCTTTTGTGTACGGATCAGGACTGAGCAAAGTGTGTATAAAATGTGCATTTATCTGATCTGTCTGTAAACTGATTCACAAACAGATTCTGATATATGCATTTAGAGGACCTTCTACCCTTACTATTTTGAACATATGGAGAGAAGAATGGGGTGTCTAGAAAAGGAAAATGGTCTGGATAAACTTGAGATCTGGGGGAAGTTTTGTTTTATGCGTTGATTATTAATTGAACACATCAAATACTGTTTTGTTTAGTTAGCACTATTTTGGTTTCTTCGAGCAGGAGATGATTTGTGTGTGTGTAGGTATACACTTCCCTAGGTTTTAACTTTAAAATGAATACTCACTGTGACTCCCTTTTCCCCATACCACTTCAGACTTTAAGCTATTGAGTTACAAGGATTGAAAATGTTGGATTTGGGCAGAAGAATGAGTTTGAACTCTACCATTGTTTTTTTTTTTAAACTATCCATTACCGTTTAAAGCAGTTTATCTTGAAATTAAATTTTATCAGGCTCCCAACATGTTATTTATTCGTGTAATAACACATTTATTGAAAACCTGTGCTTTCAGGCACTATGCAGGAGATCATCACTCTTCTGGTGACCAGACCAGACAGGGCAGTTCCTGTCCTCATGGCGCTTGTGCTCTACTGAAAACAGCTGTGAGGCAGTAGGAGCAGCTCTTTGAGCCTTTGCAGCTCACAGTCAGCCCCTGTCAGAAGAGGGTTCATTCACTTGTACAAGTAGGTGACCAGAAGTCTCACTCTGGCATGAAGCGTTGGGTGATGAATCCTTGCTGAGGTATGCTGAGAGCAGATTGCTGTTTTCATGGTGATTCTGCATATTTCCTTGCTTTTTTTCACAGTTAGATGTTTATTCTTTAAGAAGAAGGGGAAGAAATATCCAAAGACCATAAAAAGGCTTTCAATTTTTGCCATTTTAGTAAATTATTGCCTACCTGATGCTCATAACGCTGACTCTAATCATGTTATCATGTGTATTCCCAAACTTTGTTTTGCAGTATATTGTTTTCTAAAGATTTTTATGTATAATTTTAGACCAAGATATACCTACCAGTAGAAGGAAAAAAGTGTTAGAAACCATTAATATTATAAATGTTAGATATGCTACCCTGGTGAAAATATTTTTATCAATCATGTTGTTATTCAGTACTATTAATTTGCCTTATGAATGTTGACTCCAGTAGGCCTGTCTTCCAATAACCTTTTTAAAACAAAATTCTTTTTCGACACTAAGATCATTCATTTTTAGCACCAGTTGGTGGCACTAGAAACCTGAAATTTTTCAAGGCTGACCAAGAGAAGATAATCAAAAAAGAATTCAAACAGAATTTTCAGGAAAATAAATGAAAAATATAACTGTATATTAAAGATGTATTTTTCTTCTTGAATGAAATTCTTTTTTAAAATGCATATGGCTGTCCATTTTGACTATGATGAAACTTGTTTATCTTCCAAAGTTCATATTATACGTGTGCATTGTACAGATAATCTTTAGTTTGATTACACTGTTCATTTTGTAAATATGTTTCTGTATAAAATGAAGCTTTTCAAGAGAATTTTATGTATATATTGTACTTATTAAATAGCTAATGCCTGTTTACCAAGTTGTATTTTACTGGCATCTTTGATTATTTATACACACCACTTGCTAACAGACTGATTCTCCAGACTTGGCAAGGCTGATTCAGATTGCTTAAATTTTCTTTTTTAAACTAGATTAAGAATTTTTGCCTTCCAGATTTGTCATTCTACCAATTATAATTGAAAGGCAATGAACAATAGTAAGCAGATTAAATTGAATGCCACACTGTATTTTAAAATTTTGTTTAAATTGTTGATAGCAAAATTTGGCTTTTTACACATGCCTGTGTGAGAATTTTTCATTGAACTTGACAAGCCAGCAATATATGCAGATTTTCCACAAAATTATGGAACTTACTTGCCCAAATTATCTAGCTTTAATAATAAAGATATAATACATTCAATAAAATGATATTGAAATGGCACTAAATTCATGAAGTTAACATGTATGATGGCTATTTCACATTACACATTATTCGTTGATTTCCATTTCTCTTTAACAGTTCTGGTACACGTAGATCATGCTACATTCTTAAAAGAGTTCACTGCTGGAAAGAATCCCCTGAAATCAAGAGCTGTGGAATAAAGGTAAAGGTCGGTGTGACCCGCAGTTGTGAAAGACTTTTCCAATGAACTTAAATCCAAGTCTGTTTTTTCTTAATGAAGTCTGCCTCAGTCAGTGCGTGTAGAATGAGCACACACTTCTTCAGGACCAGCAGCTTGGGAGGATGCCTTTGGCTGACCAATGCTAATGCTGTTTTGATGATTCTGAGAAGTGTGACCAGACTTGATGTCCCTGCCACTGTAGAGATGCACTGTTAATTCCCAAGTTACATATAAGAGACTTGATTCTTATTTTTCAACAGGAGCATCCACTTAAGTAGTAGTCTATTTCTGAGGAATTTTCAGCCTTTTAAAAAAATTGTCCAAAGACCATGCTTCTTGCCAGTCAGACTCTCCTCAGTTGCACTTCAAAAAAAAGGATAGGGTGTTACATCTGAGAGAGGGATCTCCACCATTTAACCCAGAGCAAAAAGAATTCTATTGAAAGTTTAGGACTCACTGAAATAAAAACCTTGGCTTGTTGACAGTCAACTTCTAGTTACATTAACTTGGGAACTGTATTAAATACTAGAATGGCTTCCCACATCATCCATTTCACTGTGTAGTTTTTTTTTTAACATTTTTTATTGATTTATAATCATTTTACAATGTTGTGTCAAATTCCAGTGTTCAGCACAAGTTTTCAGTCATTCATGGACATATACACACTCATTGTCACATTTTTTTCTCTGTGATTTATCATAACATTTTGTGTATATTTCCCTGTGCTATACAGTGTAATCTTGTTTATCTATTCTACAATTTTGAAATCCCAGTCTATCCCTTCCCACCCTCTACCCCCCTGGTAACCACAAGTCTGTATTCTCGGTCCATGAGTCTTTAGATTCCACATATGAGCGATCTCATATGGTATTTTTCTTTCTCTTTCTGGCTTACTTCACTTAGAATGACATTCTCTAGGAGCATCCATGTTGCTGCAAATGGCATTATGTTGTCGGTTTTTATGGCTGAGTAGTATTCCATTGTATAAATATACCACCTCTTCTTTATCCAGTCACCTGTTGACGGACATTTAGGTTGTTTCCATGTTTTGGCTATTGTAAATAGTGCTGCTATGAACATTGGGGTGCAGGTGTCATCCTGAAGTAGATTTCCTTCTGGGTACAAGCCCAGGAGTGGGATTCCTGGGTCATATGGTAAGTCTATTCCTAGTCTTTTGAGGAATCTCCACACTGTTTTCCATAGTGGCTGTACCAAACGGCATTCCCACCAGCAGTGTAGGAGGGTTCCCCTTTCTCCACAGCCTCTCCAGCATTTGTCATTTTTGGATTTTTGAATGACGGCCATTCTGACTAGTGTGAGGTGATACCTCATTGTAGTTTTGATTTGCATTTCTCTGATAATTAGTGATATTGAACATTTTTTCATGTGCTTTTTGATCATTTGTATGTCTTCCTTGGAGAGTTGCTTGTTTAGGTCTTCTGCCCATTTTTGGATTGCGTTGTTTATTTTTTTCTTATTGAGTCGTATGAGCTGCTTATATATTTTGGAGATCAAGCCTTTGTCGGTTTCACTTGCAAAAATTTTCTCCCATTCCGTAGGTTTTCTTCTTGTTTTATTTCTGGTTTCCTTTGCTCTGCAGAAGCTTGTAAGTTTCATTAGGTCCCATTTGTTTATTCTTGCTTTTATTTCTTCTAGGAGAAAATTTTTGAAATATATGTCAGATAATGTTTTGCCTATGTTTTCCTCTAGGAGGTTTATTGTATCTTGTCTTATGTTTAAGTCTTTAATCCATTTTGAGTTGATTTTTGTATATGGTATAAGGGTGTGTTCTAGCTTCATTGTTTTACATGCTGCTGTCCAGTTTTCCCAACACCATTTGCTGAAGAGACTGTCTTTATTCCATTGTATATTCTTGCCTCCTTTGTCGAAGATGAGTTGACCAAAGGTTTGTGGGTTCATTTCTGGGCTCTCTATTCTGTTCCATTGGTCCATATGTCTGTTTTGGTATAAATACCATGCTGTCTTGATGACTGTAGCTCTATATTTTTGTCTGAAGTCTGGGAGAGTTATTCCTCCAGCCTCTTTCTTTCTCTTCAGTAATGCTTTGGCAATTCTAGGTCTTTGATGGTTCCATATAAATTTTATTATGATTTGTTCTAGTTCTGTGAAATATGTCCTGGGTAATTGGATAGGGATTGCATTAAGTATGTAGATTACCTTGGGCAGTGTGACCGTTTTAACAATATTGATTCTTCCAATCCAAGAGCATGGGATATCTTTCCATTTTTAAAGTCTTCTTTAATTTCCTTCATCAATGGTTTATAGTTTTCTGTGTATAATTCTTTCACCTCCTTGGTTAGATTTATTTCCAGATATTTTATTACTTTGGGTGCTATTTTAAAGGAGATTGTTTCTTTACTTTCTTTTTCTGTTAATTCATCGTTAGTGTAAAGAAATGCAACTGATTTTTGAACATTAATTTTGTAACCTGCTACCTTGCTGAATTCTTCAATCAGCTCTAGTAGCTTTTGTGTGGACCTTTTAGGGTTTTCTATATATAGTAACTTGTCATCAGCATATAATGACACTTTTACCTCTTCTTTTCCAATTTGGATCCCTTTTATTTCTTTCTCTTGCCTGATTGCTGTGGCTAGGACTTCCAGGACTATGTTGAATAGGAGTGGTGATAGTGGGCATCCTTGTCTTGTCCCAGATTTTAGTGGGAAGCTTTTGAGTTTTTCACCGTTGAGAACTATGCTGGCTGTAGGTTTGTCATATATAGCTTTTATTATGTTGAGATATGTTCCCTCTATACCCACTTTGGCGAGAGTTTTTATCATAAATGGGTGTTGAATTTTATCAAATGCTTTTTCTGCATCAATTGAGATGATCATGTGGTTTTTGTCCTTTCTCTTGTTGATGTGATGTATTACATTGATTGATTTGCGTATGTTGAACCAGCCTTGTGTCCCTGGGATGAACCCCACTTGGTCATGATGTATAATCTTTTTTATGTGTTGTTGGATTCTATTTGCTAAAATTTTGGTGAGGATTTTGGCGTCTATGTTCATCAGTGATATTGGCCTATAATTCTCTTTTTTTGTAGTGTCTTTGCCTGGTTTTGGTATCAGGGTGATGGTGGCTTCATAGAATGAGTTTGGGAGTATTCCCTCCTTTTCAATCACTGTGTAGTTTTTAATAACTAATTAAAGGCCCAAGAGCAGGCAGTTGTGTGTGTGTTTTTAGCATCCTTATGGTTTGCTTTCCCAAGAAATAGCAGTTCAGCCTGCCACAGTACCTGTTTTCTTAGGCAAGTTCTTCATGAACTCTTGACACCCTCAAATGCCCACGACCCCCGCTGCCCTTGATCTAAGTTGGCCTGCCCACGTGAGAGGAACACTTGCAGTGTCACTTCTGTTCCCACCAGACCCCCCACAGCTGCCGTCTCCCCCCAAAACCCAGGTCCCCGGGAGTCCATGCTAAAGGAGGCTGTTGCTTTGGGTTGTGAACTGGCCTTGTCCTGGATTTAGTGTTTTGTTTTTGTGTTAATTTGGGGCAAGCCTGGAGGGGTTGGAGGGAGGTCCCTGCTGGGACTAGTGGGCCAAAAAGAGTCTGTTCCTGGCTTTTACTTTTATGCAGTTAAATCTTCTAAGCTTCGGGGCACCAACTTCAAAAAAAGATAAGCAGAGCTTAGAAGCATAGCTTCATGGCAGAATGGTGTTCCACATGCTCAAATCCCAGGGGCTGTCTGAGAAATTGGATGATCCAATCTCACTAAGGTGTTCTAAGGTTTAGGCAGGCAATCCTAGTAACTTGTTTGCAAAGGCCACGCTCTGAAGCACGAATGTTCCTGATGGTTTTTAAAGATCGCGCTCTACCTGCAGGCATCATGTAGTTCCACTTCAGCAACAAAACAGAAGAGAGTCTTTCCTTTTGTCTCTGCCCACCCCCACTCGCCCACCCTCCCCCACCACTCCCCAACCCCATACAAACACAACATACAACACCCAAAACAACCAGAACACTGCCTGTCCAGAGCTGTCTCTGAGTTTCCAGTCTTTATCAATTCCTTCAACATCCCGCTTACGAGCTTTTAATTTACGAAGTTAGTCAGGCGAGGAAGCTATGAAAGGAAAAGAGAGTAAGTTCAGCAAGATTCTCTATCACATTCTGTTCCTTGTCAGATTCCTGTTTGACGGTGGAAATGCCCCATTTTGCCTGTGCTGTGGGTGATGTAACGTGGCTGTTCGTAGAGGATGGTCCATGGTGATTGCTGATGACACTTTGTAGCTTTTTAGAGTAGAGATGTACCGGCTTAACGTGTGTGTATGTATTTTTTTTTAAGGAGGGCATTTCGGAAAGTTAGACACTGAAGTCGTAGTAGAAGTTATCTTGTGTAAATATGTGTTGGGGAGATAGAGTAGGGGTGCAGGGAGTTTCGTGCAGTCGTTAAAGGACGGTTTCAGATTTTAAAAGAGTATATTCACGTATTACATAATTTAAATGTTGACTTTATGAAAGTTCTGCCCCCCTCCAAAGCCAGTGAATCTGGGAAACAGTTACTCACAGTATACTGAAATATTTTTCTAGATTGACCTCTGCCTCAGATGCTCATTAGCAGATAAATATGTGGCCCAGAGTATTGCAGGCTGCGGAAGTGAGAAGCAGAGATCTTACCAGGTTTGGGGGGTGGGGGTAGAGTGAGGGTAAGGACCAAGTTCAAGTAAAGGTGAAGTTTGCAGTGATGGCCTGAGGGCCACGGTTCTCACTTCCGACACCGCTGGGTACAGGATCCATGCCATAATGATGTTGAAAGGCCCTCTGACTGGTTCTGGACACTTGTCAGCACAAGAAAAGTAGCTACAAAAATGGACATAGTTTGAGCTGCGAGGGGCTATTACGTGTTTTAGGAGTTTGCTGTGTTTACTTAGCACAGTAGCATTTAGGACTTACTCTGTCTGGTCAGAAAGAAATAATATACAATGTACTATATTTGTATTTTAAGAATGTTTGTTTTCCCTTTGAAATGATAAGGAATACAGTTAAATTTAAAGGACAAACATATGAAGGCAGGGACAGGGAATAAATACCAATTAACTGCGTTGAGTGAGGCTCAGACAACCCTGTGACGTAGGATGCAGGTAGATGCACAGTAATTCTCAGGGTCTTCTTGCTGGGGATTTACTGAGCTGGAATTTGAACCCAGTTTGGGGGTGCCTTTCACTGTCCTCTGCTGCCTTCCAAAAGTCCAAAGTTCTGATACTTCCGTGAGTGGCTGAAAGTCATACTTAGATTTTTTTCCCTTTGCACTAATACGGGTTAAACAAAAAGACCAATTATCTGTTACAGAAGAGGGTGTGCGATTCAGCAGACTCTTAGCTGGAGGCTTGGTGCCGCTCTTTTCTTCCTCTTTCTGATTCTCCTTGACTAAGCTCTGCCTCTAACTGCAGCCAGAGAAGAACGGAAGTAAAATCAGTCATTTTGTTCCCTTTTAAACTCAGTGCAGGTTTGCGGGGGACTCACAATTGATAGGTGATATAATTTTCTTGTCTGGGCGATGAATAAGGCGTTCCTTAAGCTTCTGAATTACCTCCGGGGATACCTTTCCATGCTGCCCTGCTGGTGACTGTAACAGAGCCTCCCTTTGCTGCCGCAGCTCCATCTGAGGCGACCAGAGAACACGGAGGGCTGTACCGCGATCTAGATGTGGACTTGGATGACCCCGCCCCGACACTGACTGTGAAACTTTAAACGTTTCGCTTTCTTTGAGCTTCAGTTTTCTCACCTGTGAAGTGGGGATGATAAAAGCTACTTTGCAGGGCTGTTCTGAGAACTACATAGGATGATGTATGTGAAAGGACATCGTAGACTGCAAAGCACTGAGATGTGGACAAATAAGCTAAATCTTTAAAAATAAAGGGGTAATTCCTGCTTTTAAATACGGTTATTAAAAACGTTGAAGGATGCGTATATATGTGTATTATAAAATTGTTGTTTTAGTAGAATAACTTTTACAATAAAGTGAAAAATACTGTTTTATATATACAACCATTTGTACGTGTAAAGGAAAAGTTCTGAATGGCTACATTTCAGACTGGACAGTGGTTTCTCTTGAGGAGTAGTTTCTTTCTTTCATATTTTACTTTATTTTCTTGTTTCCAATTTTTTTTTCAATGAGTATGTACTCTTTTTGCTCTAGTTGACTTTTAAAATTTTATTCTGAGTCATCTCAGATGCCTAGCACCACAGAAGTGCATGGTTAAGAGAAAGCGGGGAGGAGGCAGAGAGTACATATACCTAGTTATTATCTGGAAAGATACTGTTGTTCCGTTTTCTCACTGAAGGAGATTGAGTTTGGAAAGAGGTAGGAGAAGGTGGTGTGTGTTGCCAACGTTCATTTGAGTGGCATTCCCTGAGAAGACCTATAATTCTAGCTTTAGACCTTTGTTTAATTCTCAGAAGTTACCTAGAGACACCTGCAGCCTCGTGCTGTTGCTGCAAGTGGAGCGGTGGGTGCCCCAGATGCTTGATGAGAAGAACACAAGTGCCTTTGTCCTTACTCATTTTCAAGCCGACCCCATCCTCTTGTGCACAGCCCCCGAGGTGTCAGCAGGCAGAATGTTTAGATGCCTGGAGCTTTACAATTAATATCTGTTTGACCTTGTGACACAGACTCTGTCCTGAGGGCCTGGTTCTATTGTGAACACACTGTGGGTGCTTTACCCTTTTGCAGGAAGGAGGAAGGAAAGGGAGAAAAAGCACTGGAGGGATCGGAATTCTACTCCTACCAGCTCAAGGGAGGTGTTCGCGTGACTTGCCCCCTCTGGCCTCCTCGGGTCAGGAGATCTAAGCGGGGTCCTGATCGCAGCCACCCCGAGCCTAACACACAGGCGGTGGTGTGCTGGTGAAGGCAGGAGGGCAGGCAGGCAGCAGGCACCGACCCATGTGTCACCCCGGCCACGCAGTTGGCGCTCATTCTCCTGAGTCTAAGAAAGCTCCCTTGTCAATATTCTGTTTTGGTTCTGTGGTGCTTTCAAAGCAATAAAGATAGCTCAAGCACTGCTCCTGACTCCATTTGTGTTTTGATAGAACTCAGGCTCTGTTTGCTGCCCCTGAGAGTCCATCATTATGCTAAACAAGATACACATTGAAAATAAATAGTCCTTTTCCAGATTTTCTAGCTGTTTTTGGATTAATTGGGTATTTTGTGTGATTTAGTTGTATCTCTACCATTGGCTTAGGAGTTAACCCTTTCTTATTGTAGTGGTTGCCCTGGGGTTTACAAAATATCTTAAAAATATGCAATGCTTCACTTATTGTGAGTCATCACTGTGCAGGGACCACGTGAATCTCTGGGATGGACCCAAATTTACTACACATGCTGCTGGAGCAAGCACCTTTTCTAGATTTTCCTCTGCCTGTTAAACATAGAGTTGGATGATGAGGAGAAAAGACCAAAAGGCCCTGTGGAACCACTGTTCTCGGAGATGAAGGAATGCACAAGAGAGAAAGTGACCAGATTTTCAGGTCCCCCAGACCGGTAAAACTTCAAAAACAAAATTCTGAGCTTGCAGAATTTTGTTTTGCTAAGTGAAAATCAAAAAGAATTGCCATTTATCACCATAATTTCATAAAGGACTGGATGTTTTAATACTTAAAAAAAAAGGCTGAAAAGTTCAACTTTTTTTTTAACATTTTGTTATTTATCATGTATGAATATACAGATCTGTAGGTAAATGTTATGGAATATAACTATAGATAGATATTTTGATTAAAGTTTTGTACACTGCTTCTTGCACTTAGTGTCACAGGGAAAGCATTTTATTTCATTAAAGCAATCTGAAAATACCATTTTCAATGGCTATACAATATAATATTGTTTGCATTGATCATTACTTACTTAAGCAATTCCCTATTGTTTAAGGTTTACAATGCTTTTCAACTGTTCACTGTTATAAATAACACTGTAGTAAAAATTCTTTAGCATAGAATTATTGTTTACATTTTTTATTGAGTTATAGTCAGTTTACAATGTTGTGTCAAATTCCAGTGTAGAGCACAATTTTTCAGTTATACATGAACATACATATATTCATTGTCACATTTTTTTTTTCATAAAGGACTGGATGTTTTGATACTTCAAAAAAAAAAAGGCTGAAAGTTTCAACTTTTAAATTGCATGAGTTTAGCTCTGCAAAGCACTACATTTGATTTTCCCTGCCCTCACTGGAGCCTGGTATTTGCAAACTACTGATTCACTCCAGCCACTCATTGTAAGACAAGGAAAAGGCCCATGGGAGGAAGTGATCTGCCTGAGGTCACTCCTAGCCAGCCTTTTCCTTGCTCCAGGGGCACTGATGTCCCCGATGATGCCTGAAACACAGTTAATACTGACATCTTATGATTCTGCAGGTCCTTAGAACCAAATGAGTTAAGGAAGCTCTGAAGACAGAAGGTGTTGTGGGTTATTGATTTTTTGACTCTCAGGTCCAAATGCACTCTGAAATATCTGCCCTGTGACCAAGAAGAGAATTTCTTTAACCATCTCTCCTTTAAAGTGAGCATGGTATTCGGGGGGCAGTGTAGCACTCCTGTTAGGACTCTGCAGTCCATTATTCACCCATCAAACAAATACTTCTCTAGTGCCTACAAATGCCTGGCCCTTGTCTAGACACGGATACTACAGTGAAAGAAGAGGCTTTATCTGCCAATGTGTAGAGCTTACAATCTAGTTGGGAGTGGGAGTGAGGAAGAAAGAGGGCAGAAAGTAAATAAGAGAACAAGATCATTTCCAAGCATGCAAAAGCTTTGAACTCAGAGCTGGGTTCAAATTCTTAATATTGTGACCATGGACTTTGGACCTGTATCTGTCTTCTCTCTCCGAGCCTCAGTTTTTATATCTGTAAGAATACTTATAACATACATTTGTTGTGAGGATGAAAGGAGTTTATTATATAAAGCATATAGCATGGGCCTATTAGAATGCGTAAACCTGAAATAAGGTGTTACTACTATGAAATAAATCAGTTACACATTTCTTCCAACATGTTCATTGAAATCTACACACCTCTTTTTTTAAACATTTTTATTGATTTATAATCATTTTACAATGTTGTGTCAAATTCCAGTGTAGAGCACAATTTTTCAGTTATACGTGAACATATATATATATTCATTGTCACATTTTTTCTCTGTGAGCTACCATAAGATTTTGTGTATATTTCCCTGTGCTATACAGTATAGTCTTGTTTATCTATTCTACAATTTTGAAGTCCTATCTATCCCTTCCCACCCTCCACCGCCTTGGCAACCACAAGTTTGTATTCTATGTCTATGAGTCTATTTCTGTTTTGTATTTATGCATTTTTTGTTTGTTTGTTTTTGTTTTTGTTTTTTAGATTACACATATGAGCAATCTCATATGGTATTTTTCTTTCTCTTTCTGGCTTACTTCACTTACAATGACATTCTCCAGGAGCATCCATGTTGCTGCAAATGGCGTTATGTTGTCAGTTTTTATGGCTGAGTAGTATTCCATTGTATAAATATACCACCTCTTCTTTATCCAGTCACCTGTTGATGGACATTTAGGCTGTCTCCATGTCTTGGCTATTGTAAATAGTGCTGCTATGAACATTGGGGTGCAGGTGTCATCCTGAAATAGGATTCCTTCTGGATGTAAGCCCAGGAGTGGGATTCCTGGGTCATATGGTGAGTCTATCCCTAGTCTTTTGAGGAATCTCCACAGTTTTCCATAGTGGCTGCACCAAACTGCATTCCCACCAGCAGTGTAGGAGGGTTCCCCTTTCTCCACAGCCTCTCCAGCATATGTCATTTGTGGATTTTTGAATGACAGCCATTCTGACTGGTGTGAGGTGGTACCTCGTAGTTTTGACTTGCATTTCTCTGATAATTAGTGATATTGAGCATTTTTTTCATGTGCCTTTTGATCATTTGTATGTCTTCCTTGGAGAATTGCTTGTTTAGGTCTTCTGCCCATTTTTGGATTGGGTTGTTTATTTTTTTCTTATTGAGTCGTATGAGCTGCTTATATATTCTGGAGATCAAGCCTCTGTTGGTTTCATTTGCAAAAATTTTCTCCCATTCCGTAGGTTGTCTTTTTGTTTTACTTATGGTTTCCTTTGCTCTGCAGAAGCTTGTAAGTTTCATTAGGTCCCATTTGTTTATTCTTGCTTTTATTTCTTCTAGGAGAAAATTTTTGAGATGTATGTCAGATAATGTTTTGCCTATGTTTTCCTCTAGGAGGTTTATTGTATCTTGTCTTATGTTTAAGTCTTTGATCCATTTTGAGTTGACTTTTGTATATGGTGTAAGGGAGTGTTCTAGCTTCATGGTTTTACATGCTGCTGTCAGTTTTCCCAACACCATTTACTGAAGAGACTGTCTTTATTCCATTGTATATTCTTGCCTCCTTTGTCGAAGATGAGTTGACCAAAAGTTTGTGGGTTCATTTCTGGGCTCTCTATTCTGTTCCATTGGTCCATATGTCTGTTTTGGTACCAATACCATGCTGTCTTGATGACTGTAGCTCTATAGTATTGTCTGAAGTCTGGGAGAGTTATTCCTCCAGCCTCTTTCTTTCTCTTCAGTAATGCTTTGGCAATTCTAGGTCTTTGATGGTTCCATATAAATTTTATTATGATTTGTTCTAGTTCTGTGAAATATGTCCTGGGTAATTGGATAGGGATTGCATTAAGTATGTAGATTACCTTGGGCAGTGTGACCGTTTTAACAATATTGATTCTTCCAATCCAAGAGCATGGGATATCTTTCCATTTTTAAAGTCTTCTTTAATTTCCTTCATCAATGGTTTATAGTTTTCTGTGTATAATTCTTTCACCTCCTTGGTTAGATTTATTTCCAGATATTTTATTACTTTGGGTGCTATTTTAAAGGAGATTGTTTCTTTACTTTCTTTTTCTGTTGATTCATCGTTAGTGTAAAGAAATACAAGTGATTTTTGAATGCTACCTTGCTGAATTCTTCAATCAGCTCTGTAGTTTACACACCTCTTTTTGTTCAAACTTTATTTCAATTCCTAAGATCTGATTATTCAGCTATATAGAGAGGAAATATTAGCTAAATTAGTTGCTATACATAAATCACTCGTAATAGTGCCTGGCCAATACTAAGTACCATACATGTTTATTAAATGAATAAATATATGAATGAATCAATGAATAAATTCTGCTTTGGATATAGTTCAGTGAATCCGCTTCAAATCATGAGACCAGTCATATAATTTTCCAAACAACCTTATATTTATAATCATGCCCACTATACCTCAATTCCTTCAACAAATATTTACTAAGTACATGTCTAGCACTGTTTTAGGTGCTGAGAATAACAGCAGTGAACATTTTTACTAAGATTAAAATATCAGGAAAAAGCAAGTCACTTCAGGTTAAGGGGAACTTCAAAATCGTTTGAGAAATCATTTCAAAATATTTTGCCCTGAAGAGAAGAGCTTGTTTCTTTTGAATTTAGTTGGTAAACTAGCTGTCATCCTGTGTCAAGTGGAGAGCTTCCTTGATCTGCTTTCAGTTGCTAATGGTCATACCAAGAAACTGTGAGCTCTGAATACTCAGTGCTTGTCTGCAATTTAAGTGGCACATAGCTGGGAGTGGGAATGAGGACAGAATGTAAATAAAGTAACAAGCAAGATGACATCAAAGTGACCCCAGACTTTGCTGCAGGGACCTACTGAGCAGTATGAAACCCAAAGGGGCCTGGTTAGCAAATTCAAATTTTTCTGGCAATCTCTCAGAGCATCCTTCTGCCTCATAGTTTTCTCAAAAACCATGAGGGCAAATGATGAGAGTTCAGGTAATTCCAGAAAGCAAGTGAGTTAAACGGAGACCTGTTTTGAGGAATTATGGTGCTAAGCAATTGTTGTGTCCCAAAGAAACGGCAGGCAGTGGAGTCAGAGAGGGCAAGAAGCACCTCACGGCATTTTGAGAAGGCCTACCATATCAGGCAGAGCAAACGATGGCCGATTCAATGGATGCATTAGGGCACATGAGCTAAGAGACTTGCACAAGACCACAGCTTCAGTGGTATTGATTGTGGCCCTGAACAGGTAAATTTTAATAAAATCAGTAAATATGACAACACAAACAGACACAGGGAGCAAACAAATACCTCCCTGACAAGGACTAGGAGCAACTCCATCTTTTCTGGCAATGCTTTCTTTCCAGCTAGGCTCAGCCGTTGTTGCATTAAAGAACATGGCAGATCCTCACTATCAATCAGATGCTGTTTGAGATGACTTATGTTTGTTAACTCATTTGATTCCTGCAAGTGATCAATTTTAGAAATGAACAAGCTAAGTAAGCTGAAGCAATGTGCCCGAGGTCACCCAGCTAGTAAGTCAGAATTTGCCCCCAGGTCAGCTGACTTTGGAGCTGAGACTCCCAGCAAGGACCCCAAATTCCTAGTCGCCAGAATCCTCAGCCTAGCACAGTCCTGCACGTGGAGAATGCACAACCAGCACTTATCAAATAAGTGAGTGAATTATGAATTATTCAGTGTTCTCTTAACTACTATTTATCTAAACAGTTGCAAGACCAAATTATACAATGCTGAAGAAAAATTAACACAGGCACATAAACAATATCACAATAGATCTCTGTACTGTCACGCTTTCCCGAGGTAATTGAGATTAATTTGTGCAGCCCAAGGTACAATTTGCTCTGCAGGTCATTGAAAAAGAATATACCATTTCTGGATTATTGTATTATACAAAAATGGCATGCATTTCTTGCCAGTGTGGTAGAATCTCCAGGAAACTTTTTTTTTTCTCTTTGCCAGTTTTTTCGCTAGCAGGATTTGGGAGAAGACACTGACTTCAGTAAAGACAGAGAACTGTCCAGGCATTGGCCTGCCCTTTGACATCTGGCCACATTTCAGCTGAAAGGAAGCTGAGTTTTCTCATTGTATTTGAATATATAGTAGAAAACAACATTGTCTTAGAAGCACTTCAAATTGCATTTTAAAATCTACTTTCTACTTACAAATATATGTTTATATTTTAAAAGTATTTGCTTCCTGTACTGAGAAGTTCCTTTGGCAGAAATTTTGTTAAAAATCCAACAATACATAAACAAGTTTTTACATTAACTACTTTGGTTGATTGGCCAACAGCCATGGTAAAAGCTCTTTAAGCTTCCCAGTTTACTGGATGGGAAAGGATTACAACGTGTAAAATTCCATCACATATTGTAAAATAAGGATGTTGTCCAGACTGGCCCAAGATATCGAGGCCAAGTGCAGTTAGTTGCCAGTTGCTGACTTACTGACATTTCTTATTCTAATCTAATTAATTGACATGGGTCAAATGTCTGTTGTAAAAGATGCAGAGAAGATAGAAAATAAGCAGGGATCTATGGAGCTAATCATACGGGTGCAATAGATTCCTGCCTTATACATAATCATTACAAAGGAAAATTGAGGAAAAAAAACTTTAAACAACTTCAAATAATATGAATGTAAGTTTTCTGAAGTATGTTCCCTTTAATATTATTAATTTGGACCATTCTTATTACTCTGTCTTCAGCAGAGTGTACTTTCTCTAAATGGAAAGTAGTTTTAAATGATTTAAAGAGCACCCCGAGGTGACAAGCACATCCAACAGAGTTAGCAACACTTAGCCTTAAAACCTCAAGTGGCTTTAAAAATTGAAAGGCACAAAACAGAATAATTTTGTTCTTTAAAACTGTTGAAAGACCATTCTTTGCTTGCCTGAAAATGTGTAACTTGAAGTATTACTTTCATACTGTCACATTTTGCTTAAGATTTTAAACTTCAATGTTTATTTTACTTTTTAACTTTTCAGAAGAATGATTTCTAACAGTTCATAAAATGAGGTTCCCAATTCACTCGGCTGCATACAAGGGGCGAGGTGCCTGACTTTGGATCTGGGCTCATTTCACTCCTTTACACCACCTACCCCGACCAGTTCTTCCTCTGGATGGTTCTGAGAAATCTTAACCGAGATTCGCTAGTCTGAAATGTGCTACAATTCTTTCACCTGTCTAATTCACTTCCAGGCCTCTGCTTTTACGCTAAGAAGGCCTTGACGTGGTGTGATATGCAGTGCCAATACATCCACCTCCCGCGATGAGGCTGGGGTTTTTATGCTGAGAGACCTCAAATTTGTGTGTCGTGATGAGCTTGGGCTATTAATCAAGCAATCTGATCAGCTTGAGAAATTAAATAAGTTTTATACCATCATAAGCCCAATAGCGGGGATATGATTTGAACTTGAAGGAAGCTGTAGCAAAACAGCTACAGCATGTATGTACATTTTGGAATCTGTCCGCCTGGGTTTGATCACTTGATCAACCTGCTGGATCTTTTTGGGCATCAGTTTCCTTATATGCACCATGATGCCAAGAGTAGGTACCTTCCTGGTCGTATTGTCGTGAGATTCAATAGTGATAATGAGCCGTTATGCACTCTGTCACACAGTGTAAGCACTGAATAAATGTTAGCTGTTGACATAGTAGAGAGTTCAGAACACCAGCGCTGAACATGGCTCTTCCAGGCTTAGAACAGTGCAAGGTCATGGGCACCAGGCAAAAGACTCTAGTCATGCAAATGACACGACATCATTAAAGACTTGGCGTTATCCTTGTAAGAGAATTCCCATCACGGTGCAATAGTAGAGGCACAGTTGGGGAGCTATGATGGATCTCCTTGTATCAAGAGATAGAACAAGGAGTGTGTGTGTGTGTGTGTGTGTAGTTTTTGTGCTGTGGGTCACATTATTATGAAGGGAAACGCTGTCACCTGCTACAAGTTCTCAGGCAAAGTGTCCATGGTACAGTGGTTTCAGGTCATCACCTCACACACCAGCAAAGACCTGAAGTCAGGTCTCATGGATCTTCTCTGATGAGCCTCAGGAGGGATGTTTTGAAAAACATATGAGTAAAACATAAAGATAATTCAGAGGAATCTTACAGATAGTCCTCCCTGACAGGAACTCCTGGGAAGTTCTGTGCGACTTACATGTGGATTTTAAATGCCACTAGGTGGCAGAGGAACGTCATGAAACCAGCCAATCCTCAGAGACCCATAAGGATGTCTGTCCCTTTCCTTCTCATCACCTGGTGGGAACCCCATCTGAAAGATTCCAAGAGACCTTTCCTTGAACTTGGGCTTTTAGTCCTTGTCTTTCCACATACTCAGCCTCCAGAAGAGTTCTCGACCCTGGATGGCTGGTACTAAAATAACCTAGTGAGTGATTCTACTGTTGCCCAAATCCCTAAACAGAAAATATCAAAAGCTTTCCAATCTTTAAAAATTTTATTTTCGAGTCTCCTAGATCTGGACATTTGGAAGAAAGGCAGCATTCCTGCAGGAGCTTCACAAGCACTTGCTGGAAAGGAGGAGCCCAATGCACTGCCATGCCATCTCCCTTCCGAACCTGCCCACTCCCAGAAGGGGCACACAACGCTACTGCTGTCTAAATCTTCAACTTCGTAATCTCGGAAATCATGCTTTTTGGATATGGAGCATAGTTTCCAACACTCCAAAATTTGGGAGGCTAGTTTAGATTAAATTTGTGTGACTTTATTTCTTTTCTTTTCTTTTCCCTTTCTTTCTTTCTCTCTCTCTTTCTTTCTTTCTTTCTTTCTTTCTTTCTTTCTTTCTTCCTTCCTTCCTTCCTTCCTTCCTTCCTTCCTTCCTTCCTTCCTTCCTTCCTTCCTTCCTTCCTTTCTTTTCTTGACAAGGTTCCGAGTCTGAGCTGAGAAGCACTATTTTTATTTCTGAGCTCTGGCTCAGTTATAGCCTATATGGAGAAGGTTCAGGATGGGATTGATCAAGCAGCATTGTAAGCAGAGAGGAAATGCCTTCCTGGAAAAAAGAGCTGCTTTAATGTCATGCCACCACCACATGAAGAAACAATCCAGCAGGTTCTGAGTTATGACTTCAAATTTTATTATATTCAATATGGATTGCTAACAATAACAGAACTTTCTTACTAATATTTAGAACTATCCAGTTAATTGTTCTAATTTCTGGAGAAAAACCAAAGGTAGGTAATTGAGGCCCTTGGTTTAAGAATCAAGTCCTCCTCTCCTATTTGCACATGACTGATGCTGACTGAAGGTTGAAAAAGGACCAGCTGAGATGACAGCAGGGCATGTGGTTCATATAAGGAGACAGGATAAGGACCACACAGTCTTAAAAGACACTTTACTGAGGTGACAGGGAGTTGGGTTCAGAGGTAGCAAGTGTGAGTGTGTCCTGTGGTAGAGCCCCCTCTTTTCTCCCTGCATCCTAAGCCGCTGTCAGTTAAAGCCCTCTGTGTGTCTGGAATCTTCTTAGGGCTCCATCTCCCACACCAGCAGTGCTCTTACTGATGGACGACTACTAGCTTTCGGTGTCAGCTGAGATGTCGCCAGAGCATTTTCTATCCATCCAGCCCTCCCTCCTGCAGGCGATTACCACAGCGGCCATATGCTCCCTCGGGGGGGGGGGGTGGAACTTTCCAGCAAAGGATCTGTTTCTTGGCTTTGGGAAGAGAGTGGAAGAGAAAATCCAGCTTTCAAATTAAGGGCACATGAAATTCGGGGCTTCTGAATGAAGTCAACACAATCATTTCCTTAAAGGAACCCTACGCCCACGCAAGGTTCAGCTCCTCTTCCTATAAAGGGTTCTTGGAAACGCAGCCATCTATGAATCAAAGGAAGCCGAGCGAGCGGGCCCGCCTGCCTACCGTCAGGGGCGGCGGGAAGTGCAGAGGAAGGCTTTGGAGAGCTAAGGCAGGGGAGGAGCCGCACCCTCATTTCTGAACCGTCTCATCTCTTTGCCCAGGGGTCTAGGCAGGGCTTTGAAAGATGCCGTGGGAGTGAAGGGCAAGCCGGGAACCGCTCCGCTTAGGAGCTTCCAGCTGCTTCACTCTGCCCGCGCCTGCGAGTCCCTCTCACTTCCCAGAGCATCAGCCGAGGATTTCCCACGGCCTGAACCACGGCCCTGCCCTTCTTTTCCTTCCAAAGCGCCAGCCTCCCCTCCATCGGGGCCGTGCCGGCCCCCACCTTCCTGGGCGCAGAGCCCCGCGCTCATCCTTTGGTGCAAGGTCCCTCGCAGCCCACGCGGATGCTGACCAGGCTTCCCTGCCGCGGGGAGCCGCGTCTCTTCTCGATGGTCTTCTCTCTCGAAAGGAGAACCGAGCTCACCTCTGCCTTTCCAGTTCTAGACGGCTTCCGGCTTGACGTGCAGGCAGTTTTTCTCAGAGAGCCATTTCCATTTGGTGTAGGATAACATTTGCTTTAGTAGCTGGGCACATTTCTGGAGCTTTGGAAGTAATACTGGGATGTATCTAGGAATTTGCAACTTGCTTTAATGGGGAGTGAAAAATCTGTTTTTCCTTAATAAAGAAACTTAATCAAACTTCTAATAAAGCACTCTGCTGTGCCGCGTTGGGAACCCGTAGTGCTTGCATCCTCCGTGGTGGCTGTTTAGATGGACAATCACCCACAGCCCCACCCACAGGGTCCCTACACCTCGTTTTATGATGCTTGGGGATCAGCAGACTTAAAATTGATTTTTCATCAAAGGCCACTGGAAGAGAAGGAAGAGCTGTATCATTTATAGCCTAATACGGCTTAGATTCACGCATCTCCCAAGCCCCCACGTCACCCCCATGTCACAGTCTGGGTGGGACGCCAACTTCTCCACTTGGCATGAAGGTCACAGATTTTGAGACTGGCCTTTATTGGCATGATTGGTATCTTTGCGAGCTGTGCATATATTGATAAGCATTTAATGATTATCCTGAAAACCACAAAGATGATGATAATGAAGACACAGGCAGAGGCACATTTTTAAGGAACCCAGTTAACGTGTAGTACTTAAATTCATGAACAGGAATTCAAATTCTCAAAACACTTAGGTTTTGGTCCTATAGCTGGACAGGGCGCAACATCAGCCAGGGCAGTCCTCAGCCAGAGAGCAAGGCTGGAGACCCCGGATTGTCACTGCCCTGGCGGTAGCCACGCACATGGACTATGTCCCTGTCACTTAACAGCTGTTACTATTTTAGCCAGGTATTGCCTGATCTCTGCCTGCTGGGAAAGTCAGCTGCATCCGCCCTCCGCCCCTCCTCGCTCCGCAGCAGTAACAAATGCCTTTCTAGCCCTTTCAGCGGGGGGAGTGTTCTGCGCAGAATTAGAGCTTGGCTCCTGGGCCACCTGATCCCGAGCAGTCTTCGCGACTGAGAAACCCTCTTCTCTTGGCTTCGAGAAAGCAGATGCCAAAGCAGGGCAGGGAGGAAAAGGCGAAAGTGGACTCATACTGCAAAATATTGCACACGTCCAAGATTCAGTTCCGTTGCAGAATGGAAAAGGGCATTCATTGCCCCAACCTCCCAGAGAGCAAACTGGATGCAGGGAAAGTGTTAAGATACATGTAAAACGTTGGCCCCTTTGGAGAGACCAGTCACTCCTGGCCCGAGGCGGGGGAAGCAGTGCAGGTCAGCTTTCCCCAAAGGAAGCAAGTCAGGATCCAAGGCTTTTATAACTGAAACTAGGTCTACCTGAAGAAGTCTAATTTTCCTCAGAATCTTCGTCATTCTCTGCGTGTGGCTCAAATAGGAAATGTGACTATTGCACAAATGAGGGCAGATAAGGAGGGAGGGTCAGAGCTTTCCTGCGGGAGAATAGGCGGTGGGCACCCAGCATTATTTTCCGGTGCTGCCTAGGATCAAAGGAACATTTCACTCTAAATACTGATTGAACTAAAAGTCACCTGGAATGAAAGGAACACTAGAATTTGTGTCTGTGTGTGTATAAACCCTCGGGCAATTAAACAGTGGAAGTAGCAAGTCAGTCGGAGACCCATTACACATTAGCAGCCACCAAGCAGGGTTTTTTTTTTTTTTTGTCCCCGAAGTAAATTGTTTTATTTGATAAAGAATTTTCAAATTAGGTCACGTAGGACTAAAGTTTACTCTGGCTCTTTCAGGGTGTTAACTTCCGTGCTAGTCTGGTAGGGCCGCCACAACATGGTACCACAGACTGGGCGGCTTAAACATTTATTTTCTCACAGCCCTGGAGGCTAGAAATCGAAGATCAAGATGTTGGTAGGGTTTGTTGGTGGTGGTAGTGGTGGTGTTTCTTCCTGAGGCCTCTCTTCTTGGCTTGCGGATGGCTGCCTTCTGGCTCTGTCTCTCACATGGCATCTCTCTGTGCATGCACCTGCCGGAGGTCCCTCTCTCTTTCTGGGTCCTAATATCCTTGTCTTATAAGGACACCAATCATATTGGATGAGAGCAACCCTAATGACCCCATTTTAGCTAAATTACTTCTTTAATGACCCTGTCTCCAATACAGTCACATTCTGAGGTCCTGGGGGTCAGGGCATCCACACCAGAATTTGAGGGGACACGATTCAGCCGGTAACAGAGCCTCATTGGTAAAACTGAAATAAACCTTTCCCTCCTTTCCTGTGTTTAGACTCAGATGAGATAAAGTCAGAAAAGTGTGTCAAGTGCTATTTTAAGGCAAGTTGTTATCTTACAGGGGTGGGAAAGGCAGTTTAGGACAATGTGTCTTATGGGCGAATGTCAACGTTGCACCCTCTGTATACACCCAAGGTTTGGAGGCCAAGTTTGCCATGAAAAGATGAATTTGCAAAGGCACTACTACACAGCATGCTTTCTTAGCTGCTTGAACTGAAATGCAAATCATGTTCTCATTTATTTACCCATCACCACCGATTCCACACCTACTCTGCTGGGCACTGGGTCAGTGTGATCTGCTGTCTGCAGATGATGCCAAATGGCGAGTTGGCTGGATGAATTTCACAAGAAATTTCATGAAGCAGGAGAAGACTCCTGTTTTGTCTTCCTGTACAGCTTACAGGGAGCTTCACCAAAAATAGCTCTTGCCTCCAACAACTTCCCCCGACTCTTCCTTCCTCTATCACACAGGAGGCTGCTCAGAATCTGGAGATTGAGAAGAACTTGGAGGTCACCCTGGGTTGGGGCCTGGGCCTGCATAGGTTGAACTCAGGGTGGAAAAATTCAGATTCTGTCTCTCTTAGAGACTGAATATCTGATACACAGAGGCAAACCTGTGTTCTGTGAAAAACAAGGGTCAGGTACACACACACACAGAAAGAGAGAGAGAGAGAGAGAGACAAGTGTACAGAGTCCAGAAAAGTTTTCACCCATCCTTGAGTAAAGCAAGCAGCATTGGTATTTTCACACTGTTAGGGATTCCTAGCCCATGCTGAAGAGTGCTCCAAGTACCTAAAGGGTAAAGGGAAACCACCACACACCCTTGATCTCTCTTGAATTGTGAAACGTCAGAGCTAAATGAGGAGCATAAAACCCAAGCTCTGATCTCAGCTGTGGGGACCCCCCTCTGCTGGGTTCTAGTCACACAGCGGGGTGTGGGCCGGATGGGCAGTACAGCCACACCCTCCTTGTGTGTCCAAGAGCAAAAGGATGATGCTTGGTTTCTTCCCGGTGCCCAGCCCCGAGTCTGAGTCTCACTGTCCAGGAGGAGAGCCAAGAAGAAATAAGAAGCCCACAGCCACGGAGCAGATGCTGAGATAAACTGAGGCAGAAAGGAGCCCACAGGGAGTACCAAGGAGGAAGGAACGGGAGAGCATCAGAGAAGTCCACTGGCTCCATGACGAAAGCCACCTCGAAAAAAACAGGGTGAGGAGGGACCTCAGGAATTCAACTTTTTTATCTTGGACCAAAAGACCATTTTGAACTTCAGTCTGGCTTTATTTTCAGAATGGGACTCGAAATGGGGATGATGAAGCCAAAAGTATCAAACAGCCTTAGATCCTCGGTTCAAAACATTAGCAGCCACACACGGCAAAGCCGACCTCCCCCATCCTTCACATTTCTTGTGAGAGGAAAACCACAAGCGGAACCTGGCGAAGGCTGTTATAATTAACTCACAGGCCCTCGTGTGCTTCCGAGCTGCTTTTGAGTCTCTGAGGCGCAGAAGTAATGTTAGATGGGGTTATTTAATATGTGTTATGGAAGGAGGAAACAAAAATACTTTTAGTCTTTTTTGCTAAAAGAATTCATTATATCCATTTAATTGACTGTTTCCAGACTCAGCGGAATCATCTCCATCTGCCATTTATCTACGTAAATTTGGATAAAAGGAGAAATGTGTGTCAATCAGGGTTCTTAATAGAAAAATAACAGAGAGGAAGTCTAGCCCCTTTAAGCAGAAAAGGCATTTATTAGAGTGTATTCGGTGATGTCCAGAATCCCAGGGAGGCGGAGGATTTTCTTGGAGGCCGTGTAATCCCTGATGTCAGTTCTGGGGCTGGCCTGGGCAGCGCCCCACCACCTTCACTCTGGGGGAGGACACTACAGCTTGTCCGTGACCACGTCTCACGATGGACAAACTTCTGAGTCCTCTATAAACTGGCTGTCGTGGCCACCGTCCTCACATGCCCCCTACTCCTAACCAGTCCTCTGGTCCTCAGGTCCATCGTCCCTCTCCAAAGATCTTGATGAGACTCTCCCCCCACCTCTTTTGGGAAACTCACCCTGACCCAATGGAAGGGGGCTCATGGTCTGGAACTCTCCTCCCCTCCCCACTCCCTGTGCCCCCGTCACTTTTGCTCAGGTTGGAGTCATTCTGCCTGGAGCGGTACCTGGGGCTTCAGCTTGATGGTCAGTGATGTTTGAGAGGTGATCCAGGCCCCTTGGTAACCGAGCCCTTCAGGCTGGGCACCTCGCCCTGATCCTTCGATGGCTTGGCCGGTTAGTGCATGCTCAAGGTGTCTCTGAAGGAGGGACAAGTGAAGCCTCAAGGGGCAGTGGAATCTCAACTCCTATCAGGAAAGAAAATTCTCATGCAGTATGCAAGGACAGCCAGACGTTTTTTTCCACTTAATAACATATTTTATTTAGTTTAATGTATCCAAAAGAATGCAGCCAGACTTTTTTTTTTAAATGCAGAGTGGTCACTTTGGAGCCTCCCCTAGATAGTAAAGGGCCCACACTACCCTGTTGGCTACTCCTGTTGGTTCTCTTGATGGGGGTTCCTGGCTGACCATTTCTGGAAAGGACTCTTCCCTCCTTCTCTTCTTCTCCAGCTCCCTCTTGGGGGTGGAGGGGGTACAGGGCCTGGTGCTACTTCTTCCCGTGACCGTGTGATGTGTCACCTCCATGGCTTAGTGGTACAAGGCCCTGTACTGAACATTTAATGTGGTGGAATAACCAGCTTGAGAATCAACTCTGCCCAATTTTTTCTCGATTGTAAGCTCATCAGGAAAGAACGAGAAGTATTTTTTTCCTTCTTCTATAAAGAGAGGAGCTGGGTTCTGGGTCCTGGATGTCTGGACTTCTCCGGTCTCAGGGGAGCATTAGATGCCTTTGTTTTAAAAAATCGGGGTTCCTGCAGAAGGCAGGACTCAACCCACTGGAATGATGAGGATGAAGAGGGTGGAGCCCCAAGGCTGGCCAGAGGGAAGGAGTGAGGTTCTGAAATGGTGAAGACCCACCCCAGCTTGTCATGTCTTAGGCAAGGGCTAGTTACCTGCGGGCCAGCGAAGGATCAGGTACTGATGTGCAAGACTAACAGTCAAGGCAGGTGTCCCCTGGTGCCAAGCCTGGCACACAAGAAGTGGAGAACTCAGCAGTAGCTGCCTGCCAGCACCTGGACCAGGCTGGCCTGGGCCCGCAGGGCAGATGGATCCACAGCACTGACCAGATGGCTGTGGACTGCACCCGTAAGTATAGGGGATGTAAGGCAGACCAGCTGAGCGCTGATCCTACACTTAGAGAACTGTTTAGGGCGCTACCAAGCTCCTGGGGTTCCTTGCAGTCTTAGACTGGAGGTGAGAGCCCTAAAGAATAAAATGGATATCAGAATTCTTCGTGACCCTTAAAAAGCATTATTTTGGAAAACTTTAAACTTACAGAAGTGTTGCAAAGATGTCTGTTCCTCACCCAGTTTGCCCCACTGTGAACAAGTTACATTTCCGTGGTATATTGTCAAAACTCAGAAGCCATCATTGGTACATTATATTAACTAAACTCCAAACTTTATTTGGATGTCACTAGATTTTCTGCTGATGTCCTCTGTTCCAGAGTTCAATTCAGGGTGCCAGGTTGCATTTAATCACCCAGCTGGGCTTGTCAGTTGCTTTTCTCATATTAGACTAGGGCTGTGGGACTTGGGGAGGAAGACCACAAGGGTTATGTGCCCTTCACACCACACCGCGTCATGTCAGAGGGCACATGACACCCACATAATGTCACTGGTCATGTCAGCCCTCAGTGCTTGGTGAAGGTCATCTGCCAGGTTTCATGACTGTAATGCCACTGTTTATACTTCCCTGTTCTATTCTTTATAAGCCATCTGACCCTGTTTTATTTGCAACAGAAAAATAAAGGAATGCGATGCTGCTTGCAACTGAGTGTCGTAGACCAATTCTTGCCTGGTATTTTTATATTCGAACAAGGGTTTTCTTGAAGCCCTCTGCCTTAACCAAAAGTAGCAGCTCTAATGGTAGGAATTTCAGGCTCTGTGACAGTTGGGTGTGGGCGTGTGGGTTTGGGCGATAAATGTAAGCAGCGTTCTCCGTCCTACCACTCAGGCAGTGCCCTGCTCCACTGCCTATATATAGGGCCAGAGCATGGGGTAGCCTCTTCGTAAAATCTTAGCACAGATTTGAAAACTTGACCTGCCTACGTATATATGAGGGGCTATGCTACCATTTATTTTCTGACACAGGGTGCGAGGGCAGATTTAGAAGGGGTGATGATTGTTTACCTAGGACACATGAAGCATCTTTAGCTGGGGACATATTTAGAGAGGCGTATGGCTCCCTTTCTGTTTCAAGCCCAAAGTGTTCCCAATAAGACAGTAACTCCATTTCCAGAGCAAGACCCCCCTACATCTTTGAAAGTGGAAGCTACGTGAGGTGAGAGATGAAAACAATGAGACCGCCCTCACCTGTGTTTCGGCTCGTCAAGAAGACAGGCGCTGCTTTCCAAGCCTCGTTGCAGACTTTCAGCTCCAGGTACCGCTTTGTGCACTTCTTATTTTCCCATCTGTTCTGATGACCCTGAGAGTTAGGGATTTTCAGGTTTAATGCTTTAGACAAAAAGTACTTCTGTGGCTGGAAATCAGCAGAAAGACTATGAGTCATTCAGAATCAGTGAAGTGACAGTCATAGTTACTGGAACATTGCAGAAGTTGTTTATTGGGCTTCTAACTTGTTGAGAAGCAGGGAATTTAGCAACAGATTTAGCGCAATAAAGCCTGGTGATGTTTGTTCGCACTTCGTGCTGCCAGAATTAAAATGCAGTCCCATAAGTCTTTGACTTGGGCCCTTAGCAGAAATCAGCTCACCACATCCCTCTGACGTGGGCTGTGTTACCGTAGCTCTGCAGAAGCTTTGGGCGAGGCGTAGATTTGAGGGAAGTCTTTTGAAGAGGCCGTGGATATTAGGAAGGGGCCTTGGGGGTTTCTGAGGCCAGAGGCCCAGCTGAGTGCCCTGAGGCCTCCTCAAGATCCAGGCTGAAGCTCACCTCTCACACTGACCTCCACCTGGCTTTACTTTGATCTTTTATTCAATACCTTTATGCTCGAAGTCAGACCGCGGGGCAGAGGATTAGAACAAGGTTCTGCCTCTGCTCTGGAGAGGCTCACAGTTCAGAGGGGGTTGAGGCAGGGGGCGGGTGACGTGGGACAGATAGATGAACAACCGGGCAATTTAACCAGTGGCCGGAGTTACCCAGCAGAGGAGGTGGGGTGGGGAGGGTGGGGTTCCAGGCAAAGACAGGGCAAGTTAAAAGACCCAGAGGCAGGCTGGGAGAGCTGCAGGTAACTAACCCAAGCAACCACTATGGAAATAAAGAGATTTTGCTTATCTTTTAAAAAGTGACCTAACGATTAAACTTCATCTGGAACATAAACATGCCAAAAGAGTTCTTAAGAAAGTTTTGGGAAAGTGTAATGAGAAAAGGAAGGAGCCTTAAATATTAAAGGAGATCTGAAAGCTGCTTTAAAACACTATGCTCTGGGCGTAAGAGTTGATAAGTGGATAGACAAAACAGAACAGTCAACCTAAGAGACCCCGGAACATTTAAGTACTTAGTAGATCATCAAGGAAGCAGTGGGGAAAGATTGTGATTATTCAAAAAGTGGTGGAAACTTTGGTTATTTGTAAAAGATTAAAATTACAGCTTCACTTGATATATTAAAATACATTACAGGTGGATTAGCATGAAAGTAAAACATCAAGCCTTTTAAGATCAGAAGAAAACATTAAAATGGAACACTTCCTAAGTGCTGCATCAATACAATAAATTATTTTGAAAAAGAACGAGATTTTCCAACAACATGAAAGAAATTCTTAAGTGTCTAAAGCAACAACAAATGATCAAAAAGGCAAATGACAGAATTGTAAAAATATTTTAAGACTATGCTAAAGGGTTAATGTCTTTATTTTGCAAGCAAACCTTACAAAATCTTAAGAAAAAACGTGTACCAGAAAAATAGATGAAGAACATGAACGGAAGTATAGATATCCAATAAACATGAAGAAATGTTCAATCTTAGAGATAAAGAATGCACAATTAAATGAAGAGGTAGCATGTTTTCACCTGTTAAAATGGCAAAGGTTTTAAAAGGACTCAGGCAACATGTACCATGAGCCTTGAGAACATATTTATTGCCTTTGACCCCCAATTCCACCTTTAGGAATCTGTCTGAAAGCTTAAATTTTGGAAATAACAATCCCCTTTTAAAAATTAATTATTTTATTTTCAAATTCTTCTACTTTTCAGTCATGTTAATAATGTAATTTCACATATATATTTTATTTTGTTATATTAAGTCCTATTTGTCAAGGTAGAAAGCTAGAATATATTTTACTTAACAGGTTAACACTTTGATTTATAACTTAAGTATGTGGACATTACTAACTAATTAGCTATGGTATTTATGAAATTGTTTTTTGATGTTATCACATGCAAAATTATCTTTGCCATGCAAAGGAACCATGAATTAATCCCTTTGGAAAAAAATTTTAAAAACTCATCAAGCATGGTGGAAATAACCCCATTTTTTTAAAGGCAAACTCTCTCTCCATAAATTTATACTAACTGTGGCCCAAACCCATAAAATTATACCTGACAGTCTCCTCTCTTATGCCATTTCACAATATTGTAAAGAGAGTTTGCAGTCAGATTGTCGAGTTGCTAACACTGTGACAACAGGCAAGTTACTTAACCTTTGTGAAACTCAGTTTCTCCGTCTTTAAAGTGGGGATTTGCCATTAGATCAGTTTCCTAAAGTATCGGAGGGCACATAACGATTGCTCAATAAATGGTGACACCAGGGTTTCCATGTTTCCATGAGATGATTCTGTTCTAACCCTTCAACACGTATTTGCAGATTTGATTTGTAACAAGTAAAACACCATTACATGTTTAGGAATCTGGCAGAAGAAGAGAGAAGGAAGTACTTTTGGAAACTTATAGGGATCTTGGTGCTTGCTGAAGGCAAGCAGGCAGGCACCACACAGGGCTCACATGGGACAAGGGAGCAGGGGCTCATGGGAAATGGCCAGAAACCCTGAGTCTCAAGGAGTGATGCATTGATCAGCCTAGACAACAAATTAACAACAATAGCAAAGGCAAGCAATTGGCCACACCTGTTTTCGGGACACACCTCTCTTGAAGGAAGCCACCAACAATATTGCTCCACTTGAGCCTGAAAACCTCTCCTGAGGTCTTAGGATGTGACTGTCACCGATGCATGTCTTCCTGCGAGAGACACTGATCGTTTGTGTCAGCACAAACGCCCACCGGTGCTTCCACCAAAGCAGGAGACTCACTGCTGGTGTGGAGACTTGAGTAACAGGACAGCTTCTGGGCGGGATGACCTCCCGGATTCCCACTAAAAAAACAGGAACAGCCTGTCGCAGAGTTAGCAACCCAGGGAGACTTACTGCCACGTGCAAGGGACATGGAGGAATTTCTGTTGTCTACAGCTTAGACTGAAACAGACTCAGAGGAGGGGTGCTCTCATCTGGGACTGACTCTGATGCAGATATCACGCAAACTCCCTGCCCCCAGAGACCACAGCTCATAAAACTTCAAAGCCCTACCCACCATATCTGCGAATTCCTGGGGCTTATATTCTCACGCTCCCTTCTGCCTCTGGCCCCCTCTGGCCCCCTCTGGCCCTCATGCTGCCCCTGCTTGGCCCCATATCAGTCTAGCCAGAAACGCAAAGCCTTCAACACTCTCTGCAAAGAATTCACTCAGCCCGGGTGCTTCATGAGTTTAGTTGTTTCAACTCAGTTGTCTTCCATCGGGGGCAATTCTGTCCCCGTTAGGCAGTGTCTGGAGACATTTCTGGTTGTCACAACCAGAGGACGTGTGCTAGTGGCGTCTAGTGGGTAGAGGCCAGGGGTGCTACAGTGCATAGGACAGCCCCCCACAACAAAGAACTATCCGGGGGCCCCAAATGTCAGTGGTGTTCACATTAAGAAACCCGCCTTAACTGAAGACACGCAGATCACAGGGCTGGCGACATTGCACAGGGCATGCGTGGGTTTCTGCCCTCTCCGTGACTGCCCTTTCTCCTTTTCTTCTCTCTTTCTTTCAGTTGCTTCTCAGGAGCAAACAAATTCCTCTCCCTGTCTCATGGTCATCGATTAAGCAACCACCTTTAGTAATAAGAATATGCCTTTGGAGACTCATCCACTCTACCTAGCAGCTGGCTGTGTTACTTCTTCCAAATACAGTGCTCTCCCTAAGAGGAATCCTGGTAAATACAGTTCCACCATCTTTTTAAACATGCACGGAAAGGGACTACTTATCTGGGAAGTGGAAGAGGCTTAGACCCTCACCAGCAGCCACCAAATTTGAGGGTCAGGGCTGGAGAAAAGAGTGTGGGGTGGAGGCAGGCAAGGGAGGGAGAGAGACACCAAGATTCAGCCAGCTCTTTAGCATCTTTGAGGACGTGGGGTGGATGGTGGCCTCAGGGCAGAGCCCGGGAACACAGAGCTGCTTGCTCAGAGGACAGGCGCATCAGGCACAGCATGCGTGTTGCTGTGGACATGAACAGGGGTTTCCGGCTTGTAGGTGAAGCCCTCTGCCCAGAGGCCTATGGTCCCGCCTTTCTCCTTTCTTTTCTCCCCAACCCCCACCACGCTGTCTGCCAGAGCTGCTGGACCTCCGACTTAGTAAAGTGAAACTTGAGTGAATCTCTTTACTTGCGTAAAAAACTCAAACAGGTGACCCCATCGTTTTGAATGGTTTCACCTTAACTCCCGGCCCTCCTCTCCCTCTAGAAGGCTCGGCTCAGACAGAATGCAAGAAACCAGGGGACGCCTCACTTCTAAAGAAGGGAACCCATCCTAGGAATCAAGCAAATCTGCAAAATAAACTATGAAATAAACTCAGTGCAAGGAAAAAAAAAATCTTATTTGTGTTCTCAGTAAGATCCAAGCGGACATGGCTGCTGGGAAAGCAGTCAAAGTAAATTCGAAGGGGAGCTATCAGAGCAGGAGAGGCAGCCTGGAGATGACAAATGTGATTGCCAAATTACAAATCCCAGTGGAGGCACTGGAGACCGCAGAAATTTAAATCAGGGAAAGAGAAGATAAGGTTGGGAAATTCTCCCAGAACCCAGAGGAAAAATAAAAAAGAGATTATGGGGCAAGTTTAATAACAATAAATATTATTTCATAAAGAGATTGGGGACTAGAAGAAGGTGGAATGAGAGCAAAAAGGCGGGGGGAGATGCTCTGAACTGTTACGGTTTAAAAAGGAGTCGAAGGGGATTGAGGATCTTCCTAGAAAGCGTGAATTCATACCTTATGTGGAAGTACAATGTGTCCTGAGAACAGGCGGAAATAAACCTCATTAAAGCAAGATTCAGCGAAGAGTGAGGCCTGTCTGGGCCTTGCTCACTCCGGCCATTGGCATCCGTCAGCAATATTTAGTGTCTGCACAGCCCACGCATGCTCTCCTAACAATATCTGCAAGAGTTCTCTGATCTGGAGCTTTAGGTAGACAAAAGCCGTCTGGTAGGAATAACTGGAAACCACTGTTATTAAATGAGAATTGCAATTTAGTGCAATTAATTGAAGAATAAATCATATTGTGCATGTGCATTTCATGTGCGTGTGTAACCTGCGCTTCTGATATAGATGATCGGTGTGTTAATTTCCTGGGCATGGGGGAGGGTGTTGGTGAAAACCCTCGGATGAGCGTGTGCTCATTTTTCTCTGGTCTGGGTTCCTCTCCTGCCTGTATCCAGGCGAAGCTGCCCCTCTTCTGCAGGTCCCACGCTGGTCTGAGAACCAGGGTCATCATTACTAGTTTAGTTTCCACGGACGCCCTTGTTCCCAGGTTTTTATTCTTCCCCAAGTCCAGTCTTCTTGCCAAGGTGTGTGCTGCCTCTGCCTGCTTGTCCCTGCTGCCTCCCACCTGTATATGCTCTTGTGCTCTGTCCCGCGTCTGCCTGCTCGACGGTGCAGTGTGTCACTCTTTGGAGTGTGCCTATACTATGCCAATAGGATGGGTTATCTCCGCATTTTTTGGTGGGGAAGATAAAGTCCTAATTGGAACATGAGATGAAGATGTATCCCCTGGAGAGCTGGGCTCCATGACACGCCCCACGGAACACCTTAAAGCACCTTCCAGGCTGTGGCAGCTCAGGGCTTCCCACTGAGTCATGCCTGTTCTCATATGGGCACAGAAGCGTTGCTCTGAGCTGTACCAGCACCAAAGGCTTGTCCTCAGCTCCCTGGAAATAAATTTCTGGGTAATGGAGGTGACCCCTGCTCAAGAGCTCTGAAGTTAACAGTCAATTGAGGGAGCCCGACCAAGAGATTTTGCAGAACATCTGCGGAAGCTGAAAAATCCACTCGACTCGACCACTTTCACAGACCCAGAGAATCCCTGTGGCTTTGATGTCCTAAGTGGGAAATAAAGTGGACTTGGGAGCTCAGATAGTGCTGGAATGTCTTCAGAAGAAAAACTGAGAAGAGTAGATTATATAGATAGGGTTGAAGACCTTCTACTTTTCATTTTTATTCTTATGTGTCATCTAGTTTATTTTATCAGGTACACACTTTATTCTTCTCCGTACTTAAGATAGTTAAAGCAAAACAAAAATAAAACACAGGGGACTTGCTGGCCAGGATTGAAGCGGTGGTAGGCTTGAAGACTAGGAGACTGACTAGGTCTCTGAGCCTTGTAGTCCATCAATGCCTGCTGTCAATGGTACATGAATCGGGAAGTAGGAGCTAGACTGGTGAGGACAGTGAGAATGTGGGCTGGAGAAAGAGCCCTAGCCTGGAGCCTTGAAAAGCCCAAATAAGCCTTGTGCTGTGGTTCTGATGTTAACACATGCAGCCTGTGTCCTTACAAGATCACGTGTGGTAGATTATCACGGCAGGTGTCCTTAGTGAATTCCATCTCCATGCCCTTGGGCGTCTCTGCCCGTAGTGACTCTGGGTTTGGCCATATGACTTGCTTTGGCCAATGGGATATCTGCAGACATGGTATTAGAAGCTTGAAATGTTTGTGTTGAGGTTCGGCCTACCAGAATGTTGTCTGCATGTTAGAGGCATGTAACCCAGCTGACCTGCCAGAGAGGTGACTTCAACTGCATGAGGGACTCCAGGCAAGACCAGCAGAAGAACCACTAGCTAAGAGGACCTAGTGGCAATAACCCACCTGCTGACCCACAGAATAAGTGAAATGGTGGTTGTTTTCAGTCTCTAGGTTTTGTATTGCATACTTTATTTTGGGGGGGAGGTAATGAGGTTTATTTTTAGGGGAGGTACTGAGGATTGAACCCAGGGTCTTGTGCATGCTAAGCATGTGCTCTACCACTTGAACTGTATCCTCCCCATCAGCTTCTAAGTTTTGAGTGCATTGTTAGGTGTCAGTATTTAACTAATAACGTCTGTCAAATGTCTTGTTACATTTGCACCTGGCACCTTGCTCTGCATATACTATGTGATCAATAGATGAATCCTCCCATAGCTTTTATTGAAGGAGGCCCAGAACGAGAGAAGGAGAAATAGTATGGAAGAGTGAGGATCGGGCGTCTCACCACTCTGTGACTCAAGTTTCTCTCTAGATTGGCCACCTTGTCTTATATCAGCAGGCTTAGGTAAAAATGAATGATGTTGGTAAGTTCTGTCTTCCCTCTAATTGTATCAGGAGGTCAGAAGTGTGCTTCCAACATTCAAAGGAGAGAAATTTCCCCAGTTCCCCACCTGCATTCTCCTCTCCAATGAGATGGTTTGAGGGCTTTGGGGAGAAGCCTGGGTAAAGGGTTCATGTCACAGGACCCCCCAGGCTACTGGGCTGAGTCCCTCCTTGGGAACCCCCCAAGGGGCAGTGCTGGTATGAGGCACTGGGCAAAGCACATTCCTAGACGCCACCAATGAACTTGAAGTGTTTTCCTCCCCTCCGTGGAGAGGAAAGGAGGAAAATCATGCTCAATGCATGGCACTGCAACCCAACTTCATGGGGAAAAAAGGCCTTTGTGAAAGTATAGTCTTGGGAACTCCCACACAAGTAGTTGGTCTTTTGGCCCTGTGTTTGCATGTTACAGTCAATTATTTAAATAAGTCATTATCGATTACATTTATAATGATTGATAAGAATAGTTTAAAAATGAAACCAACTCTATGTTAACTAGACCCCTTTTTCTCAGAATGATTTATGTAATGTATTTATGTAATGTAATGTATTTATGTAATGAATCATGTCTGTTCCCCATGGAGAGGCCAACTTGGCTGCAATCTAGTTGCATGGTTTCTCAAGTAGAGGTGCCATGTTTGCACCCAAAGAAATGCAATGCATGCACAGATCTGTCCTGATCTCTGAGGAAGGTTAACCTCTTCTTCTTTCCTGTAGCCTTGCCCACAGCGGAAGAAGCAGCAGTCACATGAGGAGGTTTACTCTGCAGATGCTACTTCTAAAAATGTTTCAACAGCCACTGTGACATCAAGGACAAACCCCAGGACAGGTTTCCCCCAGGGCACCATTGAATGGTGTCCCAGATGGAGTACCTTCCTTTGGGGCATCCGAGGGCTGCCATCTGGGTGTATGCCCTTGGTTAGGTGGAGACTTTGGGGCACATCAGACTTCGCTATGATTGGACAACAAAGGCTGGAGCTTACAGGACTTTTGGAGATTCAACTGAAAACCTCTCCAATAATGGGTATCTCTGATTGTCATACACAATTTATTCTCTCTATTTATTCTGTAATGAGTCAATCCAGTCTTCTAGGTATAGTCAACTACCAAAGAAGCATGAAATAAAGTTTCTGGTCAAGACCTTGAGTGTTCTACATATTGGAAAAAATACAGTCAAGTCAAGAAAGAAAAGGGGGAAAAAACCAGAAACTGAATGCAGATAGAAACAAATGAGCCCCCTGTATTTAGAAGGCATAACACACCATGCTGAGCAGGCACGGGGACAGGGTGAATGAATCCAAGTGATTTTGAACATAGCACTTTGAGTCTTGATCCTCAGTCCAGGAGGAAAAAAAACTTCCAATAAATCTTGAACTCTTTCCCATGGGTTTGTTTTGTGTAGTGACATGGCTGTGACAATGAGTGTTGTGGAATTGAGCAAATGAGTGTGCCATTATTTGGGGGAGTCAGAGTCCTCACTGTGGAGGAAGGGATGTGTAAATATGGGATGGAGAAATGCCAGGAAGCACCGTATGAGACTGGGCTGGAATCAGGTGTCAGTGAAACCCACGATTTCTGGTCTTACCTGCCAAGGTTGTTTCATGTCTTTGATCTCTTGCCTCTGTATCTCTGCCCATCCTGTTCCCGTCCCAGAGAATTTCCTTCCTATCCCTTCAGTGTATTCAAACCGCACCTTTTCTCCACCAAGTCTTTTATCTTCTCTCTCCCCGGATAGGAGCAATTTCCTCATCTCTGAACTTTCATGGTTCTGCAATTGAAATTCATGAAAAGCACATTAATGTTTATCTTAGAATAATTATTTATGGGTGTATAACCTTACTTACTATCAGCACTTTTTGATAAAGGACTAACATCTGTTTCTTTTTTGTTTCTCACATGTGCCAAGGAATTCAACAATGACTTGCTGAATGAAAGAAGGAAGAGGTTATTTTAAGGAGAATGAATGCAACATTCTACAAAAATCTGAAAATCTAACTGCACATAGACTAGAGAAGGAAGGTGTGCCTGGATGATTAATCTTGGTGTTAGCTAGGTCACGGTGGGTCCTCAGTGTGATATGACATTCAGAAAGCTGGTGAGGTTTCAGGACACAAGGACAGTAGTAGTTTTAGAACAATGGAGGTGATTGGCCATCTGTAGACTATTTTCTGATGTTGGATTTTTTTTGGTTCATGTTAAAATATTTTTCATCATAATTTAAGAGCACTGTGAGCAGTATACTCAAAACCATGTCACGGGGAGAATGGGATGAAAGAATTATTTGAACTGGAAGTGAGACTACTGGAGGAGGGAAGGGGCCAAGGACCCAGGAAACACTGAAAGAACAAAACACTATGTGATTGAATGCTAATCACAAAGGATAGCCAATGAGTAGGAGAGGAACCAGGAAAGGAGCAATACTAGGGTTCTCAGGCTGGGCTCATAGAGAAATTTGGTGAAATGAGTCCAGGGAAGGAGGGGCGGAACCTTCTGGCTGAAGGTCCACTGTAAACAAAGGGGAAGGTCTGTGCACAGCGGTGAGGTGGAGCTGGGAACTCTGGCTGAGAAATGATGTTCTACAAGAACGTGGAGTCAAATTGTGCTTTGAAAGTTTTTCAGAGGTATTAAGGCAAAAAAAAAGCAAACCATGCTTTGGATTTGGAGCTCAAGTTTCTTATTTCTGTCAATTCCTAGCTGAGTGATCATGAGTCAATCACTTTACTTCATCACTTTGCAAATAAGGAGTCTGGATGAAATGATTGAGATTCCTTCTGCTGTACAAGGCACCGACTTTTTGAGATAAATTATTGGCTGCCATTGTAGATTCATGACCAAAAGAGGGATATAAGATGTGTACTGTGTATTTTAGGAAGATTAATTTAATATGCAGGGGAGATTGGAGTTGGAAGAGACAGAAGGTGGGAAGAAGAGCTGAGAGGCAGTTCCAGTCACTGTTTCTCAAAATAATATCATTCAACTTTAATATTGTTTACTCAGTTTTATGTCAAAGTGTCAGGAAGCACGGTTTGGTTCCTCTTTATGACAACTTGGTTTCTGAGTCAAATTAATTTCCTGTCTTCTTGCATAATTAAAAAAAATGCACCACTGGTACCAACACTCTAGACACTACATTGGGGACCTGAGAAGTCCGATGAGTTTCCCTTTTTCATATTCCTTCAAGAGCACAGTTTCAGCGGTGGCTCACTTAGCAGAGTGTTTCTCTGTGACCACGTCCAGCAAACTATTCCACACCATCCACAAAAGACAGATGAATTTTCACACGTCATTTTTTCTCAGCAGTTCAGCAGAGATGGTCTAATCTAAACCTGGCTGGCCACCAAGTTAAGAAGAGTGACTTTTTATCCCTGTCCTTTTTTTTTTCAGCAGACACTTTATTTTGTGATGGAGTTTCATCCTGAGCTGTAGAAGAGTTATTGCAATGACAATTTGCTCTGGTTCTTAAAATAAAATGCTTTTCACAGACAGCTGAATGCCTGGGGCTGCTCATGGGAGGGGAGACTCCTCTCTAGCTTGCTGGCTTGCAGTTGGCCAGACCCAGAGGGAGGGAAAGTCACGGCCACCTTATGGTGACTGCGGCTGGCAGGGGCCGTGGGTGAGTTGGAAGGGGAGGAGAAGAGTCTTTGATCGCCGGGACTGGACGCTTCAGTGAGCTAGAAACACTAGTGAGAGAACAATTAGGTTGTAGGTCAGTGGCTGGAATGTCTTCAGAGCGGGGCCTGACCATGATGTTATGTGACAGATATTGCCCAGTGACTAATCAGGGAGGTGAGTGAAGTCCAAGGTGACCTGATGAACTGAGGGGGAGTGTCTGGGAGGGGCGCTGTCAGTCACTCTAGATGGGTCGCAGCCACCCCGCAGTCCCCATCTGCCTGCCTTCCTCTTCTGCTTTGATTTCTTCCTCCATCCAATGCTTGAACGGAAAACAGATATGGGAGGAAGAAGATCTGAGAAGCAAAGTCAAGACCTGGTGGGGTTTGAGGATGAGGAGTTAACTCTGATTGCTTCAGTTTCTTACTGGCTTGAAGCCCCAGATTTGTTGGGTGAAATCAACGTGAATTGTGTGTTCATGCACCTTTCTTTTTCTCCTATTGCCAAAATGTGGTCCCCGGACCAGGGCTGGCCTGTAGGTGTTTTCCTTTTGTTTTTGTTCGTTATTTTACTCCTCTACATTGAGACAACCACAGAAATTAGGATAAAGCATTTAGAAACTTGCATAACGATTTCACATTGTTGTGACATCCAAGCACGCTTTTAATTGTGTTTTACCAATGCATTGGTCTCCAATGGATCGGAAATTTTTAAAAGGGTCCTTTCCTACAGGTAACAGCAGGAGCACTGCCTGACACTCCGTCACCTTAACAATAACATGTTTACACATGCATGTGTCAGCTCTAGCGGCAGCTGAAAGTCCTGGCTGTGTATGGCAGGCTAATGATTTGAGGGTGATGGTCTAGCCTTTCCCTGTGTCAAGGCAGATTCTGGAAGGAAAGCTGCCATATCCTGGTCATCTTTGGGATCTACTCAAGTCTCTGGCAGTGCTGAGAACAGAGCAGACACCCAATACGTACTTGTTGAATGAAGTTATTACCTTGCGTTAGTGGTAAGAAAACTGAGGTAGATGTTTCAGAGCAGTATTTGGCCTCAGCAGGTAGGCGGTCTCTTGCCTTTCTGCCTCCCTCCTCTTTCCACACCGATTCTGAAGGTGAATTTCGGGGCTCACAGACATGGACTGGAAATGGCTCTACTTCTGACCTGAAATAAAAACCCCAATCTAAAAATGACTGGAATCTATAAGGAGTCTTCAAAGGAAGTCAAACTCTTGCTGAGCAAATCGTATCGTTTTATCTGTTAATTATTAAAAGAAATAGTTTTGAGGGGTGATTGGAGGCAAGGGTTCCCAAATAGATGTAAACCTTTGGTGCCAAGAAATGGCACGGGAGTGATTTCGTTGTGCTGCTGGATAGCAGAAGTGCCAACTGTCTCAACAGGACTCAAAGCACAGGGGAGCCTCAAAGAGGCCCCGGCAGTCGGCTTCCCCTCTGGTTCTCATGTTTCATAGCAGAGGAACTGAGATGCAGAGAGAGTAAGTGACTTGCTTTTTTTGGCAATAAATTGCAACCATTTTCAAGGATTTATGATGCAAACATAACTTACTTTGGGCCCAAGTTTGATAATACGAAGTCTCACTGGCAAAAGGAACTCAGATGCAAAGGAAAACCTCAGTGATCTGACATTTATTCAGCTCAGAAGTAGGCCAAATACGTAAGTCAGCGAGAGTGTGCGTCTAAACCTGTGAGAGCACTTGTCACGGGAAGTATCGAGCGGAGGGCACGAAGCTATGACCCTGGGGCCGAGTGGCAGTGAGAAAAAAAAGGTTTAAGATCAACCGGAAACTATGAAGTCCATTTTTATTTAGTGTAAATGTAATATAGCATGAAGAGTTCCCATAACCTTCAGGGAGGCCCAGGTTTGAGTCCTTCTGACTACCCTCTAGTGAAGAGCTTCTCAGCCTTGGCACCATTGACGTTTCAGGATGGGTGACTCTTCGTGGCGGGCTGCCCTGTGCACTGTAGGATGGTTAGCAGTGTCCCTGGTCTCTGCCCCACTGGGTGCCAGCAGCACAACTGAAACTGTCTCCAGACATTGCCAAATGTCCCCTGGGTGGCAAAATTGCCCCTGGCTGAGCACCAATCCTGTAGTGGAGTGGTTACTTATAGGTGTGGTAGAATGAAAAACTTACCAGTGGGAGGGTGCCCAACATCATTAGTCATTAGGGAAACGCAAACTAAAACTATAGCCGCCTACAAAAATGGCTCTATTAAAAAAAAAAAAACAACAAAACAACAATACCAAGTACTGGCAAAGATGCACAGAAACTGGAGGTTGTATATGCCACCGGTGGGGAGGCAAAATAGTGCCGCCACTTTGGAATACAGTTTGGCAGTTTCTTATAAAACAAAACATACACTTATTATGAGCCAGTGGTCCCACTCCTAAGTGTTTCTGCAAGTAAAATGAAAACCTAACACTCACACAAAAACCTGAATGTGGATAGTGATAGTAGCTTTATTTGTAATTGCCAAAAAAGTAGAAACAACCCAAATGTCCTTGAACTTTTGTATGGATAAGCACTCTGGAGCATCTATACAGTGGAATACCACTGAGCAACAAAAAACAATGAACCGCTGATACATGCAACAACATGGGTGAATCACAGGTAAGTTATGCTAAGTGAGAGAAGCCAGGCTCTCAAGCTACAGGATGTGTGATTCCATTTATAGACATCCTGGGAAAGGCAAAATTGTAGGGACAGAAACTAGACTGTGGTTACCAGAAGCTGGAGGGCCCAGGGGGATTTTTTTTTTTTTTGGGTGATGAGACTCTTTGATGTCTTGATGTGGTTGTGGTTACACGGTTGCATGCATCTGTCAAAACTCACAAAATTATCTACTAAAAAGGGTCAATTTTCCTGCATGTAATACATACATTCTACTGTATGTATTAATTTTAAAACAGGTAAAAAATGCGCCCGTGTTATCAGAACAAAGTGAGCTAAATGAAATACATTTCTCCATCTTTTCTAAGCTGAAAACTCACACTATTCTTAGTAAACCAGGCAGAAGACAAACAGCAAAATTTTGTCTCCCTAGCAAATGTCCAGATGTTGCGATGGACTATCCCCCAGGTACACCAGTTGTCCTGGACACTAGCTAGCACATAGGAAAGAGGCAGTCCCTGTCCTGCATGTAAAACAAACATTCGGTACCAAGCTACAGCTCACTAACTGGCCTCAGGAAGGTCTGGCTCCTTTCTGGTTTTGCTTTATATGTCTTTGTTCACACATTTCTCCTTGGAAAAAAGAACGCCCTTGTCTCTCTTCATTTCAATACTGCATTTCCCAAGTCCCACCTCTTTACTGAAATCATTTAAAACATATCGTAGGCTGAAGCTTTCTCGCCCTTTCTTGAACTCCTGCAGTGTTTACTGCCTGCATGGTTGAGTGGACATTTCCCATACCTTTCTCCTTACACTTATTTATTTTTTCATTCTGTGCAAATATAGGCACACCCTGCAGACACATGCTATTAGAGATGCCTCTGGGGTAGGAACTGTATCTTACACTTCTTTGTATTGTGGGGTTCCTGAGCAGGTGTTTAATGATGATGATGATGGCGATGATCGTATCAAAGCACTGGTTGGTCTGGTCCTTTTCTGAATTTAAGGATATGCTTTTGCCTACATTGGGGGTTTTGAAAAGGCCAGATTTGGCTGGGAGAAGGACTGGAAAGTCAATCCAGAGGGACAGAAGGAGAATATTCAGCTTTAATCACCTCAGTGTGAGAAAGTTATGCAGATGAGAAATGAAGAATTTTAATTGGTAAATTTACTCATCTTGAGATAAGAGAGTGTGCTTCGAGCCCTACTAAGCCAACTTTAGGGCTGGGATTACTGTTCCCCAGAGGAAGTATTTTAGCCTGTATCTCCCACTGAGCTGCCAAGAATAATGATTTTAGGTGCAAGACTAAAAACATCTTCCAGAAGGCTGTCTTCAAGGTCAAGGGGACCATCTGGAATTGAAATGAGAGATCCACTGACAGGCAGGGAAGGGCTGAGTGAGGCAGAGCTCACTGGGGGATCCCTGGCATCTGTTCCCCCATGTTTCAAACTCCTCCCCTTATCCTTACTGTTCTCCATGTTCTTTTCTTAAAGATGAAAATGTAGACATGACTAAAACAAACTGTAGTCAGAGAAGTTTTAATATAGGAATATAGTAAAGAAAGAAAGTCCACCAAGGGTCAAGGCTTCTGTCACGTTGCACAGCCTAGAAGACACCAACACGTGACCTAGGCTGTTGAGGCAAAAAAATCCAAAAGGATTGTTCTCGGGAGAACCTCATAGAGGGACAGGTAAAAGGTCCAGTCAAAGCCCAGCAGTGAGCTTGGTCCAAAGGGTCTCTGGCTCCCCTTGTCCTTGACTTCAGTTTCAGGTGGGCATGTGAGGCTGGAAATAACCAGGAGGTTGTGCTCAGGTGTGTATGGTCAGGCCATGCAGGATGGCTGCTCTCTTGCTCTTTGTCCATTCCCTGCTGGATCGGTCTCTGCTTCACTCACATGACTATACAGTCCTCTTAATTAGAGGGCTTAATTCATCCCTGGTAACTGATGAGCCCACCTGACATCAATTCCCCTATCAATGGCAGCCTCCTTCCCCTTGGCTAGTGAAGACTGCTGCTACATCCTGCCCACGGTCTGCTGCACACGGTGGGGAGTGCTTCCAGGACCCTTTGGGTAAGATCTCCTGTCTAAGAATCCATGGATGTCTCTGTTGCTGCCTCTGGGCGCTTTCTTCCGTCTCAAGCCTGGGCAATCACAAAGCTTGCAGGTCTGCGGGGTGGAGGCCAACAAGGTGTTTTCCCAGCAAGCCAAAGATAAGCAAAACTCAACTCAAACTGTGAGCAGCCCTCTCCCCCTCTCTAAGCTCCTCTGCCGCAAGCCAGGGTAGATAGGGCCCGTGTGAAACCACTCATACATGGGAAATACCCTTCGGATTTCCAACAGGCGGCGTCTTGTCTTCTCTGGCTTTCACTGAAACCCCCGTGGCCTTGGTCAGAAGTTCAGGGGAGGAATAAAAAGTAGATTTCAGAAGGAATTGCAGAATGCCACCTAGAAGGATGAGTTTAAATGCCTACGAATATTTATTTCAGCTTTCTCTGGTATAATTCCACAGAGGTCAAGTTTATCAAACCTCAGAAGTCTTCTTCACTCCAAAGCGGATGACATGCTGGAGAAGTTTTCTTGAAGCAAGAAGTTCCAGCTCTCACACAACTTGAGAATGATAAAGTCACACGCTGGAATTCAAGCTCGCAGATCCCACATTTACTAGTTACTAACAGATAATAACACTGGAAGGATTGTGGCTTCAAAGAACATGTTTTGGAAATTATGTAAGTATGTATATTTATACAATGGATTATGAAAACCCTTTAAAAACAAACTTGGGTATTTACATCACAGACCTTCAGACTCCGAAAAATTTGTTATGCTCTATTATGTCAACTTCCATTCATGAGTATGAGGTCTTTTAAAAAAATATTGCCTTGCCATGAAATAATGAGAGAAAAACCACGAGAAAAATAAGGCTAATGACCCCTCCCTCCAGACCACTACTCTGTATAATTAGGGTAGAAAAAGGATATCTGTCAGTGTAGGGAAATTACAAACTGTGACAAGAAGTAAAGATGGAAAATTGAAGCAAGCCGTAACATAAGTAAACTGAAACTCCATAAAAAGGGAAGAACATAAGTATTTACTTTTCCCTCCTTTAATAAACTTTGTGGGATGAGGGATGGAATGATTTAATTCTGGGAGGGGAAGAAAACGTGCTTTTCATCTTCAAAGCACTTTCATTTGAATAAAATAGCTGTGTGAAATTAAAAAATAACCTATCTAGTCTGATTAGTACTCATTGCAATTTTCTACAATGTTGTGCTTTTTAATCTGATAGATCAGAGATCCTCATGGTACCCTCAGAGGCGCAGCTGAGTGATTTTGATAATCATCACTTTAACCTTTCATAAGCTAATAAGAACGTCTGCTGATGGCAGTCATTCTTTCTTTTCTCTTTTTAAAAATAGTTCTCTACGCTAGTGGTCACTGGGACTGTAAAAGATGTGGATCTCAAAGCAGAATGGCTGGAAAATAGCAAATTGTAGATCAGTATCAATAATATGCCTGTAACATTTTAAAAGTAACAAGACAGGGTGTGGGGTGGGTATAGCTCAGTGGTAGAGCCCACGCTTAGCACGCATGAGGTGGTGGGTTCAATCCCCAGTGCCTCCGTTAAAATAAGTAAATAAGTCAACCTAATTACCTCTCCACCCCCACAAAAAAATTTTTTTTAAAGTAACAAGACAATATTCCATGATGCAGCTATGAAAAGATGCTTGCTAAATTCGTGATAGAGGTTGTTGCTATGGAGGGACTGGGGAGGATGGTCCTGGGCAGGAGACCAAGGGGCTTCAACTTAATTTTTAATTTTTAAAAGATCTTGAAATATAGCCAAATGTTGATATGAATAAATTCTAGTAGGTGGTGCTATATAGACAGCTGTTGCCAATTATCTTTACTTTTCTGTTTTTTTTTTAATCCTCCTGTTTAATGAAATGTAAAATTTTGAGGAAAAGGAAAAAAAAAACCCCTCGAACTCAGTTATGGATTTGCCAGCCTCAGTGAAGCAGCTGGCATGGGGAGGGGAAATAAATATAAAATCTGATGATAGAAAATCAAACCTGACCCTTTGTAGAAGGTCCTTCTGTTTAATTCTTGGATGAGCATGAGTCTGACTCACCCAAATCGAAACCTCCGAATCTGCTGCTGGTAACATCCAGTTGTACCTCCATGGACCCAGTTTTCCCTTTCATTGCTCTTGTACCCCTCTCCCCTTTCTGGAATCCCCTCTCCACTTGTTTTTGGCAGAATCAACATAATAGCTCGGAGTAAAAAATATGTTTTACTGCACTACCATATGAGATCTGGGAACACAGACTAAACACACAAGGTAGTTACAGGTAAGATTCTACCTCACTTAATCAATTCATCTTTATTCAGTTGAACTTGCTAATCAGGTGTTTATTCCCACATCAGATTTCTCTCTCCTGCTTCTGTCTGTAGCTGGAGTCAGGACTTTTAATTCTCTTGGTCACTGAGCAGGTGGGAGCGTCCTGTCTGGCAAGACCTTATACCAAGCGATTATCAGGCACTCTGGTTTCCTGCTCCCCACGATCGACCTGCCTTAGCTTCCCCGTTTTCTGAGCACGTGTATCTTAGGACACTCTCAGCTACTGCCCTCGGTTTTTCGTTCTGTTGTGCTTCTGCCAGTTCATATATTCTGTTCTGGTCGGTTTTCCAACAATTTGAAATGACTCATCCTGTTTCATGGGTGGCTGGTAAGGGTTTTCAAACTTGCATTTATTTAAGGGGGATTTATAAAAAAAATGACAAACATGCTGGAATTTTCAGAAGTATAGATGTTTCTATAGAGAAAAGAAAAATAGAAATACAGAGGAATAGATACTGTAGCTATTGGGGTGACCAAAAAAATCGGTTTCTAGTTCAACCTATTAGCAATCCACTTTACTCTCTTTTTAAAACAGTTTCCTTTCCCCTACTTTTCCTTGGGTTTGTTCAAGTATTTGCGTTGTGTGGTTGGTGCACCACTAGTGTAAAGGAGCGTAGGCCTTGGGACCCGATCAACCTGGATTCAAGCTCTGCTCACTTACTCTCTGGGTCTCAGTTTCCTCATCTGGAAGATGGAGATCATAGTGTTGGCATGTTTCTTTAAGTATGAAATTGAAAAAAAAAATCTACTCACAAACTTACCAACCTATCACTCAGAACCCATCCACGCCACCCAGTGTAAATAAATCACCACTGAGGTGATGTTCGTACTGAGCTGCCCTAATGGGACAAGGACATGCAAGATGTGTCTCTGGAACTCCTGCTCAGCTGCTCTGGAAAACAGACTTCTTTAGAAATGAGCAATTCCAGCATGAGATTGGTGTTTGCACTGGATGACTCTTAAGGTCCTTTCCACTGTGGGATTCGTGATTCTATGAACATCAGTTGTTTTCTAGAACGAAGTTAACATGTCAAGTTATATTTGCATCCATTTATACAGAGTCACCAGACTTGACATAAGTTCTAGTTAGTTTACCGACTTGTTTAAGAAAAAAAAAAACAGATCTTGCAGCAACAGGGGTTGGACTGCTTCATGGAAAAACTTATCTGCAGCACTACAAACTGAAAAAGGAATTTAGAAGACCTCTGTGTATGGTCCTCTCCCAGCCATACTGATTTTCTCATCTTCAAAGTCTGCTGTTGGCTGTAAAATTGGCTGTAAAGTTTATCAAGTATTCTCTCTAGGAGATCTTGAGAATCCTTTCTGTGGCACCAGGGTTCCCAGCAGATACATTTCAGGTGAAGGAAGGGGTGGGAGCGATTGTTACTTAGATTCCAAAAGTAAAACCCTAAGAAAAGTATTGTCCTAGAGAACACATTTTCAGAATAACATCTAAGGAGCATGCAGGTAATGAGAAAATAAAAATAAAAATAAAAAGCACTATTTGTGGCTGTAATGACTGCTTTTCTCATTAAATAGTTCAAAGATATTAAAATGCGGTTCAGAGAAGAGGAAAACCTAAATGCCAGAAAGACAACGCTGACTGATGTCATAGCTGCGCATAGAAAATGATGGACTTCTGTTTGATTTTTTTAACTGAGAAAACGGTAGCTCGCTGTGTATTGTTGGTGTGTATCTGAAATGCGATTATAAAATAGACTTTGATCAATTGAATCACCTTCTACACATTTAAACACTTGATTACATATAACAACATTTCCCTCTAATTATTCTTTTGAGTGCAATCAGACAGTAAGTTCTTTGGAAATATTTCGTACGCTACTATTCAGCACAGGCCTACAGATAAGCTTCAATAAACACTTAACAATTTGCATTTCAGAGATGCTTTATATTAATTTCTGAGTGTTAATTAGCCAGGACTTTATCCCCACCCCTCCCCCCGGCCCATAGTGGTTGTTAATGACGTGCAATCCAGTGTACCTGGGGCTGCTATCTAAAGGTCTTCTGCTCAGTTAAATTCAATAGCCTATTGTGTCCTAAGGTTCTGTGGATGTGGAAGTTTGAATTTCCCTATATCAGGGGAAATAGTGAGAAAATGTCATGGGGGTAAGACCATGGAAGTGAGTTACACAGGGCACAGGGCAGACAGAAAAGCACATACTTCATCATGTATGAGAACAGAAACAAAGTCATGACCTGGAAAATAAGTTGGGTGAAACAAAAGAAGCTAATAATCTTAGAAACATGATCTTTAATCCACAAATGCAGGTGTGTCCTTGGACCTTGCACCTTTGGACATCTGGAGTGTCGGCAGTTACCCAGGACATCACGGTACCGTGTTGAGGGGGAGAGAATGCAGCCATGGAATAAACCCCAGCCTTTGCCCCGCAACTTGAGGGTGATTCAGAGAGTCACTCTCTTGACCAAAACCCAAGCTGCCACCACCCACCTGACAAAGCATAGCGTGAATCAGAGAGCCCAGAGGGAGGGGGTGTGGGGAGGGAGTGTGCCCACTTTAGTTTCCACAAAAGGGCATTTTAGTGTCCTGAGTGGGACATGTGAGGATGAGAGGGTGGGCTCTGGAGAAAAGTGCTTGGGTCCCCAAAGCTCTGACAGCCACTGCCCGGCTCTGGATTCTTGGGCAAGATATTTGACCTCACCAAGCCTCAGTTTCCTCATCAGTAAAGTGTGATGATACAGTACTTGTCTGGCGGTGTTCTCTCAGATCGAGTGGTGGAATCCATAAGAGCATTTAGTGTAGGACTAAGTACAATAAGAATCACTAAAGAAAAAATAACTATCGTTTTGATGCGTTCTTCCACATTACAGATCATTCCTGAGATATAATCCTATTTTTCCAAGTCCTGCTCTAGAACATGGACCTTCCACTTGCCCAAAGAAGAGCATGGCTCTAGTTATTAATATGAACAGGATGCCCACAGGGATGTAATTTCCTGTGGGTCAGTAGAACTGTTTCTGCTAAGGACCACAACCCTCCATTTCCATATGATTTGCCTCTCACCACGGCCCTCCCTTCCCCAGCTGAGGTGCAGTAATGAATTCAGATAATTAACATCTCCTGCTATGACTGGCTTTTCCTATTGTTTATGGTTTTCTGTGGTCTAATGACTACATGCCTGGGACTCCTGTTTTTAACAAACATTTAAAACCTGACAGATGACAGCTCTTGGGTTATGATTGTTCATTAAAAATAGGATTCTCAACAGGTAGCTGGTACACACAGAGGGGAGACTGACTTACTAGGGGAGGTCACCTGATAACAGTGATTATTTAGACACAGCTGGAAGGGCAGTGTAACAGGGAGGAACAGAAAATGCCTGGTTAACACTAGCGCCCTTGACCAAAGGAACTAAGAGCTCTAAGTTCTGCAGCCGGCAGACAGAGTGGTGGCAGTGCCAGGAATCTGCTTCAGTCTGCCTGCACCCTGTTCTGAAGCCGAGTGACCTTCTTGGAAGTGGGTGAATTTACCCGGCTATTTCTGGCAACACTTCCGGTTCTCAGGCTCTTTTTTCTAACAGTGCCACTTCTAACGTAAGAAATATGTTGTCTGCCTGATACCAAGTCCTCGGGAGCAAACACATTCTTTCAGTGATGGAGGGGAAAGTCCTGCAAACACTGGACAACAAACTGAAATATGAAGAAGCGACTATAACGTTTTCCTGGTTATTCCTGGGCAACTCACCTGACCTGAAGCTGATGCACCATATTTTCCTAGAATGAGGAAGACCACACACACACATGCAAACTACTCCCATGTTTGCATGCGTGTGCATATATACTTAATAATCCTAAAACATTTACTTTTCTTCCTTGTTGTATGTAATACCGGAATTGGTTATAAAGAAGAAAGACATAAGGACTAAGCCTAAAGAAAATGGTAGAAATTATTTGTCCCTTTGCTGTCATTATTTTCTTACTTGTTTTGTTGTACCTTTGTTAGCGGTATTAGAGTTTTCACTTTTAATTTCTCCTCAGAGGTGAGCCAACAATTCCCACATCTCTGTATCTAGCCTGACCCTGAAACCCAAATTTATTTACTGAGCTGCTGGGTGGACCTCTCCCTGCGTGTCCACATCCAACTCAAGAACCTCAAACCACACATCTAACTCTGTTTCCTTGATCTTCCCCCCAACAAAACCTGCTGCTAGTCTGGCCCTCCTTGCTGCAGTTGAGGTCCTTCTCTCATCCTCTTGACTCGCTTAACCCATCTCCCCTTTTCCAGTTCTGTCTCCACCCATCCATCCTCCCTCTTTGTGTCGAGGACGTGTGAAGAAACTCCAGGCTGAATCAGTTGTTCTTTTACTAAAAACCTTTAAGGACACTCTCTGCCCTGCAGAATGAACTCCAAAATTCCTGGTAAGATATATAAACTCCTTCCCAGCCAGTCTAGCCTTTGCCTGTTTATCCAGAATCTTTTCCCACTGCACCAGCCTTGGCAAACTTATGCTCCAGCCGTGCAAGTATTCTCACTGTCTTCAGAATCCAGCCTATTCTTTCTTGCCTCCGTGCCTTTGGAAAGTTTTCTCCTCTGCTTGGAATGTCCTTTTCATTTTGGCAAAACTTACAAAATCCACCAAGTTCCAGCTGACTTGATAACTTCTGAGTGACACTCTCCCTGACTACCCCAGAGAGTTAGAATGTATTCCCTCTTTGGGGGGTTGCACAGTAAACCTTGCATAGTTCAATTAGAGACTTACATTGGCTGCCTCCTCCAGCAGGTGCAAGCTGCTTGGGGGCCAGGATTGGCCACTGTGGCTTTCCATCACCTAAGGTAGTACCTGGCTTCTGGTTGGAGTGCAATAAATGTTTCTGGATTGAAAAATACAAATTAACCCATTAACTTTGATCTCTTTAAAAATCTGTTAGAAAGTTATTGGGTTTGCCTTCAAGGAGAGCCTGAACTTTCATGAAAACACCCATGGTTAAGAGCAGGTAATCACAGCTCATTGGAGCTAGGAAAAGATCTTAGCTCTTATCCTGTTCAAACAAGAGCCTTTTTCAAAGTCAACACTGTGGTTAAGAGATATAAAATTATTCCCCCAAACTTACTGGGGGCAGAGGGCATTAGAACCCATGCCAGTCCCAGGGGCCTTTTTTTCCTGATGCCTCCACTGGAAGTGTCCAGCATAGGAATTATCTGCAATATTCTTGTGCCATGGATTTAACCTACCACATGGATGTGGGTAATTCTACAGGTCAGACAGACCGCTAGTTTATATAAATAAATACTGAAACAAAAACTGTTGTACTTGACCGCTAGGTGATAAATCAGGTTGAAAGCGAGCAGCTAAAAATGTGAACGGCTCTACGCGTGAGGGATGCTGAAAGTCACAGGAAAGAAGACGAGGCAGGTAGTAAGAAAGAGAATTTAAGCTTGATAAGGTTCAGATCATCAAATTAACCTTGGGGCTGCCTGTTTAAACAGTGAGAACTTCTGGGTTTAAATTTATGGGTCCCTCATGTCCCCTGGAATTCCGCATCCTTCCTCTCAGTAGGTCAGGCTCACAATTCCATTTGAAAGGCTGCTTTCTCAGCATCCTGAGAGCCATACCCAGGTCCTCCCAGAAGATATGGAATAAGAGCAAACCAAACCAAAAAAAATGTCCCTTTGTCAAACCTTAGAAAAGGAATTGAACTTAGAATTTGGGAGTAGAGATCTATAGTTTTAAAAATTAGCTGAATATTAGGTGCTAAGCATTGCCATCTTTATTTTACAAATGAGGCAGTGAGGCTTGAAGAGGTAAATAACTGCCCTAGGGTCACAAATCAAGTGACAGAAAACCTAGAACCCAGGTCTGCTGGCATCACAACCACTCTGCCCAGCTGCTGCTTCATTCGGGGTAGCGAAAAGATATGGGGCTTTTTCCCGTGGCTAAATTAACTTGCCAGGGCTAGAAGTGGAGCCCAATCCAGTAATGGGTGGTGCAAAGGCTTCTAGAATGCAAGGTGGTGGAAGACTTGGCTCCAGTCCTGACTGAGATTCACTATCCAGGAGCAAGTTTTTAGTGGGAATGGTGGTGAGACTTTGGGAGAAAATAAAGGATTTATTGAGGGGTAGGCACTGGGTTATGCGCTTGACATATAATCAGAGCGCCTCTGAGAACTACGTACGGCCGCTCCATCGAACATGACCGGACTCTTAGGGCCCGGAGCTGAGACCACCCATGTCCACGTGACTTGTTTGTTCATTCCAGGAACCCTTCCCTTAAGAACAATAAGACTGTAAACCAGTAAATAACTGCCCAGTTTGCTTTGGGAAATTCTTACAGATCCATTTGTCCAAAGCAACAGGTAAACAGCTTGGTTTCAAACAACAGTTTGTTAAGACTTGTTTCAAGACCTTCGCCATGCTGTCCCCACTGATCCTAAACTATGATGCTTCAGACTCTGTCCGACCTCAGTCAGCTCCACCTTGAAAGGCCTGCTGTAAATAAGGCACTTGGGACTGGATGCTAACACCCTATAAACATCCATTTTGACTCCTTCTTCTGAGAAAGTAAGACTGTGTCAAGATGGCATTCTCCCTCACTGCACTAAATTCTAATAAATTTGGCTTTGCTGTTAACAACAAGTGATCTGGTGGCCTCCAGATAACCCTCAGGTCCATTTTATTGATGTGGGAACTGAGATTCAGAGAGACTAAGTAACTGCACTCAAGTCACACAGCCAGTAATGTAGACCAGTGAGGGGTAGGCAAGAATCGGGATGTCGCTCTCAAGACCACATTACCACAAAATCCTTAACTTCTTAGCTGTAAAATGAGAAAATTTGGCTCATGAAGACTGCAATTCCTCTTTGCTTGCTTTCAACAGTGATAAAAATAAATTTAACAATTTTTGAAGCTAAAATAAATTTTGTCTCTCTTTTGTTGAAATATTTTCTCCAGTTTTTGTTTTATATATTTTTGTCTATGGCAATGAATCGCAAGCCTAGTAGAAAAGGACCCAATCAGGTTTTTTTCTATTGCGGTAAAAGACACAAAACGTAAAATTCGCCGTTTTAACCATTTGAAAGCTCACAGTTTAGTGGCATTTAGTACACGTAAAAGGGGGCAATCATCACTGCTCTCCAGTCCCAGGACATTTTTACCAGCCCAAAGGAAACCGCATCCTCATTAAACATTCTCCATGCCCCGCTTCTCCCAGCCTCTGGCGACCACTCTCTACATGCTGTGTTTATGGTTGGCTTATTCTGGACATTTTATACGCATGTAACATGTGGCTTTTGTGTTTGACTCTTTCACTTAGCATCAGATCCTGTCAGATTTTATCTTTTGTAATGTTCGTGGTTTATTTTTGACAGTAAATAGTAGCAAAGGAACAAGCCAAATACATGAATTATTATGACTGAGAGTTTTTCTCCTACTGAGAGAGGCAAAGAAGTGGTCCTCAGGGCCAACAATGGAAGGGAAACCCTCAGCATCCCTTGGCCACTTGACCGAAGGTGAGCTCGCGGTCACTTTCCCCAGGTCCTAAGCTGAGCCTGATGATGAGACTACGTGCAGGAAGGGTGAGGAGCTGGTCATCTGACTTTGCCGTGATTTTGTTGACCTGCCTGGTCTTTTCCTCGCGTGGACATGAGGACAGCGTGCAAGCTGTTGGAAGATGCCTAGTAACAGGGTGAGGTTTTGGCTGGGATCCAGCTGGGCCCTTATGACAGTTTATGTTCAATTTCACTAGACTAACTGGAAAGATGCTGTGGGGCAGTTTTTCTGTCCATGCCTGGTAGGAACCAGTGCTCTCTTAATTTCATGGGCAGAAGAGAAATCAGTCTTTTCAGTGTGATTGTGGAGTTCACGTACTCCTTCCACGAGCGTGCCAAGGCTCTGGTGTTGGTGCGTCAGTCTCTTTGAGATACTTAGCTTGAGAAGTTAATGAACCTTCAGTAGGTGTGTGGCAGGAAGTGTCTACGGCAACACATGCAGAATCCTCTCCTGTCAGACTCCTAAAAATGTCAAAGAAAAGAATTGGTGCCTAATACTGACAAATTGAAATTATGATTTGATGCCAGAGACTAATATAAATCTTTTCTCCAGTGACAACTCCACACTTAGAAAATTTACTTCATCATTTCCTCTCCCAGTTAATGTCAAGTTGAAAACTCATGCTTGATAAATTATTAGTAGGAAATTTTATGTCTTTTCCTTAGAGGATTTCTTTTTCTTTTTTCCCGCGCTCTGAGTTAAGTTTAACATAGGATGTAAAAATACAAAAAGAAAAGCCCCCCCAAAAACGTCATTACATTTCCTCTTTTCAACCTTTACGGCAAAGACAAAGGGTCACAGGGAGTTCAAAAATATTTATCTTATAAATATTGCATAGAAAATCAGAAGTTGAGATAAACATCACAGAAGCCACCGAAACATATGACCACAGTCAATTTATGAGCAACTTAAAATACAGAAGCTCTCCAGGGTATTCAGATTGCTGTGAAATTATTAAACAATAGCTTTTTTTTCCCTTCAAATATGGCAAGCATCGAAGGCAGGAATTCTTACCCAGGGTTCAAACAATTGTGACACTGATCATGTATATGTATCTTTCTGGAGCGAAGATCATAACCCTTTTTTTCTTTTCTTTTTCCTTTTGTAATCTTCAAGGGGCTGATGACCTAAGGATAAGAAGATTCTTGCCCAGACGTGATTGGATGCCAGCGATTTTAAGGTAAGTCCAATCTTGAGATTCCCTGAAATCAGCCTTGTGTTAATCAAAGATATTTTCAGAGCTGGTGTGTTGCCTCTGATAAGCGATGGACTGGCTGTTCAACATGCTGGCTCTTGTTGATTGTTTCCAAAAAAGTTGTCCACCAGTCACTCTCAAGCCTTTGGTCATTCTTAATGTCTGCTAACAGGATATAGCCTACGATATCAAAATCTCCCTGTAATTGCCACTGTTTAAATAACTGTGTTTACTCCTCATTTTACAAGTATTTATTGAGCAATATTACTTGTAAGTTAATCGATTTAACATATTTGGTAGATTTAAATATGTTGGCCTTACCTCCTCTACCCAGTAATGACCTTCTACAGAGAAATAGCCCACAGTACAGGTCCACAATTCCTAAGTCTCAGTTCCCACATCTAGGAAGCTTTGAAGATGGAATTTTTTCCCATAATGCACTGAGAGTAAATGTGACCTGACTTGAACTCATTTGGCAGCAAAATCTGACCTGAGCTGGTGTGAGGCTATTTATAGTCACTATTTATCGACTTAGTATGAATAATCATACATTTCACTGCAGAGACATTAATGTTTGATTATGGAATGCTGACCTGGACCCTGCTTAGGATGTTATGAACTATGTTGGAGATGCGCCATATTGCCTTCCTAAAATTACGAATTCTGAAACACATCTGCCCTTACGGGGCCTCAGATAAGAGTGTGTGGACCTACACCATATATTTTGCCTAAAAATGTTTTGGAAGTTGGTGTATATGTGTCTAGGTGGTCCCTCTTAAAAGAAGAACAAAATACTTCTCTCATCTCTCCAAACTGGACTGACATACAGGAAGTTGTCTGCTGATCTTTGAGAAATGGTCTTTAAGGAGCACTTGTTCACCCTGTTGCTGCTAATGCTTTGAAAGTTCAGGTAGAGGAAACATAAGTAAAAGTAGCTGCCTGGTTTGGAGACCTGTGTCTGTCTTTTCTATACAATAGAGGGCCCAGTACATAGTAGGTAAAAATAAATGAATATATGACTATAAATTGTGATACAGTCAAATGCCAATATATTACTTTATTGGTTGAAAACAAAATGTCTGAGAGTGCAATCATCTTTTATGCCATAAATTTCAAACTTTGCTCTAAAATTGTAATCTAAAATGTGTTAGGTTGTGAACCCAATCCCTCAGTGCCATTGCAAAAATCATCACTTTTCTCCCACAATTCAACTCTTAGTCCAGAGTTCCAGCCTAGGATGATCTAAGAAAGTGGCATTTTCAGAGGCAAATTTAGCTAAGATGTTTCTAACATGTGGATCAGGAACCTGCCCATAGAGTTCAAATTCCTCTGATATGCAAATCAGAGAAAGAAATTTTGAATGGCTAGCTAGACATGCATTTAATGTATTTAAGGAAAAGGATTATATCATTGAATGAAACAGAGACAATGCTATTGCTCTCAGCAGGATGAATAGAATCAAATACCTGGGTCCCCATAATGTAGACACAGAACCAGGAGCTCCTCTATGGGGAATATACTTTAATCTCAGTGTTGTAGGGGAGCCAGCAAAATCTCCTTCCCACCCCCACACTCCAGTAACTCAGACATCATGGACAAGAGTGGAGATATGCTGTCCTTGTAGAGAAATAGCCAGATCAACAAGACTTGACTGTGACTTGGTTAGATGTCCTAACTTCTACAAGGGAAGAATGCATCTGGGGTGGGGGTGGGGGCGGGGGTGGGGGGAAGTTGGGAGTGCAGTGGCTATTGGTGATAGAAAAAAGAGAGAGACAGAGTCAAATGTTAGCAGTGCTCATCCAAGCCCCATTTTTGGGAGAAAGGAGAGTTGATCTTAAAGCCAGAGACTTCCAGTATTCCAGCCTGTGGCAGAAGTGGATGCACAGCTAAATCTTAGCCTGATGCCTTTAATGTTAAATGGTGCAACCAGCTTCCCTTGTTCTGACCCTGCGTTTACTAATCAAACTTTTGATGATAACTTTCTTCCCTGGGTATAGACAGAGAAGATTTGATCATGCTCAAGGGAGTGTAATAGGCCTGTGACAGCAACCTTGTAAATTATTAAACTGGCTTTCTGATGTTATAGATTACTCGCAGGAGCTGACCCAGAGAAATGCATTCTTACCAAATAGGTTTCTGAGTGTTTAAGGCTAGGGACCTGTAAGTGCTGGAAGGTCATGGCCCCCAGAGATGTCTCCTTATGTCAGACTCAACATTGCTCCCCAGCATCTCAGTTGGAAGCTACAAACAATAATCTGGGCAAGGTAACAAAACTACAATGCTATTTTTAAAATGAACTCTATAACACAACATTGTAAACCGATTATACATCAATTAAAAAACAAAAAGAACCCTGCAGTGTTGAGTACATACATACGTAAAAAAAGAACACCAACTAAAATCCTAATGCTTTGTCAGAAAGCAAGAATCCAAATATTTTCCCTTGAAACAGCTAAAGATTCAACATGAACACTATCTCTTGTGTTAAGATGAAAAGATAATGACTATGGCACTGTTGGAAAAGTTGGGAAAGACCTGGATGGGAAATGTAAACTTGGAGAGGGCTATGATATTTGTTTGCTCCAAATACATTTTTAATGGATATACTGTCATTTCTTATAGGACAGGAATGCAGAAGTAAAATTTAAAACTGAAATCTGTATGTCAGTGAAACAGAATCTGATTCTCTTAGCTATGCTGACTGCTGGGGTCCAGGGCGAAAACTTGGGGTGGGGAAGGGGCTTTTCCCCTAGTAAAGTCGAGTAAGAAAAATGGCTGCAGATCTTTCTGCTAGAAAGGACAGAACCCCATTTAGGATAGAATACAATAAGTCACAAATAAATCAAGTATTTTGCACGTTGACAACTGAACCTAAGAGCTGAGAACATGTAGTTCTGATTCAACAATTCTAGCGAAATGCCTATTTTTAAAGAATAATGATGTACACTTTCATCCAGTGCGTACCACTTTCATACTCATTGCATTTATGTGGCTATATACATAACTCTAGCAATCTATGTGCCATTTCTAGAAATAAACTCATTTCTTAGAAATACCTGGGAAACAATCTCATTGTTTCCTATGACACTAGCAGAGAATGCTCCGTATGTGTTGCAATTTGAGGCTCAGCACCTTTTCCCGGAGAAACTATGATTTATGTCTGATTGTGAAGACCTGGATTTCAAAAGAAATAGAGGGGCTACGACACACCTTCTTGAGGTGCACTGCTCTAGTGAGGCCTATTATCACTATGTGCTTGGACTGTTACAGAAGCCAGGGAACTTGGTTCTCTGCCTCTAGGTGAATTCAGTCAGTGAAAATTCAGAGTGTATGCTTTATGCAAGGTGATGTTTTAGACATAGGAGAGTCAAAGATGCAAAGACAAGGCCTTATCCTAATGGAACGTCTTGCCACCAAAGTAGTTTGGTGACATGACTAGAGATGGGTTTAGGAGTCAGGTACCAAGACTTGATCAAGACTGCTCACCTGTTGTCTTGAACAAACCACCTGAGCTCCTGTGCCTTCCCTCCAAAGGGGGCAGAACAACCTGCTGGCATTTACCAGGTCCTCAACCTCATGCACCCAGAAACCTGCTTGGTAAGGATATATTTCTCTGGGTCAGCTCCTGAGGCTGATACATGAAAACCAGAAAGCCAATTTAATAATGAACTCATATTTGTTATAGGAGATTACATAAATATCGGCCTTTTGATTTAGAAAATATGATTATTGAATTTACTTAACTCAGAATCATTTTGAAGATTAAGATGTGATGTCCACCAATCCGCCTCTGATGCCAGGTTAATCTTTCTAAAACGCTGCTTTTATCATGACACTCATGCTTATAAATCTTCATGCTCCCGGGCAGGTTAGAGTTCAACACTTTTGCATTAAACTGTTGATCTGTTCCCAAACTACTTTTCCAATTTCATCTTCTAATTACTCCATCAACATGAACTGTCCGCAACTGGCTATTCATTGTCTAAAAATTCATCTCAGTTATCTGTACCTCTCTGCTTCTGTTCATGCCGTTTTCTTCCCCTTGTAACTTCTCACGGAATGGCCTTTCACACAATTGTATCCCCTTATCCAAGATCTACAAGCTTCTAGCTTATGGCATCCCATCTATCCACTCCCTCCTCTGAACTCTAGGGCTGAATGTCAGTACGGCAGCCACCAGCCACACGGAGCTTTTGAGCACTTGAAATAGTGGTGAGTCTCGATCAGGAAGGCTATACGTGTATGGTGTGTATCAGATTTCAGAGATGTAGTATTTTAAAAAAGCATCTCACTCGTAGGTTTTACATCAATTCCATGTTGAAATGATAACACCAGCTTCACCTGTTTATTTTTTACTTTAAGAAATGAGGCTTCTACAAGATGTAAAATTAAATATACAGCTTGCATTGTATTTCTATTAGCTCTGGGCCAGATCCCTTACTTTTAGCCCACGTGCCTGACACTCAGCCACACCTGTCTCATTGTTTGTCACTTTTCACTTGCGAATGTCTAATCTCCTCAGCCAGAGTGTGAGGGCCTTGGCTCAGAGTTTTTTCAGTTGTACCCCATACAGCGCACTCAGTACACAGTCCCAAGTCTTTTAAGAATAAACACATGAATCACAAGTCAAAGACTAATCACAGAAATCTTCCAAATAGTTAGGTTCCCCTGGTATCTTCTCAGCACTTCTAATGTGAACAAATTATTTACCCATATAGATAGATGTTCTAAATGTTCCAAAGAGACTTGTAAACATTCGCTGTTTGGGGAGCGAACTCCATTGGTTGCCTGGTTTGAGTACCATTTATATTGCCTGTTTTGTCCTGAGCTGGCAAGGATGCTTTCCGCTGCACTGTAAGGGCTTATCATTTTCACATTACTGTTTGTCCCTTGGTACAGGATTTTTTCAGATCCTCAGAGTTTTGTAGCTCTGGTGATGCTGAAAAAAATTAGTAGTACAACTAAAGGAAGGATGGGGTGCTGATGTCACCAGGCCAGGTGCCATGCTTAACACTGCACTGTCCTGTATTTCGTTTTAGTCTCCAGCCAGGAAATATCCCTGTAACTGGGATAATTCCCACTTGAACAGCAGAAAGAACGAAAAGCATTTGAAGTTGTTTATAAGAGTGAATGGAATGAGCAACATAGAAGCTGGGGTGGGGAGATGTCACTGTTTTTCATCTGTATCATCAGAAGGGTTTTAATACAAAAAATAGCAGCTCAGTCATCAGTTTTCAGATTCCATGGAGATTATTAATCATGAGTCAAAACAGCAAGAGGGATTTGGGCTAGCTGTAAAGGAAACGTTTGCTGATAGGACCGGCAATAAATGATGGACCAAGCCTTGAAATCCACATTCAGTCTCATCAGTGTCGGTGGTCTGTGCTGAGCGAGGTGTACCCTTGCTTGAGTGTAGGACTATTGTCTACTAGACATACCAAAGCCCTTCCTATGCTGAAGATTCTGCAATTTTTCTGAGTGACTCAGTCTTATTTAGAGAGGCCTATTTTAAGGGGGAAAAAACCCCACACATTATATCAGGATTGATCATAGAATCATTTAAGCATGAGGAATTCCTTAAAAAGAGTATCTTACTAAAATGTTACCTTTAATGGCTTTAGAAAAAAATCCCTTCAGTGCAGAAAATGTCACTGGAACATCTGTTAATGTTTACTCTTTAAACACATGTTTATCTAAGACCTCAAGATCGCAGGTGAGTTTCTTTAGTTAAGATAACAGGTATTTTAAGCCTGTGAAGTTCCTGTAGATTCATCACTGTTTATTAAGTTGGGAACAAAGAACACCAATGCCCTGCAAGCCACAAAAGAGAGGTAAGCACAAATACAATCTCCCATTACTCCCAACACTTTCCATCTCTGAATTGCTATCCTGGGGAGAGGGGAACAATCCGAAGGGTTGCATTTAGTGTTTACAATTCAGTGCAAAGTCGTAGAGTTGAGTAACTTTCCAAATTGACTTGCTTTTCTCAAAGTGGCTGTGGGTTCAGAAATTAAACAACCGCTTTTGCTTAGCACAGAGCAAACAGGTTTTTTAATCCGATGTTTGGGAAGAAGATTATTTTATTCGGTTGTGGTTTTTGCGGAATTTTAAGCATAATAATATGTGAAGGACTGTTTGTTGGGATGCATGGTATTATATGTATTCTTGCCATTCTTGGTTGTTCTTTTCACTTAAATAAAAAACAACGGATTTTTGTGGGTGGAGTTGCAGGGAAAGGGAAAAGAAGTTCAGGAGGAAGTATTTGAAATGATAGACTTTGCAAAGCTCTAAGTGCCTCTTATCAGAGCATCTCAAAGGGATTTTACAAACAAAGGCTACAGATGGGGCTTTGTGGGAACTGAACCTGCATTAAGAGGGAGACCAGCTGACTTCCCCAAGGTCACTGGGCACAGCAGCCAACGCAGAGGAGCCAGAGCTGCTCAAGTCTTTGGACCATCTTCTTGAACAAGTTTTCTGTTCTCCTAGAGTAGAACTTGACCCACAATTCCCACAAATCAGTTAGCCTGGTAATGATGAGGAAAATGAATTTACAAATACTTGCAGGCAGAACAGCTAATGTTCATTGTGCCTTCGTGGTTGGGATGCTGAAAAACTGACAAGGTCATACAGTTAAGAACTGAAAAATGAAGAAAAAACAAAAATAAAGGCTGTTAAGAAAGCCCCACGCCCCAGATATTAAACTCAAAATGAGGACTTTTTATAGGAAAAGTACCAACAGTGGTTTAACATTTTTTTTCTACTCATAATTATGAGCAATGCTGAAATTCTCAGGAAGAAGTAAATCCAAACTTAAGATATTTAAAATGCATCATAGGTCAGCTTTGTATCATAAATAGGAATAAAACAGTGTGATCTTGCTGATACTATTTAACAGCTATGAGCCAGGGAACATGGAGAGAGAAGAAGACAGGAAGTGTAAGCATTGAGAGATGTTGAAAATCTGAGTTTTAGGAAACTGTTCATGAGAAGTTAATGCTGCTATTAAGACAATTTATCTAGAACTACATGTTCTAGATGTTTCTAGTTCATGCAAGGAGAAATGAAGAAGTGCTTAAGAGAAGGGCTGGGACAGATGGTAAGTCCAAGATGAGAACTGGCTTCAGGTATAGAAAATGGAGATGCCTTCGGAGTGAAGGCAATATGCAAATGAAGGCAAAGGTTTAAAGGGTGTTGACAGATACTTCCCTTGCTTTCTTGGGTGCTGGTCTCTTCACTGCAAAGATTGTGCTCTAATATTGTCAGCACAGTGTAAGGTTCTCCTCGGGGCTGGTGTTTTCCTGTCTGTCATTAGAGCAATTGGATTTGGAAGCCTATAAACTGCTCCGTCAAAAGACCAAATCTTACTGATTCAGAATCTATCTCCCTCTTCCCACCAAAGGGTAAAAAGACTATTGAGGAGGTAAATTAATCCACAGAGTATCTATTTATAGTATTAACACTTCTTTGATTACATTATATGGACTATTTTGTAGAGACTCTTTAAATGAGAGCAGGATAAAAGTTGGAATTTCAGGAGACGTATTTCTCAGAAAGTTGGTGATGAAGTTTGTTTAAAAATGGTTGCAATGTAGCAGTGCCATTTGGGAAACACTGAATCACAAATTAGGAGACTCAGAAGCAATAGTCTAGATGGAAATTTAAGTAATGTGGAGGGTGTGTGTGAAGGGGAAGAAAGAGAAATTAATTTAATTCCATTTGCTAATGTGACTGCAGCACAACTATTTTTAGGTATAATCCAAACAGTGCATATCTTCTCCATTTTGATTAGTAGCAAATTGGCAGGGAGTCAAAAGAATTGGTATTTCTCAGCACATTATGCCAGAAATGTACAAATAAAACTAAATTATCTGTGCCAACGTGTTTAATTTGAATTACTGCTGTTTTAATTTTTTTTCCTTCCAAAGAACTAATGGGTCCAACTTTGTTTAAAAACATTTTTTTTAAGCCTTTCACAAATGGCAGCAAAACTTAATAATTTTCCTTTAGACCCTTGCTTAGAAGCTCTTGCTGAAAACTTGTATGCTAATATCATCCTGAGAGTTTGACTGCAGAATTTCCGCCTGGCAATTTTACATATCGCCAGAGGAAGTCAGCACGTTCAACAAAATGTGAAATTAAAATAATCTAGGAAAATGTGCTTAACAAGGAAAGGTTTCACAATAGCCACTTAGAAGTTATTAATAATTCCAGTTCCAAAGAAAGCATGAACCAAAAAATAAGCTCTATGTGCAAAGTTTCATATTGGCAAGTTCACCAAAGGATGAGGCTATCTGCGATACTAATTATGTGTTTCTATGCTGGAGGGAGAATTTATAGATGCTGGAATGTCTTGTTACACAGAGAACTTTACAGTGTGCAGCCTAAACATTATTTCAGATGCAGCAAATCAGTGAATCTTGATCATGTGTCCACTGTTTTAATTTTAAGGTTTATGCCTTTGGTATTTTGTTACACACAGACCCTCGGGATACGGCTGAATTTCTTCATATTCACTGCCTTCCTCCTGTCACTTCTGCTGTGCGTTATCTCGCCAGATTAAACAGGATGGGCAGTTTTCCCCTCCCACTGCCGGAGCTATCGGGATTGGCAGCCCACGTTCCCACATTTCTATTATAAATCAATGTCTCTCTTCTTCAAAAACAACAAAAAGTTTTCTTGGGTTGTTGGTATCACTGACGTGGTCTGTTTCTGAATCCCTGTAATCCTCACTTAGAGAACTCAAGGAATCACAGAAAAATCTTTTTTCTATTCCATACAAATTCATATAAACTCGTCCCAAGATGATAGTGGTTTTCTTTAATTCACCAAAGAGTTCAGACCTGTCTACTAAGCAGTGAAATTATATATATTTGTTATTAAAGTTTATAGGACTTTCATGATTTTAAGACCTAAAGTTTGATGGGTCCATATGTAAGTCTGGGGCTGGGAAAATTTCTTTTTATTTAAATGTGAAGGCGTAGCTAGACAAAATCGGCAAGTGAAGCATTAACCAGGTACTTAAGTGTTCTTCAGATGAAACTGTAGACATTATAATTTTCTAGTAGAATTTAAAATAAAGAGGAACAAAACTCCTGGCAAAATGCATCTTACATACTCAAAGTGGGGGCAGGGAGGACAGAAATGGTCGGTATCTGTTCCCAGGGGAAAGTATAGTGAGATTTCATCCCAAATTGATTTTACATTCTCCAAAATAAGCTTAAGTATTAATCTCTGTATTTTAAAATAACTTTGGCATTCTCTTGCCCCTTCCTCCACCTTTTCTTTTTTCTTTTTTTTTGCTGGAGAAACGGGTTAAACTTCATAGTGACTTTAGTTGAAACTGATAGGATTCATACAAACTTCTGCTTGTCTCTGAAACTAAAACGTCTACAACATTAACTTTTCTCAGCAGACTCTCCTGGTCTTTAGAATATCCCACTGCAAAAAAAATAATAATAATAAATAAATAAAATAATAACAAAAAAACAGAGAATCAGTCCTGGCTTTCCTTAATAGAGAATAATTTGTTCATGTTAAATTTCCTTATGAACCGAAACTTTATACTCTTCACTTTGGTTTCTTGTACGATCATGAAATGAAAAGTTTGTTTAAAAATACAAAGAGAAAAAGTTAAAATTATTTTGGAGAATGTAGTATTAATCCCAGGTTGGAATTTTACTATACTTTCCTTTAGGAAATAATTTTATAAAAGCCATCTTCTCCATTGGGGGTGTCATAATTTGTTAGAAAATTTTAAAACTTCATTTACTTTTACCTGTTACCTGCCCACCCAGAACGTCTGCTGAAACGGTCTATTTCGTGACACAAGAAAAAACAAATTTACTTAAATGCTCTTTTATAAATTTGTGCTGAACCACAAAAGCATTTTGCATTCTCGACAGCCACTGGGGAAATCTGCACACGCTGATCATATGCAGGCTGTGACTTTCTATTGGAAAACAACCAGCCGTGGATGCCACTTACCGAATTCCGAGTAGGCAATGATGGTTCTACGAGTGGGTCTTCTTTCCTGCGTTTCTGTGCAAAGTTGCAGCTGAGTTACCTGGCTCAATCACTTTTTTTTTTTTTAAGAAGATACACAATCCCAAATGTTACTTCTTAAATCAAGTGCGGCAGATGGGATCTTGAAAACACCTACAAGTATTCTAGAATACTCTGAATCCGGCTGTGAAAATTTAGGGCAAGTCTGCGGCTCTCAGTAGGTGCATGCCTTATTTGGTCTAGAGGCATTTTGCTATGCTATTGAGTCATGAAAAGCTATTAAAAGAGCTCTATGGGAAATCCAGCCTATATTTTGAACAAAACAAACTGTCTTTCCCATTATCACTGACCCCTTACAGACACACAGTATGTAATCTTTTTTGTGCTTCATGGGTATTTATTGCACATGGACCAATTACTCACATAGTAGTTAGTTGCACCAGAGTATAAATACTTGGTAAAACACACAGAGGAAATAGTATTTACACACAAGTGCTAAATTTTACCAGCAGATTCACATGGGCCCTTGGACATAAAAAAATAATAAAAAATCCTTAAGATAATTATATTTATAATATGGATACAGTTACAGTACCATGATAAAAGCGTATAAAAAGGTATTTTTCCAATAAATCATTAGCTCAATAACATAATAGACATCAGAAGTAGAATCTGAATTTTATTTGTTTTTAAGATCTGCCCCCACCCCATTAAAAATATTTAATTTCTTTTTGTGCAAGTAACATCTTCTGTGGACTTTACAATTCCTAATACTGTGCAAAAATGCCATTATGAATCACGCCTTTTTTTTGTTTTTTGCTTTTACTCACATGTGCAGTAATCTGAACTGTTTCCTCTTTCTTTTTTCTTTCTCTGTCCCGTCTTCAATGAACAGAGTCACATGTCACAGAGGCTCAGCGCCTGGTCCTTCCAACTAATATTGATACATAAATAAGCTGTTTAATATAAACAAGGCTTTCTATCTTGCCGTGCAATGTGCACAGTGTGAGGTAGGAACCCCTCAGCCTGACCACCGAGGCGCTCGGGGACAGCCGGCTTGCCCTACAAAAGGAAAGCAAGGTGAGGCTTGTTCCAAGAATAGCTTAAAATTTCCTGAAACGCGATTTTTGCACCCATCCTTTCCCTTTACTTTAAGAATAGGAGAAATAATTACTCAGGAGTTAAAATGAAATTTCTCTGGAAAGCAAAGGAAACGTCCTGACAAGCTCATTCCCTCCTCTCCCTGTCAGGTTGACGGCTCCTGTTCCCGGGATGGGATGGAAGCCAAGTTGAAAGACTTCTATCTTATAATGCTTCTCCCTTCCCTTCCCCGGTCTTCGCAGAAAGTGCTAAAAACCACCGGGGGTTAAAAAAAAAAAGACGTATATATATAAAGCTGCATCACAGGCACACACAAAAGAAGGCCGAATCACAAACAGAAAAAAGAACCCAAGAAAAACCAGCAAGCCACTCTTCCAAACCCTCCCCAAACTTTCCTTTCTGTGCAACGGCCCGTGGCTTTTCTGTTTGCCTTGGACGATGCAGACGAGGTTTGCCGGCTTCGAGTTCACCTGCTTTCGGTCCTAAGTAAACACTGATCTCCTCTTTCCCCCGGGAAGCCATTCGGGGGCGCCCGGGCTCTCTTCCTCCCGGGGCGCAGAACCCGCGTCCCGGCTGGGGAGGTGGGGAGGAGGCGCCGGGCCCTACACCTTGGATTCCGAGGAGCAGCCCGGGCGGCTCGGCTCGTCCAGGCTCGAGTCGCTGTCCGCCGCCGCCGCCCCGCCGTTGTAACCCGCCCAGGGCTCCAGCAGGCGCGCGGGCGGCGCGGCCCCGACGTCGTCGTCTTCATCGTCGGAAGCGGCCCCGGGCGACGGCGGCGCCCCGGCCACCGCCAGGCAGCCCGAGGCGCGCGGCGGGTCTCCGGGGGCCGCGTGGCTCCCGCAGGGGGCCCGGCGCGCGCAGCAGAGCAGGCGCTGGAAGGCGCTGCGGAAGTCGGGGCTGCGGCAGTAGATGATGGGGTTGAAGGCCGAGTTGGCGTAGCCCAGCCAGTTGAAGAAGACGAAGAGGCGGTCGGGCACCAGGTCGCGGTGGAAGGCCTTCACCACGTTGACCAGAAAGAAGGGCAGCCAGCAGAGCGTGAACACGCCCATGATGATGCCCAGGGTCTTGAGCGCCTTCTGCTCGCGTAGGGCCACGAGGCGCGAGGGCCGCCGCTTAGTGGCGCGCCCGTTGGCCACCGGGGCGGCGGCGGCCGGGAGCGGGGGCGCGGGCGAGGGCGGCCGCGCGGAGCCGCCGAGGAAGCGGCGCTCGCAGCTGTCGATCTTCTTCACCTGCTTTTGGGCCTCGCGGAACACCCGCAGGTACACGAAGGCCATGATGCACAGGGGCACGTAGAAGGAGACGACGGACGAGGCGATGGCGTAGGCCCGGTTGGTGACGAAATCGCAGCACTTGGGGTCGTTGTAGCAGCGGCGCGCCTCGTCGCCCTCTGCTCGCCACCAGTGCATGAGGATGGGCAAGAAGGACACCAGGGCTGAGATAGCCCACACCGTGCACACCAGGGCCCGCGCCCGCGCGCGGGTCAGCAGGCTCTGGTAGCGAAAGGGCGACGTGATGGCGAGGTAGCGGTCCAGGGCGATAACACACAGGGTCTCGATGCTGGCCGTCACGCACAGCACGTCCACGGAGGTCCAGAGCTCGCAGAAGAAGGAGCCATACTCCCAGCGGCCCCACACCACGATGGTGGCCCCGAACGGCACCACCAGCAGCCCCATGACCAGGTCAGCGCTGGCCAGGGACATGATGAAGAGGTTGGTGAGGGTCTGTAGCCGCGGCGTCTTGGCGATGGCCACGATCACCAGCACGTTGCCCGCCACGATGAGCAGCACGATGAGCGCCATCAGAAGGCCCATGCCGGCCGTCCACTGCTGCGACAGCGGCGCGGGTCCCTCGCTGGCCGGGGTTAGCAGCGAGGCGGCAGGCGACGAGGGCACCAGCAGCCGCGCCGCCGTGGCCGCGCCGTCGGGGAGCGGCGCGGCCGATGACAGGTTGCAGGGCTCGGAGGCGCCCAGGGCGAGCGCCCCCGCGCCCATGCCGAGCTGCGGAGGCCGGGGGCGGGGGGTGTGGCGGAGTTGGGCCGCGGTTGGGGAATCCCCCAGAGGCCGGGGCGGCTGGGCGCGCGGAGGGAGGTCGCGGCCAGGTCAGGGCAGCCGCGGCGCGGGGCCGGAGGCATGGGCGCCAGGCGCCTTCCCCGCCGGAGCTGTGCGCTATCGCCGCCGCCGCCGCTGCTGCTGGAGCCGCTGTCGCTGCTGGAACAGCTGCCGGGACCTCAGCATGTTTCTGAGCGCGCGGAGCCCGCAGCCCCGGCACCCAGCACCCACCCCACCCTGCTCTCGCTCCCTCAAGCCAACCCCCGGGGCCTCGCGTCAGGCTCCTGCAGCCAATCGGGGGCAAGGCACGCCCCTATCTAATTCCCCCCACCCCCCCACCCCAGCTCCCCGCACCCCCTCCCACCGGCAGTTCCGCGGCTCCGTGTGGTCCGGGGCAGATCGCCGAGCGAGCGCTTCCCCGGCGCCCGCGGGTTGCTACGCGCGCGCTCCTTCCTGAGCCAGCTACCTCCAGCGCCCAGTTCGCCTCGGCTCGCTGCTGCGCCCGGCTCCCACTCCGCCCCCTCCCGGGGTCCCCAGTCTCTCCTGCGCCCGGCTTGCCTCCGGCGTTTGGCTCCCTCCTGTGCCCCCGCTCAACGAGCCACCCGTCTACCTCCAGTGTCCAGGTTTCCTACAGATCGGAGCGCGCGTTCTCTTTAGCGGGGAGAAGACCTTGGTGTTCCCGAAGCGCCAGAGCGCCTTGGACGGTCTGTCCGCTGGGGTTGGAGGAGTCTGGCTGCAAGATTGTCGGGCTGGGCAGCCTAGCAGGGTGTGTGTAAAACCCTTCCCCCGTCAAGAGGGGACCCAGCCAGGCTGCGTCCTGCCAGCTCGGGGGATCGGAGGCGGGTGTTAGCGGTTAGAGGAAACTTTCCAGCAAGCGCCTTGCTAGAGCAAAACTCGCATCTGTCAGGAATGCTCTCTGGGAGCTATTCTTGCAGGAAGCTTCTGTTGTTGCAGTGCAACAAATGCAGAAAGAAAGGGAAGGTTTGTGCATCTGACAGCTAATGCTGAGGACCAGTTGGAAAATCACACAGTCCCCAGTCCCAGCTGATGGATGTGTGGGTATGATGCAGCAGTGTGTGTGGATAATGTAAAGAGAGAGGCTTAAGGAAGCACGAATGGTAACGTAGAGTAAATGACGCCGCCACGAAGCAAGAACACATTTAGTTACATTTCCGACTTCTCACATTCAGTTATAACACCTGGGTTTGGCTTTTATTACTCACACGATTTTATAATTTGAGCTTGGTCAATGCAAACAAAAAGGTACATGAGTTCTGGTTGATGTAATCAATCGAGATGTCTGATTTCTTGGTCTGCTGGGTTGTTTTCTCTTTTGCCCAAGTTCCCGGATTCTCAAAACTCTAGGATTAGTTTTGGTGGGATGAGAGGAGAAAATACGTAAACACTCAAGATGATTAAAATCCGGTAGCATTTAAAGTTATGTCAGTGGCTTTTGAGTTGGCAACCAAGTGGGTGTGAAATTAATGAGTCGTTAGCTCAGCTGTCAGTGGATTATATGTGGGGACCCACCAACAAGACAGCCATCACAATCACACAATGCAGCAGGAGGTCTGCAAGCCCCCTGCCTAATTTCACCACAGTAAGGTCCTCAGCTCAGCCTTGAAGGTAAAAAGCCTATAGTTGAATCCTTGAGAAGTAAACAGCTTCTAATCACCCATATGAAGGTACATGAAAACATTATATAATGCTCACACATCTTCCTAGCATTGGAATAAAAAGAACAGTGTCTGGAAGATACATCAGCCTCTGGACCAAACTCATACTCTTACCTTGTAGAGAGAGACTGACTCCTGCAGCCGTCTAAGTCAAGAGCTAAAGGCAATGCTAATTCAGCTTATAAAATGCCAAGCAGTTTAACCACCTTCTCTATATCCAAACATATAAATTTGCTTTAAGCCCATACTTGATCATCGGAGTGTTAGAAGGCGGGTGGGTGCGGGTGATATATTTGTTTATTCACCTCTGTCCTAGGACTTGTCAGCCTACTTCTGCCAACTTGGGGAGGTTGGAAAGGGGGAGCAAGGAAAGGAGAGGCTTAAGAAAAGGCGCAGAGGAGAACTGCTCCCTGAGTCCCGTGTAGGGCCCTAGTTACCCCAGTCACTGCAAACCTGTCTCCCCTTCTGACTTTTTTCTGTTCCTGCCCTCAAGGGGCAGTCTTAAAATAGCCAAGGGGTTGGGAAGAGTTGGATTAGGCTGCCCAGGAAACAGATCCTGAGTGCTGGGCTGTGGAGAGGGGTGTAGGCAATGTGGGAGGAGGCTTTCTATCCGGCGCCATCTTTCTGTCAAGTGGTGTTACCAGAATATTGTGTGCCAGGCGTAAGTGCCCCTGAAGGGCGAAGGGACTGCATTTCTTTGAGCGACAAGGCCCGAACTTAGTTGTAGACATTCAGTGCGGAAGCCTGGATGTCAGTAACATTACCATAAGTGTAAATACGAATGTATTTGTATACATTGCGTAGACACACATGTATTGGTATATGTATATAGGTATATAAACACAGCATAAATGTCAGGGCGTGAGATTTGAATTGCTGAAAAGCTCTCCTGAACCTTTTTTCCCTTGCTCAGTCAGAGGTAAACCGAGTTTCCCAGAACTTCTGAATTATAAGTACGTTAAATCACAAACATCCCGGACCAGAAGGTGATTTGAATAGGCGTTCCAACATTGGGCTGCAGGCCTGAAGGGATCCCTGATGACTCCCGGGGCTGTCCTTCAGTTGAACGGATGGAAAAGTTTGGAATAGTACATTCAACTCGAGTTAGCTTTCTTTTAAAATAAAATGTTCTCAGATCTTCCTTAATCCCTACATTTCATGACACTTTAAAAAAATGTTTTTGAGCTAACAATTTTTTGGTCCTTAGATAGGACACAAGATTAAGAAGAAAATATATCCACTTATACAGGTATTAGATGTTACAAGTTCAAAGTGAGTAACTCCTCCGTTTTTTCATTCCCCAATCCCAACTGTCACAATGAATCCGTTCTTAGGAACCTACACACTTGACACTACTTTAGAAGGCAACAGAAAGCTCCAACAATAAATGCCAATCAGCAACTTGTGAGGCAATGGGCTTCCTCCTGGGTATTTCCTGTGCCTTCCTCTATCTCTCCCCATCCCACTACCTTGACCCCACACCTGAGCCTGTGGGTTCTCTCTGATCTCCCGGCCCCTGGTCCTCTCGATCCATTTAATCTGGTATGCCATGGCATAAGTAATATTTCTAAAATGCTGCTCTGACCAAGATGCTTTTCTGCTCAGAAACCTCAGTGCCTCAACGTAGCCTTCAAAGCCTCCAGAGTCCAGTTCCGAATAGCCTTTCCAGCACTACCTCCTGCAGGACTCTCCATGTCTCCCTAACATGCAGTTCCGTATTCTTTTTCCTTTTTTTTTTTTTTTTTTTGCATCTATACCCTTTCTCATTGGGTTCTTTCCACCAAGAATCCGCTCTCCCATCTCTGTCTCGTTGGATTCAGCTTTCAAGATCTGGCCAATATATTTTTTATTTTACAGTCATCCCTGCCCACTGTTTCTGTAAATGATCTCGCCTTCCCCTGCCTATAGTAGTTACTTTGTTAACTACGTTTCATGTGCCAATTAATGATATGTTGCCTGTTATTGTTATTTAACACCTCATATTGTTTCTTAACTTTTACAGGTTTTTTTCTCTTTTCTTCTCGTACGGTTTGTAAGCTCACTGAGAGCCAGGACTATCCTGTACTTTTTTGTATCTCCCAGGTTTACTAATATTTACTTAACATTAACTTTGACTCATAAATATTTAATGTTCAATTTATTAAAATTTCTATATTTGCTGGTATGAGAAATAACTGATTGCTTTAGGAGTCATCTTTCCTCATGCTTCAAATTTAGAGTAATAGTTCATATTCCTATAGCCTAGTCGATATTTTCATAAAAACATTTCAAAATATAAAATTTACAAATACAAGGTAGGCTCATGAGATAAATAAATTTGTATTATACCTACTCAGTAGTAAATAAATTGGGGCCTAGGTAAGAGTTTTTGCAAGTCCATGCAAGTCCACATAACAAAAAGCACTACCTAGTCTTCATAAATATTCAGAGCGAATGACCTTTCCCCTTCAGTTATGATACTATATATCCAGATATTTCTGCCCCAAGCTGACGACTCGAATCTGGTTTCAAATTCTAAATCAAGTTACAAGTCTGTACAGCAGTGATTAACGGACATCCAATCTACCCATGGTTGTAAGCCACGAGCTTGGCAAAGGCATTTCTATTCTTCAGTTGACTTTGCTAGAAAATGAGGTTAAAATAATGGTGAGGAGCCTAACTGGACAACTGCTGGAAGGTTGGCCAGAGGAAGTCTGGGGGGAATTTCTAAGTAAAGCCCCATGAAGTGTATCAAATCAGTACATTAGCATAATTTGCCTTGAGGCTGATAATGGGTGGCAGCATTTGTTCATCAGAGCTCTGGTGGCTGTTTCTGAGGAAATACATACAACTGTTCCCATAAAGTAATGCTACCATTGAAACATTCACTCAGTGCTAACTAACCAGAGAACAGCCTGCACCCCTGGCTGACACTTAAGGTCGTATACCGGTTCTGTAGCCACAGTTCACACAGGGACAAGCAACTCCATCCATTGTGATAAGAAAGAACACAGAAGACGGTGGTGTAATCACAGCCAAGTGTGGACTATTTGGAAAATTCAAAAGCTCTCCTTTCTCCTCCTCCTCCCTCTTTGCCTCCTCCTCCTCCTCTTCCTGATATGTCTGCAGAGTACATTGAACAATGCTAATGTTATTATTGGCTAGAGCCAATAATAATATTTTTCAAAATGTGGATGTGTTGGAAAGTGTTCAGACCTGGTAAGCAGATGATCCAGGTTTGTGTCCTGGTATTGTCACTTTTAAGTTTGACCTTTAGCAGCGGCTTCATCTTTAAAATAGACTCGCTACTCCCTCCCTCCCAGGGTTGCACATAGATTAAATGAGGTGATGTATGTGAAAGCTCCCTGATATCTCGTATAGCTCCCTAATTTGTAACTCATCAAATGCAATCTCATTCAATCATTATCATATTTCAAACCATGAAAAGTGTCAGGATTTGCTTGTATGGGAAGAGTCAATCCATTTAAATAAGCTCCTCTTTATCAGTCGACTCCTTTACTCTCACACTAGATCTTTCTTTAACTGAACTATAGTTGATTTACAATATTGTGTTAGTTTCAGGCGTACAGCAAAGTGATTCAGTTATATATATATATTCTTGTTCAGATTATTTTCTCTAATATGTTAGTACAAGATACTGAATCTAGTCCCTTGTGCTGTACAGTAAATCCTTCTTGTTTAAACACACTGGATAATAATATGACTCAGAAGCTGGATAATAGTGAACAACTTTTAAATGCCTTTACCTTTGGCAGATCATCTTTTTAAAAAAGTTTTTGCCTCCATTTTTGTGCCCTTCCTTAGTATGTATCCTATTCTGTTTTTAACAAAGTGTTTGCTTATAGGATTCTCTGACATAAATTCCTATAAAGTATTTCAGTGGTGAAATATTAGCAGCAGAAAAAGGATTTTTTTCCCCTCAACTATTTGATGCCAAAACTAGTAGCTTAAAAAAAAAAGGAAAGCTATACAAAATAAAATTTATCCAGCACTCAAGTTCTGTTCCTATTTAGTTGTATAGTGAGTAAAAATTGATCTTTCATCAGCTGAGATCTCACCTTAAAGTCCTGGTGGCAATGGGCGTGTTATTATTACACACGGAAAGCACTGGACTGAGAGCTGTCCTTCAATCTGCCCAAGGCCAGAGCTTGTAGTGACAACAAGCTGTGCTAACTATTGAAAACTCTTAAGTTTTATTTTAACAATCTTACCATGTTCCTGATAAAACGATTATATTGTAAAAAGCCGAGACGTTTGTAGCAACAAGAATTCCACAAGCCCTTGTTTGAAGATTCTAAAGGGTAGAAACGATACCTTTTAAATATTTTAGCACCTGTTTATTCTGGCCAGGTAGTTGGTACTTGGTAAATTCCTGTGGAGTAGAGGAACCACTTAAAAGCTTAGGTATAGTACATTCTCTAAAATTAAAAAAAAAAAGTGTTTTCCATTCATCCTTGGGAGATGGCACCTGGGCCATCCAACTGAATGGAACTGCCAAAAGGAACCAATGGTAGAAGCTGGTCATCCTGCCTCTGGGTGACAGACCGAGTCATCTGCTTTTCTTTCTTTTCACTCATTACTTCGAGTAGACCCAACAGGTGTCTTCTTCCATATGTTTTTCCACTTCTTTGTATTGCATATATGTTTTTGTAGTTAACTTCCTCATTATTCACATACTGTATAAAAGCTTACCCAGACCCAGTCAGCAGAGGCCTGGCAAGTCTTTTGCCTCGGAAGGGCAGTGTCTGAAGACCTTAGTGGGATAGTGTTGTTCCTACTTTGGTTTTGATCACCACTGTGATCTGGCTTCTTGCTTTGAAAATAAATATCAAATCTTTGGCATGACATTTATTTTCCACAATGTCTCAGCTTTGCAGCTCCTTGAATAAAACCTGTTAGACATCTTTATCTTAGGAGAGCTTTCTATTTCCAGAGCATTATCGCTTAATTAAATGTTAAGGGGGCAATGACCTTCTTTGCAGAGACCTCTTCTAAATATAAATTACTTTTCACACTGGTGGAGAAATGGCTGGGTTTTACCCTTCCTGTTTTAATATGGAGAAACTGAAGCATAAGGAGAGAGACGTGCTTAAGCTTTCAAGGCAAGGGGAAGGGAGTTCTTGGTTTTCCTGTGTCCTGAGCTAATCTTTAATTACCAGAAACTGCATCCTTAACAGATTTTGACCCACCTATTACTGCTTGTCAGCGTAATTTAATTGCATGATAGATTTAAGGGCCTTGAACAAGTCATGGGGCCACTTTTTAAAATAAATAGACCAAATGAAGAGACCATCAAGCAATGTCTGTATTTTACAATTGGTTTAAATATAATAGATCTAGAAGAATAATCATATTTATCCACACAAGTAAAGGTCTCATTGTTAGTACATTTTAGGGTGAATTTCTAAAAGTGCCACATGAATACTAACTCCAAAGACAAAAAGAACACCAAAGAAAAGCAAAGCAATTAAGTAATTTGGTTTTTTTGTTTTGTTTTGTTTTAAAATCTATTACCAGAAAAAGATTTCATGAAAGACTCTTACTGAGAATCAAAGGCCCCAAAGTTGTGACAACCTTGCGGATTTTATTTAAGAGTTGAAATGAAACTGTTTGGGAGTTTGGAACAGAAAATTGAAAAGCAGGCTCAAGTTGCTTGGTCATTTCCACGTCCTAATACCTTTTCCAAACCAGGTAGCTATGTCATGGACACATTGCACTTTGAGGCTCTCTGAAGAGCCTGGAAAATGCACTAAAATTGTATTGGCATAGCCCTGAAAATATTTTTTTTTCTTACTCTGAAAATACCTAAAGTGATGATTTTACTCCGACTTGTCACCATTTCCATCCCATTCCTTACCTTTCTCCTCTATTGCTGCCATTCACTCTGCAGGCATTTCTGACATCTCCCCCATTACTAATTAGTAGAGATTACCTATGTTTTCATAGCTCTATCTTGAGGATGAAAATCTTGGTTAAAAAAATTCCCTCACATACATGCTCATATGTCCAGTTTTCATAAGTACTTATCTGAGAGATGACTTAGAATACAATTAATTTATTAAGCAGATTAAAAACCCATACTTAACCTTGCAGAAAATATTCAGTATTTTATAGCATAACCAGTCTTGACAGGAGAGTTTGAAAAAAATCACTGGCTTACGCATTCTTTAGATACTTTTTATTACATAATTTCAAATTTTGACATTTTAGCAAGATTACACTGATTTTAGTAATTAGTTTTGACATTGACCTCCCTCTCTACACCCTCATGATTAAGAATGTAGTCTCTGGAATCACACTGCCTGGGTTAAAACCCAGGTTTTGCCAGTTTGGAGCTGGATGACTCAACAGGTTATTTGCATGCCTCAGGCCTCTGTTTCATCATCCATTAAATGGGGATAATCATCCTACCTACATCTGAAGAGTTGGGAGGATTCAAAAAGACATGTAAAGCATTTGGCATAGTGCCTGGCTCATCATTAAGTGCTTAATGAACATTATCTGTTCTTTTTTCCGTTTTTCTCCCCCGCTGCCCCCACCACAAAAGGATTGTGGCATAAAGCAGAAAAATCCTCATTCTTCACAAAACCAAGAGTGGTAAAAGAGGCAGCTCCTAATCAGTGGAAATTGAATAATTGAATTTTATTTTTAAGTGAGAAGATGTAATAATGAATCTAATTTGGTAGATACTCTTTTGCTTTCAAAGGCAAGTTTATTCCTTTGTGGTCGCTTAATCTGATTATCATTCCTTTTGGGGAAGGAGAATTTCCCAAACTAATTTTACATCATGAAAAGGTCATTGAAGAGACTTCCATCCCATGGTATAACCATATTCCAAATAAATGAAACAGAAACAATGACAGAACAAAGACCCACTAGGCTCTTAATAGAGAAGCTTATTTCCCAAGCTCTAATTGATCCAAGCTGCTATTTTTTATGGGGTAAATTCATAAGATCTCAAGGAGACCAAAGGATTCTCTAATGACTTGCTTTGTGTCAATAGAGCACAACCCTTCAGTTGTCCTGAGGACAAGGACTCTGACCACTGCACCCCCCCCAAAAAAACAGAGGGTGAAGAAGCAGTCAACAAAAGAAATTTTTCCAGGTCCATGCAGTTTAACTCCGGGGAGAATCAGACCCTAACTCAGAACTATTCATTTTCTTTCCAAAACAGTTTCAGTGTCTTGTCTGGTCTCTTTTTTTATAACAGTTTAGGAGAAGCAAATTGGAGTGAAGGAATGAGGATGATGCTGGGGGTGGAGGGGGCTTCTGGAACTTTCTATTAGAGGAGAAAACAGGGAAGCCAGTCACGCCATTTACTGCAGAGACAGTGTTCTGTACCCCGCAGTCACTGAGAGTCCTGCGTCACTCAGATTAGCTTCAGCTTGTCCTCATCTTGAGACTATGGAATGTGTGTTTTGGAAACATTTTCGTTGAAAAACAGTGGTATGAAAATTTGGGAACTTCTTATTTTTCCAAAACACCTCAGTTATCTGGAAAGTGAATTTATATGGACTATTTTATTCTCCAATGGTGCTGGATCAGTGAGGTGTAAATTAATTTGCTAGAAGTCCAAAATCAGGGTGTCAGCAGAGCCGGTCCCTTCTGAGGGCTGTGAGGACAGGACCTGTTCCAGGTCTCTCTCCTTGGCTTGTAGGCGGCTGTCTTCCCTCCACTCCTGTCTGTCTCTGTGTTCAAATTACCCTTTTTGATAAAGACACCATATTGGATTAGGACCCTCCTTGAAGACCCCATTTTATCTTGATTACTTCTGTAAAGATCTTATTTGGAGATCCAGATAAGGCCACATTCTGAAGTACTGGGGGTTAAGTCTTACTGGGGGTTAAGACTTCAATATATATTTTTGTGGGGGGACACATTCAAACCATAACAAGGTATTACTATAAGTAAGAAAACTTCACCCCTTATGCCCAATCTTTAGTCACCCACATCTCATCCATGCTGTATCTGTCATGTCTTCTAGGACAGAGAGCAAGCATGATGACTTCTCAAAACTCATACTAAAGATGGCTCCGCAAATAAATGGTACCCAGACCCCAGTGTGAACAGTCAAGTTTGTCGCAGAGTTGCAGTCTGTCACAAAGTCTTGAGTGCCACAGGTTGACTGTGATCTAGTTTCCAAGTTTTCTGAGTAAGTAACCGGGGTCTTAGATGGACGGGCTTGGGGGATGGGCAGAGGGAGCATAAGGCATAGCCCTGTTAGGTCTGTACTTAAGGTAGGAAGAGTTGGTTGTGTAGACCCCTTTCAGCATGTTGTTCTGACACTGTGTAGACACACTCAGAGTTGCTCTTCTCAGAGAGCAACATGCCTGTTATTTTTCCTGACCTAGAATGAGTGTAACAGACAGCAAATAACTGGGTGGGAGAGATACAACAAACCTTTATAACTGAAGAACAAAGCTGGCCTTTGAGGCAAGGTAAACCAGGTACTCGCTTATATAGCATCCATTGAAAAACAGGATTTTTATGACCTTGAAGTAGTGATTTTGATTGACAGAGTGATTCAGATCCTAAAATATTCATGAGCAGAGATTTGACTACGAAATAACTCCCTTCAGTATATCGACTTAGATTTATTAAGAAATCTGAAATTCACAAACAGCCTAATTTTATGTCATTCCTAAGCTGTACATCTCATTGTCCTTTGTGGATGCCAGTGATGGAGCCAATAATGTCTTAACCTGCTCAAGGCCACGGATCAAATCAGCCTGACCTTCATGCCAAAAAACCAAAACTCCAAAATCTGTCTGATTAAGCCCCAAGAACTCAACCCGATAACTTGTCATTTGGTACAAAGAATGGCTCACCACTGTCCTGAATGCCTCTCCTGCTGGAGCTGAATGGGGAACTGGATGCCCAAGTAGGAAATTCTGGGGATTGTTCTAACATAGTACTGCATCCCATGTGCAGTGATGCCAACTCCTCCTTACAGATCTGTCTGCTATGTGTGTGTTATGTCAACAGCATGGATTTAGATGTACATGAAACTGTGTTTTTTTTTTTTTCAAATATCACATCTAAGTGTGTTCAATGGCTGGGTTAGCTCAGGAGAACGACCTTGTGTAAGATGGTACTTAAAGAAAAGTTAAAGCTCAGATCTGTGGATCTGAGTATTATGTGGTCATCTGTTTGGGCAACTGTATTTTTAACTTAATTTATGATGAGCAAATAATTTTTCTGCACTCCCAAGCTGTCTTTCCATACTTCAGTTTGGTTTCTTTTCCTCTCAATTTCCTTCAGAACACATTACAGAGAACTTTCTTTGGAAACTTCATAATGCTTCCATGACAGTTAGCAGCACCCATCAGAAAGCACCACACTGAAGGACAAAAATTAAAGACTTGAAATAGAAACATTGCACATATGTGTTCTTTCCAGCTTTGTATATAGTAGTTAGTATTTGCAGATCTCAAACTCCCAATTTATCCCTCCACCCCCTCAACGGGTAACCATAAGTTTGTTTTCTATGTCTGTGAGTCTGTTTCTGTTTTGCAGATATGTTCTGTTCATTTGTGTGTGTGTGTCTCTCTCTCTCTCTTTTTTTTAAGATTCCACACACGAGAGATATCATATGGTATTTTTCTTTCTCTTTCTGCCTTGCTTCACTTAGAATGATGATCTCAGGTCCATTCATGTTGCTGCAGATGGCATTAGTTTATTCTTTTTTATGGCCGAGTAGTATTCTACTGTATAAATATACCACAACTTCTTTATCCAGTCATCTATTGATGGATATTTAGGTTGTTTCCATGTCTTGGTTATGGTAAATAGTGCTTCTGTGAACATTGGGGTGCATGTATCTTTTCAAATTAGAGTTCCCTCTGGATATAGGCCCAAGAAGGGGATTGCTGGATCATATAGTAAGTCTATTTTTAGTTTGTTTTTTTTTTGAGGAATTTCCATACGGTATTCCATAATGGCTGCACCAAACTACATTTTCACCAGCAGTGTAGGAGGGTTCCCTTTTCTCCACACCCTTTCCAGCATTTTTTGCTCATGGACTTCTGAATGATGGCCATTCTGGCTGGTGTGAGGTGATACCTCATTATAGTTTTGATTTGCATTTCTCTGATAATTAGCAATATGGAGCATTTTTTCCATGTGCCTATTGGCCATTTGTATGTCTTCACTGGAGAATTGCTTGTTCAGGCCTTCTGTCTCACTGTGGTTTTGATTTGTATTTCCCTGTTGATTAGTGATGGATGTCACAGTCTCAAAACCAGTGACTAAATACCAGACACGTTGCTAAGGGTACCATTTATAGTAGCTCATTTCCTTCTTGTTATAGACTCGTCAGGTATTATTTTTATATTCCAAAGGGGTAAAGGGGTAAATTGAGGCTTGGAGAAATTGAGTGATTTGCCCAAAGTTTCACGGCTAAATGGCAGAGCAAGACTTCTAATCCAGGTCTGCGTGACTCCAAAGCGAGCCTTCTTTACTCCTCTAAGATAAGACCTCATTTAATTTTTCTCCTGTTTTGAAACAGTTTATTTATTTGGAAACTAAGATCTGAATTCAATTGATATCAAATGTGAATTTTTTTCTGTGCTTATCTTTTGTAAAAACTTCATTTGTATGGATCTTTTCCATGAATGCTTAAGGCTAGTCCACCATGACTTACTGAATTCTGCCTACTTGGCATTTCTTCTCTAGGATGCTGATGGCAACTGTATAATAGGAACAGGATATTAAGATGGTCTGCTCTGGGGTGGGCGAATCTGGCAACCTCTACCCACACCACACACGCAGACACTCCTTGATACAGATGGCTACTGTACCCGCCTTGATACATGTTTCTCTTTGGGGTTCTAGACAGCAATTCCCATGGTTTTCCTCTTGTATCACAGTTTGCTCCTTTTGAACGTTCTTTATTGGCCATCTCTCCTGTGCTTGGCCTCTAAATGTTGGAGTGCTCTGGGGCTCCACCTGGGGTCCTCTTCTCTATCTATACCCTCTCCTTAGATTGTCTCGCCTAATCCCACTATATATATTTTTGAGTGTAGTAAAATACCATTAATACCCATTTTACCATTTCAAAGCGTACAACTTAGTGACATTTTATTCATTTACCTGTTTGTGGAACCACCACCTCTACCTAGTCCCAGAACATTTCCGTCACCCCAAAAGAAAACCCCATACCCATTAAGCAGTCACTCCCCATTTCTCCCTCTCCCTCCAGCCCCTGACAACCATTAATCTGCCTATGTCTTTATGTATTTGCTTATTCTGCATGTTCCAAATAAATGGAATCATTCACTTAGCATCATATTTTCAGGGTTCATCTACGTTGTAACACGTATCAGAACTGCATTCCTTTTTATGGCTGAATAATATTCCACGTTTAGTTTATCTGTTCATCTGTTGATGAACATATGAGTTGTTTCTACCATTTGGCTCTTTTAAATAGTGCTGCTATGAATCTTTGTGTGTAAGGTTTTGTTTGAACACCTGTTTTTAATTCTTTGGGACCTATACCTAGGAGTGGAATTGCTGGATCATATGGTAATTCTATGTTTAACTAATCCAACTTAAAAAACAGAATCTACATGCTGATAACTCCAAAATCTGTATTGCTGGCCTGACTTCTCCCAGCTGTCTACTTCAAATCTCCTCTGGCATACTGGCATCTCAAAGTTAACTTCATTACTCAACGAAGTCGTTACTCTCAGCTCTGCCCAGACTCCTCCTCCAGTCTTCCCATCTCAGGAAGTAGCACCACCGTTCAGCCAAGGTGTTCTGGCAAAGGTCCTAAGGCTCATTCTCAGTTCCTCTCTTACCAGCTCTCCCACATCCAGTCCATCAGCAAGTGCTGTCAACTCTGCATCCACAAAATTCTCACCTTCTCCTCTGCTGCCACCTTGGTAGCAGCATCTCCCGTGGAGACCTGGGCACAGATGCCAGTGACTTCCACTCCTGCCCCTGGAGTCCATTTTCCACCCTGTAGCCAAGGTCATCTTATAAAAATACATGCCACTTGGCCTTCCTGCTTTAACCCTCGCAGTGGTTTCACAGTGCAATCAGAATTAAACCCAAATTCGCTTCCGTGGCCTGAAGTATACTGCATTCTGTTTACTGCCTCCCCACTCCTTCCCCTTCCCCTGCTTCCTGTGCGTTACCACACTGGCCCTTTGGTCCCTTGAACTGGTACCTGCCACAGGGCCTCTGAACTTCCTGTCCCCTGAACTGCACAGCCAGTTCCTTTTCAGTATTGAGGCTTCCACTCAAATGTCACCTCCTTAGGGAAGCCTCTTCTGACTGCCCCTTCCTTCCCCCAGACTCAGCCAGCCTCTCTCTTACATACACCGATCTATTTTTTCATCGATGTATCATTGTCATTTTCACATCCTTGTCCAAAATTGCCTTATTTATATTTATGCGTTTATTTTCATGCTTGGTGTCTGTCTGCCCCACCCCCCTTCCTAGTCCCTCCCCCAAACATAAGCTGCTGGGACAGGAATTCTGTTGGTCGTATTCATGGCTGTATCTCTGGAGTCTAGGACTGTGCCTGGCATGTACAAGGCACAGAAAACATATTTGAACTCTGTTGAAAAAGCAAAGTTCATATGGCATCTGGCCTTAAATGCCCCCGACCCTGCAACCACCTCTCAGCGCTCTCCTCCTCCTTGTCGACAAACTTCTTGAAGGAATAGATCATACCCAACGTATTTATTTAGTTTTCACTCCTTCCCTCTGGAATTCTGAGAAACCCAGCTTTTGCTGCCACTAACATTCAAAAGTGCTTCCTCAGAGACTCCCAGTAACTCCATACATGTTAGGACCAGTTGCCCTGGGCACGATGCCCCTTCTGAAGCATCTGACACTATTAGCCCTATTCACCCACGTGAATCTTCCTAGGAAATGTTGTCCTTTCTTGGCATGAGAACTGGGTCTCAAGAAGGGGCATGGGAAGCCTGGCAATACATCCTAGAGTCTCAGGAATGTGCTGGGGGTTCCGTCGACTCACATCGGGTGAGCAGGCTGGCTGTTAGCCAGATGGCCCAGAACATCTGTTGGAATGGATCAGTGCACAAACTCCTAATGAAAAGTGCAAAGGGAGATGCTTAAAGCACCTGGAGAGATCCTGACCTCATTCAGGTGGTACCTTGCCAGTATCGTGCCTTGCTGGGTACCTGATGGCAAGGGAAGCTACGCCTGCTTTGTGTGGCTGTCTCTGGGCTATAAATTGGTCTTTTATCTATAAAGTGAATCGAATCCTTTTCCTGAGCCTATGGAATCTCTCAATCCATTTCACTGGGTCAAAGGCACACCTGCTGCAGCTCGACTCTTGACGTTCTAAGTCACAGTCCTGTCTTGTCCCTTTGTCTGAGGGGCGTGGGGTTTTGGAGTGCCCACCTCTCCCGTGCACTAGCTGCATGACTTGGGCAATTTAACTGCACATCTTAAATCCTCCAGCTCCCCCTCTGAAAATCGAGCAGAACTACTGCAACCTCACAGGGTTATTGTGAAGATGAAAAGAGGCCATGCCAGAACATTCAACCATCAATGGCTCCTCATTACCCTTCTAATTAGATCTGGCATTCAGGCCCCCGCCTGATGTTCCTCCATAGTTTCTCAGGATCCCCCACAGTTTCTGCTGTCCTCCCCATGCCAGGTCCTGAACCTTTGCTCCAGTCTTCCACTGCTTACATAAGATCATTTTCTCCTCTGTCTTTTCTTTGTTTTCAGTATTTAAGAAAAACAAAAAACAAAAACAAAAGCCATGCACTAATTTTACAGTCAGGGAAAAGACTTCGCCATTAACGTTGTTTTGAACACCCACCCTTATTTCAAAAGCCATGTCTCCATAAAATTTTCCTTGATCGCCCATCATCTGTTGTTGCTCAGGCCTTTGAATTACCAGCGGAATTTTTAAACCTCTCCTAGGGCTTGCAGGATCGGGCCTTAAAGTGTACAAAGTCAAGTCCCTATGGGAATATTATACAAATATACAACCAATTGTTATAGAAATCAAAATTGTAAACACTCTGAGGGCAGATCCTCCTTTGGGACTCACTGGGTATTTCCACCTCGGTGACTGGCGACTATCAGATTGCCTTGTCCTTGGTTTCAATAAATATTTGTTGAATTGAATTGTTAACCAACGCATGTAAGACCAGGCAGGACCTACATGCCTCGTCTCTTATGAATAGAATAAAAATAACCCATGTAATTCACCAGATTAACTGATAAAAGGTTTTGTTCTTTTGCCTAGAAAGAAGGCTACCAAGAGACCATTTAGGAGCTTTTCTTTTCCAAATCCAGCAGCTTCGTGCCACGCGAATGGATGAGTAACAGCAGCAGTTCTAATGATAGATCGGCTCTTATCTATCTTTTGCTTTTCCACCCGTGAAAGATGCTCAAAGTACTTTACAAGGGCCAGATCCCGCGGGGGACGGCGTGCCGCCCTCATTCCCTGCCTCGCAGAACAGTAACTGCAAAGGAATGTTTATCCCGGCACAGACTTCACTCCGAGGGTCACAGTCCTTCAGGGCTGTGCGTGATTTCAGTCTACCTGCCTCTCGCCTTAGCTTGTGGGAGCAGTATCTTTACGAGGTGACGGACTCTCTCCTTACAAATTTTCGGTTCCTCTGGGCTGTCAATAAAAGGGAGCTGAAGATTGTTGTTTTAATCTTACTGATTTGAACGGAAGGCTGAGGAAGACACATCATCCACTGTTTACTTGATCATCTGTTTAAATGTTCCGTTTGCTTTAGATGGGAGCCAAAAATTCTTGTTACATTTTTAGTGATAGTGAGCATCATTAAACAGCCTCTCTGAGCACCTTCCTGTTGTGAAGTCTGTACAAATTAGGTTAGTTCCGGTCCAAAAGGAACTTGCAGTTTAAAACAGCCTAAAGGCCAGTGTTTTTCAGCCGGGGACAATTTTGCCTCCCTGGAGGACATTTGGCGATGTTTAGCGATAGTTTTGGTTGTTGTAAATTTGGAGGGGGTGTTACCAGCCAGCATTGGGTGGGTAGAGACCAGGGTGTTATTAACCATCCTATGATACACAGAACAGCCCCACAACAGAGACTGATCTAGCCCCAAATTTCAGTAGTGCTAAGGTCAAGAAACTCTGATATAAACATATGGGCTTAAATGCACAAATAATTTTAAAATAGTGTTGGATTAAGAAATGTCTATGTGCTCTATAGAAGGTGTAGGCAAGAGACTAGAGGAGCAGCAGACATCCTGATGCCTGTGGAAATAGCCCCAGGCGGCAGAGCTAACTACCTTTCTGTTGGGGAGGCTTGGAGAAGGGGATACAGAGGGTGCAAGAGGTCTTTTGGAAGCTGAGAGGTCTTCATGCGTGCCTGTGATGACTTGACGTCATTCTGAGTTTTAACACTGAGGTCTACAGCTGATAAAAATGCCAGTCATTTAGGAGATGATCACTACCAGTCAAGCCTTTAAATTGAAAGACGTGGTCTTTACGCTGGGATTACGAAATGACTCATGAAATCCAGAGACTACTTAAGGTTTAGAATCAGATTAATTCAAAGACCGAAAAAGAGGAACTATTCAGCTAGCTCAAAGAAATTATTGCATCATTTGCTTGTGTGGAGTTCAGGTTAAAAATAACCTTTAATCCTCATCAAAAGTGAACTGTCTTGTCAAAGAGAAATAGGAAGTTACCTCCGAGCGAGCTTGTAGGGTAGGGGAGAGAAGGAGCAATTCATCAAGGAAGAAACTGCTTGCTGTACCTTAAGAGGAACATTTCTGAATGGCTCAAGAAAATGTGAGGCTAAGGGGATGTGGACTGTGATGGGAGAAGGGAAGAAGGGGCCAGGGAAGGGTCTGTATGTTTGTGTTGGCGGGTGGGGTCGGGAGGCACGTGAACGCTGGGGTAGAGGTGGCTGGCGAAGGTGTCTGGAACTGTTGGGTAGCTGGGTGTTCTTTTGTTCTCAGTCTTGGGCAGTCTGCCTCAGCCTTGAGTGCCCACAGGGACAGAGGGTGAACCACAAGCTCTGTGCCTATTGGGCCATGAAATGAAACATGGGAAAGAGTGACCTCAGACGGAGCCCCAAAGCCACCCCAGCACCCCTGCATCACTGCAACACGCCAGGGACAAGAAAAGACATGTTCCTTGCAGGGTCACTGCTGCTGCGGAGACTATAAAGGGATGGGGAGGGACGGCAGGTGTCAGACAAAGGAGGCTTTTTGACCTTTCTGATTAACTGTAGATTCCAGCCAGCTGGCAGTTACCTCCTATTTGCCACTGTGTTAAAAATTTCATAAAGCAAAAAACAAACGGAGGTGCTCGAAATGTGTCCTGAATTCTCATTACAGGCACTCAAATACAGGCAAAGATTGTTTGGGGTTGTGGTTGCAACATCCTCTCCCACTGTCCCTCAAGCCTTGTAATTTGGGACAAGTCTTACTGTTCTGGAGGTGGTCAACCAGACTCATTCTACCCAGTCATTCCGGAGTACATGTGAATATGCATATTGTGGAAATCTGTACTGGAAAGATTAAGGGTTTTTTTGTTTTTTGTTTTTTGTTTTTTGTTTTTTGTTTTTTGTGTGTTTTTGAGGTCAAACTGTACTGAAGTCAGAGTAAATCTACACATCTGATCTTGTGGTTTTTTTTTTTAAACTCAAAACCACAGTAACTCTGAGCATAGTTTTTAGTAGATGAGCAGTACCACCATGTCCTGTGTAATAAGCAAAAGAAATGTGTTTTTCTTACAACTCTCTAACCTAGATGGTAGAGTAGAAATAACACAGGCTGGTCTAGGTTTAAGTTTTACTTCACCACTTACTAGTTATATGTCTTTGAGCAGTACTTGTCATTCTTCTGAGATTCAATTATTTCACCAGCAGAATAGGAACAATATTTTTTACTTCCTAGGACTTAATGTGAAATGGATAAGCTAATATGTGTAAGAGCCCTGCATAGTTGGTGCTTAATAAACAGTGTTTATTATTTATTATCACAATTTTTTGTGTGTATTAAAAGTACTGTCTTTAAGAGACATCATTTCATCAGGGACTCCATGTCACCTTATAGAACATACCAGAAAACTATACCATCACTGACAGTGCACTGAGCTAAATGCCAACACGTTTATCGTTAGCTTTTTCACCAAAACCCTCTGTGAAGCACTCACCACGCAGAATTAAAACTTGCTCACCTGCTTGCAATTTCTGTAAGTAGTGGGAAGTCAAAGATAATGTGTGTGTGCATAGATGTAAGTCAACTGTTAGAAAAACGCATGATAAAGAATATGAGATCGCTTGGTTTGGTTAGCAGGAGCGCGTAATAGCTCAAGGGAGATGCCGGGACAGCCGCCAGTGACTTCTGACCTACAGACAGAGAAGAGACTCTGGGAACTGAAAGGCCGCTTATCATGTTTCAATTCAAAAAATAAAATCTTAGACTCTGGAGTCAGAATCTATACATGGAAGAAGAGGTCAGGAGGAGTAGTTTTCAGGTGATAAACTGTGCATTTGGCAAAGAGCTTTCCGTGTGTGGCATCGGTGAGGCACGGAAGTCTTTTTCTGTCTATTCCCACCATGCTTATCCTCAAAACAGACGAATGCCTGGAACTTAATGATAATACCCTGCATTTATTTAACAGCTGAAATATCAGGGCACCTTGACATACAGGACCTCAAAGTCTGCCTGTCTCTTCATCCATCCATCCACTTGCCTACCCACCTACCTACCCACCTGTCCACCCATTTCATCCACCATTTAACCAACATTAACTGAACTCACAGTCTTTGCCAGGCCCTGGGCTGGAGGCTGATGCTACATGGGGGAGAGGTTCACTCTTACTCCTCAAAACTCTCCCAAAGCACCGAGAGTCAGACATAGTCAAAAGGCAGAAATGTTCAAAATTCAGTGAGTTACACATGCATTGGGCACAGAACAGAATTTCGATGAATACTGAATGAAAACAATACAAATCAGCCACAGGTGTGGCAAAAGATGCCCTTCCCAGCTCTCTCTGCAATGTTGAATCTGAGAATAAGGGACTTTGAGCCTGACTTCTGACAATTTGGGTGGAGTCACTTTACCAAGCCTCTCTTACAAGTCTGCGTTCTTCCTCTCCAGTGAGAACGAACACTGCGGCTTGAAGCTTTCATGGAGCCAGCGCTCCCCCACGGGCTGTCGTCACTTCAAGCGAAGGAGGGCTATTTACTGCATGCTTCATCACTGACGCTCCCCGTGGAGAGGACTCAGGAATCACATTCACTTACAGCCGCTGAGTGGGCTGGACCGGAGCCATCCGTGTTAGTCTCCCTTTATCTAATATGTGTGTATGGGGCAGTCAGGCATGTATTTTAAAAAGAAGCACTCAGAAAAGTTCAAAAATGGCACAAGTGACACTCCGAGTTCAATATCATGTTGTGATTTATTGTCCATTTTTCATCTGTATTTTGTATGTTTTGCCAAGGGCTTAGCCATGGATACTTTGGCTTTTATAAATTAGAATTTCCAGCCATGTGGAAACTCTGGTTTTAAACAAACAATCAAAAATTGAGTGCCATGCTTGTCTGTTTTAAACATTAGCAAAAACTGAAATTGATTTTCATATAATTGTGAGTTAAAATGACTTTCACCTACTTGGATTTGGTTTGCAGTTTTGGCATAAACTGGCGAGAGCTAAAATAGTAGTAAGCTTTCTTTTTTTTTTTTTAAATTCTGGTTTGGATTTGAGAGATTCTGGAGGTTTGAGATTTGAAAGTCATCATTATAAAACATTTCATCATCAATCAAATTACAGAGACCGCGGTGTACATGGTGTTCCATTCCAGGCTTGTGGAAATCACCCCATTAATTCTAATCCTGCCATTGTCACTGAGTAGGCAAAGAATCAGTCAAATCAACAAGTATTTATCTAGGACTTGCTACATACCAGCACAGTTCCAGGGGACTATTTGGAAGAGGAGCAGGAGAGTGTGGAAGAGGTGTAGATGTGTAACACACATTCCTTCATTATGTAAAAAGTTGGGGGAAGATGACAACCACTTCCTCAAAATGCGATCTGCCTTGATTGTCAGCTTTGAATAGCTGCATGATTTTAGGTTATAAGGTTGAACTTATTATAACTGCTTTGTACTCTCAATGTGAGATGAGTTATTTGGGGAAGAAAAAGCTGGCAAATTCATTATATTGGTTTGGTTCTTTTCTCTTTACAATTGCTGCTGATTTTAGCAGCAGCGAAAGGACGCTACATCCTGTCTGCTGAAAAGCACAGCAGTATAGAGAGAGCTTCAAGGGAATTCTTCCCTCCCTGGCATCCTCACTGTTGAGTGAGTGGGCACAGGACCAGCAAGGCCCCGCCTGCCAGTTGGTGTTATGTTCTCTCAAAGGCCCGCAAAACTGACCGGCAGGCAGATGGTTAGACATGGATGCTCTGTCTATATTCCTTGAAAAGGGGGAAGCGGCCAGGTTATACAATAGTCTGACTTTAAGAAACGGCCTTACCCTTTTCCAATAAAGAAAGCCGCAACTGAGGAGCCTAAGGGGCAGTTCCTCCTGTGCCACCCGGCTAGGGGCGTGTTTCACAGCACCTATGATCTCTCTAACAGCTTCACTGAGGTGTAATTTGCATGGCATAATTCACCCATTGTGAGTGCACAGTTCAATGAGTTCTAATACATTTATACAGTTGGGCAAGCAGCACTAGAATCCAGTTTTAGAATACTTCCAACACCCACAAAGGTTCCCTCAGGCTCGTTTGCAGTCAACCCCTGCTCCCGCCCTCAGGCCCGGGCAACCACTGATCTGGGTTTTGTCTAGAAATTCCATACAGTATGTTACCTTTTGAGTCTGGCTTCTTCCTCTTAGCATACTGTTTCTAAGGTTTGTTCGTGCTGTTTCATGGATCCGTAATTTATTCCTTTTTATTCCTGAGTAGTGCTCCACTGTATGCAGAGACCATTTTGGTAAAGCTCTCCATCAATTGATGGACATTTGGACCGTTTCAGTTTTTGCTGTGGTATCACTTGGTCACTGACCATTTTAAGTAAGATAAGACACTAGTGTTGAAATGGCAATTTGATCCACCCCTGATTTGAGTTACTCATGTCACAGCACCAGTTCTAGATCCACACGCTATCAAGCACATTGGAAAGGAGGAAGCTAAAATGGTTATTTTGTCCAGTGAAGGCTTCAGTGATGCCACATGAAGCTGATCTTAGCAGCTTGGAAGGAGCCAGATCTTCTTGCAGAGCAGATTTGCCCCCAAATACTCTTACGTTTTTTTTCCCTCTTATCCGTTTTCTCATTGTTCAAGTACCTCCCATTCTAGCTACCCTGCACTTCATTATTCATGCATGCACTGATTCATTCATCTCCGCCTGCTCCACAGATGTTTAGTGGACATCCCCACTGTGTTAAAGCACGTGCTAGGTGCTAGAAGATATAAAAAGGAATCAAACATGAAGATTATAACCAGTTCTGCATAGACACCCAAGTCAGGGTTTTGAACGTGTTTGACCAAGGCCCACAGTCAGTGATATATCTCACTTACATATGCAGACCTGACACAAATCAGCGGTGTATCTCACTTATATATACAGACCTGACACAAAAGTTTCATAAAATGATACTTTACCACATGTGATGTACTATGTTATTTTCTATCTAATTTTTAAAAAATTGTTGATAGCAATCCAGTGAACTGAGTTTTACCGATATTAATGGGATGCGACTTACAGTTTTAAAAAGCATCCCTGAAGTATTAGCACTTTAGGATGGGAGAATTGTAGGGAAGCTGACGGTGGCTGGGGCTGTGGGGGGCGTGGACGGAATAGAGACAGTGGGCACACGACATAATGCTGCTGGGAGCACTTGTCACTCTAGTTTCCACCAGGGCTTGGACCACAACCATCCCAGCAGTGAATCCTGGGTAATGGAGAAGCCGGGCCCCCCTGGCTTAGCAGAGGCGGGTGACAGAGGGGATGACAGTGAAAGGGATTTTCCCAACTCCTATAGCAAATGTGCCCTCACTTATTCTCAATGTACTGCCCTTGGATTGATAACGCTTCTCTGAGAGAAGCTAAAACTCACAAGAACTGAACAGACTTGATGATCTCCCTGGAAGACGGAACACTTCGACTGCCTTCCCCTCTCTTTCTGAATCAATAATTATCTTTGGCTCGTTCTTCTTTCCTCTTGGTCCAATCCTTTAAAAATTCCTTCTCCAGCCTGTTTTCTCTCAGCTGTCTTTCTTATGAAATAACTAAAACTGGGCACCGTAACAAAACAGCTCCTTTTAATAAATGTCACCCAAATCTTTTATTTGGTGGTACTTCTCTCCTTTCCTAAGATTGGAGGGGGACAAGGACTGTGTCATAGATGGCTTTTAAATAGGCAGGGGAGGGATTTAAAAAAGAAACACACTTATTGAGAGTTTATTACTGGCTAAGGATTTTACATACTTTGTCCCATTTGATTCTCAAAATGAGCCCATGAAGGAGGCACCCTCACTGCCATTTTCTGGTACAGAAAATGGAGCTCAGAGAGGTTCGTTAACTTCCCCAAGTTACTAGGTGGTGGTGCTGAAATTTCAGCTCAGATCTTCCGACTCAAAAGCATGTGAAGTTGGCAGTATCGACCCAGCAAACATTCATAGAGACTGTTAGGTACAGACATAATCCCTGTCCCGAGGGACTCATGGCATTGGATGGTATGATGCTGAAACAGAATGAGCTGGCAGCCGTGGGAAGCTGATTTTCGAGATCAGTGGGGGCGGGGGTGCAGGGGAGGGACTGAGGAGCTGGAGGTCAGTTCGGTAGGAGGCGGGGAGCTCCTGGAGGTTTCTGAGCAGGGGAGTCACTTGGCAGATGTGAACTCCATCTGGCAGCAGGCGAGAGGGCCTGGGCATCTGGCTTAGGGAGGCGGCAGTGGGAGGCAGATGAGAACATTGCAGATGTGGAAGGGAGCCTGACCAGACTTGATGGCTGATTCTGTGCAGGGATCAAAGCATCACGTTTTTTTCTCCCATTCACCGTGGCTGACTGGAGTGACCCCTTTCCCAGGCCATCCAAGATAATCCTTTTGGAAAAGGTCTAAGCTGTGCTGTTCCCAAATTCTGCCTTTGAAAGAAGCCCTGTTGCTTTTTCACCTCTGGCTGCTGCGGGCTTTGGCTGGAGGTCTATTTCCCTGGGTATCCTGAACTCATTAGCGTGTATGACAAGTTTAATTGCTCTCCACCACAACAAATTATTTCACATTTTCCCCAGTTGCTCTCGAGCGATCTTGGAACCTGTGATTTTCCTCGCCTTGGTCCAGGTTCCACGGTGCCAGCAGCTGTGCGGCCCCATTCCTGCAATATGTTCCCCCCATCTGCCACTACTTCCCACAGTGTTTAACTTGAAAAATCTTGAGTAAAGCTTTCCACTTTGGTGGATTCCCATTTTCAACATTTTCCTCCAGCTTCATAGTTTCCTCCACCCGAGGAGGAATCTTGTGTATCAGACACGCAGGGCTCAGATCGGGACTGCCCATCACTTTGACCTTGGTCCCTTTTGTCCCTCCCTTTGGCTGCTTAGCCCTCCCAGCCCTGGTTGCTTACCAGTCTCTTGGTCTGTGGGAAAGGAATGAAATGGTCAAAGGACTCCACAATTAGGAAGCATCAGGATCTAAAATTAAAAAAAAAAATCAGAAACAGCTCTAGTAGTCGGGGCCAGTTCTGCCTCTGAGAAGTGGCATGATGCAGAGGACCCTGTATTTTCCAACTACGACAGCAACCAGGATGGGCAAGCTGGAATGAGGTTCAATGGCTGTGGGACCTCAGGTTCTTTGACTGCAAAATGGAACAGAAACCACAGCTGGTCCTACAGTGGGTGCCAGAGTTGAATGAACTACCATTCGCACCTGGCAAGGCTGGGCATGCCTTGACCTTCTCATCCGTTATTTTGCCTTCGTATTTTTGGTTTGTTGGCCTCTGACTCCTCCAGAGCAGAAGAGGAAGTGGTCAAGAACAGTCGGAAGTTGGGGTCAGGAGTGCAGGGGTCAGGTGCAATCACTGTGCTCCGTCTGAGTTCTGGGCCCAGTCCTACCCTCTCCAAGCTATGTAACCTGAAGAGCTTACCCAATTCTTTAAGCCTTAATTCCTCATCTTTAAAATGGGATAATAATGGCTTCTGTGTTATTATGAGAATCAGGTGAGCTCGTGGTTGTGCATTGCTTGAGAGAGTCCCCGGCACAAAGTAGGGATGTGTTCATGATCCGATGCCATCCCATCCTCACCAATGCGCCCTACTGTTCCAGAAGTTTTTGGGAAAAAAAGGCATAGTGACAAAACCACAGAGATGGTAAAAAGCTCAGTGGTTGCCAGTGTCCCAAGGAAGGGGCAGGAGTGAATCAATGGGGTACAGGGGATTTTTCGGGCAAGGAAACTGTTCTGTATGATAATGATGGATACGTGACATTATGCATTTGTGCAAGCCCATAGAATGGACAACGCAAAGCGTGAACCCTAACGTAAACTATGGTGCTCTGTTTATAATACTGGTTAATTCACTTTGGTTCATCGATTGTAACACACATACCACACTGATGCCGGATGGTAGTAATAGAGGACACTGCATGGGAGGGGAGAGGCTATATGGGAATTCTCTGTACTATCTGCTCATTTTTTCTGCCAGCCTGAAACTGCTCTAAAAAATAAAGCCTATTACATTCTTTTAAAGGCATGGTAATAAACAATACAGTGTGTTATTCCACCTTACTTCCCCCCATCCTGGAGGAAATGTGCTCCCAATGTACCTGCCAACAGGTGCTGTTTTGAATGTCTGTCGTTGTTTGATTGTCCACCTCCCCCATCTCATCCTTCGCGAGGTTTCCCTCCGAAGGTGCCGTCTAATGGGAAAAGGGTTTTGTTTGGATCTGTCGTCATCTGACAGAGAAAGACAGAACTGTCCTCTTTCTTGGGAGATTTCTCCTTTTACAGGGACTAATGGGAAGAGCATTCAAGCAGATGCCCCATCCAAAGATGGGAGGGGAGGGACCGGGAGGCACAGTGAGAACATTTAGAACTTACCCTTGGATTGCATTTCAAACAGACGAATTCTTCTGTAATAGGTTCTTGTCCTAATTACAAGACATCATCTCTTATTAGCTGCTCTACTGGCCAGCAGTCAGCTGTAAATGATGATGAAAACCTCACGTTTCACAAGGGTATCTGGGTTCCCCCCTGGGCTGATTCTAGAGCCTCCTCTCTGCACTGCTCTGTTTGGCTTCTGCACATTCCGACTACTCTCAAGTAATATGATTGCCATTTTTCCTTTCAAATCAAATGAAAAGATAAGAAGAGAATATAGCTTGCATTTAACACCACAGAGACCAGCTGACCGCATATTCGTATAGAAGTATTCTGGATCCAGAACGTTTGCCTTGCTGAGATCAATATTCAGCCTTTGGAACTGAAATTCAGCCACAAGCTTGTTAATTATTCTCAGCATGGGACACGCCGCTATCACATCAACGCTGAAGGATGCCTTTGGAACATTACAGCTGCGCTACCCTGACAGGCAAGTGCCTTAAGCCGAAGGCAAAAAATATCAAGTGTAGAATACCTGTAGGTGTTTAAGAAATGGGCGTAAGTAATGTGATATTAGCTATTGAAAAGCTTTGAAACTTACCTCTGGGTGCTAAGCACAGCCCTCACCGCCCACCCCCAAATGCCCTTCTTTGAAGTTACTCTCTGTCCAGAGCCCTTGATGAAGGCAAAGGCTGATTTTCTTTTTAATTGAAGTATATTTGATTTACAATGTTGTGTTAGTTTCAGGTATACAGCATAGTGATTCAATTACACATATACATACATATATAGATATATATATATACACAATTTTTCAGATTCTTTTCCACTATAGGTTATTACAAGGTATTGAATATAGTTCCCTGTGCTATACAGTAGGACCTTGTTGTTTATCTATTTCATATATAGTAGTGTGTATATGTTAATCCCCAAATCCTAATTTATCCCTCCCCTACCTTCCCCTTTGGTAACCATAGTTGTTTTCTACATCTGTGAATCTATTTCTGGTTTGCAAGTAAGTTCATTTATATCATTTTTTTAGGTCCCACATATAAGTGATATCATATGGTATTTGTCTTTCTCCGTCTGACTTACTTCATTTAATATGATGATCTTCATTGTGTTTCTGCAAATGGCATTAATTCATTCTTTTTTATGGCTGAGTAGTATTCCATTGTGTGTGTGTGTGTGTGTGTGTGTGTGTGTGTGTGTGTGTGTATGCAACATCTTCTTTATCCAGTCATCTGTTGGTGGACATTTAGTTTACTTCCACTTCTTAGCTATTGTAAATGGTGCTGCTGTGAACATTAGGGTGCATGTATCTTTTCGAATTAGAGTTTTCTCCAGACATACGCCCAGAAGTGAGATTGCTGGATCATATGGTAAGTCTATTTTTAGTTTTTTAGAGAACTTCAGTACTGTTCTCCATAGTAGCTGCACCGATTTACATTCTCACCAAGCGTAGGAGGGTTCCTTTTTCTCCACATCCTCTCTAGCATTTCACTTATTATTTGTAGACTTTTTGCACATGGCCATTCTGACTGGTGTGAGGTGATCCCTCACTGTAGTTTTGATGTGCATTTCTCTAATAATGAGTGGGGTTGAGCATCTTTTTATGTGCCTGATGGCCATCTGTATGTTTTCTATGGAGAAATGTCTATTTAGGTCTTAGGCAGGGGCTGGTTTGATAGTGTTTGCTTTATGTGACTGGCCCCCTGGCCACAGCTGATTGGGCCATAGAGACTCCTGACCTCAGAGGAGAAATATTGAATGAGGGGACAGAGAGATCGGAGTGTACTAGGGGCCCCTGGAGTTCTAAGGTCATGTGAAGATGAGGCTTGGGCATGTATCCTGGGAAGCCAGCCACTTAGGTTGGGGGTGGGAAGAAGAGGTTAAGTGCCTCACACAGGGAGGAGTGGACGAGCGGGGAGAGCCAGAGGCAGGACTACACCATCCCCAGAGGAGGAACAGGGGCAGCCTAGCGGTCTGATGCCTTTCCAAGTCCCACGGGGCCCACTGAACTTCCTGTACCAGGATCCCAGGAGGGGTCCCCTTTGGCTCATAATAACCCTCTTATTAATTGTGCTTTTTTGGGAATCCATATCTGTTCCTTGCCACCAAATGCTCTGTGTGGAAAGCTCTCTGGTGCTGGGTGTCTGCCCATCAAAAGCAGATTTCTCCAGCAACTCATTTCAAAAATGGACAAGAGACTTGAATAGACATTTCTCCAAAGAAGATATGCAAGTGACCAATGAACACATGAAAAGATGCTCAGTGTCATTAGTCACTAGGGAAATGCAGATCACAACCACAGTGAGATACCACTTTATACCCATTGGCATGGCTCTTGAAAAAAAACTCCAAAAGGGAAATAATAAGTGTTGATTAAGATGTGGAGAAATGGGAATGCTTGTGTGTTGATGGTAGGAATATAAAGTGGTGGAATACTGCGGGAAAGCTTGTTAGCTCCTTAAAAAATTACACACAGAATTACCAATAGGACCCAGCAATTCCACTCCTAGGCATCTACCCAAAAGAACAGAAAGCAAAGTCTCAAACAGTTACTTGCACATGAATGTTCAAGTATGTGAATAATTGCTCTATTATTCACAGTCGTCAAAAGGTGGACACAACCCCAGTGTCCATCAAAACATTTTTTTGTAGGAATAAACAAAAGGTGGCATATCCACTTGATGGACTAAAACTGACACACACTACAATGTGAATGAGCCTGGAAAACATTATGCCTAGTGAAAGAAACCAGACCCCAAAGGACACATACTGTCGGATTCCACTTATGTGAGGTGCCTAGAGAAGTCAGATTCACAGACACAGAAAGTAAGATGGTGGTTTCCAGGGGCTGGAAGGAGAGGGAAATGAGAAGTTATTGTTTAATGGGTACAGAGTTTAAGTTTTGCAAGATGAAAGAATTCTGGGAAAGCTGACATTCTGGGAATGATGACAGTTACACAACAAAGTGACAGCATTTAATGCCACTGGATTATACACTTAAAAGTGGTTAAAATGGTAAATTTTGTTATGTGTGTTTTGCCACAGTAAAAACAAACAAACAAACAAATTTAGTAAATAAAAGGCAGTGGAGAGCCGACTCGTTTCCCTCCTTCTTCATCTTGTCACGGTCGCCGAGCCCTTGGCAAATGCTGCCTGATGCTTCCTCATCAGGGGGGCTCTTGCTGCCACATGTAAGTGAGACATGGCATCCTGATACGAGGGAGATTGTTGCGTCTGTGTTGCAAGCAAAGTGTTTTTCAAGAGCAGTTGGAGTCTCGAGTGCTAACATGACAAGCAAAGGAAGGATGATTTTGTGCATATTCAGTGGAACTGCTCACTTAGGAGCACACCAGTCTCTATCTTTAATGGACATTCTTTGCGACTTCTTCCTAGTTATGTGATGCTGTATTTTTTCTTACCATGTGAGTAATTCTACCCACACAGGATGCAAAGATTCCCCCAGGTTGTTAAAAAAATGTGTTAGGAGGAGGAATGTTCATCACAGAACTGTGTGATGAACAATGAAGAGTTGAAAACAATCCCAATGTCTAAGTACGAGTATAGTTAATTCTGATATATCCATATGATAGAATACTATGCAGCCATTAAAAACCATGTTTTTAAAGATATTGAATGATGTGAAGACATGCTTACAATATAATGCTAAGTGAAAAAGTGAGATGCAAAACTGGGTATTCATCATGGTTCCAATTGTGTTATGACCTATGACCATGCCTGTATAGAAAACTACTTTAAGAAAGAACAGTAAAATGTGTAAACAGGTAATTTGATTTTTTTCTTTACACTTTACCAGGTTTATTTCTATAGGGCATAATTGGAGTTACTTTTATATTAGGAAAATTGAATATTATTAATCTTTTTAAAAGAAAATGAGCTGGGTCAGTTTTGATGCTTAGAGGGAGTCTAGGACAGCACCCCCAGGACAGTTTTAAAGTTCCACGAGCCCTTGACCCTTGGCCTTTGACCTTTGGCCTGGGTCTGCAGCTGTCATGTGTGTCAAGAGCATTGATAAACAGTGGTTCCCAACCCATTATTCCTCCTGGAGACATCACTTTGGTGCATCATTTGTTCTGTTTGTCAATGATTGGAGGTGGAATCACAGCCAACCACCTGCTCCTTCTCCTAGAATTTGTGTCTGAGTTTAATCACTCACTGTCCCATTGACACCTTTCCTCTCTCTGACGCTGTCACTACCTGTCCCCTGCACTGTACCCAAAGTTGCACGGCCCCCACCTTCCACTCCAGTGTCCCACAGCGGCCCCTATTCTCCAGGGCTTTAGAGTTCCCGGTCGCTTGCTCAAAGAGATGAGTGATTCATGCTTGGAATTCCAGTGCTTGTTTATAATCTACCAAAAAGTTATCTTGGGGAACTTTGAATTCATCTTGGTTTGAGTCTTGCGGAAAAGAATAGATTACTCTTCTTCCCCAATAAAATACGTTCCCAGATGGCCATTGTATGGACTACGTAAACTATAAACAAAATAAAAGCCAGTGACATACTTCCTGGCGCTAGCAACACAGGCTTTATTACGCAAAGAAAATTAAGTCAGCAATTCAATCCAGGTGGCATTTTATCTCACTTGTTATTGCCATTTTTCTTGATGACCCCAGTACTTAGGATTCTGTGCAAATTAGTACATGTGTGCTTTGTAAGTCCTGTAAACCCTGCGATTGGCCTAAGTGTCTTCTCTTTTGGAATATTTAAAACATTGAGCCCGATTTGTGTGTCTTTCAAAGCACATGGACCGATGTGGAATTGTGTGATAATAACGTTACTCACAGTTATTAAACCTGTAACCATGAAGTGAAATACATGCCTGCAATGGCTCTGAGGAGCAGTGTGGTTTTGTTTTTTTTATTGTAAAATGATAATGGCAGTATATTCTTTGGCATTCGTTTCAAAAGCTACCATGTCTAGGCAAAAGCAGCGTATTCTTTGAAGTCTTTGGAAACAAATCACTTTCCTTAGCCAAAAAGTGGAAGCAACCAGGCCATTAAAATGATCATCTACTTCAAAAATGGAGACTCTAGAACACTGGAGCGTAAAATACTCCTACACTTAAAAGAGCACAATCTCAAAATAAAAACTAACCTAGAACACTTGCTAGAAAGAGCAGCCGATGTCGTCAAATTCAGTTACAGCAGCACAATACACCCTTGAGAGTCTTGTTTGACACTGTTGAATATTAAGACCATTTGGACACAATTATGGCTATTGTTGGTCACAACTCTGGCATGGCATTAAACTAACAACATGCTCTGGCTGTCGTTGTCTCAAGGTCAAGTTCAGATCATACCAGAGAGCTTAGCTACAGCTGAGGGGGTGATAAGAAACAAGTACAAGATCAAGACCATTTGCTATGGCAACTGAACACTATCGTAGCAAAAACATAATTTTTAATCAAAGGGATGTTTTATCCGTAAGTGGAGAATAATTCTAAATATTAAAAAACTTGAAAGAAAAGGATACCCAGAGGGGAGAGGCTGTGAAATTCCTCTAACAAGCAGCACTTTGTTTTCTGAAGAGCACAGCCAGGGAAAACCCCAAAGGCACAGAAAATGTCTAGCCTTGAAATGGCAAACTCCTTGACTAACATTTAGAGTCCATCCTAGAGGCTGGCCAATAAAGACAATTACAAATGAACATGTGGATAAAAAAAAAAAATCTTAGAAATGTAATGCACCAGGTTAAAAACATCAACTTTGAGTCAACTTTTGTTAATTGATTTTCATGTTGTTAAAAAAAGTCTAAATATATGATAGCATTTATCAAGACAGTATTGATTTATTGATTTTAATTTAACTTGCTGAATCCGCTGCTAAAAATAGGAAGAAGAAATAACTTAGGAACAGTAGCATATGATTATTATTTTTAACAGCTTTATTTAGATGTAATGCACATACCATCCACTTCATCTATTTAAATGTGCCAATCAGGGGCTTTTACTATATTCAGAGTTGTGCACCCATCACCACAATCAGTTATAGAACACTGTCATCACTCCGCAAAGAAACCCTTTATCCTTTAGCCATCAGTCTCTAATCCCCCTACCCCACCTCCATCACCTCCAGCCTTATGCGGCCATCAGTCTACTTTCTGTCGCAATAGATTTGCCTATTCTGGACAAAATGTGATCCTTTGTGACAGGCTTCTTGCACTTGGCATAATGTTTTCAAGGTTCAACCGTGTTATAGCATGTATCAGTACTTCATTTCTTCTTATGCCAAAACTATTCCATTATATGAATATACCACCTTTTATTTATCCATTCATTAGTCGATGGGCATGTGAGCCTTTTTGATGGACATGTTTTGTTCACTTTTTGACTATTATGAATAATGCTGCTATGGACATCTGCATATAGATGAAGATTTGTTTTCAGTTCTCTTGGTAAAATCTAGGAGGAGACTCGCTGGGTCATATGCTAACTCTATGTTTAGCCTTTTGAGTAATAGTAACATAATTATGGCATTAGGTTTTCTGAAATATTTGATCCAGCATGTATTTTTTTGTAACTTAAGCAGATAACCCCTGATGTCCTTATTATTAGCTATAGTTCACCCTGTTAAGGCAATTGATTCAGATACTCCCTAGGGTATGCAAGTCTCTCATTGCTCCGAATGATTAAAGTACCGAAGTTTTCTATATTGACTTGGTTTTATATATGTGATTCTTTAAAATAACATAATATGACATCTTGGAAATTATCCTACTAATTGCAACAACAGCTCGAGGGGAAGAGAGACAAAGTTAGAGGCACTGAGATGTTAAGCTGCTTGTAAAAAATCACAGCAAGTTTGTGGTGGCCTGAAATAAAATCTTGGGCCACCTGATCACCATGCCTATACCTAAAAGATGCAGCCCATGGTTGTCTTCTAACTTATAAGAGATTTCTCTTTATGGGCATAGGTCCCTCTTATTTTTCCAATATTTCTAGGACTATTGACAGTGTTTTCAGGTTTGTGTGTGTGTCTGTGTGTATGAAAAAATTAACTTGAAAATAGGTGTGAAGTCTCTCCTTAAGTAGGCCAGTGTGAATACTCTTTCAAACAGGGAATTCTGCAGTTTTCAGGGATGGATATGTATGTCACCCAAGCACCTTTGAGGAAATTTTAAATGAATCCTTTTCATTAGTTCTAGGGTTACACTCTCATTTTTATATGTATTTTTCTCTGTAAAAGCCTTTAATTCTTCTAAAACCTTTTAATCTGATAATCTTGTATCAAGATTTACTTTCCTGTAAGTCTTGGCATTCTATTCATTCGTTTGTTCATAGCCATTCATTTATTGAAAGCCAATGGGGGTTTTCAAGGTAGTAGGAGAGAGATCACAGAGAGACATTTGACAAGATGGGTGGAGGTAGATCTGGAAGGACTCTGTAGGTCTGATAGTGAGGAGTTTTGAGTTTCATTCTGTGCTCAGTGGGAAGCCACATATGGGTTTCAAAGGAAGAAGTGATGTGATATGTTTAAAGAGGATGCCGCTAGAATATTGGAAATAAAGGGCCATTGCAACAATCCAAAAAAGAGATGATGGTGGCCTGGGTTAGGGAGGTGACAGTGCAGATGGAGAGAAGAAGGCAGATTGGAGGTATATTTTGAGAGTAACCATAGGAGTGGAATTGAAGGAGAGAGAATCAAGCATTACTTTAGGTTTCTGGTTCAGGCCATGGGGTGCATGGTGGTACCCTTCCCTTGTATGAGTTAGACTAGGGAAAAGGGGTAATCACAGGTCCATTTTGAATAGAGAAAGTCTAAGATGCTTGTCAGACATCAAAATGCCAAATGGAGGTCATAAATGGGCATTTGTGTATGCCAGGAAGAGCTCAAAGGTGTGACTCAAGCCCGAGAGACAATTGCGGGCATTCATAGCCTGTGGATGATACAGCTGTGGGAATAGTAAGGTCCCTTTGGGAGAGAGTGGGGAGGGAGGAGAGGAGAGGGCTTGAGGCCAAGCCCTGGCAGACATTGAGAGGTTGGATAGAGGAAGAGGGTCTTGCAAAGGTGACTCAGAAGAGTCAGACATAGAGTAGGAGGCAAGCCAAGAATGTGGGTGCCACAGAAGTCAAGAAAGAAGAATGTCTTGTGAGGGAGGGATGGAGTAAGAAGATGGAGGTCTTGAGCAAGGCAATTCTAGTGGAATGACAGGGAGACAAGAGTAAAAGTTGGGTTCTGGTAGGTTAAGGAGTGAAAAGGAGATGGATCCAGTGGGTGTGTGGACAATTCCTTTGAGACGTTTAGATGCAAGAAAGAGTGGAGAAATGGGGAAACAGCTGGAGGTGGATGAAAGGAGAGGTTTCCTTTAAGATTAAAGAGAATGTGCTTATTCGCTGATGGAGATTAATGAGAGTAGAGTGAGAGAGATTTCTGGCTAATCGTTTTTAGTTTTTAAAAATATTACAGAGGGTCACACTGTAGGACTCATGGAGGTCTGCATTAGTTTTTTTTTTTTTTAATGGAAAGCTGGGGGATGGAGAAGCAGAGAGGAAAATGTTTGGAATTCTTATCTTGTTCAGGGGGAAAACACACTTAGTAGGGGGAGTAAGAATTGGAATTTCAGGGTCTGTTGAGGACCATTGGAGATAATTCATTTAAAGTGAAATTAAATTATCCAGTGATTGTTTGTGAGATAATTTTCACTGGTGCAATACACAAAGTTAAATAACAGGAGACCTTAGAGTGGGAACATTATTCTCTTTTCCAATTCTCTCTCTGTTAACCAAGGAGAAAGGCTCCGTGTGGTGTGAGCCCATCCAAAGCACTTGTCTAACTTCTACTGAAGCCACTTGTTAATCAAGAGAGAGCGGGCCTCAGGCTGGAGCGTTCCATCTGCAACTCCATCAGGCAGGAATTGAATCACACGACTTAACATTGCATCGTACTTAACTTTTTATGATTGTTATAGTTTTGTCACATGACACCGGTTTTCCATCTATGTCAGTTTCCATCTATGTCAATTCCTTTAAAAACGGAATTGAGTTTGAAAAGGGAGGCAATATAAAGAAAAATCTACAGTAAGTAATAACATTGGAAGTATGGGATGTGACCAAAAGGTGAGAGTTAGCGTCATCCACTTGTGTAAGTTAGCATCAAAGAGACGAGTCCCAGGGTCCCGGGGGTGGGGTGGGCAGCACTGTGGGATGGGAACCACACGGGGCAATGAGTAACCCAGCATCCCAGGAACCACCACACAGGCCAACCTAATGGCAAGTGTGCGTGAGTTAGCAGGGCGACGGGAAGCCCCAGGGCAGAGTTGCAGATGGTTGCACTGCAGAGCTCTATGCTGTCCCCCTCCACCCTCCACCCTCCACCCCAGCTGCTGCCTCCTGCTACCGAGTCCCTTCTTGCGTCCATCGGCAGCCACCTCCGCTCTGTATTAGCACTCTGCTTCAGGGATGTTCTCATAGCATTGAGTGGCAGCTGCCTGCCCTGCTGTGCAGGAAAGAGAGACACACAAGTCGTGGACATGTTTCCAACCTGTCTAAGTTGAGAATTGGCCTTTGGTCTTGGGAGGGCAAGGACAAAACCATTGGATGAATCAGAGATTTTGGAATTTTCCCAGTCAATGATGCCTTAAAGGAACATATCATTTCCTAAATTGAGAGTATGCCCTTCCTGGTAGCAGGAGGGAAAAAGTCCCTTTTCTTGGTTGTTTCTGGATTTCCAGCCATATACACAGACTTGCGTCTAGCAGAATAGGACCTTGTAGGGTGACCAGCGCTTCCCAATTTGCCTGCAACTGTTCTGGTTGTAAAACCGAAAGTCCCATGTACCAGGAATCCCCTCAGTCTCGGGCAAACTGGGATGGCTGATTGCCCTAATCTTAGGTCCAGAGACAAGTGTACACTTGTAGGGTGGTGTTTCTCTTGGACACTAAAGAGTGTCTGAACGGTTGTGTCCAGAAAAATGTTTTGACAAAGTCAAAGTGTATTAAGTGATTTCCTCATTCAGATTTAGCCCACAGTGAAAGTATTAAAACCATGCTGTTTTTGTGAATACTAGTTATGTAATGCATTAAGAGACGAGTTTGTTGCATCAGCAGTGGCTTTAATTGGGCTGAGCCAGGAAAACCTGAAAAGAACCATTCTTCAAGGCATGTTTATAAAACCTGCTGTGTTCATAGTGACACGTAAGCCCCAATCAGCTCCTTACAGTTGGCTCTGATCCCACGGTGTGCCTGTCTGCAAAACAGGCTGTGCTTACCCCAGATATTTGGGATTTGCATTGTGTGTTTCCTTAAAGTAATGCTAGCTGCTATGATAAACAACCCCCAAATATATAATTGCTCAACACAATGGAAGTTAATTTCGCATTCACATAAAGGCCAAAACAGATGTTCCTGATTGGCTGGTAGTTCTCCTCCAAGCGGTGATTCAGGGACCTAGTCCCCTTCCATTGGGTGGTATATCCAACATATGGCTTCCAAGTTTTGCCCTGATTACCTGCATCCAGCCAGGGGAAGCGTAGAGAGAGTGGGATAACTTGCATGAGGGTTTTGGTGGAGGGCCAGCTTGGGTGTGGCCCTCACCATCCATTCACATTCCGTTGGCTAGACTTCAGCCACAGGTCACGGCCAGCTGCAAGATGGTCTGGGAAATGCCGTCTCGCTAGCGCCCATGAAGAGGAGGAAATGGGTTTGGCGAAAGCTAGCAGTGTGTATCACAGGAGAGTATCTTCATCTTCCTCCCTATAAACCAGAGGCAGATTTCATCTTGAACACAAGAAACCTGGGAGTGTAGACGCAGTGGGATTGAATTCTGTTTGTTTCTTCTCTTCTTTCTGAACATACTCCCTCTTCCCACATAAGTTGTCACACCTTTTTTTTTTTTTTAACTCTAAAACCATAGCTTCTTTGGGCCAAATAAAAATAGAATCTATTTCTTCATGTGCCATCTCAAACTCTTTAGGAAAAGAGATGAAGTCCTAGTTATAAACAAATTCACCTTTCTATAATATGTAAATGACCTTTCTGGCTGAGCAGGGCTGGAAAGCTCCCCTCTCCCTAAGACTGTGTAAGACTCACGAAGGTCTGTATTCGTTTCCTACTGCTGCAGCAAATTCCCACAAACTTAGTGGCTTACAGCAACACAGATTTATTGTCTCTGGAGGTCAGAAGTCCAGGATCAGCCTCAGTGCGCCAAAATCGAGCTGTCGGCAGGGCTGCTTTCTGTCTGGAGGCTCTTGGGGAGAATCCGCTTCCTGACTTTGCTGGTTTCTGAAGAGAGGCTGCTCACCATCCTTGGCTCATGGTCTCACATCATTGCTGACCTTTGCTTCCATCACCACATCTCCACCTCTCTGACTCTCCTGTCTCCCTTTTTTAAGGACCCTTGTGATTCCGTTGGGCCCACCTGGATAATTTAGTATCACCTCTCCTTCCAGAGATCCTTGACTTAGTCATGCCTGCAAAATCCCTTTTGCCATGTAAGGTAATGTATTCAAATGTTCCAGGGATTAGGACGGTGAGAAGTTCTTGGGGTGAGCGGGAAGCTATTATTCAGCCAACCATAAGATCCTATGCCTTGGCTTTGAATGATGCTTAGCAGGTCTAAGCATACACTAAGAGGAGGAACAGGTATGCTGTATCATTGCCCTGACTGAAGGGGTGTGGGCTAGATGGTCATCTGTGGGACACAGGGGAATAGAATCCTCAGGGACTGTAACAACCATGAACTAATAGCATAGGCACATAAGAGGAGAAACATGGAAACAAGAGAAACATGGAAACAAGAAAATGCAAACAATAATCTGTGAACATCTTCATGGAAATTCATGAACATATGAGTGGAAGCACATCAGAATCCTTGTGTAAGGGAAAAAAATGGGAGGAAAAACAGAAGTGGTTGTTGTGGAACGTATTACAAGTAAATTAAAGAAAGATTCCCAGAGTCAATCACAGAGTTGGCACAGGCCATGAGAATGAGCAGGGAGGTGACTTCTGCTCTCCAATTCTTTCTTTGCTATCAGTTTAATTTCCCAGGAGTTCAAGAAAGCATTTGGGGGAACCAACTGACACCCTCAGGATTCAGTTCTGGCCAATAAAGAGAAATTAGTCTGCAGAAAGGAAAGGAGTCTTGGGGAAAAGAAGCCATGAGCTGTCATGCGTGTGCACAGATGATTTTGTGTGTAGGTTGGGGGAGAGGGGTGAATTATGTTTGTCCCAAGTGCTATGCTAGGTGCTTTACTGTCTTACCTTCTTTAAACAATGCAATAATTCTAAACAGTAGGTAATTGTATTAGTTATTTATTGCTGTGTAACAAGTTACTCCCAAATTTAGTGGCTTAAAACAATAACAATCATCTATTATTATCATCCCTTATAGTTCTGAAGGTTCACTGGGTTTATCTAGGGGTCTGGCTTGGGGAATTTGCAGGTCTGCAGGCAGACAGTAGCTGGGGCAGGAATGATCCTGAAGGCTTCCTTGCACACATGTTTGATACCTGGGGTGGCAACACTCAAACACTGACCAACTAGAAGAGCTAGTGGCTTCAGGTCAGCCAAACTTTTTACATGGTGGCTTTGGGCCCCAAAGTGGGGGTTCCCATATAAAATGTAGGACATTTGGTAAAATTTAAATTTTAGAGAAACAACAAAGAGCTTTTTAGTATAAGTATGTCCTGTGCAATATTTGGGACATACTTGCATTAAAAAAATTACTTGCTGTTTTTCTGCAATTCAGATTTAGCTGGGTGTCCTGTATGTTTAAATGCTGAATCTGGCAACTGTATTCCAAAAGCACATGTCTCGAGAGAAAGCCAGGCAGTGGCTCTGTTGCCCTTTATGGCTTAGTCTCAGAGAAGTCGGACAGTATTCCTCTGCCTGCCTGGATAGGGGGACGCCAACGTCACATGGTGAGAAAAGCATGTGGGATCTGGTACATATATATGTTTACTGGAAAGCTGCATCTTTAGAGTACCTTCCTTTGGTACAGGTTAGGAAACTTAGGTACAAGCAAATTTAGTGACTCAGTGAGGTGAAGTTGCCAATAAGTGGTAAAGCCAGGATTCAAGTTCATGGCTGCCTGGATCCAAAATTCATTTCTAAGGTCATGATTGCCAAGGACAGGGAAAGTTTTACAGTTAAAATACACCATCTAGACCTTGGGGAAGCAGATTTCCCAAAGGTTAGAGGAGAGATAAGCCAGATGTCACCGACAGAGACTTTGAAATGACTAATGTCTCCAGGGGGCTGGGACGCTCTCAGAAATGTCACTCTGAATCTGCAATCGCAAGTGATCCTTTTGCAGAAGGAAAGGGAAGGGAGCTGGTAAAATCAGAGGCTGTACAGGAAATCCTCTGATGCTCTCAGACTTTAAAAGGGCAGTAACAAATATGGGAAGGAAGAGCACTTAAGCAAGGACAAATTGAAATCAGTGGCGGAGAATTGTTGGACTAGCCGCAGGAAGCGTTACACCCCAAATGGTTTCAGGGAGAACGTTTGGGAAAACAAGACAGGGCTACACTTGCTGATTTGGGTCAACGACGTAACATTTACGGGTCAGAAAAGGAAGGAACTCTTCCAAGACAATGACCCTGAAGCTAAAATAACCCCTGGGACATAGGAGAGGATCAATACATATTGGTTCAATGCATGAATGAACAAGCAAATATATTTAGGAGGGGAATGAAGTTATGTCTGGACTGGCCGCAGTAAGAAAGCACTGAATTCTTTTAAATGGGGCTTTGGTGCAGAAGATCTGTTGCCTGGTGAGGAAGGGCTAAGAGTTGAGACGATAAAGAAAGAAAAGTCAGATGAGCAAACATCTGTCTAATGTCTAGAAAGAATACTTAATAATAATTAAAATGGATTCCTTGGCGAAAATTAGGACCACTATATTCCACTGAAGAACTGACAAAAGAAATTCTGACTCAGAAGTATCTTTGGTTTTAAATGGTTAAAGTGTAAAACATTGACATTTGTTTTAAAGGATTGTCTTCTTTTAGTACACTATGATGAAAAAAATCTTCTAATTCTGTATTTTCTTGCTAGGGAAAAACCTTAAGTTTAATTTCTTGCTGAAGAGGTATCAAACTTTAACTTTTACTCAGACCCCCCCTAGCTTTGAGGGTAATTTACTAACAAAAGACACTGTCTTGTAACTATTTCAATATTTAGTTCTCAGAAAAGCAGGGGACATTTTTGTGAATTAGATATTACGATACAATCAAAGATTAGTTTTTGGTTTGATTGTGTTGTTTTAAAATGTGTTGATAAAAGTAATTTGACTAAAGTGAGCAATAAAATGCTTTGTCTATTCATTTATAGACTTTATGAATGAATGCTAGAGTTTTCCCATTAAACCCTTGTGAGAATTGCATTCAAAATGCCTATAGTTGAAGCCGTTTTAGCTTCTTTTGGTATTCAGAAATCTGTTGTGGAAAGGTATAGCTCAGTGGTAGAGTGTGTGCTTAGCATGCATGAGGTCCTGGGTTTAATCCTCCATACCTCCGTTAAAAATACATAGATCTAATTGTCTCCCCCCACAAACAAACAAACAAAAAGTTTTTAAAAATCTGTTGATAGACACCAAAAATAAAAAAACATCAAATACATTTATTCAGTCATTATTTTTTTGAATTCCTACCATGTGCAGTCCGCACTGGAGATAGAGCAATGAACAGGACAAGCCCTAGCGAGCAGGTAATCAAATAAATTAAAAAAAATAACTTCAGAGAGTAATATATGCCATTAAAAAAAATCAAACAGGTGAGGAGATATGGAGTGATTGCAGAAGCTTTGATTTTACATATTTAGGTAAGTTTTTATAAGATGGTGACATACGAATATAGCTTAAAAGATAAGCCAGCCATTATGTGTACAAGTATAATAAAAATATATTATCCTTATAATAAATCCTATTAAAACACCGTATTTATTTCGTTCGTTCGTTCGTCATTTAGGATTTAGCCTCACAGAACTCTGGCAGCGGGCCAACTAGTCAACTTGAGGCTGTTTTTTTCTGTGACTTCTGCCCCATTCTGACCCAGCAGGGCAGGCAGTTGGCAATGATGTGATGTGATGTGATATGAGGGAAGGAAGGACAAGCTGGGAGTTGCAAGGATGCGCTGGAACCTGATTGGTCTCTCAACATCTTCAAGCCTCCATCCTTGGCACCCTTGGTCACAGGGCTAAGTGCACACCTGGCCAGGAGCTGGAGTTGCTGAAGGAAGAGATCCCATGAGAACTGAAGGAGCTACAGCTCAGCCGATGGCCAAGGAGACGAGCCAGTAGAGAACTATCAATGGGCACGAGCTGTGACCACACCTGGTGCCCGTACTGCCTTCCTGGCAAAAAAGCAGTAACACCGTGGCTTCTTTTCTGCCTTCCAAACCTCATACGCGATTGTGGGCGGTGCTAACCTGGAACTATGCACAGAAGGGTCTAAGCCATAGACCTCAGCTTAGCTGAGTTGACGCAATACGAGCCCATCCCAGCCGGTTGTAGGAACAGCAAGATGACCAGGGTGGCTTGCCTTCCTCATCTTTGCTCTGGTCTTGTGCCTTTAGTGTGGCTCTCGATGGGCTAAACTCAACACTTCCAACTCCTCTCTAATGTCTCTGCTTCCCATAGCACTCGTCCGCTTCTGTACACCCTATTATTAGCCATCATCATGTTTATTGTTTGCCATTTGTTTCCCATCCATAGAAGTTCCACAAAACATAAATATTTTTCCATTTTGTCCATGATGTGTCCCAAACACCTTGGACAGCCTTGTCCCAGAGTGAGCACTTAGTACCTGCTGTTGAAGGAAAGAAAACAATGGGGAGAGTGTGGGAGATGAGTCTGGAAAAGTGAGCAGTGGCCAGGTCGGGTAGCCTGGGTTTTATTTTACGTGTGGTGAGAAGCCCTTGGGAAGTTTTCCATGGAGGAGTCATGTGTTCTGTTTGACATTTTTAAAAGCCCACTCTGGCAATGTGTGTGTGTGTGTGTGTGTGTGTGTGTGTGTGTGTGTGTGTGTGTGTGTGTGTGTGTGTGAAGGGCTGGGCATGAGGGATATGGAGAGCCTAGAAGCAGAAGACCAAACAGGGGCTGACTGCAGTTGTCCAGTTGGGGTAAGAGTGACTTGGACTATGGTGTTGGCAGAGAAATGGAGGCAAGTGGTCAGTTTCAAGCTATATTTTGATGCTTGAGCTGTCAGGACTTGCCATTGGTTGTGATGTACAGGACGAGGACAGCTCAGGGTTTTATCCTGAAGAACTGGGTGACGTGGTGGGCCCATTAGCAGGCGTGGAGACTGGGAGAGGAGCAGGTTTGAGGAGACAGACCAAGATTTTCACTTGTTTATTCAACAAGTATTTACTGAGCCCCTACTGCGTGCTGGATGCTGTGCTGAGTATTAGGGATACAACAGTGAACAAACTAGACTAAAATCCTTGCCCTCAGGGAGCTTACATTCTAGGAGGAATAAACAATTATCAGGAAAGTCAGTAAGATATTGTATGTTGAGAGGTGATAGGAGGTAGGGGTTGGGGAGGGAGTAGGGAGTGTGAATGAAGGTTTTAATTTAAAATAAGGTGGTCAGAGAAGGCCTGTTTAACAAGGTAAAGACTTGGGGAGGCGAGGAAGAAAGCCATGTGGACACCTGGTGAAAGAACTTCCCAGGCAGTTGGAAGAGGTCCTAAGGTGAAGTCTGTCTGCCGTGTTTCTGAAACAGCAAAGAGACCAGCATGGTGGTGGGGAGAGCAGTGAGTGAGGGGGACAGGGAAGTGACGGGCTTCCTGGGGACATAGATTGGACCATTTCACCAATTTGTATTTGGCATGACATGAGAAACCATTGGAAGGGGAGCAGAGCAGCGACAGGGGCCAATTTAACCTCTTGAAAGGTATGAGGCACCCATCGGACATCCTAGCGGAGATGTCAAGGAGGAAGCTGGACGTGAGTCTGGAGCTCAGGGGAGAAATCTTAGCTGGATGTGGATGCGATCAGTGTGTAACAGTATTTAATGCCATGGGATTAGATCGGGTCAACCAGGGAAACATTAGAGACGGGGAAGAGCAAATAAAAGGCAGCAAAAATCCAAGAAGAAAGTGTCACACATGGAGACTCAGCCAATCTGTAGTTGTTCATGGTTCTGTTTCCTTCACACTGGGGGACCACTGCTTGGAACCATGCTTGATCTAAGTCATACGCAGTGCTCTGGGCGTCCACAATAAAAGAAACTTACAGATTTTATATTGCAATCCTTGGTAAGAAAAGCTGTGACTCTAAGTGGTTTCTGGTGGGCAGATGTAGCTAATAAGACCCACAAGTGACCAAGGTTCTCAGCTACAGGTACTGTCCAACCTTTGTTCCAGGGAGCATAGACTGCTGTTGGCAGAGGCAGGTGCTTTGTGCAATAAGGTCTGTTAAGGTCACCGTCAGCTTGAAGCTTTCGCTCCAAACTTACTCTTGCCAGTGCACAGATGGTCAGATATTGGCTGGAGTGTTCCTGTAAACCAGCTCTCCTAGAACGGAGGGGGTGGGAGGAACCCAATTTGTAGTGTTTGCTGATTTCTGTCTTGCAAATACTCTTACCATAGCTGATGTCAAGTTACCAGTGATTTAACGGACTCTCAAAATTCCTGCAATTTTCCTGAATTCCTGGCTCCAGTGTACTAACTTTGTTCCCTCCAAAACCCACGGCTAGGCTATACTTTTAAAGCCCCAATTCCCGTAGCTGCTCATATATTCTGCACATCCTGTATCCCTGCATGTTGTTCACACCGACGATGGCCAGGTGGCCAGCACAATGGCATTTACCTCTGGAATTCAGGGCTCCTTTTCTGTGACAGTCACTTTTAGCCATAACCCCAGGAAGACATCAGCGGCTGTTTTCTGAATTGAACTGCTGTCCTTGTCATTTCCAACTACAGGATTCTTGTCCTCACTTGGGATGGGCCATATATCCAGCCATAAATGACTCTTTCTGCATTAAGTTATTTTGAGACCTTTTATAGGGAGGGCCCTGAACTGGATGCTAGGGATATAATAGGCACAAATCTGCCCTCCAGGGCCTTATTGGAGAATCAAGAAGAATGGAAAGACTATCTAGGAAGGTGGTTGTTGTTAGAGTTAGCAAACATTCCATGCAAAGTGGGGGATAGAGATGGTGGATGCTGGGGGAGTTCACAGTAGGCAAACTCAGGCAAGCTTCCATGGGGGATGTGGGGCTGAGCATCACATGGAGCTTGGGACTGCGAGTCCATCTGCTTTTCTCATTTTCAGTTATCGCTTTGCATCCAACACCACTTTCCAAAGCACTTTAGTGATACACCTAATGCTGTGGACCTCAGGATTGATCGTACTTTGGAACAAAGACAGGCTATGTATATGTATGTGTGTGTGTGTGTATATATATAATTTAATTCTATGCACTGCTCTCCCCCTACCCCCAAATTCCACCCCATTTCTAAAAGTCATATATGGAAAGTTCAACATCCTTTGGGACTCATTGCTACTTAGGGGTGGATAAGGGATCCTTTACTAAGCAGATTCACCACATTTAGAGCCCAGTGACCTTTCTCTCATACACACGTTGTTTGGAGAAATGATTCAAGCTCAGTTAGATGGTCAGCCGGTTCCCTACTGGTCATTGCCGCCTCTTTTTTTTCCATGCTCATCAGCTCACTTTCCATGAAACATCACAGGTGGGTCATGTGGCTGGGAGAAGAAGGGAGACACAGCCACCCCAGAGTGCCACCACATCCAAGTCTCCAGGACAGGAGGAATTTTGTGGTCCATGGAAGGGGTGACTGTCTCCCATCACCGTTTTTGTATTTGTGATGGTGATCCAGACAAAAATGCACAAACCAGAAAACATCCAGACAGTGGGCTGTTGTCACTGGCGACATTGGTGCTGCATTCTTCCTCGCCCCTGGTGTGTATTGCAACACCCAGACTGGCGGCTCAGGGAGCCAAGTGGCTGATTGGGAGCCCCAGGAGGCAGCAAATACAAATTAATCATCAGGCCCACCGGTTCCCCTGAAACACACCACTTGCTAAACTGTGAATTTCAAGCCAACAGCAGCAATTTTCCACAGCTCAAGTCTGGAAAAGGCTATGAAATCACATGCGTCAGAAAACCAAAGTTGGTTTTTTTGCTATTTTGCATGGAGAACCAGAAGGACAACTCCAGCGTTCCAGATGTGCAGCAGCTGGAGAAAAGCATGTGTCTACAAATCAGCACAGCAGCTGCAGAGAGGCAACTGCTGGCGGCTTCTAAAAACAGACCCCTGACATTCTTCTTTTCTCTTGTCTTTTTTTCATCTGAACCTCTGGACTTACTTGTTTGGAAAGAAGTAAAGGAAAAAAAACTGGCACTCATTGTTTTGTTTTCTCAATTTTCTCGTCAACTGACTCATGATAAAAGAATGTCAATTTCAATCAATTTCAATTCCACAGAACAGGAAAAAAAAGAGAATTTATAGGCAACGATTGGAAACAAAGGAAACATCTGTTTTTTTAAGTATAATATTTCTCTGAAATAGTTCCCCCCAAGTACTTGGATCATTTATTTTTCCTCCCTGTATCGCTGTGAATATTCTGATTTTTCCAAGAGCCGCAGAGCCCAACTCAGGTGGATTTATTTGAAAAGACCCCTCCTCCTCTGGGTGGGGGGCCTTCTGGAGCAAAAGGCATGTGGGGTAATCAGGACTTCTGTCTCTTTTGTGGGGAGGACTTTGTTATCATGGGAAGCAGCCCGGGCGACTGGTGGAGGTCATCCAACCCTGGTTATTCTGGTTCATTTGTCATTTTACAGTGACAGTTTTCACTTTTGCCCAGGAACCTCCAGGGACATTTTTTACAACATTGTGACTAAAACTTAAGTCATGTGCTGGTGGCTTCCATAGACTAAAGATTTACTAGCCCCAAAGCCAGAGGTGGCTCCGTCGGTGGGGATAAGACTTCTGTAACCTGTGTGATGGCAACCAGTTGTCTCGAAATCTTCCAGCCTTGGGGTCCGCTGTCCTTTCCTTTCTATAGGATGCTCACTGGCTTGCAGCCCCATCCCACACTGAGGAACCACCTTGCATCCACTACAAAGTTTCTGTAGGTTCCTGATGGAGCCCTTGCGTTCTGCTCACCAGCCTCAGTGATTTCCCTGATACGGAGTTGCCCTGCTCAGAAGCATGCCTTCTTGGACCCTTCTCTTTGCTTCTCTCTCTCTCATCCACCCAAATGCTGAACGCAGCTCCCTTTCCACAAAACATGCTATCACGAAATTGTGACCGACTTGGCCGGCTTTCCTGCAGGCTTGGGAGTGATGGGGTGGAGTTCCAATAGAACATTACCCGGTCCTGACCTATGCCCGCCTTTGCTTCTTCAGACCCTTGGTTTCCTGCTTTGCCTCCTACAAATTCTCACTACATACACAAGACTGGTAAAGACTGGTGTGTCCCTGAGCGTGTGCGGCTGACCTGAGGACTGCAGAGAACCCCAGGATGTGTTTCGGCCCGTCATTCCAGCCACATTCTGTTTTATGTCTGAGAATTCGAGCTGGACTCCCAGGTTAGGCCTAGAGAAGAGCCACAGGCTGGGAGACCACACTGCTCAGAACATCCTTGCGGGCTCTGGGGTCCCAGAAGCCAAGGAAAAGTCTTGGGGAGACTGCCTTGTGTTCACTCCAGCCCTGACTCTGGCTCTGGCCAGAGGTTGGTGGCCAGAGCTGGGGATATACGTTTATAGGGTGGGTGATGGCTGGAGAAAGGGTGAGGGAGGACCTGGGGCCCAGAGGGAGGAGAAAATTTCAGTGAGTGGGAAATCGAATGTGCCTCATGTAGCGAAGGCTTAAAAGAGAATTTGGAGGAGGCTTGGGTGTGAGAAGAGGCTATTTGGCTTGGGGGGTCATTGGTGTCTGGTCAAAGAGGAGTTTCAGTTCATGGCATTGATAAGAGACCAGGCCTGTGATGTCCAATGTGGTGGCCACACATGACTGTCGAGTGCTTGAAATGTGGAAAGCTCGAGTTGAGATGTGCTTCAAGTGCAAAAAGCACACTGAACTATGAAGATTTAGAAAACTTAGGGGTAAAAAATGAATGCAATATGTATTAATTTTTACATTGATGACATGTCAAAACGATCCATTCATTTCAAATATAGGTGAAGTTTGGTTATATTAAGGTAAATAAAATATGATATTAAAAGTAGTTTCAACTATTTTTTTGGTTTTTTACTTTTTCAATATGATTGCCAGATACTTTCAAATTACACATGTGGTTCATATTATATTTCTTTTTTTCTGGGTGGTATTATTTTGAACACAAGCATTTATCATGATTTTGTGTGTGTATGTCCATCTCTTTCTCTCCGACAGATTAGTGGACTTTCTGAAGGGATGATGAAATGCATCAACCAAGAGTCCAGCTCCATCTGAAAGTTGAGTGAAAAAGAATGGTCCTAAGGTCTAGTGATAAAAGCCATTATAAAAAACAAACAAAAAAATCAAAATTTTCTAGGCAAAAGGCAGGGTGTTTCGTTGATTTAAAATAAATATTTTAGTGAGGGTGGATTTGTTCCAGCATACTGAAAATGCTAAATACCGTGACACCCCATTATATATTATAAGTAGATCATAAGGGAATGGTGGATCTGATCTCATTCCTTCATTCACTCATTTATTTACTCAAAAAATGTTTACGTTTCTTCAATGTTTAATGTAATGCTTAGTGTAATATAGTAGATACTCAGTGACTATGACTTGAATTAATTCGTGCATGCATTCTTGCATTAATATTTGCAGAACAGTTACCTCAGACCAGAACCTGAAGCCTTAGGGATATACTGGTGATCAGTGAAGATAGTCTGTGCCATCCTATTTCTATTGGACGCAGCTGGCAACTCTGCTGGGGTTAAAATCCAACAGCGTGTATACATTTTCCTTCCTTCCTTCCTTCCTTCCTTCCTTCCTTCCTTCCTTCCTTCCTTCCTTCCTTCCTTCCTCCCCTCTTCCCTTCTTTCATCCTCTTACTTCCTCTCCACCCCCACCCCCCACCGCCACCTCTGTTTCTCAACAAATGCCTTTAGCAACTACATTATTTTCTGAATGGAAGTCTGAATAGTTGATCTTGCATTCTCAATAAAAATGGATGCTTTTTATAAGAGCAAATCATCACATTGCTTTAGCGTTAAGTTGCCTGGAACTATATTAAAGCCAGTGGTATGTGGTCCATTAGCTGTACTGAGTTCTTGACCTCCCTGGGAGAAAAAGAAATGACATAAATGAGGTTTCTTTTACATCAAGCAGCAAATAAATGAAGGCCTTTGAAGAAACCGCCTACATGAAGTCTTGGAATTGTAACCACCCAACTCTCCAATTTGGCAAACAGAGGTTTTCTTACAATATAACCGTTTCCCAGACAATAGTTCCTCCAGGTGGAAAGACTGTGGGTTGCATGGGCCCAAGACAAAGGTGTTACTGATGTGGACACTTGAATTGCTGCTTAAGAAGGAACTTCCCAATGTTCATCTTGGCTGGGGTCAGGAATTGTTCTTGGAAGCTGTGAGGTCAGCCTTTAGTCTTTATGGATCCACTTATAGTGCAATAAATTTGCTTACTTCTCAGAAAAGTAAAAGGACACTTAATAAAATAAATTGCTTTTCCTTCCCTCTGGTTTCTATGAAAAAAAAATTTGTATTAAAATTCATTGCTCTATAGTGGTGTGGACATCCTTCCCAGAGGAGACAGAGCACTTTGGAGCAGTCATTATGATGGATGGGGAAGTGGACTCAGAGAGGTCCTAGGGCCCCAGGACGGCTCCCCTCGTCCGACAGCAGCGGGGTGGAAAGGAGACCACCTCTCCGTCCTGCTGTCTGTCTGCTCCCCACTGCTTGCCTCTCTGCGCTGTGTCCACCGCCTCCCCTTCTCCAGGAAGCCCTATGGGCACCAGAGCCACCCAGATGCTCCTGTGCCTCAGGGTACTGCTCTCCATTACAGTTTTTTTTTTTCAAGTTAATGAGAGGAAAGGATTTTCTTCCTCAAATATTTATTTAGGAACTTGGGGTTTCAGTGGATGCATCTAGTGACCATTAGTATTTTCTTATCAAGGAGCAGTGAAAATAAAGCCAAGACTAATTGATGCTCTCTTAGGTCTGCGTGGCTGTGATCTGAGTAGAAGGACAAAAAAGGAAGTACAGAAATTCCCCATGGAATGATCTCTCTCTCAAATGGAGGAGACCATCTGGCATCCAGAACCCTAACTCGGAAGTGGGACTCACCTCAATATCAACCACGTCATGTTCCAAGTGAGTCCAAGTAGAGGCTGGGGTTCTCATTGGCTGTGAACACCTCTGGCCATTTCAATATGTCTGGGTTTCTCGAAAGCAGACCCAGAGATGAGGATTTGTGTGCAAATGATTTATTAAAGGTCTTCCCCAGGGACTAGGGGAGCAGGACAAGGAGGGGGAGAGGCCGAGTACAGGTGTGCTCTCGGGTCCAGTCCCAGCCTCAGCCTGATCCCACAGGGAGCCCTGCAGTGTCAGCTACACCTCGGGGCCAGTCCACACCTGGGGCAGGAGAGCCGGCCTTTCATCCCCCTGTACCAGCCGACCATTCGTCAAGGGCCAGCCTGGCCGAGGTGAGCTCCCAGGTAGCCCAGCTCTGTGGCAGTGCAGGCTCACAGGGCAGTCTTCTGGGGCAGGCTGGAAGCAGGGCACACAGGCCCTGGGGATGGACACAGGAAACAGGGAAGGGATGGAGGACATCTTGGTGTGGGGCTTCTAGGCTCTTTATCTGGACGTCTGAGCTGGAATGTGTAATGGATATTTGTTGTTTTTTGGTTGCCCAATCTCCATTCTCCTTTTCCCTTGATAATTGTAATTTAATTGTTATTAGAATAATTTAACAATATTAAAGTAATAGTAATTTCAGGAAATTACTCTTCTTAGTCTGTCTCTTTTGGCAGACGTGGCTAACCGGACTCCGCAGGTGGGCATGTGCCCAAGGCCCAGGCAGTTTACACATTCCTTTCCCTCTGGCCCAGTGACTAGTTCAGGGATGGTGCCCTCACCAGGAGTCAGACACGGGGAACAGGAATGACTCTGGCAGTTTTTAAACAGAAAGATATTCAATGCAGGGAAACAAATGCTCATGAAATTGCTAGAAAGGCTGCAGGAGCAGACTGTGGCTGAATCTCCAGGAAAGATGCCTTTTGCCTTCCAGGGGTCAAGGTGGAGAGGGAGGAGCTCCCCACCTTGCCCTATTCCAGAACCATCCCATTCAAGAATATACCCAAGTACAATCCAGAAGCTTCCAGACACCCATGAAGCTACAGACTGCACCAGGCAAGGAACCACAGTCAAAGCAGCAGGAGAGTAGTTCCTGTCTCATTTCTGCCTTACAGATCTCATGCTACAACATCTGACGAATGACACCTAATTTGCATGCAGAATCCTAGCTAAGCATGGGGGTCTGGTGGGGGTGGGAGGCACTGACGGTGTAGATTTCCTTTTTGCATCCTTTGCAGCGCAGGGAGGCGTCCTGAAGGGGTCAGAAAGGGCTGTAAGGGTTGGTTCACTGTGACTCCCATAGATGCGTGCAGCGCCCCTCAGGTGACGAGAGCCAGCACTTTGGTTTGGCCAGTGATGGGGAAGAGAAGCCTCTCTGTTTCCTGCCGGAAATGAGTTTGAGAAGAAGGCTGAGAGCTACTGGAAACCATCTTGCCATTGTATAAGGTCTGAGAAGGAAGCCACTGCGAGGTGGAAGACAGAGCCCATTTGGGAGATCTAGAGAGATCCAGTCTTGAAGATGCCAGCTGAAGGTCCAGGGAGAGGAGGCAACTTATTCAAGTTCACATTAACAGTGAAGGGTGGAGCTGGGTCTAGACCACCAGCCACCTGACTCACGTGCAGGCTTTTCCCCATCCTGTGACCCTCGGCCTTCTTAGAACCTGCCATCCCGGCCCTGCCCAGCAGCACTCCTGCTGGCAGCTGGAGGGCTCCACAGCCCCTGTCTATCAGTCTGTTAAAGGAGCGGATTGGTCTGACCCCTCTGAGCTGGGCAGAAAAGCACTCAGAACTTTCGTGGCAAAAGCACTTCCGTGGCAGACCTGGTGGAGCCCGGGTGTGTATGAGTAACCCATAACTGGAGCCTGGCTTTGAAAACACCCTAAGGCTTCTGTCTGAGTGGCACACTGCAAAGTGGCCACACCGGTTCAGGCTATTTTAAGCTTCAGAAACCAAGGGGGGTTAGGCGGGGTGAACCCGAGGGCTCTCAGGGCAGTTGCGTTCCAGGCTCACTTTCTCGGTGCCTCCTAGGTCACCTTGGGCCCTTCCTCTGTCACCTGTGATCTTGCTTTCCTCTCCCGTCTTCCACCTGGAAGGATGGGAAGGAAGGATCCTTCTGACCTGGGGGGTGGGGGGCGGTGAGCTGAGCCAGGAGCGGGAGTCGGGGCAGGAGCGCCTCAGTTAGTAAGATGGGCAGGGGTGTTTTTGGCCAGACCCTGAGTGCTTCCCCTACACTGATTCATTTACATTGGTTTTTATAAAAACCCTTTTAGGTATGTAAACCGTTCTCTGCATTTGTTGCAGGAAGAAACAGAGGCTCAGAAAGTAAAGCGCTTGCCCAGGGTGACAGAGCAGAACTGGGATTAGAACCAGGTGGGCCTGCGTCCCAAATTACTATGCCCTGTGGCCTCAAACCCCAATGATAATCAGAGCTACCCTTGGCGACACGTAGACTACATTCTCTTCCTCCCAACAGCTCTAGAAGTTTCATTTCATAAGCCCCATTTTTCAGATGGAGAAACTGAGGCTCCACAAGCTTCAGGAATCTACGCAAAGACACGCAGTCCTATGTAGCAGGGCCAGGGCTGAATCCAGGCTTTTCCCTCTGTGACCTTTCTGCTATGCCAGACTTTAGTTCTCTGAAACAATTGCACAGGCCCCTGTAGGACTCCTCTTCTGGTCCCGCTTCATTTTATGCTGAGGAAACCGAGGTTCTCAAAGTTTGGGTGACTTGCCCCAGACCCGCAGCAAACGGCTGGGTGGACTGGAACCCAGACTCTGGACTCTTTGTCTGTGTGTTTGCAAACTTGTATTTCCCGACTCATGTTATAATTTCAGGGATGTTTTGTCCCCATTTCTAGCTAATCTTCATTGGGCAGTGGCTTCTACCACTTTGGCTTAGGTTTCACCTTACCCTCCATCACGGAGTTAATGATCTGTGATGGCGTGAAGAGGAAATTGGGTTAGGGCTTCTGAACTGCGATGGATATGGGGAGACTCGTTTTCAGAACACAAACCCTCCAGTAATACAGCGTTGAAGCCCATAATCTTTTGCCAGTGAGGTCCTGAGCGCAGCTACACTAAAACTCAAACAGCAAAATTCCTCTAGCTACCCCCTTGTATTTTCGTTACAGAAACAATTGTTGAAAGGCGGGAGGGGGCCTGGGAGGGTGAGCAGTGGGAGAGAGAAAAATCTGGGAATCAACAGGCATTTGATGTGATTTGGCTTTTCTTGAGGATTTTAGATGATTCAGGGTTTTTAAAAATTCTTTAAAATATTTTATTTTATTTTTATTGCACTATTGTCAGGTTACAATGTTGTGTCATTTTTTAGTGTACAGCATATTTCAGTCACCCATATATATACATATATTTGTTTTCATATTTTTTTCATTATAGATTACTACAAGATACTAAAGATAGTTCCTTGTGCTATACAATAGAAACTTGTTTATCTATTTTATATATAGTAGTTGGTATCTGCAAATCTCAAACTTCCAATTTATCCCTTCCTATCCTCTTCCCTTCCTGGTAACCATAAGTTTGTTTTCTACGTCTGTGATTCTGTTTCTGTTTTGTAAATAAGTTCGTTAATGTAGTATTATTATTAATTTTTTAGATTCCACATATGAGTGATCTCATATGGTATTTTTCTTTCTCTTTTGGGCTTACTTCACGAAGAGTGACGATCTCCAGATCCATCCACGTTGCTACAAATGGCATTATTTTATTTTCCTTTGGTAAATTTTATTTTTAAAGTAGACGATACAGTTCTAAATAATATGACAAATATGGTGGAAAGCCACATTTTAATTCCTTGATTTATGCCTCCTTTTCTGAAATCAACAAATACTTACTGAACACCTCCCCTGCTCCGGGCACTGCAGAAGCCAGGTGCTGAGGATCCAGAAATGAATCAAACCAGGTCCCTGCCCCGCTCTGGAGCCCACAGTCTAGTGAGAAAGACAAATACAGGACGCACAGCTCCAAAGCCGTGGGCACAGTGCTGTGAGGTGAACAGTGTCAGTGTCGGGACAGAGCGCGTGGTGGCCAGCGGCATCTCCTTGGGCCGGGAAGTGCGGGGTGCTGGGGCTTCATGGAGGCTGGGAGGCTGTGCTGGTGGGAGGAGGGGGCATTGCAGGCAAAGAGAGTGGCTTGAATAAAGGGCTGTAGCTGGAATGAGTGACCTGGGGGCCTGTGAGTGCGGAGGGTTGTGGGGGAAGGAGAGATGAAGTTAAAGAGCTTGGCAGGTTTGGTTTTGAAGAGTCCTGCGTGTTATGGAAAGGAATTTAAACTGTCTCCTGGAGGCAACGGGGAGCTATTGAAGAGGTTGAGCAGGAATGTGACATGACAGGGTTTCTATTTTTGAAAGTCACCCTGGCTGCCGTTGGAGGATGGACTGGATGATTAGCTAGACCAGCAAGGGGAAGCCATTTAGGGGAGGATGCCAGTGCTCAGTGGAGGGTCTGAAGCGGCACCACGTGTCCACACCAAAGACCAGAAGGTGGAGATAGAGAATAGAGGACGCATGGACTGAGATGTTTAAGGAGAAGAAAAGACACGTATCAAGAATGAGCGCTAAATTTTTTAATTAGGTGTTTGGGTTGCTGACATGCTACAAAAAGGGAGGGAGGGGTATCTTTTTTATGGTATACAGGAAGTTAGGAAAACAGAGAAAAGGGAAAAATACCCAGTAATCCGCTCATCATAGCATAACAAATCTGCATATTTTGATTTAGCCCCGTTATCCCCCCAAGTTTGTAACTCAAAGTAGATGACACCTTCTCCTCAGTGTTGGATGGTAATGAGAATGCTTCCTCAAGCCTGTGGAAGACACACTTTCAGACCCAGTGCTGGAGGCTCCATCCTCATTTCTTATTTTAAGGCAGGCCAAATTGCTTGCATATCTAAGAACCAGTCACTTTGACCTAGGACTGGACCGGGAGCATTTTACTGTTTCATCTGTTCCATAGCTTGGTGCATCCAATTATTTGTTCTCTTCTACCTCCCCACCGGCCATAAAAATGATCAAGTTGATGGAACATGCCTTTGTGTCCTAGAAAATTCATCCTGAGATACCAAGAAATGATTGATTAATCCTTGCCGTGGTCAGTGAGGCCCACTTGTTGGAGAAGCTGGTGGGGAGACTGGAGATTTTTTTTTCGGTTAATGCTCTGGTGTTTTCACTGCCAGGATATCCTCTGAGCACAGTTCTGCTGCCAGCCTTGCGCCACGGGGAGTGTCCAGAGTGGAAAATAAAAAGTAATTGATGATGAGAAGCCTACGGAAAAGTTGTCTTGGCTCTAGCGGGCTCTTGTGGGTCAGAACAATTCACTGTGAGCAAGCTCTGTGTTTTGCAGAGGCCGGGAGAGAAAGCTTCACGTATTATGTAGAGGAAGGTATTAGGCAGGGGAAGGTATTAGCAGAATGTCAGCAGACTTGGCCTTGAATGAAAGGCCTCGGGAACAACCAGACAGTGGCCTTATTCTGTGTTATCAGGATGGAGTGATCTTGGGCAAAGCAGACATTTGATGGAGACAGCCAAGCCTGGAAAGGGAGCCAAATTAGCTTGCTAACTCGGAGCTAAGATGTGGTTCCAGTGGAGCCTTGGCAAATACGAGGCCACTGGCTTCATTCCTCGGCTTCTCCCTGCTCTCCATGGCCACCAGGAGACTTCCCTCTCTGGAACAGCCTCTGGGAGGAAATTCAGTGATCAATGGATCCAGGGCAGGAGGGAGATTAGAAGCAGGAGAGGGGAAGTGAGAGCTGGGAAGACATTGTTGACCAATGCAGGGGTTGGAACCGTTTTTATCTGTCACATGCCCTTGTGCAGGGAGAGCGGGATGGTATCCAATGGTATGTCCCCTGGGGCTTTGCCCAGGCTAATTTTACATGACAATGGCTGCTCTGTGTTCTTTCATGGAGCCTTGGAACGATTTCGCAGGCCCCATGTGGCCTGGTGGCCAGAGTTGGAAGCGACTCCCTCTTGGACTTCCGGTGGCAGGCACAGGACAAGGGTCTGTGAGTGACCTGGGAGTTCAAATGAGCATTATCCCTGGCTGCTCCTGCTTTTCTTCCAGTAGGGGGCCTTTACGGGTCGCAGGAAGGGCTCTCCACGACATAGTGGGCCACTGTCCCTGACCACTGGGCTCTTTCATGCAGGCTGGGATGAAGGTTAGATTTTCCACTCCATGTGGCCTCACCAGGAGATTTTGCAAGACAATGTGTCAGAATGTTTGTGTGGCTTCCTGAGGGCCGAGCCCTTCACTCTTTGTCCACGTGAAGAGGCCCACTGTGGCCAGGGAGAGAAAGGTGCTGGGGAGCCAAGACGAGGCTTGGGCCAGGCTTTGTGGTCACCCAATTTGCAAGCCTGTTTTGAAATTTGACTGGTGTCTTTAAAAATAGATAAAGAAAGCCGAATAACTTTTTCTTTTCTTTTTTTTGAAAGGAAACCACTGATAAAAAAAAATTGTGACATCAACAAAGAAATATGTAAGCACTCTGTTCTTTTGAGAGCAGTAAAGGCAGCGAACAGGGAAATGCCAGAAGCTGTGACCCATAGTGAGTGCTCTTGTCTCACATCTCATTTCCATTTGCACACAAAGGGGAGATTCTTGTTTTCAAGTTGCCTTCGGAAAAGATATAACTCAGCGAAGGAAATGAGCTAGAATTATTATTATTATTATTTTTACCTTGTTCTTGAAATTGGAATAGCATTCCAGTGCATCTTAATCTCTTATGTCAACACATGGCCCGGAGAGCCTGCCTAGGCCCACATCACACCGAGGGCATAGGCGTCCAGGTAGGAATCTCTGCATAAGGAAGTTAATCTCCATTAACCCCATGGGCTTCTCCACGTACAGGGCCCCTGGGCTTCCTTTGTGCTATGTTCCTGGAGTGTGTGATTCCTGAAGCCAGAGACGGAACTAAGTAAGGCCTTCCTGACTCTTCTGGTAGCAAGTGACAGAAACCAAACTGACATTCCTTTCTAATCACACAAAGAGGACAGGAAGGAGGGGGGTTGAAAGCACTTAGCTGGGAAGAGGCCATTCCTTTCCCCCAGTTTTTGCTCCTAGAAGAAAGGGAAGAGGAGCAATGTGGGTAGAAATAAGAGACTGCCACCACAGCCTCTGCCTTAGAACCCAAAGGGCACAGTGGCATCCACCTCCTCCATCCCCACAGCCTTGGATGCTACTGCTTGTCTGCGGTCACGGGGTGTCTCCCACTCGGGAGCTTTTCTTTCATCTTAACTCATCTCTCCCCCGCCTTTGAGCACATGGCATACATCCCACTGAAAATCCTCATCTTTCTAATGCTTTTTCTAGGAAGACCAAAGTCCACAAAATGGCCTTGGACCAGTGATAACCCAAGAGTACTGAATAGGTAGGATGCTGCAGTCTTAGAATCTTGCATCAGGGCTGAAGCTGGTGCAGCATGGAGATGCAACTCAAAGTGCTTCCCTTCCCATCTCAGTCAGATCACCTGTTCCCACAATTTCAAAGCGGGGGGCTTCTGACTATAGTTACTTTGAACTGCTTCAAATCATTCCAGACTCAATAATTACTGACTTCTTCCTGAGCTAAGGAATGGAAGAGGAGACTGGGTTTTGCTTTGATTCTTCATTGCATAGAACAGAGACCTACTCAAGTGAGCTCAGATAAAGATTCCTACGGTACAATTTAGTGGAGATTCAAGAGTCGAGCTGTCTGAGCACTGGGCATCACAGAGAATGGAGATGGGAGATGACTCTACATTCATGTGAGGCGTGTCAGTGGTGGGTTTCTTCCTTTTCATAGTACTCACTGGAAATGTATGGGGTCTTTTGGCTTTTGTTTTCAGCTCTAAACTCCTGTTAGGCTACAAGAAAGATGTTCATATCATTCATAGCTATGTCCCCCCAGACCAGCCCAGAGTGAAGACATACAAGGAAGTGTCTCTTGTATGTTTGTTCAATGAGTTTATGAATCTTCACCATGTGCTCCACCATGTCAGTGACCAGCTAACTCTGTGTGTCTGTTTCTATCGGGTCTGCTTCCCATGTGCTCCTCTGGTTCCTCTGAAGACCCAGTTTCTTCTCCCATAACTCTGGATTGTCCCTGATCCATCATGATCTTCTCCACGTCTTCTCCATCACAACCTTTGGGTTTTAGCTTCCACCACTAACTGGCCAATCCTATCCTAATTTATTTGCCCAAACTTTTGAGAGGGAGGGAAGGAGGGAGAAAGATGGGGAGAGAAAACCAATTAGCCAGGTCATCCACCTGTACCAAGTCATAGGTCAGGAGCCAGTCAGAAGATGGGCTGTTCTTGAGTCTGAGGCCCACTTTGGTTGTCAGCTGAGGTGAAGGACAGGGGTCAGTGTCAACTGGTTTAAAACATAAGTTTCTAGGCAGCAGGGCCTGTGGGAAAGGCAATTTCTTGAAGACCGGAGTATGAGTGCGACAGGCAATTTTTGACCTTGTTTTCTTGTGTGCTGGGTTATTATTATTATTTTTTTTTTTACCACGATCTGCTCATTTTCCTTGGGAAATTATATTTGTAAGACTTTTCTGAGGCCCAAGCTAGGGATGCATTTTATCAAAGAGGATTTGTGTTTGCTTCTGCCGGGTACTTAGCAGTTCAGGACCTCTTTCAATTATATGAATGGCTTAAGATTTCTTTGACCATCCAGGTGGTGTGAATTCAGGCTCCAGTAGTGGGCTGAATGGTGGTCCCCCCAAAAGATATGCCCACTTCCTAATCCCCAGAATCTATGAACGTTACCTTATTTTGAAAAAGGCTCTTTTGCAGATGTAATTAAGCTAAGGATCTTGAGATGAGATCATCCTGGATTATCTAAGTGGTTCCTAAAATCCAATGACAAGCATCCTTATGAGAGACATACGGGAGAAGAGATAGAGGAGTAGGGGAGTCAGAGATGAGAGTGATGCAGTCACAAGCTAGGGAATGCCAGTAGCCACCAGGGGCTGGAAGGAAGACAGCCCTGCTAACACTTGATTGCAGACTTCTGGCCTTCAGATCTGTGACAGAACAAATTTCTGTTGCTTTAAGCAGATTGTGGTATTTGCTACAGTAGCCATTGGAAACCAACTCAGGCTGCAGATCCACACAAGGACTGACCTGTTATCACAACTTCTCTAGGACTTTTCCCATCTCCCTTCCCTGCTTAGCACCTACACAAGATTCTTTGCTGTCCTCTGGGGGCAGAGAATGTCAAAAGTTGTGAAGCGTATTTTACTTGTAAATAGCCTGCCACAATTTCATGGATGTCGGCAGAAGATACAAGATTCCTGGGTCAGAGACAAAGGACATTGTATTACTCACTGCAGTAGCTGTAGCCAGAGTATCAGCATTTGTGTCAGTTCCATGCACCCCAGTTCCCATATGTGAAGACACAGTGAGTTTGTCTTAGGAAAGGAATTTTGAGTTTAGGGAACTGAAAGTTTTATATTGGTCAGTAAACAAACATGCCTGCCTTTTGCATGACAAGGAGACATTATTACACAGGAAAGTAAGTCTGCTTATCATTTGCTGTGGAGGGAGAAACTATACTTCTAAGGCTGTTCATTATACAAACATCTTTGAAAAAATAATCCGGAATGAAGGCAGTCAGTGCTTCTGCTCACAAGATGTGTAGAAATGGAAGAGAATCACAGAGAATTGTCTCCTCGCAGAGAGGTGGGGAAGAGGGGGCGGGGTTTAAAACTTCTAGTTCGCTCTTGGTCCCAGGGTGTAATTGTTGTCAATTGCTGCATAAGACAATCTGCTCTATCATGAGAAATGGGCCAGGACAGCTCACGTATACCTGCCTCGTGGTAATATAGACAGTAACATCAGGACTGGGCGATTCCTTATATGAAATGGCAATGAAAACAATGCACTGGCTTCCAGGGCTGTGATGATCTGTGCTTCACAAACTACTCCGAGAAAGAAAGCGATTGTGGCCTATTGTCCTGCAAAACTCTTGGAGCAACCATAGGCCTGGTTTATAAAAACGGTGAGGGGCTTTCCAGGGTGGCTGCTTTGAAGACGGCCTCATTTATTTGGATACAGGGTTCAGTATGATTGTTACTCAGCAAAACAGCAAGCTCACTGGTTTACAATTTGCCCTCTTATTTCCTGAGAGCCTGCCAGCAGTAGATCGTGAGGGGGAAAGCAGGCAGAAATGCCGTCCAGGGATGAAAATAAAAGAATGCAAGCTACACTGGGGACCTTTCTTTGCCCGCACATTGGCACATCCCCACCTGCAGGGGCTTGGTAGCCAGTGCTTTGCTCAAGGCTTGGGTAGAAGCAGAAGGGGCAGAATTTGGGAAAATCCCACCATGGCCCCGTCATTTGTTTTTATTTGTTGTTTCCGTATTTGCGGTTCTTTCTGAGTTAGGAAGCTCCTCCATCCCCTGCCTCTGAGTATTTTACCACCTGCCCACCTATGCAGCCCCTTCCTTCAGAGTCCTTTTGGGAATGGAAGTGCTCAAGCCAAGACAGAGTTATACCTTAGTTCAACAAAAGTTGATTGTTTCATTGATTCCATGGGTATGAGACCGAACTCTGCTGAGGCAGAAAGCCACTGAAGGAGCAGCAGATAAAATGCAAGTATATCAGTTGACTGAGCTAGGGGGAGAGTCAGAGACAGAGAGAGTCAGAGAGAGACAGAGAGAATGAAAATCCAGATTGCCTTTGTTAATTGAAGTAAACATTTCTCAGTTCAATACCTAATCCCGAATAAACCCAAGCCTTGAGATGTGAACTTTCTTTTTCTTCTTCTCTTTTCCATTTTTATTTTTGAGAGCAAAGCACATGTTTCTCCCTGCGTCAGCAAGCGGGGCAAATGCTGGGTTTGAGGCAACCAAAGGACATGAACTTGAACTAAAGCTTGAAAATATAGACTGTCCTAGATACAATCTCAAGATTAGGAGACATTTTGATATAGAGCTGAACATAAGTCTTTTCTCCTCCAAAGAACTTGTTACCCTTCGTTCTGGAAGCAGAAAGGGATAGTCCGTATTTCCCAGGGTTAAAAAAAATTTCTTTAAGGCTCCAAATGAGCAAAAAATCACAATTTTCCCAAGAGTTATTTTTGTTCTTTATCTTGGGGCAGGGAGGACGTTAGACCTTGAGTTGGAAGGTACATTTGTAAGCGTGAAGGTGTCTCCAGGGATGGCAGCTGCAGGCTTTACTTAGAGTTTTCTAGGAATGCACAATGACCCTTGGTTGCTTGAATTAACTTGTGGTCCAGTGGCATTATGTGTGGTCACATGTGAACTACTGAAGCTGGCGATGTAGAAAAGAGCCTGGCCACCATCTCTGCACAGATCCTGTAACAAGACAAAGGGCCTTTATACACTTACTCTGCTCTAGATCAGGTCTGAAATCTTCAGAATGAGGCCTGAGAAAGCAGGCTAGGCCAGAGGGCAGGGCCCAGCCTCAGCTGGACAGTCAATCTGGACCAGCCTCTGGGCCAGCTAAACTAAGAGCAGGATGGAACTTTAGAAAGCATCCATCCTCACTGCACAGTAGGGGCAGGGAGACCTGGAAAGGAGAAATGTTTTCCACAAGGCTTTGTGGTCACTACATTAGTCTGGTCCTCCAAAAAGTAGACTCCAAGACAGGATTCCAGATGCCAGGATTTTATTAGAGGAAACACCTGGGTGTGGGAAAATGAGGAGGGAACAGGGGAAGACCACGGTGCAAGTCTGGTCTGAGTGAAATGGTGAGCAGAACGTCTTAGACTTCTGTGTAGCCCAAGGAAGGGTCAGCAAGGCTGTGTGTCTGTGTGTGGGGGTATCCCCACCAGAGTCGGCTCAAAGAGGAGTCTGCTGTCTCCCAGGAGGGGGACTGCCTTAGAATCCAGACCATTGTCATTCACTGGCCGGGAGCAGTTGATGGGATATGTGGCTTCTATGCAAGGCCAGCGATGGATTCCAGCATCAGCAGCTGGGGCCCTTGGTCCTTGCTGATGGAGGTCTGCTGATGCATTCTCATGGCCACTTCAGTGCAGTTGGCCTTAGAGTCACAACTGGTACTCCTCCTCTCCCTCCTCCACTAGCCATTCTAAATCGGTCTCACCCTCAAGACCTTGGCAGGTCTTGGTGGCATCCTTGGTGGTATGACCCAAACCTGCATTCCTAGGTGGATCTGAACACTTGATAGCATGCCCTTTTCAGCCCTCCACCCCCAAATTGTAAAAGCATCCATTTTTCAGATTATCAAGTTCAATAGCTCCGGCAGTATAACAATTTCTCTCTTCACCTGCTGATCCTTGGGCACAAGGAGTTCAGAGTACACAGCCATAAATTATAGTTCAGCAGGAAACTTGCCCTGTCTTCTGCCAAGAGTGGGCCCCTTTGGGAGACCAGAACCTTCAACCAGGAAGAGTCCAGAGTTGCAGGAATAGAAGCACAAGATCCCCAGTGGGTCACTGGGAGTGATGGGTGAGTGCGGCTACTGCTGCGTCTTCCCCCTGGTTTCTGAACTCCTGTATCCTTCCTACTGAGACACAGGTGAAAGTAGACTTATTCAGGGAGATGCACACTCCAGAGACAGAGTTCAGGCCGTCCCATCCCACTAAGAAGGGAGAATGTCCAAGAAGTGTGGGGGTGGTTAGTTTTTATGGGCTAGGTGACTTCATATGCTAATGAGAGGGAGGATTATTCCAGCTATGTTGGGGAAGGGGTGGGGATTTCCAGGAATTGGGCCCTGCCCACCTTTTAGCCTTTTACAGTCAGCCCAGGAACTATCATGGTGCCTGTGGGTGTGCCATGAGACGCAAGGTCTACTGGAAGTCAAATCTTCTGCCATCTTGCTTCTAACCAGCTACCCTATCCTCAGTTGCTATGTCATGTGGTTGTGCCCTGCCCCTTCCCTCTTGTCTCACAAGGACAGATTTTAGAGACTTTATCAAGCTCACAGGCAGGTTGGAGGACCATATTTTGTTTTGTTTGGTTGTGACTGCTTGTTTATAAAGTTAGTGTGTGTGTCAAAATTTGGCTAGAACTTCTGGATTGTGGAGTGAGAGACAGCGCTCCCTTATTGCAAACTATTTAAAGCTACAGATGGAAAACATGACTATAATTGTGAGCCATCAAACTGGCTTAGAATAGACCACAATAGAGAGAAGCACTCTTCTGTCCTCTCTGATTGGAGGGATGACAATCACCTTTCACAAACACTAAGCCTTCCCAAAGACCAAAAGACACAGTGGCGTTGCACCCTTTGTGGACTGATTGAAGAGGAGGGAGGAAGGTTTGTCATTTCTTGTGCGGGAGGGGGTGCCTGACCCCATGCCTGATGGTTCTTTTCAGAGGATGAGATACAGAGCATTAACAAAAAATTAATCAGTCCATCTGAGAAAGAAGTGGAAAATTTTATCTGAGCCAAATTTGAGGATGATAATCTGGGAAGAGCATCTCAGAAAGCTCTGAGAACTGTTCCACTGGTTAGATATCAAAGCACAGTTTTATAAGTTTTTTGAGACAGAGAGATGTACATCAAATGATGTATTATTGACAGTTTACATAATCCAGATCTAAGTATCATCCTGGTGGGTCATGTGGCCCCTTTCAAGACCAAGAAGGAATATTATCTGTTAAGGAGTTGTCTTGTTGATGCTGGTTGGGCAGGTATCCTGCCCTCGGGGGAGGTTTGGTTGATGCACAGTTGGAAGAGGAGTCCAAAAGCACAGGAGAGTTTTTTATGTTTAAATTTTTCTTGTCTTGCCATAAAATATAAATTTTGTATTACAGTAGCAGCCTGCTTTCATCTCTGGGCCCTCATTACTGGCCTGGGGTCCCAAGTAATATCGACATTTACAAATGCAGCACTGCAGTACAGGAAACCCCAGAGCGCTCATATGGCTAACATCCTCAGATTGCAAGAGAGGAAAAAGAGGCCCAAGGAGGCTGAGCCTCTTGTCCAAGGCCATTCTTATTTGGTGGACAGAGATTTAGGTGGACCCCGGGTTTCCTACCATATTCAATGTTCTGCGTGCACCTGAGCTAATGGTTCGGTGAAGCTGGTGTAGTAAGTTTAAGTGCAGGTGAGACGGGAGGGAAGGGGGCAGGGCACAACCATTAAAAGAATGACACAGCAATTAGCACCAAGATGGTGGAAGATTCAACTCCCAGTAGGCCTTGAGGCCCAAGATGGCAGGAGATTTGACCTCCAGTGGCTTCATGATACACATTGTAGCGTCCTAGCGTGCTGAATGACATGCCAACAGGTGCCATGACAGTTCCAGGGCCGACCATGAAAGGTCAAAAGAGGGCAGTGGCCCAATTCCTGGGAATCCCTTTCCCTTCCCCAAAGTAGCTGGAATAATCCTCTCACTTGTTAGCATATAAATCTAGCGACACCACACCTCGCAGCCTCTCTCTCTTCTTCTCTCTTTTTCTTGCCTTCTGAGATGGCCTGCACTCTGTCTATGGAGTGTACATCTCTCTAAATAAATCTATTTTTACTTGACTATGGCTCACTCTTAAATTCTTTCCTGTGTGAAGCCAAGGACCCTCACTTGGTGGGGTGCATCCCAGGGACTCAGCTGAGACCTGGGACACAGCCATCCTCTCCTGTTCCATTTTTTCCTGTATCACAGGGTTCGTATGGAAGCACATTCATCAACCACCACAATCACCAGGTATTTGCCCATCAGTGACGAAGTCCCCAGAACTATGCTGAATGGGTCACAGGAAGAAGAGGAGACAGACTCCTTTCCCAGAGAGTTCACTGTCTGGCTGGGGGCTCCAACTAACACAGAAACAGCACTGAACTAGCTCACTGGAGTGGGACAGCTCCAGTTCTCGGAGTGCAGGAGCACAAAGAAAGGACCTTCCGGTGGTGGTTAGAGGTCTGCTCCAGACCCAAACAGACCTGGTTCGAATCCCAGTTCTCTGTAGGGAAGTCCCTTAACCTTTCTGAGGCCCACACTGCCTACGTCCACGGGACGAATAAGTGCCTCTGTCATACGACAGTGAAAATAAATAAGATCTTGCCTGCTAAAATGCTTGACGTAGAGCTGAGCGTCATGACAAATGCTCTGTTGTTGAATTAATATTACTTAGTTAATTTATTTAGTAACCAAGGAAGAGAGGGGTACCGTTACCTGAAAACGGGGTTATCCTCTTGGTGAGTGTCGAGCCAAAAGACACAACCAAGCCAAAGCACGGGAGAAGGAAGGATTTACTACCTGCAACAGGTGTGGAGAACACCAGGGAAGCAGTTTGGCTTCCCAAGCAGCAACATTAGGGAAGTTTTAAGCTAAGAGTGCACATGTATTTACGAAGCGGCTTGGGTGGTCGGCAGAGTCCAAGCTTTAGTTGATTGAAGTCATGAGGGTGAGAAAAGGTCGACATCATCCCTTAAGCTCCAGTTGACCTGGTGGTTGAGCACCTGAGGGGGATTTCAGTTCCGCAAAACAGCTCAAGACAGTGCTTTCTGCTAGTCTTTCACCATCGAAGTAGAACTGGGAATCTTTACAACTGACTTGATGTCTCTTCTATTGTTATTCCTCTTGCCTGATAAGTTAGTCCTTTTGTTCTCTTAAGATTATTATTACTGAGACCTGTTCAAGGACAAGCATCGTGGCAAGGTTTAGATCACCAAATGGCTTAAGCCAAACTTGGCTTCTCTTATATCCGGAGAGCCACGCCTGGTTCTCTTTCTCTGAGGAGCCCCCTACCCTGTCTACTTACAGTACTGTAACCGTACACCTTTCTTATTGATCAAGCATCACAGTGCATATGGTATTCCAAAGCGGGCCATTCATGGGGTGGGATAACCTTCAAAAATACTAATTAGGTGACTGAGATGTCCTGCCAAGAAAACATGATCTAGAAACAGGATGAGCCAAGGGTCAACCAGTGAGATTACTCGGTGCTGCTGGGTCAGGGTTGACTGTGTGTCACATAGTATTTGGGGAGCAGCCGTCACCTACTTTCCCCCACACTTCCTCATCTTCAGCCTTTTAATCCGCCACCCATGCAAGCACAGAGCTAGAAATGACCAAGAAACCCATTTTCAGAGTTGTCGTGCTGAGCAACTGCCAGGTAGCTATGTAGAAACGGATTAATTGTTCTTAAGGTTTCTTGTTTGCTCATCTCCTTACTAGCTTCACAAACACCCCGTGGTCACGTTTAGTCCTAGATCAGTTGATTGTAATGCAACTCCAGGGTGAAAACAGGAGGCCGGACTGCGTTCCTGTCCTTGCATTCTTCAGGAGCTAATTAAAAGGATGATCACCAGGCTACCCAGACAAAGGAACCCAGAAAGAGAACATTGTCTATCTAGCTAAGGGACAAATATTTCCCTATAAGGAAGATGGAGTCAAAAGTTCCAGAAGCCTGCAAAGGTGATTTTGACTCAAAAGCCAATATGATTTCAGTTTGAAATATGTTTTCAAGAGAAAACAAAGCCTTAATCTGGTGCAGACACTGCAAATAGCCCAATGGCTTAGAATCAATAAGAAAATTCAGGATATGAAACAACTGAATTTTGGTTTAGTTAGGTCTGTAATCTGACTATTAATATGTAGAATTTACAGTTCTCTTAGGACCTCTGATGGTGACAAACCTGTAGCCTTTTAAACCGACTGACACCAACTTAACAAAGCAAATAGAATGAAATCTACCGTGAAGAGAAATTCCATCCCCAGATTTGCCCTGAGAACTTCCTGACTTAACCATCCACTTCTAAGGAAAGTTTTTTACTTAGAAGAATCAGTTTTGTCTAGTGATTAGCATTGTAATTTCTTCTGAGAATGCTGTTTTCTCAGTTACCTAGAAAAGATTCATTTTTCAGTGTAGGAACCACTTCACATCCATTAGGATGACTGCTATCAAAAACCCCAGAAAACAAGAAGTCTTTGAGCATATGGAGATACTGGAACCCTTGGTGGGACTGTAAACTGGTGTAGCTGCTAGGGAAACTAGTATGGAGTTTGCTCAAAAAATCAAAATAGAACCACCATATGATCCAGCAATTCTGCTTCTGGCTATGTACCCCAAAGAAGTGAAATCAGGGTCTCAAAAAGATATTTGCACCCCCATGTTCACAGCAGCACTGTTCACAATAGCCAAGAGGTGGGAAGCAACCCATTCATTAGGGAATGTGTGAATAAACAAAATGTGGTTTACACATGCAATGGAATATCATTCAGCCTTAAAAAGGAAGAAGCTCCTGTTACCTGCTACAACATGCATGGACCTTGAGGATGTTATGTTGAATGAAATAAACCAGCCACCAAAGAGACAAATACTGTAAGATTCTATGTATTGGAGATACCTAGAGTAGTTGAAATCACAAAGTCAGAAAGTAGAATGGTGGTTACCCGGGGCTGGGGGAGAAGGGAAAGAGGAGTTTTTATATCAATGGATATTGAGTTCCAGTTTTGCAAGGTGGAAACAGTTCTTAGAGATCAATATTATAACAATGTAAATATACTTAACACTACTGAACTGTCCACTTAAAAATGGTTAAGATGATAAATTGGATTTTTTTTAGCACAATAAAAAAATCAATGTAATAAATGCCTCATAAAGGTAAGATAAATTGACAGATGGAAGAATGGATAGATGGACAGACAGGTGATAAAGCAGGTATAATAAAATGTTAACTGTGGACAGGTGGTGGGTATATGGGTGTTTACTATAGAGATTTCCTCAACTTTTTTATCTGCTTGAAATTTTTCATAATATTGTCAAAGAGTGAAAAAAATCAATACAGTAATTAAGATTTATATACATGCAGTCTGCATATGATTCCTTTGCAGATGCAGCTGATACATATGTGGTACATTTTTCCTAAAAAGAATTAAATGTCTCTGAAAGAGTAGAATATTGTTAAGATAAAAAAGGGACTCTTCATTACATTAATTTGCTCAACAATTTTTCCCCGTCAGACAACAAATAACACACTGTCTTTTAGAAAATCAGCTACGGTAGAAGGGCTCTGAGAGTGAGTAAAAATTGACCTCTGCTCAACCTTCTCTAACCCCAGTCCTGCTCCCCAGAGCTAACTGCATTTCCTCATTTGTGTTTCTAGTGGTGAGTTCCCTATCTTTAACTAAAATGCTTATTCCACTATTTCTTATTTTATCAGCTTTAGACACTGTCTGGGGACTTCCTGTTCTGATAGGTGCAGATTTGGCTCCCATGCATGATCCTCGTGAACTGTAAGTGCCACACCCCCCGTCACCGCCTCCTCCCTTCCCTTCCCCCCCGCCATATACTTTACCCTCGGTTCCTCCACCCAGACCGCCATCGTTTGTGCCTTCAACCATCCCTACGGCCTCTTGATTCTCTGTCGTAGGGCGGGATTTTGGTAGCCCCCTCCTCCCCCTTACTTCTCCTCCCACTCCCTTTCCGCCCCTCAGACTGTGCACCACATCTTTACTTTGCTATCGTTATGTCAGTTTGAACATGTCACAACAAAACCCAAAACCCTGTAACAACCCCATGGTGAAGGTTCCATTCCAACATAGTTGAACACACACACTGCTAAGAACACAGTAGGCGCTTTATAAACACCTGGACAGTCGGGTGTTAGCCATGTTTGCCAACACTAAGCTCAAGAAACAGGCCTCACTGTTGCCTCTTTATCTCTGGGAGACAGCAAGTTCATCACGATACCAAGTGAGAACAAAAACAAAAGTCATTTCACAAACTTCTATGCTATTTAAAGAAAAAAAAAAGCACCGTATCTACTCTGCATCCTTTCAGGGCTCTGAAAGTTCTCTACAACTGCACCAGAGTTTTAAAAATAAGGTTAAATAAATGAAAGCAAGACAGAACCAACATGGACCATTAGAAGGAAATTAAGAAAATTTAGAGAATGCCCCTGGCCTTCTCGGTTTGGCTGAACAGTTGACGAAACTGTTTCTTTGTGTCTGTAACAAACAGAGACACAAAATGGTGTGGATGGACCACAGGTTCCAGCACTGGCTCACCTTCTACCTAAGTCGCAGCCCCGTTTCGTCCTGCCGTGCATCCGAGTTATGCGTGTACTTGATGCCTTTGCTGAATTATATACAGCTTCAATCTGGGGACGCAAGGGGTTCAGTCATCTTTGTTTCCTCCTAAATCCCCAGCAGCTTTCCCTCACTGACATTACACGGGAGCCCAGTCTCCTGAAGTGCAGGTCAGTCCACTTGACAACCTTGCCTGAAACCCAGCAGACTGAGCCAGCCGCTATGTCATCAGACGCTGGTGGTTCGCGATGTGCTCTGACATGCACTGGGTGCTCTCTGTGGTCTGCTGCCCCCGGGGCACAGAGGGCAGCCTCTTCCCAGGACTGCTTATAACGCTTGGGAGTGTGACGGCCTCAGATGGCTATCTGAAATGGCACATGAGGTAGAGAACTCCTATTTTTCTTATTTGACCAGAGAAGAAAGCAAAATTGCAGAGCAATGCCTCACTCTAGTCCTGCAATAGTTTGCTGATACTGCGTAAGCTTGAACTGACCTCTGTTAATTCCAGGTTTAGAATCCTGGCCTCCATCTGCCCCCTAAGGATTTCTACCTGTAAATCCCTGGAACCTGTGAACATGTTACTAGGCAAGAGGGACTTTCCAATGTGGTTAAGGTTAAGGACTTTGAAATGGGGAGATTTTTCTGGATTATCCAAGTCCAATCTAATCACACGAATCCTGAAAAAACAGAGAACCTTTCCTGGCTATGGAGAGATGTGACTGCCGGAAGAACGAGTCAGACTGAAGCAATGTGAAAAGGACACAGCTTGGTGTTGCTGGCTTTGAAGCCTGAGGAAGGGGCCGTGAGCCAAGGAGCGTGGGTGGCTTCTAGAAGCAGCAAGAGGCATGGAAACAGTTTCTCCCTTAGAGTTTACAGGAAAAAAAGCGCAGTCCTGCCAACACCTTGAATTTAGCTCATTATGATCTATTTTGGACTACTGACCTACAGAACTATATGATAATAAGTGTGTCTGGTTTTAAATGACTAAGTTTGTTGTAATGTGTTATAGCAACATTAGACATCTAATACACTGCCCGAGTCCTAACAGGCATGCCCCAGGGCAATACAGAAGCAACCAATTGTTTACAACTTCTAGGCACTTGAGAATGGTTTCTACATTACTTATGAAGTCTCAGCTATCTGGGTCTCTTGTAAAATATGTCATGGTGATAACTAAGTCTTTCTAAAACAGCTGAGGGTTTACTCATTTAAGACCTGAAACATTTTTTATTTTAAACATTTTGTAAGATGAACATTTTTAGCTTTCATGAAGTTTTGATTTTTAACATTTTAAGTTAAACATTTCAAGTTCAACATTTTAATCTTTAGGGCGATTAAATCCTTTATGAGTCATCTATATGAGTCATCTATATCATGTGTATCATATTTATTCCTTCATATATACGAATATATACGCATATATATGTATTACTTTCTACTTAAACAGAATACATTAAACTTTTTTTTAACATTTCACATCGTGTGGGGAGATTTCTTATTTTGAGCATCAGTCATTACCCAATATTATAACATCACCCTTGAGGATCCCTAAGTATTAGAAAACTACCATATGTTGCAGATTTTCTGGAATGATCCCAATTGTAAGAATCTGTTCTACTTGCCTTATTCCTTTCGGATCACCCTCCTAATTTTCAGCTCAGGTGCAGTGATCACTATCGCTGTGAGGCTACTTGCCTTTGTAAGTGGCTCCAAACTACCGTCCAACAGAGAATCATAAATCCTGTGTTTGCCTTGAATAAATTAAAATGAAATAAAAATATTTTGCAGTTTCCTGTTTGTTACCTTTCAACCCTGATAAATAATTTCCTGCACGTTTTAGTAGGTAGGATCATCCGTGTGGGTCTCTTGGCAAGGTGGGAAGAGGAACCCAAGCCACAGGAAGTCCACTGGCAGTGGCGTCAAGCAGCTGATCGGTGTCAAGGTCATGGCGAACACGTAGAATCCCTTAGGTCTCTCTCTATTCCTTGACCCGGTGAAGCGACCATCCTGCTTTTGACTTAAGGAGCAAAACTTGCATCTCTCCTGAGGTGTTTTTTAAACAAGACTAGAGCTGCCAATCAAACCAGCCAGCGTGATTACGATCTCCTTCCTCAGAATAATGCTTCCTTCCTACACCCAGGTTCAGAAAACCGAAACCAGCACAGGCCTCCAGACTCTAACTACAACCATCTTCAAGAGGCATATGAGACGTTCCAGTTCTCCGCAGTCTGGCTGCAGCTGCTGGAGTCACCGCCAGCTCAAATGACTGACACAGGAGGCTCCTTTCCAGGGGGTGATGCGGCTGGAACAAGTTTCCTATACGAGGTCTCCCAGCTTTTTGGCCCTGAGCTTCAGACTATTTGATTAACTAAGACACCCCTATGGTTACTAATTACTCTTAATACAAAGAGGTGTCAACAAGTAGGTACCCAGCTGGCCTTCTGAGCTGACTTAGCTTAGCCCAGGCAGGGATGGGGGCGTGTGGGTGTGTGCACGATTCTGTGGATGTGCGAGTGTATGAGCTGTGTGAGCTGTGACTGTGAACTTGCAGGGAGCTGTGTTTGTGTGTTTATGTGTGAACATATGTGTGTGTTCAGGCAAGTGACTAAAGGAAAAACAGAGAGAGATGGAGAGATGGAATCACAGAAGGAAAAGAGCCACAAGAAATGGGCACGCATAGGCGCAGATACAGGGAGAATGGAGAGTGCAAGAAGCAAGGAGGGGGGCAGGAGGGCAGGAAAGCAGGAAAAGAAGAGCGAGCATAAGACAGAAAAGGAGAGATTGAGAGGTGCCGGGTCTGCATTATTTCCGGGGTAAAGAAATGCCCTTGGTTGGGGGGAAGGTGGGGGAGGCGAGGCAGAGGAGGGCAGGCAGAAACTCCCTGAAGAGCAGTGTTGTTCCCCTGTCACTTTTGTCTCCTCATCACACTGCTGCCGGCTCCACATCCCAGTGGTTGGCGTCACCTGGCCTCAGTCCGGACTCCAGCCCCCAGGGCCCTGGGAGCCGGTACGGCCCAGTCACACCTAGAACCTCACTGTGGAGCCTGTGGTTTTATTATCAGTTTTTTCTAATAACTTAGCAACATCAAACAAAGAAAGTCACGCTTGTCCTCTGCCTCAGTAAGGTAAACGGTGGCCCCACCCTCCCAGGACACACACGGGTGGGGCGGGGGGTGGTGGGATGGTGATTGGGGTGGTGGGGCTGAAGGGGCGGGGCCTGCTTTTGAGAACAACAAAAACCAAGTCCTGCATTTGGTTTGGAGCAGTGGCAGGGAGGAGGGGCGGCTGACACGGGAAGGGATGCGCCCCCCCCTCCCCCCGGCCGGAGCCTTCTCAAGCCTGTGGGACACAGGAGGGACTCGGCCTTTCTCCTCCGCAGACCTGCTGTGACTTGGAAGCACAGCTTTCCTTTTTAGGCTGGAGCTTGCTCTTCTTTCTTTTTCTCAAAGTGTAAAATTCTAGGAGCTGTTAATTATTAGTAGTATTGAAGTATAATTGATTCCTAATATTATATTAGTTTCAGGCGTACAACAGTGATTCAAAATTTTTATAGATTATACTCCAGTTAAAGTTATTACAAAATACTGGCAATATTCCCTGTGCTGTATAATAAATCCTACGGCTTATTTATTTTATGCATAGTAGTTTGTTCCTCCTAATCCTCTACCCCTGTCTTGCTCCTTCACCCTTCCCTCTCCCCACTGGTAACCACTAGTTAGTTCCCTATATCTGTAAGTCTGTTTCTGTTTTGTTATAGTCACTAGTTTGTTTTATTTTTTTAGATTCCACATATAAGTGTTAACATACGGCATTTGTCTTTCTCTGTCTGACTTATTTCACCTAGCGTAATGCCCTCCAGGTCCATCCATGTTATTGCAAATGGCCAAATTTCATTTCTTTTCTTTTATGGCTGCATAGTATTCCATTATAGCTGGGGTTTTCTCTATGTGCATAAGAAGGAGTTGTACGGGATCAGAGAGTTCCAAACAGCTCTGGGGATTCCAGGGCCTCTGGACGGGGGTAGGCCAGTGAACCTGGGGTCAGTCTCCCTTCTGCTCTGACCTGAGCTGCCCCATGTTCATAGTTTACTTTTGTTTTTTTCTTTTTTTAAATTGAAGTATAGTTGATTTACAATGTTGTGTTAGTTTCTGGTGTACAGCATAGTGATTCAGTTATACATATATATAGTCTTAATATATTATATATGATATAATAAATATAATATGATATGTAAATATATAATATACATTATAATAAATCTAATATACATATATATTTCATTATAGGTTATTACAAGCTAGTGAATATAGTTCCCTGTACCATATAGTAGGACCTTGTTATTTATTTATTTTGTATATAGCATTTTATATCTGCTAATCTCAAACTCCCAATTTATTCCTCCCCCACCCTTCCCCTTTGGTAACTATAGTTTGTTTTCCATGTCTGTGAGTCTATTTCTGGTTTGTAAATACGTTCATTTGTATCATTTTTTTTAGATTCCACATAAAAATGATATATTTGTCTTTGACTTACTTCACTTAGTATAGCATTATTTCATTCTTTTTTATGGCTGAGAAGTAGGGAGTGTGTGTGTGTGTATGTGTGTGTGTGTGTGTGTGTGTGTGTGTGTGTGTGTGTGTGTGTATATACCACAACTTCTTAATCCAGTCATCTGTTGTGATGGACACTGAGGTTGCTTCCACATCTTGGCTATTGTATATAGTGCTGCTTTGAACATTGGGGTGCATGTATATTTTCAAATTGGAGTTCCCTCTGGATATACGCCCAGGAGTGGGATTGCTGGATCATATGGGAACTCGATTTTCAGGTTTTTTTTTTTTTAAGGAATCTCCATACTGGTTTCATAGTGGCTGCACCGACATAGCTTTCTTTTGTTTGATGACCGCTAAGCAAAGCAAGCGTAGAGCCCCTGAGCTGGACGTTGTCTGCATCCTTGTGAGTCCTAACACTTTGTGACTCACCTTCCTGCTCCAGAGGGTGGAGGATGTGTGTGGGGGGGAGGCACTATTGAGACCCTGGGACAGAGTTGGCAGTAAACTTTGGCAGAGGAGAAGGCTTGTTTTTTCATGCGATTAAGGGATCTAGACTCTTCCTTGCTGCCCCCAGCACTGGAAACTCACCCACTGAGGCTGATTCCTTGGGACTAAGGCACTTCTGTGCACAGGCTGGAGGAGGTGGAAGGGTGCACTCCCCGACACACTGCCCTCTGAAGGACACAGTCTTACTGCTCTGAAATTTCTGAGCTGGGCAAACCATTAGTTGATATAATGCTCAGCCATAAAGAGAAATTTCTTCCTTGAAATCAGTGCTACTTTGATGATTACAAATCCTGAATGAAACCAGGGGAAACCCAGATGGGATGACTCATTGGGTTAGAAGGTCAGATTCAAGCTCCCTTGGGTGGTGGTGGCTCTGCCTTCCTGCCAGCTGGCTCCAGTGTGTGTGCCAAGGCCTCCCAGCTGGTCCAGCCCGGCTCTGTCCTTCCACACCTCGCTGGGACCCACCCACTTTGTCAATGAGCAGATATTACCCCCTCAGGGTGTGTCATTTAAATACATGTCATTTCTGGGCTCCTGAGCTGCCCCCGCCCCCCTGGATGTCACACTGGATTAGCCATTGCATTTTCTGGAAGGATCAGAAAGCAGGCAACCAATGGAAGAACTAACCACCCTGTGTTGAGTTCTCCTTGACTTTTCCTTGGATTTGGGAGCTCGGGGTGGCAGGCGCCAGCCTGTACACTGAAATGGGTGGAGGGAAGCATTTGCCGCCAGACTGACAAGTGACCAACTTCTCAAAAACCGGGTGGATAAATCTGCCAAATCAGTGAAATGGCATCCTGTTCTACCCGGAGGGTGCAGCAAACACAGATGTGCAAAGCAGAGTAGTGATCACATCACAGGAGAAAATGGTAACTATTTAAATGCCTGCCTGGTGCCAATTCTCATCAGAGGGAGCTTTATGATGTGGGGTTTTACAAGCACTAAACTTGTGTCCTGAGCTATTTTTTCCTTCTCGTAAAAAACGCTGTGTCCATATTTTACCATGCAGCAGGTAATAGCTTCGGTCCCTTTATGTCAGTCGTTGGTTACCTTCACCCCAACAGCCTGAGCTCTCACACTGGAAATTTCTTTACGAAGCTGTCTCTTAGCTTGGGAAATCACTTCACAACTGGACTAGAGTTTATTTCTGTTTCCGGGGGGCAACTTCTTCAGATTCTTAGCGTGTGGGTGGTTTGCATACGTGGGTTATGCAGATGTCACATTCTTCCAAAAGAACCAGTTGTCTCCTTTGACCAGATCAGGGCCCTCATCACCAAGCTGCGGTGCCTGGGAGGCTACCCCGCCACTGCAGGGGCCACAGGGCCAGCCCCCGTGCGTCACAGGACAGCGTGATTGCCATGTGGAAATGCTCCACTGGCCCCTGTGCCTCAGGTCACGGCTTACCTTTACCTGGACCCAACCTTGCCCTGCCCTCCTTCTTGCACTCCTGTAGAGCTTTCCTGAAAGACTCTTCCTCCATGAACCACATGCCTCAGATTCCTGTCTCAGGCTCTGTTTCTAGAACCTGAACTAAACCAGTGAGTCTCTACGTCAACGGCCAAGAAAGAAGAGCCTGACATTCCAGGTTCTCTCTCCCGGTGTCACAGATAGCTCCCCCAGGCCAGTCTGGTTTCTCTAGCTCCCTTCAGAACATGGCCTGGGTGGTGGAGGCTGGTCATGGGGGCTCCCCTCCAGCACAGAACTGGGAGACAGCAGTCACCTCACTGGAAAGTACCCTGCCAGTTGACCTCGGCTTCAGGAGATGAATTCTTCCTCAGACGCCTCCACGGGCAAAGCGTTTCAGAGCTGAAGCCCACAGGCTTAAGGTGACGGACAGAGATGAGAGATGAACTCTGTTGCTTTATGCAGACGTATAAAAGGCTGCTGTGAATGGGGTCTCCCTTCCCAGACCTCAGCTGTGTCTTAGTTCTGTTAGGCTGCTAAAATAGAATGCCATAGCTTGGATGGCTTACAAACAACAGAAATTTATTTCTCGTAGTTCTGGAGGCTGGGAAATTCAAGATCAAAGCCCTGACAGATTAAGTGTCTGGTAAGGGTCATCCTCTTGTGTGTCCTCCCATGATAGAAGAGGCAAGGGACCCTCTCTGGGGTCTCTTTCATAAGGGCACTAATCATGGGGGCTCCACCCTCATAACCTAATTACCTCCCCAAAGCCCACCTCCAAAGCCATACTGGGGATTAGCTCCAACATGAATTCTAGGGTCACATAAACATTCAGTCTATACCAGGCTGTCATCTGAAATTTTACTTTTAGAGATTTAGTCCTTTATATGAAAACAGATCGTGACTTATTGTGTTACTATGTTGTCAGCTGTTAGCAGCTTTATGTGAATGAGTCTGTTTCAGAGTCCAATGTGACTGCTGGTCCAGGCAGCTTTGGATAGGGGAGGCAGGAAGTCAGGACCAGAACAGAGGTTTGGATGAAGGCATCTCTCCCATGGGCCTGGGTGACATGAGAGGGCTTAGCCAGGTTTGGTTTCTTCCCAGATTTGCTGATGGTATTGGTGCTGATGACAACAGCCCCAGCTTTAAACTCCGCCCCCCTTCCATTTTTCACAGTCACACAGAGTAACGGACACACAGCGGGCTCTAAAAGTGCACGCTCTTCAACACAAAGACAAATACTGTATGATTGCACTTATATGAGGTCAATCTCATAGAAACAGAGGGCAGAGAGGTGGTTGCCAGAGGGTGGAGAGAGGAGGAGATGTGGAGTTGTTCAATAAGTACAAAAAAATACTGGAGCTCTGTTGCACAACACTGCAAATTTACTTACTACTACTGAACTATACACTTAAAAATGGTGATGATGGTAATTTTATGTTCTGTATATTTACCGCAATTAAACATACTCTTCAAAGACAATTTGGGCTTTTCATATGGTGGGTCCTCATGTGGTAGTCAACTATTTGTTGACTTTGTGATCTCCTAAATCTAAGAGAAAAGCTCAACAAACAAATAGACAGACAGACAGACAGACACAGTGTAAAGGGCTGGAAGACAGTCAGAGCCTGCTTCCAAATTCTCCATGTTGAGGCTGTTCCCAACTCATCTCTTCCCCTTTCCAAACTCTTCCCCACCACAGCCCTGCCCACGTTCTGTCTCTCCTGTCCCTCCCTTCCTTTTGGATCTGCTTTCTAAGGTATCCTACTTTCTAGGATGTAAACTCTCGCCCTTTTCCAAAGCATATCTGTTTTCATTGCCACCTTTGTTCATTGCTCTGATTCCTTACTTGGTCAGCATCAGATCTAGAGGTTGGTTTGGGGGTATTTACTGTATTCTTCTTGGCCGGGCCAGGGGGACAGGGATGGGGTGTAAATAGGAGCCATTGGGGAGGGGATAGTGAACACTAAGGGACAGTGAATACATTTCCTGTACAGTATTTTTTTTCCTGTTCAATCAGGGTTTTTATCCTTTATTTCTCAGACTTTATGTGTTTGGGTCCTTGTTTATATTCTCATGAAATGGTGGAATGTAATTCAGTTCATCAAATTCAACAGACCTTATTGGAATCTACTGGGTAAAGGATGCCATTCAAAGGATCAGAAACAGCACCTGCCCTCAAGGAGCTTGCGGTGTGGGTAGAAAGACACAGAAGGTAAACAGAGGATTCTTCCCAAGTCACACGTGGTCTGGGTACACAGGCTCTGCAGAAACTCTCACTTAAGCAGAAAGGGGGCTTTAGAATATACCAGTTTGTTAGAGTGAGGCTCTTGGTTTGGATGATCAGTGTTTCTCCAGGAGGAGGGTTGCTACTAACATTTGGGGCAGGGTGTAGGGATGTCCCAGGCATTTCAGAACACTTAGCAACACTGTTCCAGGCACTAAAATGCTAGGAGAATCTTCCAAACTGTTGTTTCAGCAATCCTTAGAAAAATAGATCTTCATGAATTTCCATGTGCTTCCTAGGGGGTGGTGTTGCCTGACTCAGAACCACGGGACCCAAGAATGAATATAGATCCCTCCTCATAGGTAACTTTCCAAAGAACGTGACCCTAGGAACTGCCCCACCACTCTTAGTCCCCAAAGCTAGAACACAAATAAAAAAAAGGGGATCAGATAAGGTGGAATGAATGCTCAGGGGGCAGAGGGGTTTTGCTGTGAGCACCCCACCTCCATCCTTTACCCAAGTGTAACCAGTGGGACTTCCAGAGGAGCCCTTGAGAGCTTTGACCGTCCATGTAGTTGGGAGATCCAGGGGGGCGGGCCTGTGACTCCACGGGCTGGGGTCTAAGTGCTGTGGGAAATCTGAAGGCCTGAGGGGGCTGAGTGCGTTGGAGGGGCCGGAGGGGGAGGTCTCTGCTCCCTACAATGCTCTGTGCAAACCTGCTTCAGAGAAACACGATCTGCTTGCTTAATAGACAGCAGGGATTTTGGCAATGGAGCAGGTTTTAGAATCGCCCCTACCCCTATTTCAGGCACTTAGGCCAGATCAGTCTCCATTTAGATGAACAGTGTGAGCTTCTATAATTAACATACTGTTGTCAACTGGACCGTCTGCCTGGAAGGAAAAACGCAATGTGTAATTTATTGTGACTGGTTTTCACTGAATGGGATAGAAAAAAAGTAAATTAGCCATAAATTTAGAGAGATGGCACATGGTGAAACTTTATGGAAACTGCAACATTAGCAGTCAGAGAAAAGGCCAGCTCTGAAGAACACGTAAGAGGAAAAATTTACTTCCTGTGAAGTTCCTCCAGCTCCTAGGACTGTAAGAAATGCTGGTGTGAGATTCCGGTGTATAAGGACTGGTGCTTCCAAGTTTTCTAAGGGAGAAAGAAATGACATGAGGCTCTCGGATCCTCAGGGCTAAAAAAGGCTGCGCTAGGCATGAGCCAATGGAAACCCATCGGAGCTGTTTGGGATCCACGCGCATGACTTGCCAGGTGGCTTGATGGCGAGGCTGCTGGGAGATTTGCTGCTTTACCTTCAATGTCTGGCCAGTGCTCAAGCTGCTCTAACAAAAGACCACCGACTGGGTGGCTTAAGCGACACACATTTATTTCTCTTGGTTCTGGAGGCTGGGAAGTCCAAGATCAAGGTGCCAGCAGACTCAGTTCTTGATGAGGGCCCTCTTCCTGGCTTGCAGACCGCCTGCTTCTTGATGTGTCTTCCCATGGTGGAGAGTGGACGCTCTGATGTCTCTTTCTTTTCCTGCATAAGAGCACTGATCCATCTCGGGGACTCCACTCTCAAGACCTCATCTAAACCTGTTTTCCTCCCAAAGGACTATTGACTGAAATAAAAGTGCAGCACGTGAGAGCTTGGAGTTTTAGTTTTCTCGGGGACCTTACTGAGGACTATAGCCCAGGAGGCAGCCTCTCAGGTGGCTCTGAGGAACTGCTCCGAAGAGATAGTAGGGGAAGGCAGTACATATATGTGATTTTGAAGAAAGGGTTCTTGTTAGCAAGCACACATCTCTGTAGAAGGTTGCTGCTAGTCACAAGGAACAGATATCTTAATGGTTTTAGTGCTTTGCTAAGTATGGGAAGATACAAGAATTGGGTTCATAAAATTTTCTCCTGAAAATATCTAACCATCTGAAGGTCTAGTCTGCCAGATTTCCCAAAGAGCCTTATTCTTGATCTCCACCCTGAATTCCTTTTAGGGTGTGTTGAAGGTCAGTGACTGCAGTGGCTAATGACTTAATTCTTGTAGAACCAGATGGCAAGGGGACATTCTTTAGTTCGCAGGACCCGCCTCCAAATACCCTCACATTAGAGGTTAAGGCTTCAACATACGACTTTGAGGGGAACACTTTCAGTCCACAGTACAAGGTAACGATCCTGGGGCACAGATAACGGATCCTCTTTGGATGTTCTCTGTACGCCACTTGTGCCAACACCCAGTTGACAATACAGTTGCACTTCTGTATCTGTGAGTTCCACATTCGTGGGTTCCGCATCTGTGGATTCAACCAGTCTCAGATTGAAAATATTCAGGAAAATAAAATTCCAGACATTTCTGAAAAACAAAATGTTGCCAAGCACCAGCAAGTATTTACATAGCATTTCCTTTGTATTTATACCTATTTACATAACATTTACATTATTATGTATTCATTCACCTAGAGATGGTTTAAAGTATGCGGGAGGATGTATGGGAGTTAATATACAAATACTACCCCATTTTACACAAGGGACTTGAGCATCCTCAGATTTGGCATCTGAGGAGGGTGAGGGGTGGGGTGAGGACCCTGGACCCATCCCATGTGACTATGGAGGGATGTACAGCCAGTTAAGATGGAGCTGTTCCCTTTCTCACACTCCAGGCTTTCAGAGGACCAAGTGGAGAGGGGAAAAAAGCCCGAGCAGTGGCAGGATCAATGAGGGCCTTCAAATATTATTTGTTAGGATGAGGATATTTGTGTCTATATGTGTGTCTGGTTCTAAAAACAGTTTAAGGTGGCTTGCAATGATAAAAAACATTAGAAGTTGGTAAGAGAGACAAAGTACAAGACAGCCAGAGCAGGGATGAAATACAGGGTCAAGCCTTAAAATAGAAGGCAAAGGAAATCTATTTTGCTTCAGCAGGGCACGCTGCCATGTTGTCCAGGAAGCCAGCGACATTCTCGTCCATCTCTCTTTTAAGCTAAGAGTTAAACACTGTTAGTCTCAATTTAGGGGACTGCATTTTGATGAGTTTGTTCTGTTTTGGTTTTTGTTTGGTTCCCTGACCTTAAATCTCCATTTCAATAAGAAAATCGGGCTCCGTCACAGCCAGTTGACAGTTTTCTTGTAACTGCCTTCCTCTAGGGATCTTTTGGTGGAGAACTTGGCAACTCGTGAGGGTAGCAGAGGAAGTCAAAGGTTAAGGAACAATCGGACAGCCTGCACAATACAGGAACTCAAAGAAGAAAATTCTGGAAGGAACATCCGTTTTACCACTAGCATTTAGATAGTTCAGAATTTAATTATTTTCTAAAAGGGAGTAGGGCTAGGTGGGCATCCTCTACTAGAGCTAAAAGCTTCATAAATAAAACCGGATTCTGTGGATAATTGACTTGACTTTTTGCTCTGGCTGTGTAGGCACAGTGAAACACAGTCGTGTTTGTTCAATTTTGTGATATTTTTATTTGATGAAACAAAGGCTATCTTTTCTTTCAACCCCAAGATTTGTTTGCCAAGATTATCTTTATTTACATGCTCTGTGTTAATAAGCAGCACCTCTGCTGTCTCATGTAAAACAGTCATTGTTAGCCTCCAGAATTAAACAACAAAACAAATAAAAAACAGGGAGGTGATGTTGTCGAAAGATCGCCCCCACCCCTGATGAGCCAAAAAACTCAGAGACAAGGTCTTGGAGCTTAGAAGAAAAGAGGCAGCTTTATTGCTTTGCCGGGCAAAGGGGACTCACAGTAGGCTGGTGCCTTCAGAACTGTGACCCCACCTTGGGGATGGGGTAGGGTGGCTATACAGCCATAGCTCAAACAGTAAAACATCGATAACAAGCAACAGAATCATTTTCTCATCAGAAGACAGAATGGCGTCATGATGCCTCCAGGCGACCAGTTCTATAAAGGCCAGCTGTTAGATCTCTTTATCTCGTAAGCACGCAAGGTGTGGTCTTGGTAATTCCGGCTACTTTGTAACGTTACAGTCCTATGACCTTTCCCTTGGAGAAGGACTCAGAGACCAAGCATGATTATTACATTCAATGACTGGAATAAAGTAGAAACAGTAAGATCAATAGCTTTAGTTTCAACAATGGGCCTGGAACTGTGAGTAGCAATTGGTCAGTCAGGTCAGTTGACCGTTTTAAGGGCAAGCATAAGAATAAGCAATCTGTCAGCCTAAGTGTGGCCATTTTATTAATCCTCCTTCAGCGACACAAGTGTTTCATTAATACTGTTGAACGATTCCCTGTTATCTACAGAGTTAAGTCCAATTCTTTAGCCAAGGATGAAAAGATTTGCTTTATGTATTCTGACTCTTCTAACATAATACTTGATTTTTCCTCTGAAAAACATCCCTAAGGGAACTTTGGCTCCATTTAAAAGTCTCTGATGGGTGTCTCAGATGCAGGTGTTGACAGATCCCCTCTGGGGAGGGGGCCAGAGGAGGCCTGTTGACAGGAAGTGCCAGAGAATTCACGCCTCTCCCTCTCCTCCACTAGGATCAATTAGCATCACTTGGGAGGTTTTAGGTCCGCAGAGTCACTTGGGATCAGTACTGTTACGCGCTGAATTGTGTCTCCCCTCCCCTGAAATTTACATGTTGAAGCCCTACCCACAGCACCTCAAATGTGACTGTGTTTGGAAACAGGGTCTTTACAGAGATGATTAAGTTGACACGAAACTGTTAGGGTGGGTCCTATTTTAACATGACTGGGTTCCTTTTAAGAAGATAATTAGTATCTGCAAATCTCGAGCTCCCAGTTTATCCCTTCCCACCTCCTTCCCCTACTGGTAACTGTAGGTTTGTTTTCTATGTCTGTGAGTCTGTTTCTGTTTTGTAAATAAGTTTGTTTGTCTTTTTCTTTTTTCTTTTTTTAGATTCCATACATAAGTGATATCATATAGGATTTTTCTTTCTCTTTCTGGCTTACTTCACTTAGAATGATGATCTCCAGGTCCATCTATGTTGCTGCAAATGGCATTATTGTATTATTTTTTATGGCTGGGTAGTATTCCATTCTATAAATATATACAAAATAGATAAACAAGTTTATACTGTATAGCACAGGGAACTGAACTCAATATCTTATAGTAACTTAGGGTGAAAAAGAATATGAAAATGAATATATGTATGTTCCTATATGACTGAAGCATTGTTATTCACCAGAAATTGACACAACATTGTAAACTGACTATTCTTCAATAAAAATATTAAAAAAAAAAGAGAGACCTGGATGCAGGGAGACACCTGAGGGATACACACACACACAGAGGAAAGGCCACGTGAGGACTCAGTAAGAAGGCAGCCACGTGCAAGGAGAGAGGCCTCTGGAGAAACCAAACCTGCTGACACTGTGACCGCGGACATCTCACTTTCAAAACTGTGAGAAATTCATTTCTGTTGTTTAAGCCACTGTGTCTGCGATATCTTGTGTGGCAGCCCCAGCGAAGTAATGCACGTGTCCTCCATACAGGCTTGTTTTCCAGCTGTAATTATTCTGCCTTTCAACTCATCATTTTCTGTACCATTCATTTGAAAGTTAATCCTGAAAATTTATTTTATTTAATTCTTCATGATTTATATTTTCTCTCCAATTCTTCCTTCCACCAAATCTTTTCTGAGCACTACTGTGTCCTGTTCTAAAGCACGTATGTGCTCCAGTTCGGGTATGAACCTATCCCAGAAGCAAATACAGCTTAGAACACTGCAGGGCTTAGAAAGATGATGATTTTTTAAAAAATAAAATCATCATTTTTCTGATTATCATGGTAATTGGAATTATTAAAGATTTGGATAATATATAGAAATGTATGACTATGAAAAACAAAAATTACTCCTAAGTGCCACTACTTGAGGAGAATTACTGTTAAGATTGAAGAATTTCTTCCAATTTAAAAAATAGAAGGAATACTTTCCCAATGTTGTGAAGTAGCTTTTTAAAGCAATTTTTAATACTTTAACAATATCCTGCTGTGTAGGTTTACTTTATTTTACTGTTCACCTGTTACTGGACATCTGATCTTTCCTGTTGGTATTATTATATGTTAAGTAGCCTGGCTTATTAACTCGCCATACAAATCTTTCTTCAAATTTCTGATAACCTCCTATGATGCTTCCAGGAAGGGAACCGCAGGATCATAAGAGATGAGCTTTGTTATTCTTGATAGATATTACCAAGCTGCTACCCTGGGGTGATTACACAAACCGGGTTTTACTATAAAATAATCAGGAACATGGCTATAGGTCCTGCTGCTTGAGTTTGATAACCCCAACCTTACAAGAGGAACAATTATAAGATAATCAGAAAATATCTGCAAATATTGAAATGGTGACTACAAAAGAGTTCAGTTTTTTTGCTATTGCATCTCCATTATGACATTATCATTAAGCTTGTCAAAATCGAGATGCAACACTGGAAAGTCGAGTGTTTTATTTTTAAGTCTAGAATTTTAAATCTAGTACCAAAGGTAGAAGGAATTTTAGAAGCCACCCGCCAACTTTATCGATGCCAAAATTGAAGGCCAGGAGAGTGGTTTTTCTTAAGGTCATGCAGTTACTAGTCAAAGAGCTGATACCGGCATTCGTGTCTCCAAAGTACTCATCTTAGAAATTGCTCTCATGAGATTCAAATTAAGGCAGCCCGTAGAAATAAGGATATGACTTATTTGTAAACACTTCCAGCAGAGATACCCCTAACTCTGCTGCTCATCAGTGGCTTTCCAAGCACCTTCTACTAATTGGTTAATTAAGAGAACAGTGGTTTTTCAAAGAGGATTCTGAAATAATGAGTATTTCCAAGTAAGAGGTACAGTTGGAAATGAAGGTCCCCCATTGTGGAAACTACAATAGCTTCCCTGCAGAGGACAATGGGAACTTAATTCCTTCTGGAGCTAGACTGATGAAAGCTCTGTGCTCACCCCCTTGCTTAGGACATTTGGAGTGAATTACTACGGAGAAATAGAGGCTTGTTCTTGTTCATCTTGCAGCCTGGGAAATATGGATCGAATATCCAAGGAATGTGGGCAAGGCAAAATGGTCTTCCTTGTTTGAATTTGGAGACTAGAAATAATTCTAAAAAAATAAGAAATAATTCTGTATCAACACAACTCAATAGAAAGTTATGTGAGCCATACATATAATTTTGAATTTCCTAGTAGTCACATTTTTAAAAAGTAAAAATTAATTTCAGTAATACATTTTATTTAACTCAATAGATCCCAAATATTATCATATCAGCATGTAAGCAATATAAAACTTATTATCGAGCTATTTTACATATTGGTCATATTAAGCCTTTGGAACCTGGTGTATATTTACACTTTCAGCCTGTCTTAGTTTGGACTCACCACACTTTCAGTGCTCAGTCAGCCCCACATGGCAGGTGCTTCCATACTGGACGGCAGAGCCCTGTACAGCAGAATTCAGTCACTGGTGGGTCCAGGACTGTGGGTTTTGGTACCAAAGTAAAAGAGGTGTCTTAGAATAGAAAAGATAATATGGTCATTTTTATCTTGTAACAATGTCTAGCGGGCCGTGTGTATCAGTTGTTATTAAAAGTGGGTGTGGGAGAAAGAGGCACAAGAAAGACTGAGAAGGCGCTTGAGAGAGAGAGAGGTTCATTAGCCTGAGCCCAGCAGTTTTACACGCTAGGCTGACAGCTTGAATTCCCGTCCCGGAGTCCCAAGAGTCCATGACGGCTGGCCTTGTAGCAACTACCCAAAGGCCACCCAGCACCCCCTCCCTCCCCATTAGTCGCACCCAGAGAAGCCCCCGAGGCCTCGCCAGGGGGAGGATTAACAAGGCGGGGCTAGGACAGGATGCCACAGTTGGCAGAAGGTTTTTCTTATCAGGGACCCACAGTCAGAGAAAGTCTCCTCTTTCAGAGAGGGTTTCTTTTGTTTGCTTTTTCTTTTCTCTTTTAGCTGAAGGCAAATGAATCCCATTGGAAGCCGAAATTCTGAGCAATAAGGAAAAAAAAAACAAACAAACCAAAAACTACCCGTGCAGACACTGGCCCCACCAAGCAACTATCCCAGCTTCAAAGGATTCAGCAAGTGTCTGCTATTCTGAAGTCTGTTTAGGCAAATTCCCTACCCTCCTGGGCTCTTATAACAATTGTAATGTAGTAATAATAATAATAATAATAGATACATCTATTTAGAGTGCTTACTCTGTATTCTTCAAGGTTCTCTATATGCATGAAACTCATTTAATCCCCATTATCCTATGAGACAGGTGTTATTACTAACCCCATTTTACAGAGTAGAAAACAGAAGCAGAGGAAAGTAAAGTAAGTTTGCCTGCGGTCACACAGTTAATCAATCACTCAGGCAGGGAGGTGCACTCCGGAGCCCGCCCCTTTCTTGCCAGCCCTGAAAGGGGTGGTCTTGGCCAGAGGTCTCTTAAGTCCTTCTCAGTTTCAACAAGGAAACTTGAGGGGCAGCATTTCTAAGCCGAGCTTTGCCTGTGCCTTGCTACTCGTCCGGGCAGGCTGCTCTTGCTGCTTCCACTGCTCTGTCTCCAAAATTGAGCGACTAAATGCTGTGCAGACATCTGTGTCTGAAGCATCCTGTTGGACTGTGCAGAGGATACACAGTGGCCCTGGATGTGAGTCCAGTCCAAAGAAACAGATCTTCGCTTTGGCCGAAAGAAAGCAAACCCGTTAAAAAGGAAGGCAGGACGAGATGCCACCAAAAGGCTACCTATCCAAAGTCCAAGGAGGTCAGGGCCCTTGGGTTGGTGGGGGATTCTGGAAAGGCTCAGGTGGGGGTCTTGAGTAGAAGAGGGGTTGGCGCACCTCACAGATGACAACAGTGGAGGTACGAGGTGGGACAAGGCCAGGTTCGCTAGGAGAATGCTGAGTTTGTTTACCAAAAACAACACTATTCTGAAGTCTGTTTCCCAGAGGTGTTGAGTTTAATAAGTACAAAACCGCCCCCAAATCCTGATGATCTGTTCTGCCTTAGGGGCTAGGAAACTGGATGATCAATATCAGCAAATCCAAACGTAGTTTCCAGCTGGTTTGGAATGCAGCTGATTTGACTTCCTAATTCCGTTGCTTCCCCCAGGCGCACATCACCTCGGCCGGGTGGGAAACCCGCGTGGACAGCGGCATTCACGTGGTGGAGAGGGCAGAGCCCGGAGCGCGGGGCATGGCCAGGTGAGTTCTGTTCACCTTATTATTTACACTGAGTGTGTGACCTTGGGCACAGCTTCTCTTTGTCTTGGCTTCCGCCTTCTGTAAATGGAGGATGTATTCCGTCCTGTCTCCCTGAGTTGTTTAAGGAGCAAGTGAGCTAGCCTAGGTGTAGCGGACAGTACTGGTGGTGCACCCAGATGTCCTTAGAGCCCTCTTCCTGGCTCTGCGTGCCTGCGCCCCAGGTTCTGAGTGCTGTGCTTCCTTTGGGGGATGGCCCCTGTGCTGCTGGAGCTGTGTCTCCCACCTCCGCCAGTTTCTCCGGGACATCTCCACTGTAGATCCTCTTGAGCCTGCTTCTGGGGGATCCCAACTGAGCGCAGTTTACAAAAGCATTTTGGAAATGTACAAGTGAAACATAATGTAAGGAATTGTCATTTGAAATAACCGCAGAACTGACTGTACACATCTTCCATCTCTGAATTATTGGGGTCAGGACAGCACAAGAGTTCAAAAGGACACTTGATGCTAATTGTCCCATGATGTACTCAGCACAGTTGGCCTCCATGTGCATTTCCATCAACTAGAAGCTTTCATCTTCTTGGGTCTCGGGGGACCCCCACCCCTGCTCTGTCTGCTAAGCCTGTACCGTCTTCCACTCAGAGGAAAGCATGTTCCCATGACACTCCCTGTGTGACCTTTCTCAGGGCTCCCGGAGAAAGGCAAAGTCCTGCAGGAGGATAGGGGCCCAAGCTAGATTCACTTTTTGAAAGAACTGTCGTATAGTCAGTTTACAGTGTTGTGTCAGTTCCTGGTGTACAGCGTAATGTTTCAGTCCTACGTGTAACATACACAAGTTCCTTTTCATATTTTTTCAGTATAGGTTACTACAAGATACTGAATATAGGTCCCTATTCCATACAGTGGAAACTTGTTTATCTGTTTTATATATAATGGTATCTGGAATAGACTCACTTTTGAGAGCTGTGTAAGGAAGACGGGTATTTTCAGAAATTGTCAAGGAGGCAAATCATGAACCCAGATTTTTGATCAACAAAACTTAAATAAAAAGAGGCCATTGATTACATCACCAGATTGAGTACTTTTAGCAAGGAACACCTACCTGCATGTTTTCAAAATAGATCTTCAACATTCAGAGTCTTGTTTTGGTATCTTTCCTATGGCTGATGAGTTTCAGTGACATCCATGTGAGTCTGGGGACAAGACGGACCTATCACCATGTTTGGATCCACAGAGTTTTCATCTTCTTCATTTAGTGGGTACATTTCAACACCCATGTAAACCCAGATCGCCTTAAAGGCATTAATAAATAATCAGACTTACCTTAGGAGATCCAATCTCGTTTTTCTGATGGCCAGATTCTTCCCACCCTGTCTGGTATGCCTCTCATATACCAACAATCAGAGAAGTAACACGTGTGCTTCATATTGTGTATGATAGCACTTCTGTAAATCAGATGTGTCCAGCCTGGCCCCCTTGACTTCCATTAAACAGGATAGGCTTACCCTAGAACTGGACCCACCCAGGGGCTGAAGAAGGAATGGGACGGGTGGAGCAGGACAGGCAAACCTAGCTGAGACCTGAGACTGGGAGGGAAACCAGAGAGCTGTTGGTCCTAGTGGTCCCCAAACCAGTTGGGACATTAACTTAGAGACCTGAATGTGCACAGATACAGAATCAGAACCACCAGGGGCTTCACTCCAGCCCAGCCAGGGGAGCCTTTGGTCCTGGAGAGGTCTGGGCCAAGATTGTCCCCTGTTCTAAGAGGTGGGGAAGACACAGGGACAGGGGATCCAGAACCCAGCACTAGGGACATCTGTCATAGGCAGGGTTGTAGGGGAGAATGAGGGAGTGAGTGCAGAGGGGAGCAAAGCAGGGAGCCTGGTAGACGATGCCGTGGAGGCGACCCCTTGGGCACAGAAGAGCATAGCATGGATAGCAACCTAGGTACTGGGCAGCTGGCACAAGTTGAAGCTGAGAGCCAAGGGCAGAGCTGCTGAACTTCCTCCTGGCTTCTACAAGCCAGACCAGGATGGAGCCTTTCTAAGGGAGCCAGGTAGCAATTGACCAGGTCCTTACTGAAACCCAGGTCCTCACTCGCACCCAGGTCCCCTGACTTCTCGTTCAACGGCTCCATTAACTGAAACCCCAAGAACCAAATACCAGAACATCCTAGTTCTAATCTGTTACTCCCACCAGCCTGCCTCAGAGGACCAGAAGGCATTTGTCACGTGGGTCCTTTCTAGGGGTCCAGAAGCAGGAGCAAAGGGTTTGAAGAACATGTGCTGGGCAAGACTCTGGTAGAAGAGTACAAAACACTCAACTGGGCCGAACTAGATAAACAGATTGCTTATAGAAAAGCCCAAAACCATCTTTTTCCAATTGAACACATCCAGCCACATCAATACAGATTTCAAAATCTCTAGATTCTGCTGGAATTCTGTCATAGCAAATATTGACTGAAATTGGTGGGCATCTGGTAAGGTCTCGTCAATGTTTTGGTTATCTGGAAACTCTGCTGGGCTGGAGTGGGAAGATGGAATCACGGGGAGTCAGGAGGCCCGGCTGGGTTCCGGCCCAGCCTCCGTGACCAACCAGGTGTCCTCCGATGACCCTCTTCACCTCACTGTTGCAGGGTGAGGGTGTTGACCTAGAGCATCTCCAAGGTGCTTCCTAGCTTTAAAAACTCATGCTTTTATAATAAAGATGGGGACAATGTGGCTAAAATCATCTGATATTAATTGGGACTTAAAATCACTCTGATGGATGTTTTCAGGCTTGGGAGGTGGTCAGATCCAAACTGACCTCTTCCAAACCCCAAACCTACATGAGGAGTCTCCAGACTGGTACAGAATCTGGTGCCACTGACAATAAACGTTGGTCTGTATCTGGCTGGGCCCTGCAGTAAGGAAGACACCAAGTATTTTCTTTCCCTTTTTAGCTGGACAGGGCTCAGTGCAAACATGGAGCTGGAAACTCCAAATGAGGACACAAGTATTTTAATAGATAGTCTGTTAAGAACTTTAAAACTCCTCCAAAGGATGCTCCCGACCTCGAATTATTCTGGCATAGGCCCGAGTCCAGGCTGTCAGAACAGTCAGGCCAGCTGAGACCCTGCCTGGAAGACATGAGGGAGAAGCAGGGCGTCTCCCACATGGGAACTGTCTTGTGGAAAAGCTGGTCTCTGGCATCTGATCCCACTTCAGACATCTGTTGCTCTCCTTTAACAACAACAACAAAAAAGGTAAGGGTAGAGATCAAATGAAAAAAGTTTTTCTTACGGGGAATATCAAAGCGGCCATGACCATGGGCGGGCCACCCTTTTATGCGAGCTTTAGACAAACCATCCAGTGTGATTATAGAGGGAACTTGGCTTGAAGCAAAAACACTGTTCACAAAAAATTTAATCCACGAAATAGTCAAGGGTAAAGGGGATTTTTCACTCCTCTAAAGGATTTACCATACATTCACTTGAGTAGGATGGGATTTCCCCTCAGGCTGCTCCCAGGCAGGAGGGAAGCCCATCACCTGGGGTGAGGCCAGTGGTGATGTCTGGGTTCTGGATGCATAGAGGGAGGTTTGGCAGTGGACCAGGCACCAGACCAGCCTTGGGTGGTGATAACGGGAAACCAACGCTCTCCAACACTCCCTACGCCAGGCCAACCCTTTACCATGTCTACTGAGTGCATACGCATTTCTGACATGGGAGAAGACTTTTCTCCAGTTGTAAAAAGGTTATACAGTGTGCAGAATGTCCCAGGACTAAAAACACTCGGGCACCTCATTAAACATACCTCTTACTTATCCGAGATGATGGCGGAGAAGGGTTACCTTGCTATTTCAAAACCACAGATAGTCTAAACATAATTTATATCGGGCACACGTATGATTGTCTTGTCTTGTTTCGAGTCCTGTTATGGAATCTCATATGTTTAGAATGGGAGGATTAGTTTGTTCCTTTAAAAAAATGCAATTAAAAAACACATAGCATAAATATACCTTCTAAAAACTTTTAAGAGTACATTACAGTGTTGTTAAGTGCACATTGTTGTATACTAGATCTCTATAACTTTTTTATCTTGCAAAATTGAAACTCTGTACCCATTGAACAACTCCACCTTTCCCCCTCTCCCTAGTCCCTGGAAACCACCATTCTGCTCCCTGTCTCTAAGAGTCTTACTACTTTAGATACTTCATATAAATGGAAACATGCAGTATTTGTCTTATGATTGCTTTATTTAATTTAATGTAATATTTTCAAGGCTCATCCATGTTGTACCCTGAGACAGGATTTCCTTCTTTTTAAGGCTGAATAATATTCCATTGTACATATATATCACGTTTTGTTTATCCATTTATCTATTGATGAACATTTAGGTTGCTTCTAAATGTGAATATCAATGTCAAACTTCTCTTCAAGCTCCTGTTTTCAATTCTTTTGGATAAATACCCAGAAGTGAAATTGCTGGATCATGTTGTAGTTCTATTTTTAACATTTTGAGGAAACTTCATACTGTTTTCCACAGTGGCTGCATCAATTTACATTCCCGCCAACAGTGTACGAGGGTTCCCTTTTCTCCACATTCTCGCTAACATTTGTTATTTCTTGTTTTTTTGATAATATTCTATCAGATGTGAGGTGATATCTCACTGCGGTTTTGATTTCCATTTCCCTGTTGATTAGTGATGCTGGACATCTTTTCGTGTGCATGTTGGACATCTGTATGTTTTCTTTGGAAAAATGTCTGCTCAGATCCTCTATTTTTTAAATCAGATTCTTTATTTTATTTTTTGCTATTAAGTTGCATGAGTTCTTTATATATTTTGATATTAACCTTTTATCAGTTACATGATTTGCAAAGATTTTCTCCCACTCAGGTAGGTTGCCTTTCATTTTGTTGGTAATTTTCTTTGTTGTGAGAAACTTTAATTTGATGTAGTCCCACTTGTTTATTTTTGCTTTTGTTGCCTTTGCTTTTGGTGTCAAATCCAAAAAATCATTGCCAAGACCAATGCCAAGGAGTTTATCACCTATGTTTTCTTCTAGGTGTTTTATGGTTTCAGGTGTTGTATTCAAATCTTTAATCCACTTTGAGTTAATTTTTGTGTGGAGTGTAAGATAGTGGTCCGGTTTCATTATTTTGCACATGGCTGTCCAGTTTTCCTAACATTTTTTATTGAAGGGACTGTTCTTTCCCCATTGTATATTCTTGGCTCCTTTGTCATAAATTAATCATATACATATGGGTTTATTTCTGGGCTCTCTGTTCTGTTCCATTGGTCGATGTGTCTTTTTATGCTGATACCATACTGTTTTGGTTGCTATAGCTTTGTAATATAGTTTGAAATCAGGAAACATGACACTTACAGCTTTGTTCTTCTTTCCTAAGATTGCTTTGGTTGTTTGGGGTCTTTTGTGGTTCTACACAAATTTTAAGATTGTTTGTTCTATTTCTGTGAAAAATGCCGTTGGAATTTTGGTAGGGATTGCATTGAATCTGTAGATTGCTTTGGGTGGTATGGACATTTTAATAATATTTTTACAATCTATGAGCATGGAATGTCTTTCTATTTATGTGTCTCCTTCAATTTCTTTCATCAATATCTTATAGTTTTCATCTTCTTAGTTAAATTTATTCCTAGGAATTTTATTATTTTTTGACATAGTTGTAAATGGGATTGTTTTCTTAATTTCTTTTTCTGATAGTCCATTATAAGTTTGTAGAAATGCTTTTTGTATATTGATTGATTGTATTTTTGTAAAAAACATGATTTTGTATCCTGCAATTTTAGTGAATTTGTTTACCTGTGTGTGTGTGTCTGTGTGTGTGTATGTGTGTGTGCGTGCATGCGTGTGTGGAATCTTTAAGGTTTTCTGTACATAACATCATGTCATCTTAAAAATAGAGGCAGTTACACTTCCTTTCCAATTTGGATGCTTTTAATATATATTTTTTCTTGCCTAATTGCTCTGGCTAGGGCTTTTAATACTCTGTTGAATTACAAGGGCAAGAATGGGCATCTTTGTCTTGTTCTTGACTTAGAGTAAAAGCTTTCAGCTTTTCATCATTGAGTATGATGTTAGCTGGGGGCTTGTCATATTGGCCTTTATTGTGTTGAGGCATGGTCCCTATACAACCACTTTTTTGAGTTTTTTTTATTGTAACTTTTAAAAATTAATGTGCAAAGATGGGTCTTAGCTGGGGAGGAATTCGGAGCAAATCTCTTGGTATCATAAAATTAGATGAATTTTGGTTTTCTCTTGGTGGGTAAGGAGACTGGGGCTTGGGGCCCCCCAAACGTGGAGATAATGGTCCTGGCAGAGAGCAGCCCATGGAGAAAGAAGGGCAAGGAGAGATCCCCAGTGATGGGAATGGATGTATCAGGGAAGTGATGCCTGATGTTGAATTATTACTGATTCCTTTGCTCTTCTCCAGCCCATTCACTCCAAACCCCTGGTAACAATGTATTGCTGTGTCCATGGTGCTGTGGGGGAACAAAGGAGGAGTAGTAGAGGCTGATATGGGGCAGAAACAGGACGGCAGCAGCAGGGGGAGGCCAGGAGCTGAACAGGAGTGGGGGAGATGGTGAGAATACAGCCCCTTGGAGTCCAGGAAGTCTGAAGAGGGTGCTGGGAAGGGGGAATGAATTTTGCTCAGTTATTTAAGGAAAGGGGGCTCAGGAAGGCTAAAGGAGACACTGTCCCTGCCCCTAAAACTGGCAACACTCCAAGTTAGGAGAAGGTGCACACACAGGCACACCCACAGGAAGCACACCTGGTAACTAAGGGAGCCCGTGCTAAACGCCCATTCAGTGAATAGAGAAGACAGGAAATGTGATGAGAGTTTATAATTCAAAGAGATTACTTGGGTTGGGGCCAGTGGTGGTGCTGGTAAATGTTTAACAACTGGCTGTCTGGGAAGAAAAGGACAGTTTTACTTTGTAGCATTTGCCAGTTTCCATGATATAAATACCATACTTCCAGCACGGTTAATTTCAAGTCCCCAAGATGACTCCATGGAATGTTCAGTTGGGAAGAGATGCACAGAGCACATCATGATACAGTAGCTCCACCGCAAAGGTGCAAAAGATGTATAGTCAAATGTATTATAATTCAGAAGTGATGAGTTCCGATCATTTATGGCCTTTTTTTAAAAAAAAACCTGAAGTGTAGTCAGTTACAATGTGTCAGTTTCTGGTGTGTACAGAACAATGTCCCAGTCATGCATATATATATATATATACACACACACACATGCACACATATTCATTTTCATACTCTTTTTCATTAAAGGTTATTACAAGATATTGAATATAGTTCCCTATGCTATACAGAAGAAATTTGTTTTTTTAATTTATTTTTATATATACTAGTTAATATTTGCAAATCTTGAACTCCCAAATGTATCCCTTCCTATCCCCTTTGTTTTTAACATAATTGATTTCATTGTAAGTTTACATAATTTAGTTTTTAATTATGCCTGTGTTCACTAACCAGCTTGCAAAATTCCTGAAAATTTATGAGTTGGCTCTTTTGACTCGATATGAGCCGACTCCAGCACACCACTGGCCAGAGTATCAGGGGAGGCTTTCTGGAGAAGGTGAGACTTAAGCTGGGCTTTGGAGGATGAACAGGAGTTTGATGATCTTGGCAAAGTTTATTCTAGGCAAGGTAGAAGTTGTAGCAAAGGGTGGCCAGATGGCATGAGAAAAAATAATGAGAACCTATCTCTATATTTTAAGGTTAAGAAAGTACTTATTTAACCCAAAACAAGCAAAAAACCAGAAGGGATGGAAAGACCAAGTAGGCATTAAATGTTCATAATATACATAAAGCATACAAGGCACCAAATATTTGTGATACACTAAATATACACAAGTCATACGAGGCACTCAGTATTCATAAGGTCTTAAAAGGGCCACACATTCTGGTTCCATGTGTCCCCTGCCAGATAAAATTCATAGCTGCTCAACATGCTCAATGAGAAGAAGATACAGCTGTGGCCCTGAGTACTTGCCACTGCATCTCCCCGTGGAGCAAGTGTGCGTTACTGGCCCAGGTACCTTGTCTATGGGTCCCTTTGCTCAAAACCTCAGCTCTGGTCCTCATAATCAAACCATCAGTGAGGAAGGCTGATGTGCTGAGAGAGACTGGATACGTGAATATTACATAATCCACGGCTCAGGCTATGTGGTCTTTCATTCCACTTGGATGCAGCTCCATCTCTTTCCTCTTGTTCCTCAATTTTTAAATTGCTTTAGTAAGCTGTATTAATGGCTCAGTCTGTTCTGGCTGCTGTAACATAGTACCATAGACTGGGTGGCTTATAAACAACGGGAATTTATTTCTCACAGTTCTGGAGGCTGGGAAGTCCAAGATCAAGGTGCTGGCAGAGTCAGTGTCTGGTGAGAGCCTGCTTCATAGCTGACCATCTTCTTGGTGTGTCCTCGCATGGTGGAAGGGGTGAGGGAGCCCTGGGGTCTCCGTAAGGGCACTCGTCCCGTTCCGAGGGCTCCACCCTCACGACTGAAGCCCGAATCATGTCCCAGAAGCTCTACTTCCAAATACCATCACCCGGGGGATTAGGTTTCAACATATGAATTTTCGGGGAGACACAAGCACTCAGCCCATAGCAATTAGTTATCTACTGTTGTGTAACAAATCACCCCCAGATCAGTGACTTTCAGTAAATATTTATTATTTCAGAATTTCTGTGGGTCAGGAATCCGGAAGCAGTCCTCTGCTTGGGGTCTCTCACAGGCTGTGATCGAGGTGTTGGCTGGGGCTCTGCAGCCTCTCAGGGTGGCTGGGAAGGGTTAGTTCCAAGCCCCCTTCAGTGGGACTGGCAGGAGCCTCCAGTTTCCCACAGGCTGTTGGCCAGGGCCCTCCCTCAGTTTCTTGCAACCTGGGCCTCTCCACAGGGCAGCTCACGACCCGGCATCTGCCCTCCATCACAATGAGGGGGTGAGAAGGCACGAGAGGGTGAGTAAGACAGAGCCAGAGTCTCTCCATAACCCAATCTCAGGACCTACATCCCATCTCTTTTGCCAGATTCATTAGAAGTAAGTCACCAGGTCCAGCTGATACTCAACGGGAGAGGATCACACAAGGGTGTGAATAGCAGGAGGTGGGGAACACTGGGGCCATCTTAGAAGCTGCCTGCCGCGTACAGGTCAGTGACTCCTGGCTTAGCCCGCCTGGTAGCGGACGCGGAGGCCGCCACTGCCTCGCGGGAATTCCCACGCCGTGGAGCCCACGGTCATTCCCACTAGTCTCCCAACACGCCTGAGATGGAGGGATGACTGTTATGGTTGTCGTCATTCCCGTTTTATGGCAAAAGCATCGAGACTTAAACGACTTGTCGAACTCCTCAAAATTAGTGAGAGAGCCGGACCTTGAACCCAGGTCTTCCGAATTCAAGGCTGTGCCTTTGGCCCTTTGCCATATTGTACGGAGCTGAGTCTGTCCCCCCAAAATCCATATCTGTCCAGAACCTCAGAAAATGGCCTTATTTGGGACGAGGGTCTTTGCATATATATTGAGTTAAGGTGAAGTCACACTGGATTAGGAAGGGCCCTAAGTCTAACGGCTGGTGTCTTTATAAGAAGACGCTGTGAAGACACAGAGGCGCACACAAAGGAAATGAGGCCTTGTGAAAATGGAGGCAGAAGCTGGAGGCCGCAGCTGCAAGTCAGGGAAGGCCACAGACTGCCAGCCACACTGGGAGCTGGGAAGAGGCGAGGCATGACTCTTTCTGAGAGCCGTCAGAGGGGGCACGGCCCTGGCGGCACCTTGATTTCGGAATTCTTGCCGCCAGGACTATGAGGGAATAAATCTGTACTGTTTTAAGCCGCCTAGCCTGTGGTCACTCGTTACGGCAGCCCTAAAAACCAACACACGTGTTACCTCCCTGGAAAAAGACTCCTGCCAAACGCCCCCAGTGTCTACGATGTGTGGGAGGGGCTTCTGATAGTGGGTCATGGTGCCCGGCTACCGCGGGTTAGACCCCATCTACTGTCCCCCACCCCCGACAGGCTCCATCCAGAATTGAGCATCCCGGTTCCTCTCCTGGCCAGCATATCCTCTCTTCTTTAATTCCAAGCCAGCAGCCCTAAGGAGAAGGCACCAGTGAGTAGATTCATTGCCTGTGATCTCAGACGGTAAACATTACAGGACACAAGCATGGGTACGTGAGACCTTCTCTCTTCTTCCATGTGACAGGCCAGAGATCAGAATCTCTCTGCCCTTCTCCCCCTCATGCTCTTGAACTTAAATGCCCCCAGGAGCAATTTGCTCACAGCAGCTCTGTGTACGCCTGTGCAGAGTTTTGGGCGGTCTCAGCTGCCTCGTAATTGTGCTGGTTTATAATAAGCAGCAGAGGTCAGGGTTCAGTTGGAATAGAGGTGGGTGTTGGGGGACGGCTGTGGGACATGTCGTTCTGCGCATCCAAGTTGGCAGGTTCACACGGAGGAATCAGCAGCATCGTGCCAAAGGAGAGGGAGGCTAAGAGGATGTTGTTCAGATTCGGTGCCACGGCCAGGGGCGCGTGCGCATGTTTGCAGATCTTTTGAAATGCAAGAGTGTCCTCCTGTAGGAGGACAAATAGAGCATCGTGTGAATTATGATTAAGGTTAAGGATTATCCTTAAAATAGTGCTCAGAAATGACTGCTGCTCCCTAGCGCATCTCCTGGTGCGCGTAGCTGTGCCGCGTGTGTTCACCAGGGCCCAGTCAATGACTAGTAATTCACACTTTGTGGTCCCAAAGGCTCTCAAGCTGCAAGGGACCCTGGACATGATCTAAACCTACTCATCTGGCAGACAGAGAAGCAAAGGCAGAGACCCTTTCCAGTCTACTCAGAACCCTCTCTGTGCCACCCCCACAGCAGATGGCCCAAGGGCTCAGATCTCTGTTTTTCTTCCTGCTTGCCGCTCTGCGGTCTTCTTTTTAAATCCACATCTGCCTGTACAATCTCTGTACAAAAAAGAAGCGTCTACAGTTTAAGTTGTGGGCTCCAGTTGGGGGTAACCAACCATCCATCATTTATCCATCCATTTACCCACACATCACATAATCAGAGCAAACTGCCATGGATGTAGAAATTATTAGGGCAAGATCCTTGCTGTTAACAAGCTTATAGTTTAATCGGAGAGATAAAACTGATATGCCAGTAACAGACCTCCAAGACTCCTTCAGTGGAGTACAGACTGGCTCCAGGTCTAACCAACCATTCAAAGAACTGGAGAAAAAAATCGTTAACTAGAGGACATGGTCGGTCTTTCATGTAGGTACCATCTATTGACCTGTATACTTTGAAAAATTAATGGAACATATATTTGGCAACCACACATCCTGAGTTTTTCCAAATGGCTCTGATATAAAATATTCTATTATCTTTTCAGTTCATGCGTCCTGACTATTGGTCAGGAAAAGCTGGATGTCACATAATCAGAGTTTTCTGTACCCAATCTATTTTCTCTGCCACCTTTCTTCTCCTCCTCAAACAAATTCATTCTTTGGACTTGTTACAATGGATCCGTCCCTGGAAGGGTAACATCCTGAGCCATATATCAGGCACATCTTTGTCAATCACCTGAAGCCCTGCTTTGGATGGGTTTTGGATGGGGTACTGCACAGGTGGATACCAAGGTGCTTAAGTGTATCCAGCAGCACTGGGATACTGAGCAAAATAGGGGATAGAATCTCATGACTATCATGAAATAGGTACCAACTGAATGCTTAGGGGCTATTACCACCGGCGCTTGGAACAAGTATTGGGGATGCCTGGGAAGAATCTGAGAAAAGATCGTGGGAAGTGGGAGAGAATCAAATTCTTCTGACCATTTCATCACTTCACCCAGTGTCAGCTCTCCTGGACAGGAGCTCACCACTTGGGTGCCTGGGGACCAAACCGTAAGAAGGAAGAGTCTTTAAAGTCTTCGTAATTCAGTTCTCTAGAAAACAGGAGCTCTGCTCTCTCTTTCCCCAACAGCTGAGAGGGAAAAATAAGTCAACATTGCTTTTTAGGTCGTGCAAACACCTTTTCTCTCTGTATAGGGACAAATGGCTCCCTGAAAGACAAATAATTCACTCAATCGTGGACAGATTTAACCGGAAATTAGGGAGCATCCCAGGGAAGAGCCTCAAGGCATCAGAGCCCCCTCCAGCCTGGCAGCTCTGACACGCCCCTGCGCTGTCACAGACGTCCTTATCCTCCCAAAGACTGTGCCTTCCTGGTGCTTCAACTCCAATTGTCAAGGTAGTTTTAAAATATGTTCTATGATACGCGTATTTGAAGTGGATGTACAAGTTTAGAACAGATTTGTTAGAAATGGCCATATTCCCTCAAGAAAACTTATTTTTTTAATCTAAACATGTTTTGAGCACCAACTGTATACCAAATGCTCATGGGGCTGAAAAACCAAGAGTCACTGGCCTGAGGCATGGGGTCCCAGCCTTCTGGAAATGAAGCAGGAGTTGTGCTTCCTCCCTGCGGGGCCATTTCCTCTTTAGACCTGAAACCTACTCTATAAGCCACACCCTCGGCAAAGCCTCTTGGCGGGGCTCCCTTTCACCAAGGGGTCTAAGGCGTTATCCTAATGTTCCTCCCCATTGATACTGTCTGAAACAAAGTTCAGAAAACCTCTTCAATGTTTGACTTCGGTCATGTGACCCATTGCTTTCTGCAGTGGTGCCTCAAGCACTTGGTGTCCTCCCAGTCTGTGGTCTTGTCTGTGGATTATAGGCAAGACCTTGGAGCAAGGCCCAGAGAAGCTCAGTGACCTCCTCCAGGTTGGACAGTGAGTTAAGGTGCTTGAGCATGGCCCCCAACATCCGCCAGTTTACCGGGCGATACATTCGTACCATCTCTGCATGGGAAGGACCTTAGCCGTCTATTGAGTGTCATGAGCCCTCATTTTCCAGATAAGAAAATCAAGACCCAGAGTGGGCTATTGATTGTCCAAAGTCATGGAATCACATGTATTTAGAGGTGGAAGTCACCTCTGGCTTTTTATGATCTAGTTTCGTCTCTACCCCGGTGGAGAAACACTGCCCACATGCTCTCTGCCAGATGCTCACCCAGCCTCTGCTTGAACACTTCCGGCAGTGGGGAGTACATGACTGTTTTCTGTCCGTTCCATTTACAGACGTGTCTAATTGTTGTCTAGCCCTTCTCTGTAATCAGAGAGAATCTGCTTTCCTGCTGCATCCACTGACAGCTGCCTTCCAGAGCTACCAGAACAAAACCCAGAGCTTTGCAGGTCCCGGGGGAGCTTTTCCCCCGTCTGTCCCTTTGCTAACTTGACCATTAAGCGCTCCTCACCTTAGGTTCCAGCAAGCGTTAGGTCCGTACAGATTCTCTTTAGTATAGCTTAGTATGTTTGTTTATTTTGCTTTTATGTATTAATGATAATCGTCACCTTCTAAAAGTCCCACCCATTTCCCTCTCTTTTCTGAAGTGCAGAAGGCTCTCATTAGAGCAACATAAGAGTTCACTGCACTCTTGAATATCAGGAAACAACAAATAAAAGAGCTTACGCATGCTTCCCCTGACAAGCCTGCTTAAATATAATCATAGATCTGTCACAAACTATGCAGGCTTATGAGGGGTTGTCAAAATCTTTCCCGAAGTGGGAGACGAAGTTAGGAGGAAAAAAAAATTTTTTTTTAAAATAAACTGAAAAGAAACAAAGAGGAACAAATCAAGGACCAAATGATTTCCTGACATTTTTGCATAGCTATGATGTGGCGAGCTTTGCCTGGATTCATGATAACGAAGAGGATTCCTGGAAGAGAGAAAAATGAAGTTCTGTGCTGCCCATGTGATTGGGCTAGACACCTCCATTCTCTGCGGTTTTTATTCCCTTTGGTTTTATTCTCTTAACCCAGTGAGGAAGAGGGTGAGGTGACAGAATAGAAAGTGTTAATTTTCACTCATCCTGATGCAAACCGGAGGTCTGGTCTGCCGGAGGAGTGGACAGGGGGCTGCCACTCTATACACACTCAGGTTTCTTTAAGTGATGCCCGGCTCAGATGATTGTTTCATTCCACACTATGGTGCTGGAGGGTGATGGGCTCTAAAGGGCTTCTTTAAAAAGATGTAAAATTTTCTTTTTAAAGCCATTTGGATTTGTATCACAACTTGAAGGAGAATTCAGATCCTTCTGAGTTCTGTAGATGGGATCAGTGGAGAGTATTCTAATTTTCTTCATTTCTCGGGGCCGCCTCTTTGAGGTCCTATGAATGTGTGCCTGGGCCTCCAAACCCTGAATGGATTGCTCTCTGGCCTACACATCCAGTTGGTTCAAGGGCCAGTGTAGACACAGCCCCATCTTGCACAGCATCTGGAGAAGCAGTTTCAAGAAGGACGCATGGCTGACCTGGTGCAGGAGCCTCTGTGGCTGTTAGGCTTCTGCCTGGTGGGCATCCTTGCATCCTTCCCTCCTTGACTTCTGAAGAAGCTGAATCTCCCAAGCGTTTTAGTGATTTCTCAGTGACTCAGCAGAAATGAGCTGTGGGAGCTCAGCCTGGTTTCAAATGTGCTTTCCACTTTTGGACCCGCCCACTTCTTTGACCACACCCAGCCCTGAATTAAAAGTACATCAGCAAGAAGATTTGCAGGCCCTTAAAATGCCCCAATCACACATTTCTGTGGAGTTATCTGCTCCACTTCTCCTTCCCCTTGCTTCTTCACACAGCCAGACTAAATGAGGGGATTGTATTCAGACACAACTAAAACGCCCTGTCTGAAAGAGCATCGTGAAAATCTGCTTACCCTTTCCTCCAAATGAGAAAGCTCTCCCACCCTCTTTAACTCCCAGGAGCCCTTGTAACGAGGATTATGAACACGCGCCGCAGACATCAATTTTCAAATGAACTGTAAGGACCCTTTCAAGTGCCCTAACCCTGATGGTAGACTATCGCAGTATTATTGGAGGTGGTTTTAAAAGCCAGGTTGATGATGCCTCAAATTAAGTTATATAGTACCTGCACACGCAGAGGAAGGGGACATCAAAGGAAGAGTGGATTTGGATGGCAGACAGAAGTGATTGCCGGGCACAGACATGGAAGACATCTGGCTTTTCTGAAACCTGATGTTTGTTTCTTAGGTGGGGACAACTGGGGACTTTCATGAGAGCTGGGTGTGGCTTTGTTAAGTCCTCTAACTTTACTGTGAGTCTTTCTGAAGCCCACTTACTTTTGGGCACAAAGGATGTATTGATTGTCTTCTTTGTTACTCTTTCAACTTTATCATCTCAAATTTTAGTAAAGAAAGGTAGTCTTTCAACGGAGAAGTCAAGGTCGACCTGATGAATGCATACAAAGTTGGGATGAGGCTCTTATCAAGGAAACACAGCTTTCTTACTTTCAACCTAGGGAAATAGAAAATTACTTGGGAGGGGGAGGTCTCTGGGGGAATTGCTCACATGGGAAAATCACTATAAATGTACTACTTCGAATAACAAATATTTGAAATTAATATGTCATTGGTATTCTTTATGGACTTTGTGTTTTTGAATTTATTCTCGTGTGATTTTAATGATCATTACCTCCTAAGATCTTTTTTCACTTTATCTCTCTCCAAAATGTGTCAGATTCTGAACTGACAATTTTTTTTTGATTGAGGTATAGTCGATTAACAATGTTGTGTTAATTTCTGGTGTACAGCATAGTGATTCATATATATATACACACACACACACACACACACATTCCTTTTCTTAATTTCTTTTCCTTATAGGCCATTACAAGGTATTGAATACAGTTCCTTGTGTTATAGAGTAGAACCTTGTTGTTTATCTTCAATTGACAACATTTTAATGAAAAGGGTTTTGTTTCCCCCACATTGAAGCAGCACTGGTGGCTGCAGAGTTGCATGGGCCTGGGTGTGAGCCCTGGCTTGGCAGCACTGTCTGGGTGACTTTGGGGGCGTGGCTCCTAGGCTCCGTTTCCTCGTTGGTAAGTGGGGAATAATCAGATAATTACATCCTCACTACCTGGTGGTGCTGCGAAGGATAAGAGGATGTCATGCACGTAGCCATGTATACCAGGGCTGCGCACATGATGTAAAGGACGTTAGTTGGTATCCAGGTACTTCTGGGGAAAATGGCACTGAGAGTTTCCAATTCATCAGGCAAACGCTTGCATCTGCAAAGGTCTCTGCTCTCTGCTGCCCTTCCTAGGACAAAACCAGACATCAGGAACACCCAGCTGTGCCCAGATCTGAGCCCCGAGTAAATAACCCATTTAATCTGCATGGGAAGCAAATGTATTTTGTTATGGGGACAGGAACATTTTATCAATCTGTAGACAAAGTAAACAGTAGGTGAAAGGCCATTGTTTTCCCAATTTTCCTGATGTGCAGAGCCAGAGAATGGCAGCATGAGCATCTCAGCAGCCTTCCCGGCACCCGTGGTACCATAAATAAGACCACGATGGTGTCAAGTGCAAAGGCGGGGGCCTGGATGGGATTTCCTAAATGCCTCAGTTCTCTTCCCGGTTCTGCCACTGGCAGTGCGACTGTGGATAAGTCACCAACTCTGTGGAGAATGTGATGGCTCGCCTGGTCAGTCCCCACGGTCCTGGGAACTTCTGAGTTCTCAAATCAGATGCTAACAGCTTGTCATCTCCCACTTTGGGGGTTAATAAAGGTGTTTTGTGACAGCGGCAGGCCCATCTAATAAAACATAACCTTACACAAAGGCTCAAGGCAAGATGAGTTCTTCCTTCTAGACATTTGTGTCCAGGGGAAAAGTCCCCGCCAGTTGTGCTTTGGGGTGTCACAAGGGGATGCATTTGGCCACATTCCTTTTAGGGCCGCCATCCAAGAGAAGGTCGCTGGAGCCATGGTTAAAGGCAGGCTTCTCCGTGTGGAGGAGAAACACCTTTAAGGAAGCCTGTGGTGCCTGTCCAGATGGCCAGGAACACCTACCCAGTGCACCATCAGTGTGATGGAAGGGCTTTACAGGGAGTTTTAGAACTTTCCTTATTTAGTTAAAAACTGCACGTCCTTGTCTCCATTTTGCAAGCCGGCCAGCTGTCTCTCAGTGGGAGTGCGTGCTGCTGTTTCTTCCCAACAACGTGGGTTTGCTTGACACTTGTTCCATTTGAAAGCAGAGTCCACTCGCCCCAGCCAGAAGAACTTGAAAACCAAATGCGCATCTCTGGTGCTTTTAGATGTGGAAGCAGCCTTCTGCTGGAAAATGGGGCACCAGTTCAGTTGTGTGTCTGGTTTAGTTGCTCATAATTTGTCAAGCTATCGTTTTCAGGTGCTACATGAGCAGAATAAAAGCAGAATTAATACAAAGAAGGCCTTATCTGCCATAATTCGCTTCCCGAGGAAGCTGTTTACCTCTGTCAACTTGCCAGCTACCGTGACATCTGTAGCAAGGATGCCACGGGAAGAGGGCTTTGCTGCCAGGATGGGCTCGCTTTCCACAAAGTGAGCAATGCTCTCTCTTACTGTTCTCTTCCTTCTTTTTATCCTTGACATAAATGACCCCAGTTTAAAGACAGAAGGTCTTATTCAATTGGTCATTTTTTTTTAAAAAGCAAAGGCTGGTACTGACACTTAAGTTTGAATGTGTGGTTGTAAGGGGCACATCAATATACTGGGCGAGGATGAATATAGGATGTGGTTAAAAAAAAAAAACAAAAAAACGGGAAGCAATGGATTTGGGAAACTACGACAAAACATTCACGAGTCAGTGGGTGCCTTCTGCCCAGCCTGGTGCTGGTCCCTGGAGCACAAGGAGAGCAACTTTATAAAGTAGGTTGATTCAGGATGACGGCCCCATTGCTGGGCTGAGACGGGAGAGGCTCTGAGGACTGCTTGCCCTTTCCGCCTCTCTTCTCTCCTTCTTCTTTCTTTTCCTTTAAACCAGGACTTCGTACTTGTGTTAGTTTGCTATATTGCTGTAACAAATTATCACAAATGGAGTGGCTTAAGACAACACCAACTTACTCTCTAACAGTTCTGAGAGCCCAAAATGTCTCACTGGGCTGAAATCAAGATATCAGGACTGCATTTCTTCTGCAGGCTCTGGGAGAGAGTCTGTTTCCTTGCCTTTTCCAACTTCCAGAAGCTGCCTGCATCCCTTGGTGACATATTCAGAGGTTCCAAGGATTACAATGTGGACATCTTCAGGGAGCCAATTATGTACCTTCCACACATCTGGAATCCCGGAGCACTCTGGCTGAGGGGTGGGGATGGGGTGGGACAGTGACTGCACCCGGCAGTGATGCTCAGCCCGCTTCCCTATCTTTCTGAGTCAGCTTGGAGTCCAGAGCTTCTGGAATGGATGTGGTATATTTATGCAATGGAATACTACTCAGTCATAAAAACCAACAACATAACGCCATTCGCAGCAACATGGATGCTCCTGGAGAATGCCATTCGAAGTGAAGTAAGCCAGAAAGAGGAAGAAAAATACCATATGAGATCACTCATATGTGGAATCTAAAAAAAAAAAACCCACAAACAAAGCATAAATACAAAACAGAAATAGACTCACAGACATAGAATACAAACTTGTGGTTGCCAAGGGGGTAGGGGGTGGGAAGAGATAGATTGGGATTTCAAAAATTGCAAAATAGGTAAACAAGATTATACTGTATAGCACAGGGAAATATATACAAGACCTTATGGTAGCTCACAACCTATCATTCTGGAGTCCTTTATGTTGTTGTTGTTTGCAGGGAGGAGTAATTATTAAAATTTTTTTGTCTTTATAATGAAGGTTCTGGGGATTGAAGCCAGGACCTCTTGCATGCTAAGCACTCTACCACTGCCTACGCCCTCCCTCTCATCCCCCAGTCATTCTGGAGTCTTGAAAACCCACACAGCTCATTGTGCATTTTACCAAAACATGAACTTGATGGATATGACTGAGACAAGTGTATAAAAAATTGATCAAAAATTATCCAGCACATTTTACAAATCTTAAGGTGCCCAGGAGACGAAAGGAAATGATTTTCTATTGAATTTAGCCCTTATTCTTTACAGGCAGGCAAGTCTTTCAGGTAAGGGTTTAGGAAAGGAGGTTGGGTCTGTAGTAAAAGACACGAAAAATCCCAGAGTGCTTTCGAAGTGAGGGTAAAGGGAGTTTTCACCCAGTGACTACATTTACTTTGGCCCAACCCATGTTTACCACTGTCTGCACCTGTCCCTTACCCTACAGTAAATAAAATCAGGATTTTTCTTAAGCAAAGACCATTGCTGAGTTTCCCTTCCAAAAGCAAAGAACTGCCACTGCCACCCAAAACAAGAGCAGTGAACATATTTTCATGCCTTTGGGATAATTCACATTTTTAAAGAAAAATTCTTCTATTGGGATTCCAAAGTTGTCTTTAAAAGATTTCTTTGCTTCCCAAGCCCCTTCCTCCCACAGAATCACAGTCTCCAAAGAACCATTTTAAAAGGAGGTAGGTTGGTTAAACGTTCATGAAATTTCTAGACTTTTCTCACTTATTTTTGTGGGCCAGCAGCCTGCTTGGGGTAGGAAATTACTTTCATTTGTAATAGAGTTTGGGGCTAGGAACAGGCTAGCTAATAGTCCTTTGACAAAGACCAATTTTATGCCCCCCTTTTAATCTTTAATCTGGTCACCATATGTTGTTTCTGAAGGATTAGTTAATTAAAGGACCTTATTTTTAGGACACGCTGGACGAGCATTGGCAATATGCCAGAAAATGAGGGGGGAAATAAACTTATCCACTGTAGAAATGTCTGCAAAACTGCTTAATAATTTCTTCTATTAATAAGGTTTTAAAACATTTAAGCTGGACTGGAAAGGGAATGTAGATTTTACTCCAAACCCATGAGCTTTTAACCCAGAAGAAAGGAGTGCTCAGTTCTCTTGGAGAACACAATTAATGGTCCATTGGTAATAGTAATGACTGTGCCCGTGGGACAGGGACACCTCTAAATCAACCGTATTTCTCAGGTAAAATTTAAACCAGTAAGCCAGTACTACCCAGTGAGAATTCTATATTATGTTGTTGTTGTTGTTTAATAATAGTAAAATTTGCATAGAGTTAATTTATGCAATTACTGTGTCGGTTTCCTAAGGCTGCTGTAGCAAAGTACCCCAGCCTTGGTGGCTTAAAACAACAGAAGTTTTTCTCTCACAGACAGTCCTGGAGGCTGTACGTCCAAAGTAAAGGTGTTGGCAGGGTCATGCTCCCTCTGAGGTTCCGGAGAAACATCTGTTTCATTCTCTCTCCCTAGCTTCTGATGGCCTCTGGCAGCTCCCGGCATCCTTCAGTTCATAGGTACATCACTCCAGTCTCTGCCTCTGTCTTTACGTAGCCTTACTTAGCCCTGTGTGTCTCTGATCTCTGTGTCATCACATGGCCTTCTCCTCTCTTGTGTGTCTGTGTCCAAATTGCCCTCTTTTTATAAGGCCTGGGTTAGGACCACCCTCATATGTTACAACCTCATCTTAATTAACTGCATCAGCAAAGACCCTATTTCCAAAGAAAGTCACATTCTGACAGTTACCATGTCACTGGCTCAGCTTCTCCATCCATGTATTGGGAGTCATGTTGCTTGTTCATCTTTGGTTTTAGCGTAATGGATGCATTATTAATCATTCTCCTGGAAGATCCGTTCTCTGTGTCTCACTCCTGAGATCTAGTATGATGGGAAGTCAAAACTCCTCTGGAATTATTTTTATGTAACATGAAGATTATTAAGCAAGGAATCTTTTTGCATGTAACTTTGTCAGACTAGCATCTCCTAAGACATTCCTTGGGGAACATCAATGTAAGAATTTGGCCTTTGTGCCAAGTAAAACTAATAAAACTAGAGATACAGGTGTCTGGTCTGATTGTGTTCTTCCCCCTACAACCACCCCTAATTCATGGGTTGAAATCCTAGCCCCCAAGGTGATAGTATTAGGAGGTGGGGCCTTTGAAAGGTGCTTGGATCACAGTGGTGGAGCCCTGCTGAATGGGAGTAGTGCCCTTATAAAAGAGGCCGCGGAGAGGGAGCTCTTTCCTTCCACTACGTGATGACACAGGAGAAACTGACAGCCTGCCACCCAGACGATGGCTTTCACTGGAACTCAAGTATGTTGGCATCTCGGACTTCCAGCCTCCAGAACTGCGAGAAATTTATATTGTTTACAAGCTAACCAGCCTATGATATTGTTTTACAAGCAGACTGAACAGACTGAGACAGTCAGTGGAATTCTTGTCTTCAAGTCACAGTCCTTCTTACATTGGATGCCACAAGACCTTTGGCTTCAGGAGGGCTGTCTTGGAGTTTCCACAAGTGCTGCTTGACATTTTCATTAGCACTGGGATAAAAGCCTTCTTTCTTTGACAACTTTAAAAGATTCACGGTGACTTTGGAGGTGGCTACGCTGACAATCATAAAGGAAAGAACAATCTCATGAGTACAAGGCAGGGAGTGGTGGTCCTCACCTGGAGTGCAGAACAAGAGGATATGGGTTTCCTTTGTGGGATGACGGTGTGCAGAACTCGGCTGACTCCCTTCCCAGTGAAACTGGCTAAAATTATAAGGATGCCACTGGAAATGGTCCTAAGGACAAACAGTAAATGAAGAAATGTCTATTCAAGAAAAATCTACAAAAATCTGGTAAAAAGTTGAGTCTGTGGTGTTTGAAGCAAGACTGCTTTCTCCCTCATCCCTCCTGCTCAGTGAGGTGGACTCCACTCCAGACGGATGTAGTCAAGAACACAGGGCTGCCTCACCCCCAGCTCCAAGGCGGAGAGGAGCTTCCTTCCTGGGAAAAGCAGGACCTGAGTGTTCCTGACCCCCAGCTACCTGTGGCTGAGGCGTAGTCCTGGGCAGGTGTCAAGAGGTGGGGGCTCCCTGCTTCTGGCCAGAACTCGCTCATGGGCTGGAGGCTGTACCTGGAGAGAGAGAGAAGCTTGCCTTCGTGCCAGTCCCCTGGGGGAGTGGGGAGCAGGCTGTAAAATAGTTAGCTTCGGTCCTGAAGGAACTGATTTTATTTACAACAGAGGGTGAGAAAGTTCAAATATGAGACACTCTCAATAACAGTGGAGGTAAAAGGCAATTCAGAGGTGATTCATGGATTTAATGGACAGCCTAGATTAAAAAGGTGCAGCTTAGACTGTGGGCTGGCCAGTCTGGAGGAGAGGACTGAGGAATAAGGCAGCCGAGGAGGAGCCCTCCTGAGGTCAGAACAAATACCGAACGCCTCGAAACTATTCCTTCAGAGGAGCCACAATTTGATCAGGTTCATTTGTAGAGCAATTTATGCCCCAGGGCATTGTTGTAAACAAAGAGCAACCAGCTGGAAATTAGTCGAGTGGGTGTGGTGTGGTCGGTGAATGAGAGGAAGAAACCCTTATCAATACCACAGTCATTCCGGGTCACTGTAGGCATATCCAAGGCTGCACCTCCTTAAGGAGAAACATCAGAGGCTTATTCATGTGTGTATGTATTGGACTGGGGACGGAGGGGCAGAGAGGCAACAATGAAATAATCCAGCCAGTCACGAAAATTAAACGAGGGGATGCCAGGATCCAGAGTTACTACAATATGTTATCTAATATGTTCAATTTCCAACAAAAAAAGATGAGGCATGCAATGGAACAGAAAACTATGACCCATACGCCAAGGGGGATAAAAGGCAAGAGAAATTGCTGTAAGAGAACCACATGTTGGATTTAACAGAAAAAGACTTCAAAATAGCCACATTAAATATGTTCATAGAATTGAATTAAAACATCATTAAAGAAGTAAAGGAAGGTATGATGACAATGTTGCATTGTATAGAGACTATCAATGAGGAGATATAAATTGTAAAAAGTCAACAAATGTAAATGGGTGAGTTTAAAAATACAATAATTGAAATAAAAAGTTCACTAGATCAAGAGAATGAGAAGACAAGCCACAAACTGGGAGAAAATATTTGCGAAAGACATACCTGATAAAGGACTTAAAAACTCAACAGTAAGAAAATGAGCAACCTGATTTTAAAAAGGGCAAAAGGCCTGAATAGACACCAAAGCAAATATGCAGATGGCAAATAAGCCTGTGAAAAGATGCTTATCAGCACACGTCATCAGGGAAATGCAAAAGAAAACAACAGTGAGGTATTACTACACACCTATGAGAATGGCCAAAATCTATAACACCAAGACCATATGTTGATGTAAAGCTGTAAGGCAATAGGAATTTTCACTCACTGCTGCTGGGAATGCAAAAATGGTACAACCACTTTGGAAGACAGTTTGATAGTTTCTTACAAAACAAACATACCCTTACCACACAATCCAGCAGTTGCATTCCTTGGTATTTACCCAAATAAGCTGAAACCTTACGTCTACATAAAAACTTGCACACAGAAGTTTGTAGCAACTGTACTCAAAATTTCCAAAACTTGGAAGCAACCAAGATGTCCTTCAGTAGGTGAATGGATAAGTAAGTTGTGATACATCAAAACAGTGGAATATTATTTGGCACTAAAATAAATAAGGCATCAAGTCCTGAAAATACATGGAGGACTCTTCAATGCATACTGCTCAATGAAATAAACCAATCTGAAAAGGCTACATATTGCATGATTTCGATCATACGACATTCTGGAAAAGGGAAAACCACAGAGGCAATGAAGAGATCAGCAGTTGCTCAGGGTTAGGTAGGAGGGAAGGATTAATAAGAGCACAGAGGATTTTTAGGGCAGGAAACTATTTGGTATGATACTGTAATATCATATGTGTAATATGTCTAATAGTGGATACACATCCTTGTACATTTGCCAACCCATAGAATGTACAATATCAAGAGTGAACCCTAGTGTAAATTATGGACTTTGGATGGTAATGATGTGTCAAAGTAGGTTCATAAATTGTAACAAATGTACCCCTCTGGTGCAGGATGTTGGTAGTAGGGGAGGCTGTGCATTGTTGAGACGGGGGATATATGGGAACTCTGTGTACTTTCTTCTAAATTTTGCTGTGAACCTAACTAACACTGCTCTAAAAAATAAAGTCTATTAAAAATTCACTAGAGAAGCTCAACAGTGAATATGATCTAGCAGAAGAAAGAATTAGTGAACTTGAAGGTAAATAAATGAAAGTGTGCCAGTTGAAGAACAGAGAGCAGAAAGAATGAAGAAAAATGAACAGACCCTCAGAGAAGTAGGGGAAACCATCAAGCACATCCATATACACAAAATAGAAGTAATAGAAGGAGCAGGGAGAGAGAAAGGAGCAGGGAAAAAAAATTAAAAACTTCAAATTTATTGAAAAACAATAACCTACACTTTCAGGAAATTCAGTGAACTCTAAGTACGATAGATGAAAAGAGGTTCACAAAAAGATATATCATGGTTTAAAAAAAATGGTGGAAGTCAAAGACAAGGGAAAAATATTGAAAGCAGCAAGAAAAAAATAACTTGTCACATACAAAGGCATCTCAGTAAGATTAACCACTGACTTCTCAGCCAAAACAATGGAGGACAGAGGCTGTGCAATAACAAATTTAAAGTGCTCAGAGACAAAAGCTGTTAACCAGTTAGTACAGACCCCACAGGTTGAAGGGTATGGCCCACAACAAGACTGATTGTAGATCAACTGACTACAAGCCTGGGGGGGCTGGGGTTCCCATGATCCCTTTGGGTTTAATAACTTATCAGAACAAGTCACAGAACTCAGGACAACACTATATTTATATCCGAATGAAGATACACATAGGGTGAGGTCTGGGAGGACTCCAAACAGACAGCCTCCATGCCTTCTCCCCAGGGAATTAGTGTATGTCACCCTCCTGGCACATCATTGTGGTCACCAACCAGGAAGCTCTGCTAATCATGCCCAGAGTTTTTATCGGGATATCATTACGTAAGCGTAATCTATTGAACACTGGCCATGTGATTGATCTCTATCTCCAGCCCTTCCCTTCCCTCTCCTCCCTGGAGGTCAGAAGGTCAGGCTGCTACCATGTGGCTCAAAATGTCAACCTCCTAATCACACGGTTGGCCTTTCCAGCATGACTCGTCCCCAACCTAAAGCTACCTAAGGGCTCACTGTGAGTCACCTCATGGGCAAAAACTTAGGTGTAATCCAAGGGGCTCATAAATAATAAAGACACTTCATCACTCAGAAAATTCCAAGGGTTTTAGAAGCTCCATGCCAGGAACCCTGGGCAAAGACCAGACAATTTGTTTATTATACAACAGTCATGGTGTGTCATTCTTTTTATATGTTGCCAGGTTCAGTTTGTTGGTCTTTTTTTATTGAGGATTTTTGCATCTATATTCATAAGAGATATTGGTTTGTAGTTTTCTTGTGATGTTTTTGTCTTGTTTTGGTGCCAGGCTTACAGAATGAACTGGGAATTATTCTGGTATTTTTTGGAAGAGTTTTGTGAAGAATTGGTGTTAATTCCTCTTTCAGCATTTGGTAGAGTTTACCAGTGAAGTCATCTAAATTCTAGGGAATATTTTTGTGGGAGGTTTTGCAATGAATAATTCAATCTATTTTTATAAATCTTTTAAGAACTTTCTATTTCTTCTTGAGTCAGTTTCCATCATTTTTGCCTTTATAGAAATGTGTCCATTTTATCTAGGTTAAGTTATTCACATTAATCATTTTTATTTCTGTAAGGTCAGTAGTAATGACCCCTCTTTCATTTCTGCTTCTTTGTATCACTGTTCTGGAGACAGCAGTGGGGAGAATGCCCTGCATTTGGAGAGTGACACCTATGCTTTGTGAGCATGGCACTGGGTAGGGGGTGGTAGCCTCTGTCCTTCTTGGCTTGTGTCTCATGCTGCAGAACCTCTGACCTATGAGGGAGGTGGGTGAGGTGTTCTGGGCCCCAGTGTTCTTGGCTTGCTATGTCTAGGGTAGAGCCTCCACTGAAGGAGTGGAGCTTGGTGAACGTAGGGAGCCTGTGACCTCTTGGCTGCACTCACCTGGAATTTAGCCTTTTCAAGGAGGGTGAAGGTGGGAATAAGAATGCGGGCAGCCTGCCCTCCTGGGGAACCGCTGCAGCTCTTCACTGGGAACCGGGGAGAGGGAGTTCAGTCTTATTGACCACATCCACCCAGAGTGGAGATTCCATCATACTGATTGAGGGCAAAGGGAGCAAGGGAGTGGGTCATGGCTCTAGTGCCACAGATGCTTGAGGTTTTAGTTGATTTTCTTGAATGAATGTTTCTTCATTTGATGTATGCAATTGGGACAATTTATAGAGATGGTCATTTATAGATAATTTTCACCAGTTATGGTTGTTCACTGGAGAGAGGGTCGTCGGAATTCCTCATGTGACATTCCAGTAGTATGCCTAATCTCCAGCATTAGAAAATGTTAAAATATGAAATGATTAACTTGGAAAAGAGAAGGTTAAGGTTATGAAGAGCTTAGTACATGTTCGTTGAGCAACAAACAAGTGGAATGCTTATAATGCAGAGCAAGACAACATAGAGGAGACACAAGAAATACTCCCTTTGCAAGGTTGTTAAATAATAGACTGTGTTGCCTGTAAAGGTTGCAGAATAGCCCTTTGAAACAGGCTGGATCCTAACATAGATAAACAACAAGGTCCTACTGTATAGCACAGGGAATTACATTCAATATCTTGTAATAACCTACAATGAAAAAGAATATGAAAAAACATATATATATATAGAGAGAGAGAGAGAGAAGGAGAGAGAGAACACTGAATCACGATGCTGTACACCAGAAACTAACACAACATTGTAAATCAACTATACCCCAATAAAAATAAAGTAAAAAACAGGCTAGATCCTTATCTTTAGATGGTTGATCTCCCGAGTGACTAAAATACAGCCTCCCTACTGTCACATTCATTATCGGAGAATTTGGCAGAGGCACTTTATTAATACAAATTATTAAAATAACATCAGTGTTGTACCTTCCGCCTACAACACTGAGCCAGAGCAAAACAGCCACGAATATTTTCAAGTTTTTAATAGCAAAGGGCAATTATACCAAATGAGGCTCTGGGATGATTATTTTGTTCTTCCTCCAGAAAGTTAAATAAAAGCAGTTGTCTTTCCTATTTGACTTTCGAGCAAGGCTGACTTAGGCGCGTTGCTGCCCAGACTAGGGCACAGGGTAAACAGCCTCATTAGATTCAGATCCCTGGCCATGCCTGGATTCTTGGGGCACGTAGCTTCCTGAACCTGGGTAAGCTATTGTTTCTCCCTTTCCAGGATGGGGTGATAAACCACACTTCCAATATTTATCCTCCTTATCTTGCTCACTCTAGTACAGGGCTAGGTTGTGCTGTCATTTCAGATGAAATGCCAAATATAGAACAATTTCAGTGTAAAGATACAGATATTATTTAGTGGGATGCCTTTTTAGCAAATTAAAAATCTCAAAACCATTAGGGGAAGTGAATGTTCTTGTGTGTTGGCAAGATTATAGAGCTTGGCCTTTCTTTGGGATCCTCCCACTCTTCCAATGGCAGTTCAGGAATTTTCTTCAATAAGAGGAAGAGGTAGCAACAGATACACTGGTACTGTCTGTCAGCTTCTCCTAGCAACACAAAATATGCGGAACGTATATTTAAATGGTAATTTCCAAGGTATGGTTAAAATTGCTACTTACTAAAGTTGTGCTTTGAGCTTGACTAGAATTTGACTTTTGGGTAAAAAAGGGAAAACCAGGAACTACAGCTGGTCAAATACACACAAATTATTCCAACTTAATTATATATGTATGTCAATTATATTCATATAGGTATATAGAGATATACAGCGATTGATATATTTATTAGTATATTTTTGAGTATTATAAAGTCGTAAGGCATAAACATGCTTTCAAGTTCACAGAGATGTCTTTAAGCTAAAAAGGTAAACCCTATCTGAACTAAATGTCAACTTAAAGTGCTTTGATAAACAGCAAAATGAAGTACAATTTTCATTAATGTGAAAAAAATTCTCATTTTTGTTTCATTAAATCCTGATGATTTAAAAGCTGATTTGAAGTAATCTTGTTATTTTATTTTGGGGGGGTTATCGCCCCCTTGGAAAATAACCAGCCAGCGCTGACACAACAGTGGATGCTGTTAAAGGGGTGTTTCACGTACTGAAAGGCAAATTTCAGATTGCGGGAGTTTGAAAATACATTTGTCTATCATTTCCGCTGTCCAAGTTCCTTGATTATATCTGCTCCTTAACAGCTGACAACATAAGAATTGAGCTCGAAATATCATCAGTGTCAAGATGTATTCATGTGTCGTGCAAAGAAAAATCATGTAATAAAGAGCAATATATTCTTTGGAAACTGTTAAGATCAAAGTTATAAATCTGTAAAATAGCACAATTATTATATTTGGATAGCCCATGATTTTATCTAAACCTTCATTTTAATGGAATTTAAAAAATCCTAAGTAAGGTTTTATATACATAAATGATACTTAAAATATTTTGGTGGCATATTCATAAAGTAGAAAAGGGAGGGGACAAATTGCCAATTTCCACCCCCTAAGATCCTTTTCTTAGTGAAAAGTTTCTTACCTAGTTAGGAGTTCAAAAATGCAATTGCATTAACAAGGGATTGGAGTTACAGAAAATTATTTACATTAACACAGTTGCATTTGGTTACCTGTAAGTGTCTTAAATAATTTTCTGAGTCCTATTAAAAAATCTGTGCATCTTTAAATGTATCAATATTTGAGTTGGTTTGTAGTGTGTGTTTCATTCTTCAAAATATTACAAAGTCCTAAGGCATAAATAACAAATTAGTATTATTTTGAAGTAAAACGAAAAATACCCATTTTTTTCCGTATATATTCCAAATCACAGAATCTTAGAACTTGAGGTCATCTGGTTCCATTTCCCATCCGCTGTGATAAATACTTGATCCAACTCCCTTAAGTTCGTGGATGGAGAACTCAGAGCTCTCCGTGACATGAGTGATTCAATGCTTAGGGCATTTATTAGCTGTTAGTCACTGGGCTAAGTGCTTTTGTAGCATTATCATAAAATAATTCTGTAAGATATTAATACCCAGATGAGGAAACAATACTGGAGGAAAAGTAACTTGCTCAAGGCCATCCTGTAACTAAGTGATAGGTCAGCTGGTGCAAAGTTGGTGTTTTAGACATGACACTACACGGTGTGACAAATTTACTCTCATTTCCCTTGATTTCTCTTCACATATTCTAAGATAACCACTGTAGGCTTTCCCCACCCCAACCCCCCAGCAAACATTTTCTTCTTCAACACTTTCTTATGTTACGTCTCGCTACCCTTCTGGTTACCTTTTCCAGGAGGCACACAAAGCAAGCAGTGCCATTGTAGAAACAGAAGTCATCTTTTTCCTACTTTAGTTTGCTCTGAAAAGTGATAAATATTAATTTGCAAAAGTTCAAACAAAATGAAATATATATCGGGTAAATAAATCCTAGTCCGTCCCTATCTGCTGTATTTAACTCTATATAGTTATTAGTTTCTGTGCCCTTCCATCTAATTATTTATTTTTTTCTATGTATATGCAGGCAGTCCTTGCTTTGAACAATTCTGATGTGCACAATTTCAGTGACTGTAGTTTCAGTAACCCCAGTCCCCCAAGAACAAAATTCGAGCTTCAGTTGTCACAGTATATTAACCGTGAGTAATTACCTGTGTACAAGCTTCACTGTCGGCTCTTCAGTCCACAAATCACTATCTAATAACAGATGTATCCCATGACCAGTGGCTAATAATGTCACTTCTTTCAAAGGCTGCTGGTGACTGGTCCCTGTTCATGTTAGTTCACGCTCAGGAAATCGTGTCGTGTTGCCTTCTTGTTTCCCAGTGACAGTGCCACGTGACATTTTACAAAAGTGGATAATCAAAAGAGGGAACTGACCCAAAAGACAAAAAGTACAGCAAAGAAATGAAAAGTGAAAACACTGGAAGTGAAATTGAAGTGGAATATAATTAGAGTTACAGAGGAAATAGCTGACCATGGGAATGTCTGAGGGACTCTAGGTACACAGCCAGAGAAATTTAGTGAGAGTAAACTTGTTAACATTAAATGAGGAAAGTGGCTGTGATGCAAAAAATGATCATGCCTCAGAGGAAATGACACTGGCAAAAAAACCTTCACATTAAAAGACTTCTTGGAGATAGAGCACAATGTGGAAAGCACAAAGATTAAAATGTTGGTAGCCGATCCAAACTTAGAAAGGAGTGTGACAATTTGCCAGGGAAGAGAAAAGACATTTGCTCTGTCTCATAAATGTTATGATGAGAAGAAAGCAAACACTGTTCAAATACTCTTGGTAAGTTTTCTTACAAAGAAATAAAAATTTTAACTCTCAATACTTGTAGCATTTTAAATTGCAGTGTGCTAAATAAATATTAGCTATGTTTTTTCATTTTCCCACACATTTACAATCAACGCTGAGAGTTAAAATTTTGACAAACATTTTAAAAGGTCACATTACAATAGTATGTTCCTTCAGTGATTATTAAGATTGCTTTGCATAGTTTCAACTTGCATGGTCATTTTTACGGTTTTGCATTACTGTGCAAAGCAAAGACTGTCTATGTACTTTATGTGTGTGTGTAAACAAATACACACTTGTATGGAGCTAGGTTGTTTTTTTTTGACTAGAAGTTTATACCTTTTGACCCCTTTCAACCATTTTGGCTGTCACCTCCCATCTACCAATCTGTTCTCTGCATCTATGAGCTGTTTTTCGGTTTGTTTGGGTTTTTGTTTGTTCTTAGATCCAACATGTGAGATCATATGATATTAGTCTGACTTATTTTGCTTGTAGTAATGCCCTCAAGTTCCATCCATGTTGGTGCAAATGGCAAGACTTCCTTCTTTTTAATGAATGAATGAATATTCTTGTGTGTGTGTATATGTGGTGTGTGTGTATGTGTGGTATTCTCTTTATACATTCATCCATAAATGGACACTTATGGTTTTTTTCCATATCTTGGCTATTGTAAGTAATTTCACAATGAACATGGGGATGTGTATATCTTTTCAAGGTGGTGTTTTCATTTTTGCCAATAAATACCCAGAAGCAGAATTACTGGGTCATATGGTAGGTCAATTTTTAATTTTTTGAGGAAACTCCATACTGTTTTCCATAATGGCTTCACCAATTTACATTCCCACCAATAGTGAACAAGCGTTCCCTTTCTCCACAGCCTTACCAACATTGCTATTTTTTTTTGATAATATGTATAGTTAAATAAAATAGTATATTTACATTAATTTTGAAACTTGTATTTCTTGGCTAACAGGCTAACGTGGGTACAATAGATGCCTGAAATTAATTTTAATGGCTGCGTCATACTCCACTATATGGATGGATGATTATTAATATTCCTCTACTGATGGACATTTAGGTTGTTTCCAGTTTTTCACTATTACGATGCTGACATACTTCTGTGCACATAAGCAAGCATTCTAACAAATCAGTTTCTGTAAGCACAAACTACTGGGTCAAAACATTTATGCATTTAAAATTTCGATAAATATTGCCAAATAGGCCTTGAAAGAGATATGTAATTTATATTCCTTTAAATCATTATAAAAGTGCACATTTCCATATACCCTCACCAAGACGTCTTATTAAATCTTCCTAGTTTCACTGGCATAAAGTCAAATCTACCAGCAAATTCTGCTCACAGTGTGTCAGCTCTAACCACATCTCCCATACTAACTGAACTCATAATTAACTCTTTCTTGCCTGGGCTAATAAAATAATAACTTCCTCACTGCTCCCCCTCTCCTGACCCCATTCCTCATAATCCATTTTTTCACATATCAGCTGCAGTGATCTTTTAAAACATAAAGTAGATCACATGATTCCCTGTTTAGAATTCCATAATGGCTTCTAGCTGAACTTGGAACAATTGGCACTCACATTGCTCAAAAGCTTGGCTGCTGCCTACCCTTTGACATTGTCCCCATCCTCATGACCCCCATTTGCTGCAACAAGTTTTTGCCAGCCTCATTGCCTTTTGTTTTTTAATGGAATGCAGGTGCACAAAATTTTATCATCCATAATCCTTGGTTTCAACACTCTTAATCAAAACTCCTGAACCACTGTCCAACATACAAGCTAGGATTTTGATAACTCACATCCAATGGTCACCCTTATCTCATCTCCCTGCCTCCTCCTGTCCAAACTAACCAACATTCTTAATCTAAATTTTTCTAAGTTTTTGCTATTATGAACATGGCTGCTGTGAGCCACCCAGTTCCTGGGTTTTGGATGCAACATTCTTGTGTCTATACCTAGGAGTGGAACTGTTGGGTCCTAACACCCAGAAAGAGATCCATGTACACATGGCACTTTGGCATATAGTATAGTAGTGTGTTATTTCGGTGACAAAGTACCTTCCAATAAATGAAGGCAGAAAATATGTTTGTTTATGTGGAAATCAACAATGCGGGTTCCTATCTCATACATATACAAAAATCAACTCCAGATGAATTAAGAATTTAAATAGCAAAAAAACCAATCCCTACCCCCTGCAACAAAACCTCAAACCTTTAAAATTCTAGAAAATGAGTGAATATATTTTATTGCTTGGAATGGAAAAATATTTTTTAAATGAGACATAAAAAGCTTTAACTTTTATAAAAGAAAAATTGACTATATTAAATTACTGAACTTTGTTTTTTTCAACAAAAGACACCCTAAAGAAAATGAAAAGGTACGTCCTGTACTTGAAGAAAGTATTTGCAGTCACTCGCTGCTGCTCACAGAGAGACTGCTCACAAGTCAGTAAGAGTATGCACATGGACAAGAGTCGGGAGACGAACAAAAAGTAAGCAGACAACAAAACAGTGGGCAAAAGACATGGACAGGCATGTTTCCTATAGAAGAGAAAACACACAAAGCCAACAGTGAAAATGTTTCATGTCACCAGTGGTCATGATGATGGAAATCCACGCCACAAAGAGATGCCATCTGACATTTGAATGGCAAATATCCAAGTCTGCAAACCCAGTGTTGGAGAGAATGTGGCTCCAGCTCCTACATACTCTGCCACGAGCGTACATTGGTAGAACCACTTTAGAAAACAGTGGCCTCAATGGCCGCTGCACTTCCTGTGGATGAGTGTGTGACTGGTTTCTTCTCATCGTTCAGATTCCTTTGTGAGACCTCGACTGTCCTATTTACCTTGTTACTACAATTACCCTTTTGTCTACCAAGTCATTCTTCTCTCTCCGCCCAATGACAATGCACGCTCTAGAGCAGGGAACTTGTCTAATTTGCTCATCACTGGACCAAGAATAGAGCATAAAAGACCTGCTCAGTTAATAGCAGAGTGAATGGATTTGCATTTCTTGGTTTAATGGGATTGACTATCTTTTCATTACTGTCATCTCTCCTGTGAATTGTAGGCTTGTATTCGTTGCCTGTCTTCCAGCTGGGGTATCTGTCTCTTACTAGTGTATAGGAGCTCCTCATAACTTAATACGGCCTAATTCTATGTCTATTTGATGTTTTGCCAGTATTTTCAATTTGTCATTTTCCTTTAACTTTTCTCTCATTTGTTATGCAGCTGCTTGATGTTTTCATGTAGTAATACCTAACAATCTTTTCCATTCCTGCTTTTGGGTATTAGGTCATTCTCAGGAATGCCATCCACATCCTCAACACTAGATATTCTCCCTTATTTCTTCTGGCATTGCTGTATTTTTTATTTTTATGTTGTCCTTAATTCCTTTCAAGTTCTGTGTATAGTGTCAAGTAGAGATCTCTTTTTTCAAATGTTCCCAGTACCATTTTTACTGAATAGATCATTTTTTCTGAACGTATTTTAAGAATCTGTTGTAATTATGATTGCAAGCAAATAATTCAAAATGAAACCATGCAGTTTTTTTTAAATCATGTTCATTACCTCAATAAATAATAAATCATGACTTACAGGTTTCTAAGCAGTAAGATTTCATGATATACTTAAAACAGAAAACATTAAAGACAGAAACATGGTTTTAAAGAGAAAATATTTAATCTATTTCATGAAAAAAATCACAAAGTTTTAGAAAAGAGACATTAGGTTTCAGTGTACAGTATAAACACATTCTTGTTTTCTATAATGACACGTATCACTCTTCTGAGTTGGTAATGAAAGCCATTCCAAATGATCTTCTGTTAATACATGCCCTCGAAAAAGTCACTGAAAATAGTCTTGAAGTAAAAGTAGAAATACAGTGTTGTATAAAAATATATTACTCTCCCTACATGAAAGGCATAAAAAATGCAGACCAAACAAATGCTTTCAGAACTTGACCATGTCTAGAAACATCAATGTATGAACCTGTAAACTGGATTTTCGTTGCATTTTTTATCTTTGGAGGAAAAAATAGATATAACCAAGCCTCTGGAATGACAGAGATGAAGTCAGCACAGCAGACCAACTCTATTCTCAAAAATAAAACCCCAACTGTATGCACACAAAGGGGAAAGTCTGAGTCTCTAAAACTTGACAAATGTTATAATTTGAAAGTGATTGTGTATATGCGTGTGTGTGTGTGTGTGTGTGTGTGTATCACAGCACACTTCGATTTGTCCATAATCCACATGTAAAGTAACAATAGCAATTAAAACACTTCTAAACTGGCTCTCAGTGCGCCCTAACACTGACAATTTCAAACTTTTAAAAAATAATCAACCTATACGTAACATAATTCGAACGACATACCTCCAAGTAGGGAGAAATTAATTTTTAAAAGTCACATAGGGTACTGTTCTCCTTTCGAACCAGACAAATTAGGGGTTTTAGAAAAAAAATGACCACAACAAAACCAATTATTGTATCTGTTCTTTGTGTAACCGTAGTTCCTCCCTGAAACTTCTACAGAAACCACTACTGTTTTCAAAGAGAAGCCTAACGTGTGGAGAGGAAGCAGCTGTGTATTTTTACAGGTAAATGTGGATGATGAATGGCAGAGGCATGTGGGAACAATACATTCCAACTCTACACACACACACACGTTAGTGTTTTGAACAGTGTAATGAACACAACAGGTAGACCCTTCCGCACATGCTCACAGAATGATTATATATCTGGCTGGGATATATGGATAATGACTACAAATTCTAAAAATAGCAGATAATTCCAAGGTGGAGCCCTGCTTAGTTTTCAGAAAGGACCACGCCTGTTTTTACCCTTCATTACAATTTATCAGCTGTTCTGCCTTATAGACCTTAACTTTGCATGAGCACACAGCACACTAAAGAATCAAAAGTACTGTTTAAACTGGTCCTATTCGAATCTGAGGGCTGATTTTTTTCCTCTCAGTATTATGAGGTCTCATTTCACTTTATTTCAAATGTAAATATGTAACCAAGTATATTAAAAGCAAAAGGTAATAAATGCTGTTTGTCCATCTAACTTCTTAAATATCTGACAATTTTGCTTAACTCTGTACTACTGAAAATCACTAGGTCTATGAACTGCTGCTTCAAGAGGAAGGAATTCACACCATGCCCTGCCGGCTACACAAGTACCTCTCAGCCCGCGGTTGCTCAGCGCTCCGTAGTGACTGTTTTGTACTTTTTGGAATATGGTTGTTGGTACAGGCTGGGAAGTGGAGCTGGAAATACCTGCGATTCTTTCCTCTTGCTCGCGGGGCTTTCAATAGAACAAAACGCCCTTTGGTCCACCTGAGAGCCACAAGCCAGTGAGGCAGAGGGACACACCAAACAACAAGTAACTATAGCTAGGCAAACAATTCCACAAGTCATCTGGAGTTTTCACTTTGCAGCTCTAACCTTTGGAAAAAATTAAACCAAATCAGCACACTAAGGAGCGGAGGGGATGTGATCCAACACGCTGGCTGCGCTGCCTCCTGCTCTGCTCTCCCAGGCCGTGTCAGGCCGGCCGCCAGGCTAGCTGAGCTGCAGTCTAAGCATACGTGAAAGGGCCATGGTTTGTTGGTCATGGAATACACAGTGGAGACTAGTCCAGTGTCTAATTTTTAATGCCATGCTCTCTATTACCTTACGGCCAGGAAACAGAAAAAAGCAAACTTTTAATTATTCAGGACAAAAGAGTGACTTACGGTTAGTGTGAAGCCTTCATTTAAATAACGTACCATAGGAGGAGGAGGAGGAAAAGGAGGAAACCTTGGTGATTAACAGTGAATTCTACTTCTAAACTTTGACAGTATCATTACCTTTTTAAGTCGATGTACATTTCCTTATGGATTTCAGTAACGGGATTATATTAACAAACTCTAATAATATTTAAACTAGCAAACTACTTAAATGAAAAGATGTTTACATTCTTGCATCTGGATGGTTATGAATCGCAATCAGTGGTATACAGCATTTGACTTCATTACTTTTAATAGTACCTAAAGCTGGAATAATAGGCTGACTTGGTAAAAAAAATAGAATTGCATCTATTTGAGTCTCGGGAGGTGGGATGGGGTGGGGTCAGGTCTACATACTGCAGTGTTAGTTATGAAGCAAGTAGGCAGACAGCTTTATATGTATGTGTTAACAGGCTGGCCAAATAATGTTTTGAGAGCTCACTTTGGTTATTAAAATTTTCTTAAATTTGAATAAGCTTTTAGGGTTTGAAACAGTCCTGGGCTAAGAATTCAGTTACACTTATGACAAGGTCTTATAATTACCTTTTGATGACTAATTAAAATAGCATTGTTGGAACTAACACTGAAAAGCCATTTAATTCTTTAATACATCCCTCTGCCAAGAAAAACTATGGATAATATCTGAATTTAAGAAAGAATGGTACATAAAATCTTCTGGGAAACAATTATACAGACTGTTCCAAACCCTGAAGATGAAGTATGTATAATAAAAAGTCCAAAAAGTTAATATAATTAAATGGATTTACTTTAAATTTCAAAAACAATCATCATAGGACTTTTTGGGTTCTTTGGGTTGATTAGTTACTATATATAACTATGGAAGATTTATGCTTTAAAAAAAAATACTTTGAGAGACAGTCAACATAGTCAGGTAGTTAAGCAGACGTATCCAAGCTTGGCCATTCCTAAATGCGTGATCTCAATTATGCTGGTGTAACTGCTTACAACTTCTTTGTGTCTGTTTCCTCATCAGGGAAATATGGATAAATAGGACCTTCCCCATAAGTTGATTGTGAGGATTAAGTTCGTTAACAGACAGAAAGCACTTAGGAAAGTGCCAGGCACATAGTAAGCACTGAATAAGTTTAGCTATTATTCTTACTCCTCTATTTAAATCCTGCAAAAGCTTAAGAAAGCGTTCACAAAAGTAAGTACTCTTAATCCCATAGTTTGTTTTCACTCTACAACTAGGAATAGAGCTAGAAATTAGGAGATCTACGTTCAAATAAAAGATCTGTTACTCACCAGCCTTTAGTCATTCAACAAAATGGGCTGAGCAACTGCTTCTGCCAGGCACCACTCCAGCACGGACAGTATCCGGGGAGCTCTGATTCTGAGGTATGTAGCCAGCGTTCTAACGCTGCTTCCTCATCTGTAAGATGGACATAAGATCTACCTGTCTGACTCATACGGTTACTCTGAAGCTCAAATGAGACAAAATGCATGAAGGCACTTTGAAGATTTGGTAAAGCACTGTGAGAGTATGTTCCAGGAATGTGGTTTAGGGTGAGTATGTCTGGACCCTCTCAAAGGAAGTTTATTTCATGGTTCTAAGTCTTCAACTTTTAAAAAATAAAACTGTAGGTATGCTTCTTTATAACATCATTTATAAAATAGTAATATGTCTATTATAGAACTGTATTTCTCTTCTTGAATCCCAATTCTATGGACAATATTAACATAGCAAACAGTTGGTAGAGAAATAGTTTCTTTTAGAAAATGCAGTTAAAAAGAAAATGTGAAGCCATGTATTTATGATCATAAATTATTATTATAACTAAGCCAGTAACTAGCAGTTTCTTAATTACTAATTGCTATACAAACATCATTTCATTGAGTCCTTACAGCAACCCCATAGGGCAGGTATAGGAGCCCCATTTTATACAGTTAGAATCCAAGTGACTGCAAAATCTGTGCTCATAATCACTACACTACATCACAGAATAAAACTCCAGCAGAAGAAGCCGTAATCATTTCTGTCTCCACCAAATCACACACTAAAGAGAAAACTGGCAGATCAGAGCTCTGACACTGTGTTCTGATCTTTGGTAATAAAGTGACCCCAGAAAATGTATTATATAACAAGTGCTGGCTATTCAGTTCATTTTAAATCTTTAAAGCACATCCCTATTTTTTTAAAATAACACACTGCTCAATTTAAAAAAAAATACAGAAAAATAGAAAATAAAAATATTCACAATTTTATCATTCATAGTCCACCACTGACACAGACCCTCTGTATATATTTTTATGCAATTTGTGAGCTATGAAATTTCGTTTTTGGTGATTATTCTTCAGCATGATGCCAAATATAATGGCTAGACTGAAGTCTTTTTAGTTGGCAGATAAAAACTAAATGTTGGGCAAGCAGAAAATTATTATATTACAGAGATATGTATTTTTAGTATCTTCTCAGATTTTTCAACTATGGAAGAACAAGCAGATAACTTATTTCAGTGGTCCTAGCTCCGAAGCACATTGGCCATGTGAGAAATTGAGTTGATCTTTGTATCTGTGTAAGTATATATACACATACACACATATATATACACTCATCTGCATATATTATGGGGCTGTGTTAAGATTTATTGCTTTCTTCAGGCCTGATTAACACTATAGCTAAATATATTATTAGAATAGTTAAGGAGAAAATTGTTTAGTCATTGAACTTGGCCGAAGTTACACTTACCAGTGGTTAAACTGTAAAATTTTCTCTTGTGAACAGGTTAAATATTTGCCTGACACAGCATATTCAAGATAAGCGAAGTTCTTTTCAGAGATCGTATCAATCCTGAGCATAAATCCAGAAAAAGAAATTCTGCCATTTGTGAAATATCATACACAGTGGTGGAAAAAAATGACAAACCAGCAGAATAACGTAGGGCAAAGGTTCCAGGTATTATGTCTAAGGGTGTATAATGCCACATTACTGGCACTTTGGTAACGGTGACTAACACCAAGATCTTACTGTTTTTTAAACTGTCACCGGACATAATAATTGATGTATGAAGAAGAGCAAAAGTTAAAAAGTTAAAAAATGCAGAAGTTCTTATAGAAAACAGAAGTCAGACAGGAATCAAGTTTTTAAAAATAAACTTTCTAGTGCTTCCTCTTACGTGAGAAGTTTATGTTAGTCATAAATTCTAGGAGCCTATTTATATTGCTTAGTATGATTTACAAAAAAAAGTCATACCACTTTATACAAATAATATTCTGAACGTAAAAAACACTGCAGACTGGTGGCTGGGTAAGAATAAGAATGTTCAATAAAACTATCCTTTGAAAGTTAAGAAAAGTATAAGCTTAATAATACTAACCTAAAGCTCTATCTAGACAAAGGGAACATTAATTGACTCTAAGAAGTATTTTTGGGTTTTAATGTATATGGAAATACATACTGTATGTATGTGTATAATACTGAATAAATAATTACCAGGCATTCTTGAATTAGCAAGTTAGAATTGTATATACTTCTTACTGAGAGAACTGTTTACGTCCTTAATAGGAAAAAAATCAAGTCAAACTATTCTCATCCTGTCCAACTGGAAATAAGAACTACAATAATCAGATGAGATTAAAAAATGACTCTGGTCTGCTCTCCATAAAAGAGACTATTAATGTTATACATCCTTTTATTATAGAACATTTTTTTTATGGAGAGAAAAGGTTTGAGGTACTTACATATGATTTTAAAAAGAATTATTTTTAATGTTACATTTCTCTTTAAAAACAGTGCTAGCATGCTGCAAATTAAATGGAAGCCATGACCTATGCACTGTCTTACTTCAGATTTTGGAACCTGAATAAAAGAAGTGAATAGCACGTTCAAAATTATATTTCCAAAAAATATAAAGCAATGGGCAGATGGTCATGCTTAAAAAATTACCCTTCAAATGGAACACTGTTTTTGAAGGGGGAAGGCATATTATGCTATATTGTCTATAAATATTTACTGAATAAATATGATTCACCTGTTGTTTTTAAAATCTTGTAAGCTGATTAAACCACAAACATGTTGAATCAGTTTTAGTAAAAATAAGCACAGGCTTTTAAAATAGTTATAAAGAGAAATTATGATAATAAAAGAACCTTTCATTATCTCCTGCTGACTACTTCTTTTAAGGTTAAAAAAACTACCAAAAACAGTGTCCTCAAATCACTGGATATTTCAGCCTTGATATTTTAAAGTAATATATTAAGATATACTATACACATTAATACCATGAAAGTGCTTCACACTGAAATTTTCACTTTGAATGCTTAATAGTAACTTCTTAAAAAAAAATCACAATAAATGATCATAATTTAAATTTTGAATATGGGGACCAAAAAAACCCACAAACCCCACAAATCTGCACTTACTGCTTCAACTGAAATGTGCATTTCTAAGATAACATACATACCCATTTATATCAAACTCAGCTGTCACAGTTCTTTATCATGAAGTGGTATCACAGACAGTAATGTGTCCCTAGTCCCTTTCTCCTTCAAAGGCATGGTATTTCTGTGGACTCATTGTTATCTGGTAAGACTGTGTTCAGTTAGAAATAATAAAGGAGTGAGTCTGTATGTCCTTAGAGACTTTAACCTTTTCTGTATAGAAACATACAGAATATTTAACATACCATTAATAACGGTATATTAAAATAGTAAATAATTTATAAAAAAAAATAGATTACAATTCTGTTTTACATATATCTCAAATGAGAAAACCGCAGAAGAGAGTAAAGAATATATTTATCACCTAGGTAGTCTTTAAGCTTCTACTATGATAGAAAGACCATTTTGTGGCTTAAAACAGACCTAATGCCTTGAATGGCAGATGTCCTTAAACCAACACACAGACTGCATCTTAAGTTCTGTTTAAAATTACTGTGAAATTTATATGTTCAGATGTGCTGCTTGATATTAATAAAGGTAAAAAGGTTAGTTAAAATATTTGGTATCATTATTGTTACCGGTATTCACTGCACATTATCTCATGATAGTATTCTAGCCTATAATGTGGTCTTAAGTCTTGTGCCAAATAGCAGCAAAGATTACAGAATCATGGTTCAAATCATGGTCAGTGACTCAGCTGGTACGCAGCCAGAATGAATGAATTTGTTTATAATAAATAAATAAGGAGCATAGCTTTATTTTAATGTCAGTTGCTAGAACTGAACAATGAGTTTCTTTGTTTCCAGAGGCAGAAATAAAGTTTCTTTTCATAAATTACAGTGATGGTGGGGATGGAGAAGAGACAGCACTGGGTCACTAGCCAGCTTGCTAAAATACATACTTGAGTTCTACCAGAGCTGTGCAGCCTTGCTGTGTGTCGGTTATTTGTAAAGGCTGAGTGAACAAAATTCCCTTCATCATACAGGCACTGCTGTCTGCGCTACAGTAATACAGAAACACGCTGATAGACAGAATGGCTTCAAGTGATAAGCAATCTCCGGGAATCTGCAGTGAGATGGTTGGCTGATTGGAAATGCTCTCTATCTCTCCAGATGGTATCTGTCCTCGAAGAAGCCATTCGTTGCCTAGAAAATAAAAAACTAGATTATTAAGACTGTATTAGAAGACAAGTAGGAAATTAGACAAACCTTATGAAGAGGAGATTCATTCAATCATCAGATATTTACTGAAAGCCTCTATGTGCCAGGTACTGTGCTCTTACTGTGTGAAGGACATAAACGTAAGATATAAGAAGTTCCCAGTCTAATCGTCTTGATATCAAAATTCTTCCTTTGAACACTGTAAAATAAATTATAAATTCATTTTTACTGAAATCAAGATGAATACTGCAAATATGATTATAGATTTAAAATGTGGATATAGAGTTAAAAATGAAACCTATTAGTGAGGTCTAGAAATAAATATGACACTTGAGAAAACAGATCATTTTTACCAGATAAAAGTATCCAGGAATATAACATGCAAACTACAAGATAGCCTATGGAATACAAATGGCACGTACAACTCTGCAGTGACTTTCAAGTTAAGATGATAATGAATTATTGAAATATCCCAAAATAATAATAATAAAAGAAAAGATTTTTTTTTTGAAAAAAGCAACACTGTATACATTATCCTGATGGACTAATGTAAAAAACTAACAGATTTCATCTACTTCATTTTAATACATGAAACTCTTCTGAGACTTAAACACATAGATTATCTATATAACACAAGTCTAAAAACCACTAAAAACCTTCAAGCCTTCTAGCATTAAAGTTTTTAAAATGTCTCTAATTTCACCCAGCTCCTCTCTCAGAAGGAACATGTAGGTCATACTGAGGAAGCACAATCTTGCACTAACATTCAGCACGCGAGGGGGTTAGATATTAAGAGTCAGCATTTGGGAAACAAAGCTGCGCTTTCCTGCCATCTTAAACAGAATATACTGTAATACGGTAATGACTTATCAGTGACTTGTGGTCATCTGTACAAAAACTGGACCATCTAATGAGTAGTGATGAGATTCTATGTCAACTTTTTAGCTTTTCTCCCTTTCTTTTGACTTCAGGATGACCCAACTGATTAGAGCACCTGCCTCTCTACTGGTCCTTTCCATCCCTCCTGTAGTTTATTGCTTCTAATATTCTGTTGAGTGAAAAATTAAATTTGAGAAAAATTTATCAAAGAAGAGTAAGGAGAATGTGAAAGGTGAGCATTTAAAGTTTAAGTGCAGAGCTTTTAAATAATTCTTTTAAAATTCTCTGGCCTACTTTGCGTATTTCTGGGCTAAGGAGTATGTTTTATTTTAATGTTTGATTCTGCTAAATAGCACATTAATGGGGGCACTTCTATTTTCAGTGAAAACAGGAAAATAATAAATTACGCTATTTTAATGTCTAATTCTAGAAATAAAACATAGACACTGTTTCTTTAGATATTTCTTAGGAACATCACATGTAGGATTTGTGAAGCCGTAATATGCTAGTGGTGCTTTTATATAACTGCCTTTTTCTTTTTTTTTGCTTCTTTCCTTCATGTATATGCTGGCAGTTTTAAGATTATAGAGACCAAAATTTAGTTTAAAATTAAGTGTTTCTACCTTTAAATAACCATCCAAGATGAAAAAATGTCTTTTAATCATAGGTTTAGAATATACCCTATAAAATAATTTGTAAAACCTTAAATTATTAGAATTCTTGCCCAAAAGCTCATTTGTCCCTATACAATAAAAATGGAGCCAGTATCTTGGACAAGTGATAAAACAGCTAAGACTTTTCTCTCTAGATTACTTCACTTTCCTTTAACATTCCAATTACTCAATATTAATTAACTTGAGTTTGACAAAATAGAGTTAAAATAAGAGATGTTAATATGTCAATATCCTACTTTAAAAAACAACACACTGCTCTTTAATTTCACACAGAGAAATGACCAGTGAGATTGCCACCTGATGTAATACCTTCAGGCTGAGGGACAGTGCCAATGGCAGTTGAGGATCTGCTCTGAACCTACCGAGGACGGAGGGACGAATGGCAGGGTTTGAGCGCGCGTCTGTCCACAAAGCTGGCTGCAAAATCCTCAAGCACTGCGTGGCTCAGCCCTCTCCTCTGTGGGGGGCAGCAGGGGGGGGTTTCCCCACAGGCTCAATCAGCCCAGAGCCAGCAAACTCTACCCCGGCAGCTCCTTCTGGCAGCCTAGCAAGACCTCTCTGTTCTCTTGGTGTGGATACCAAGTGGGTAGTTGCAGGAAAGTAGCTGCTGCCCTGAGAAAGTACCAAGGTAAGAAGGCCTAAAGCCTGGATCTGGGGAATGTACAAAAGGAAAGTGTGAGAAGGCGTGAGGGAGGAGGAGCTGGGCAGGAAACTGAAAACTGAGAATGTGTCAAAGAGCGTGGGAGACTGAGACAGAGGAAGACGAGAAATCAGAATTTAGTTCTGGGCTACTAGTATTTCACTCTAAAACGGTTGTCCACTCTGTTAAAAGATGCTGGAAAGCACTGCTATAAGGCAAGCAATTATCCTTATCACTTACAAATTGATTAAATAAGTTCACACTGTGATTCACACACACACATCCAAATCTTTACGTTATTTACAGTAACTGAATACTTTGAGAATAGACTCAAACAGGAAGTGTTCTTAGATTAAAAGATCACAAATTAGTGAGTGAGGACAAAGGCTCTGCCTGGATTCTAATCATAGTAATTCATCTGTATTCGATTACACATCCTCCTCCAACAGTGTTTTATTCTTCTACTTGAATGGCGTACTTTAAAGCAATGCCTCTGGCATCCATTTTTGTGGAGTAAGCAAGTTAATGTGGCTCAAATTCTACCTTTGGAATCTCTAGAGTAGAAAATGCAGCTTCAGGCTTAGTAACTGGTAAATCAAGTCTCAATGATACTACTGAAATAAAATGAACAGCAACTGAAAATTCTATAAATTATAGCACTGGGCAGCCTCTATCTGGAAAAGTGGAAGATAATAATAAAACCACCAAAGAACTAAACTGGAAAGAGCCTCTGTCAAGTTACTTCAGTTGAAAGCAAGAATATGTTTTTAAAAGCATCATACTGCAAGGGAAAATCAATTCAATTCTTTAGAATCT